>NC_136423.1:96380597-97048097 GCF_052625555.1 Lactuca saligna
CTCCACCGAAGAAGAAGAAAACACAACCGAAGCGCAAACTAGTTCTTGTTTCTTCCTCGAGTGATTCAGATGACGAAAGTTCAGACTCTGAAGAGTCGATCCGAGGTGACTCTCCTCCCCTACCATGTTCAGATTGATGATGATGATGATGATGCTCCTGTCACCAAAAAGCACATCAAGGAACTCCACGAGAATATTGATAATCTCGTTGCTTCCTCCTCTACCTCCAAGTCTCATATCTCGGAAGCCGCCATTAAAGGGATGGTGGACACTTTCACCAAAGCACACGAAGCCTCAATCAACTCCGCTACTGCTGCTATTGACAAATCTACAAAGGCTTGTGCTGCGGCGACCGAAAAAGTCGAAAAACTATTTCAACAAGCAAACATCTTTCTGAAGTCTTTGCAGGGGGCAGCCGAAACTAATGCCAAAAAGGTTCGCTCGGTTGTGGAGAAGCTGGCCACATCTCTAGAAACAGAAAAATAGTACTTTGCCAGCCTTCGTCAAACCCTCAAAGAAGACAATCAATCTTTTCAGTCCTCTATTGCAGATCGTCTCCTCAACTTCCAACAAACCCTTGCCACAGAATCTTCTTTAAAGGAGGAACTTGCTCGCAAAACATCTGAGCTCCAACTTACAAGTCATCAGCTCTCCCAAGCAGAAAAGGAGGTCGATTCTCTTCGGTCTGAGAAAGTTGTGATTCAAAGTTGTGTTTCGGATGTCCACGGAGCTCTATCCAATATTATTGAAGCTCATGACCCGATTCTCAACTACTCGGTGAGGCGAACTCTTGCTGAGAAGCTTGCCCCTGCCCTTGCCTTGCTTAGCTGAATTGAAGGGCTTCCTGAGCAGGTGGCGCATCCGAAACAAGGGGGAGAAAAGACTTCCAAGGCCACAGCTCAAACTCAACCTCCTCCTATTCCCAAAGCTCAATCTCAACCATTTCCAGTCTCTTCATTAGTTCCTACTAGAACAACCAAACCAACAACTGTTCCTGCATCAGGTTTGAGTGTTCAAGACAAAGGCAAACAGGTTCTTAATGACAGTGATGAAAGTTAGGATAAAGAAACTATTGCTAACATTCTGAAGAAACATGTCAGGGAGAAGGAGCTTGATGCAAATGCTCGGATTGCTAGAGAGGCTGAAGCTAATGAGAGGAAGATAAAGGAGGCGCATGATCTCCTTGAAAGCCGAAAAACTCTATTTCCTCCTTGGACTCTTGAAGAGCTTGTTAAAAAAGCTATCGAGTCACCCAACACCCTTTGGCTTGATCCCGTGATTTCCTTGGACCTGGTCAATTCGGTTGATTCTCAATTTGACATGCCCTTGACCAGAAAGGCTTTTATCTTTCATGCATTCGCCCACATAGCTGAAGTCCCTCATCCTCACCCAAAGGTCGATATGGAACTTATAGACTTCTATCTGAGGACTGCTCAACCTCAGTATCAGACGTGGAGTGCACAGAAGATTATTAACGTTCGGGTCCTCAAACCCGTTCGGGAGGGTAACTTCACTAATGTCAGATTCAAGGTCTTGAGGGGATCCGACAAAACCGAGCATGCCATCTCTCTAGCTGATCTTCCCAATTTAAATCCTCATGACTAGATAATCCTGCACAACATTTTCCTCATCAATGAAATGGAATATGGGCCGATCATAGATCATTTCAAAAGGATGTTGGTGTGCTACATTTTGGAGGTTGCCAAGTTGGATCAAGAAGTTGCAAATGTTCTCAGAAAGAAGCCTACTATCACTCCAGTTGGTTCTGCAAGCGATTTAAATAGAATGCAGATGGGGAAGATTGACCCAAAGCGAAACTCAGTCATGTTCACCCGGGCAGAAGGTCAGAAATGCTTATTCGCTTTGGCTGACAAACATCTTTACACCACTTCTTGCTTGGAGCATGTTCTGAGAATCATCAATCGGTGCAAGCAGAATTCAGAAAGTGATAAGAAATACTTCAACGACATGATCAATTGGTATATTCACTTTCGACAAACACTTCTGGCCATTATTCCATGCTTGTTCAAGACCGTGAAGAATGTCGGTGCCGCAGGTGCAAGTAAGCCGAAGTGAGGTCTCGCCCCAATTGACGTAAAGGGGGGATTGTTGGGTGTATGGTGTTGCGTCTTGGGCTCATCTGTTAGCCCTGTTTTGTATCCGGATTGGACCTGTCCATCCGTGATTTATGTGTTAGGGTTTGAGTATTTATAGATGCTTGCTTGCATCTTAGTACATAAGATTTAAGAGATAATTTTAATAATGTTCATCGTTTTTATCTTTTGTAAACCCTAAAGCCTCTACAGCGGAAGTTCTTTGTCGAGCTCTGCTGAGGCTTGAATCGTTTGAATCATTAAGCATACTGTTGATTCCATCTTTTGTTTATTACTTTGCTTAAATTCTTTTGCCAAACTTGTGTAAGATCTAAACGATCAAAGAGATTAATATCTCATCAGTAGTGAATGAAAAGAATTTGCGAGTGTTGAATCAACTGAAAGGTTGTTTGGATTAAACAATAACTTTGAGACATTGCAATAAACTGGGTCGGGTGATTATACGATGCAAAAAAAAAAAATGTAAAGCATCTGGATTTTGTTACTTTAATTATTTAGTTTTTGGTTTTTTAAAGCTTTTACATATTGATATATTCTTTCCTTTGTTTCACACCTATTTGGATCCAATTATATTATAATTTTTCTTATTGATGTATAAAATTTGGAAAAAAGTAGGAAAATATGTCAGCTTTAGTTGATTGCTTAAAACAATATGTATCAAAATTCAGATTTTTTTTTCATCATATTTAACGTATTTTTTTTTGTACCTTATCGTGAAAGTTTTTGGACCATATAAGAGAATTTTGGTACGGGTTCGACTCTTGAAGGAAGCTTCAGACAACTGCTACTACCGTTGCTGTAGACTTGCAAGGTAATTTTAGATTGCGACACATTTCATACTAGAATATAGTTTTTTCATTGAATTGGACGTGAAATTTCAGTATTGTCATCAAACATGGGACTACACTATAGTAGTTCATACTTGCATGTTGTTGTTGTGTTTGATTTATTTTCATCTTGATTCTTGAATCACCACACGAAGTGCAATTTCATTTATTTGTCATGTTCATCATCGGTTGGTTTGGCTATTTACTTACTTTTTGATTATTTGTTGACACATTCTCTACAAGTAAAAGATCATCTTCATCATAAGAATAATGACTCTCTATTTCTGCAGATTATCAATGATTTTAAATGAACACGCCAAATTTCGCACATATTGTGATCAGGGGTTCTAAATATAACTTCCAAATAGGTAAATATATGAGTAAATTACATGAATGGTCCCTATGGTTTGGGGTAATTTGCGCGTTTGGTCCATAACTTATTTGTTTAACTCGGAAAGTCCCTACTGTTTGTTTTTGTTACGCGCTTGGTCCCTATTATTTGTTTTTGTTACGCGTTTAGTCCCTGTCTTACATAAAAAAGACTATTATTTAAATAGGAAAAAATTATGGGGTAGGTAAGGTAAGGTGAGGGGCTGTGGTTGGGGGTGTGTTTATTTAAATAAATTAAAAAATCAAGGGCAAAATAGTTTTTTTAGATAAGATAGGGACCAAACGCATAACAAAAACAAACAGCAAGCACCTTCCGAGTTAAAAAAATAAATTAGGGACCAAATATATAAATTACCCGAAACCACAAGGACCATTCGTGTAATTTACGCTAAATATATACATGCTTCTTTTTTCTTTTCAGGGTGAACACTTGGTTCATGTAAAAAAATATATGGTCTCGATTTATTTATAAGTCATAAATGATTTTTATGAACGAATGTTTATGATTAAATGAAACATCTAACCCTCTCAACGGGGGGCCACTTTACTAATTATTATTATTATTATTATTATATAAATAATTTACATTTTTAAATTTAGTTATAAAAACATTTTTTTATATTTTTAAATCTATAAATAAAACATATTTTATATTTTATTATATTATATTTAAATAAAAGATGCATAAATATTTCTTTTTAACCTTTTTTTTAAAAAAATAAGTTATAAAATTGTTATAAAAATTGATGTTTTTATTAAAAAAGAGTTCATCAATGTTAAATAATTTTTTAATAAAAATAAATTTATTGTTTTTTACTAAAACAAATAATTATTCAAATTAGAGGGTATAAAATAAAATATATTAGACTCTTAATTTAATATTTGAAGGTATATAAGTTTATTGTCTTCTAAACCATAACACAAATGTTCTAGTCGCCCAGAAGAGAGAGTAAAGTTTTAATGACGTTCTTAGGATATTTGTCTGATAGTGGGTATCACAATGTTTTTGGTTTTTTTTTTCTCATTGATCTTTGTCACGGCGATACAATGATTTATTCTTTTCTCTAGTATATTGAGTTTTCTGACGTTAACATAAGACAATGATTGTTTCTCTTCTCTGATATATAGTGGTTGTGCTCGGTGTCTTTCACACGGTGGTATTGTGCGAGGTGTGGGGTAGTGAATTCTGGCGGGTGATTCTCGGTGGTGCGCTAACGATAGACATGATGTGATGGTCCGAAATTGAGCAGGTAATCCGACTATTAATGACAGTTGGTGGCGGAGGTGGTGGCGATGACAGTTGTGGTAACGATGGTGGAGGTGGTTTCGATAGGTGGTGGAGGTCTTGGTCGCATGGCGGAGGTGGTGGTAGAGGTTGTGAGATGAAATTGTAGATGACCATATTCCATCTACTATTTTATGTATTCGAAAATCGGGCTGATTTTTTTTTTATATAGTTGAGATAAAAATTGTAGCCAAAGAAATAAAACCGCTGACGAGTTGACAAAGTTGTAGACATGTTAGCCTCCTCATTTGCGGTGCCGTAGGCTATTTTCAAATAAATAATAGATTTTTTTGCGGCATCATTGGTTATTTTATAATAAATACTAATTAATTACTCTCTTAGGCAAAGCGCTTCAATAAATTTCTAATAATTTTCATGTTTGAAATAATAAATATAAAAATAATTAGTAATATATAATATTAAAAATAATAAAACGTTTAAGAAGTTATAAAAAATGTTTATTAATTATAGCATTAAATATTAAATCATTCATTAGCTCACCGGTGTGGTGTTTTTTTAATGGTAAAAGATTGTCACATAGACACCATATCAACTTTTACTGTTTTAACAATTTTTACCAATGATGTTGTAAATGGTTTATTTATGAGTTTTTATTAAATTTTTTAATTTTTGATATATATATATATATATATATATATATATATATATATATATATATATATATAGTATTAATTTCAATAAAATAAATAAGAACTTTTGTAAAAACCATACTAAAAATACATTTTAGAAATCCTAAAAATAAAAAATAACATGAAATTAAAAATTATATTACAAACCTAAAAAAATATAAAGTGAAATTTTCTTTTAAAAAAAACCTAGAAAGAAACATAACATTAAATTTTCATTTGCGGCTTAGCATATATTTTTGACGAAACGACTCATTCACCATTTTAGCCGGCTCTTGATCTTTGGGGTTGAGGTGTCTCACATTTTGCATTAACAACGAATATTCTTTGTGTCGAACGGTTTCAGTCATATGTCTCTCCAAAGTTAAACTAAATTGTGCCATTTGTGCTATAATTTCCTCCGATCTAGCTGACCGCTCGTTTCCAATCGACGAATTTGAAGATGTTGCTTTCCTTTTCCCTTTTGCTCGAGCTTTTGTTTACCCCTTCCCATTGATGAGGAGGCGGGAGTATTCCCTCGATGTCGTTGTTATCATCATTAAGATTAATGCCTACGTGACCATCCGATGAGACTTGTTGTGAGCTCGAATATGAAGATGTTCGGCGTCTTTTTGGCGAATTAGCAATTTATTCGTATGTTGTAAGTTCCCTCCCCCTAATTCTTCTTTCGACAACTTCTCACACATGAATATACTTAAAAAGCTTTAGCATATCACCTTGGAATGTAGTATGCATTTTTTTCACCAAACTCGCTTCATATTCTCTGCTAGCTCATTGCTTTCCAAATTTCGTGTAAATTCCATTCCAATGTATCACGATTTTGTTCATAAGATTTCATTTCGAGTTACATTGGCTGGAGGTCTGATAATCTGGATCTCGACCCATTCCCTTACAAAACCACTATGTCATACGTAACCAAAATTGATCATGATTTTGACCATTTCCCATGTCACCATCTTTGGATATGTCGACCCATGCATTTGCTAACTCAACTTCCTCTTTTTTGTCTATCTTCTCGGATCGTGTTTGGAATCAGAAACAATTTCGGTTAAAAGTGTGAAAGGCGGTTAGGATGGAAATTGGGTTTGGGATAGTTGCGTTTGGGGTTGAGATTGGAATTGAATTGTTGTGACATTTGGAATTGTGAATAATAGCTAGGAACACCACCCATTTGTGGTCGATAAAGTGGTGGTGATGATGGAACGTAGCCGAAAAGTGAGAAAGGGTTGTTAACATTTTGGTTTTGAGCATTTTGTTTGGAAGAGTTCGGATTTTTGGGAGACATTTTCAATGAATTTTTTTGTAAAGAATGTGTAGTGTGATTTTAATTTGGAAGAAAGAATTGTATATATAAAAAATTTGTTATATAAATATATAAATATATATATATATATATATATATACATATATATAATATATATATATATATATATATATATATATATATATATATATATATATATATGACAACCGTCAATTTCCGGTCAAGGCAAAGTCAACCGAAGTCAACAAGTCAAACCGTTCGACTCATTTTGCCCGTGGGTACTAGAGTTTATGTTAGGTAAATACTAAACAACTCGCTATTCTAATGAGAGATCATAAATCAAAAAGTGCGAACATCTAGTTCCCCTTAACCTAAAACTGTTGTACGTGGCGAGCCAAACCGATAAAACAATGTTGCATACTCATCGGGAGTGTGTAAGATCCTTATACAAGGCTTAACAGGGTTTACGGACCTTGCTTGGCGAAGCCGGACACTCACAAATGCCACACACGAAACCTCTCTCAATCGTATTCACTCTATCTCTCTCTATTTAGAATCTCTCCAAGAATGTGAAATCTCTCCCAAATCTCTCTTTGTATGAGAAATCTCTCCAAGAATGTGAAATCTCTCCCAAATCTCTCTAAGTATGTAAAATCTCCCCCAAAACTCTCTTTGTATGAGAAATCTCTCCAAGAATGTGAAATCTCTCCCAAATCTCTCTTTGTATGAGAAATCTCTCCAATAATGTGAAATCTCTCACAAAACTCTCTTTGTATGAGAAATCTCTCCAAGAATGCGAAATCTCTCCCAAATCTCTCTTTGTATGAGAAATCTCTCCAAGAATGTGAAATCTCTCCCAAATCTCTATAAGTATGTGAAATCTCTCCCAAAACTCTCTTTGTATGAGAATCTCTCCAAGAATGTGAAATCTCTCCCAAATCGCTCTTTGTATGAGAAATCTCTCCAAGAATGTGAAATCTCTCCCAAACCTCTCTCAAAAGTTCCTTAAAGTTTTTAAAGTCTTTCGGGCCATCCCGACCCTTAACCGGGTCAAAAACGGCTTAAAACGGGGTAAAAACGAGAAAAACGGACTTGAGCAGCCGAACCCCCTCTCAAGGAACCGAAACCTCTCAAGGAGCTGAAACCCTAAGGAGCCGAAGCCCTAAGCAGCCAAGACTGAAACCAAGACCTGGAAGCCTCTCGGACCGAATCTAGGAATAGGCGAAGCCTCTCGGGCCGAAACTGGAATGGGGCGAGGTCTCTCGGGCCGAACCTCACTCTCGGTCCCTGCTTCCCTCTCTCGGTCCTTCCTTCTCTTCTCCTCTCCGTCCTCTCTTCTCCTCTCGGTCTTATCTTCTCCTCTCGGTCTTCTCCTCTCCTCTCGTTCCCTCTCTTCTAATCTCGGTTCCAAGCACCAGAAGGCCGAATCTCCGGCCAGACTTCGGAATTTTGACATTTTTGGCCCATTTTCAATATTTTTCACATTTTGAGCCCGTTTTTCGAGATTTTAACGCGGGATTTTTCACTCAAACTCGTATTTTAACATAATAAACCCTAATTATTCATAATTTAAACATATTTTCATGGAAATCCTTATTTGAATAATAAAATCTAGTAGGTGAATAATTGAGGTGGAGTGTTGACTTTGTTTTACCTTATTACACAAGCAACCACTCCCATACCCACTCCATGTCAATATTCACCATCAGCCCTTTCCTAGTCACTTCATTGTACTTTTCCCACCTTTTTCCAACCTCACAATTGGTCAAAAGCTAGAAAAGTCTCCTCTCTCCTCGCACTTCTCTCATTTTCTCATTCTTCCACCAAAGATCAAACATATCTTCTCTCTCACTTCCTCTCTCTAAAAATTCGAGATTCAAGGCTATACTCCAAACTTTTCTTTTACTTTTGGTAAGTATTAACATCCTCCTTGTGATTTTTACACGTCATTCTACTAAAATCGTTGATTTCTTACACAAATATCGTACTATTTGTTGCTAGCTCCTCAAATCTTCAAGCACCTCCCAAGTGTTCTTGAGTTGAACACTTCTTTTCTCCATCATAAATCTTCTGAAATAACTCAAGGTGAGTTCATACCCATACATTTTCATGTTTTCTCAAGTTTTCAGGGGGGGAATACAAGTTAAAACACCAAGAACATAACTAAACTTTTCTAACAGTCTTCATCAGAAAAGTTCAACTCCATTCACGGACTGTTTTGGGAAACTTAAACATTTTTGTATTCAAAACTGTACAAGTTTCAAGTAGTTAAAGTTCTTCGCTTTAAAATGACTACTTGCACATCTCCATACGATTTTTCTACAATTTATGGTGATTTTTACAAAACTGTCTATCGTTTCAAACACCAATCCGGACCAGTCTGTGATTATGGACTTTTTCACCCAAGTTGGAGGTCATTAAAAATCATGATAAGAATTATGATTAAACTAGACACATTTTGGGAACTCTCAGAATTTACGGATTTAGTTTTTAACTTCGTATGATTTTTCTATGACTTTTCTAAAACAACGCAGAAAGGTTAAATTTAGTTAACAACATATAAATTTCATAACACTTTGTATTATGTTGAGCAAAGCGTAATACCATAAGTTCTAATTATTGAATGTGTTTCCTTGTTAGTTTATCATCATAAACTGACACTTAGTCATTCATGATAAGATTATTCATTCATTTAGAACACATATATTAAGCTATAATAAGCATAGTTTAATGGATTCATAACACTAATGCTTTTTCATAAAAGAGTTCTTATATATTACAAACGTTTTGGATAAACTATAATAGGTATAGTTTATGATTCATCACATAACACACTCGTACAAAAAGGGTACATTCATACAAAAACGTTTTACACTCATGCACACCACACGTAAACTTGTTAACTTAAATTGTGAGACAATCTCTTTTCGTACGTCCGAGTACGGGATCTAATTCCTGGTAGTTATAATCAGAGTCTCCTGGGGGGAGAACGTGATAGTTGTGTATAGATCTATATTGGGTTTGACACCCCACACCTTGCTGCTTGCTACAGTGAGACCTGCAGGTCTACGGGTGACAAATGTCATTTCAGTTTCGCGACGCTTGAGAAACGTCGTAGCAGGTTCATTCAATCATAGTATGTTTATAGTGACTCACATAGGGAGATAACAATACATAAAGTTTACGGGATTTTTATAAAACTTAAATGGGTTTTATGTCGATTTAAAATCACTTTTTATGTCAATAAGTACAGATATTACTGTACACTTTTGGTTTTGGTATTTATGACTACACATCATTTGAAAACACATTTATATCTTTAAGTATGGTCAATACTTGTTATTTCTCGATCCTGGGATTTAGGACTACATATAAATAAAGTATTAACAAACATAAGAATTTACAGGAATTTCATTTAATTCAAGCGCGTTTATGTCGATTTAAACACATATCATTTTCTATTAGTAAGAGAGGTTACTTATACATTTTAGTCTTCGGTTATAAGACTACATTGCACAGATTATAAAGAAAATATCGGATTTTCTGGATACATATTCTAACGCTTTTACAAGGAAAACGATTTACTTCTCTAACGAAATCTCTTATGAACTCGCCAACCTTTGTGTTGACACTTTTTCAAAACTACTTGTATTCTCAGGAATTCAGTGAAACAGGAAATCAACAATATTTTGAGGATGGGACGATAATTCGTCAAACAGTTCATTTTGTATCATAATGTAATTGATGTGAATCATGTAAACATATACTTCGATGTAACTTTTTCAATTATATTTGTGATGGTTGTATTTACTTTGAGCACTATTATACTCGTTGTTGTGATACTCTACATGAAGTCCTCCACCCCGGACGTTTCCGCCATCCTTGGTTTGGGGGTGTGACAGATTGGTATCAAAGCATTGTTTATAGTGAACTCAGTATATCGAACCACATAAGATATACAAACTATAAATGCATTGGGACTAAGGTCTCTGATTTAAAGTTTTCAAAACAACTATACTTTTAGAAATAAATAGCTTATTGTTAAAAGTATACATGCATGTATACATACTAAGGTTAGCATCATTCTAGAATAAAACAAAAGTAATGATTGTTGGATGTCACAGGTAAGATCGGGGATGTATAATCAGTATTGGGAGTGGCATAGCCTGATCAACTATGCCGGTCTGAGGAGTGATTAGCATGTGCCCAAGAATGGTTGTGATATGGCAACAAGTCTAAAAACTTACCAACACTACCACAATGAGAACATTAGAACAGAACATGAGTTTAAAATACTATAAGAGTATTTTGTAATATCATAACTTATATGAAAACTAAATAGATCCTTAATAATAGGTCTATAGTCCCTATGTGGATACTTTAAGGTATATATAACTTAGAAATCATAGACTTACAATTTGTGGTCATTACCTTACTTCCTTTTCCTTGTTTGGATGTGGACCTAGGGTGGGATCACTTATTCGAAGGTCTATCGTATCTTGATATATGTAATTAGTATGCACTATGTCATTGTAGAAGTAACTGATAAGGACCACCCCATATAAGTAATTGATTATAGAGTTAGACGCCTAGTAATTATCTCTTCCACTCCTATTCTCGCAAGTACAACATAGCAAGATCCTACTTACCGGACGACCCTTACTTTCCTAATCTGAACTCGAGGAATGGTGAACGGTTATAAGAAGAATCAGAAGCGGAACCGGAGGTAATCGATCCTCCATGCATAGCAAGGGTTCCACGAACCGTTTCGACTATATCGAACCTGTGCCCCATTGGGCAATCGTGATTGAGGGTTGAATGTCGATAACAATGACAACAACCACCATGTGGAGACCAACGAGGGTGCTATGACCTCAACCACGGGGGACTGACTGACAGAGCCCTCCCGGCGAAGACCCGGCGGATCGCGAACATCGAGGATTAAAACAGGAAGACTACAATCTGAGTTCAGAAAACTGCGCGCTACTACCGACCCTACCATCTCATGTACCCGTGACTCAGAATTAGACTACTATTCCCAAGACCAGCTCTCTTTTTAGGACCTTATCGCCACTCGTGAAGAGGAAAGAGAGTGACAGGGTAGACACACAACATTCAAAGGAACGATGATTGCAGCCAAGCATCGATTGGCAAAGCTACAAGATGCATCGACCTAGCCTCATGCATCACAAGGGATGGATCGTCGTGAGTAGAGTTCATACCGCTCACCAGACCTAGTAAATTAGGTTCATGAGTATGCGTTGGTACTACACTATTATAGGTACAAGCACGACACTACAAATTAAATGGTCATACTAATCGAGAGATCTAGTTACTATCAAAACCCGTCCATGCACAAATGTGAGGTAGACCTGCATCGAGGTCAAAATTTTCACTGAAACCATGATTACTAGAGTCATATTAACAAGATGGGTTTAGGATGTACCTAATAGACCCGAAGGTCTATTTAGCCTTAATTATATAACTAGAGCATACTTCAATAGGTCATGATAAGGACCTAGCTTGGGTCAAGAATAAGGTTTCACTTGGATACATAACTACTAAAATACATGAGTTTACCATATAAAGAATCTCGTTATAAATTGTTTTCAGAACACCCTCAACAACCGAATTACGTTACAAATCGATATGAGATAAACTTAGTTAGAAAACTCGCGACATATATCCATTCTAAAAACTCATTATCGTCTCACCTTTAAACATTTTGTTGAGAAGCTTCTTCTTCATAAACCTATGGAGTGCGAACGTTCAGGCACTAATACACCGGGTCCCATCAAAACTCCTCAGCCAAGTGTGTGCGGACAAACACGATTCTAAGATGAGTAAAGCTTAACACCCGTATGAAACCTACTCCTACCTACTGCCACAACTCCATCTCAGGAGCGTTAGCAGAAACACTAGGAATAGTACAGTAATGTGCAAAAATTTATATGTGTAAATATAAATTTTAAGGATGCACTTAAGATAATCATTTCCACTAACGAAGTTGTTTTTCATCATGAAACAGAGCTATGTCTTCACCTAGAGACAACCAACCAACCAACTAGCAAGGCGCCAACACTGCAGATAGACGCTGCTACTTTCCAGGCTGCAGTCACGGCAGCCGTGACAGCCTTCATGGCGCAATTCAATGCTAACAACGTCAGTAGGGGTGGAAGCGGTACTAACAATACAAATTGTTGTAACAATCAGGAACACCAATGGGTGTCTACCAACGAAAATACCTTAGGCCACAAACCTACGAACAAGAAGAGAAAGTTTTGGAACATGAAAGAGCGCCACCAATCTCAAAGATTCACTAAAAGACAACAACATATGGCCACCCCTATCATTACAACAGCAGTCGCGACGCATGCCTCGACACTAGCCACGGGGTCTGCCACCCAAACGCCGGCCATACCATATGAGGGATCACTCCCAAAGTGCAACCAATGTGGCTTTCATCACTATGGGGCTTGCCGGGAGATGCACTGTAAAAAAAAAACTGCAACAAGAAAGGGCATACCGTCCGTTTCTATAAGGCCCCGACCCAGCATCTCCCTTCAATCACCTGCGCCAAGGTAGACCCAGTATGCTACCTATGCGATGAAACGGGACACTTCAAGAGAGAATGTCCAACTGAGAAGAATGACGAAGGAGAAGGAGCAGTGTTAGGAACACACCAACAGGAACAGCAAGGGAACCATGTTAAGACTTTTGTAATGTTCCCAACAACAAGAATGTTTAAGTACTATATGTTTGTAATGAATTTGGTACGCTTACTAAAGTAACCGTCTTTCTAAAAAGTAGTTAAAATACTCTCTCACATACAAATCAAACCAATGAGATTAATATATGACCTTAGGATCACTACCTGTAAGATGTGATGACTTTGTACATACATTAGGGTTAATTATAATCAAAATACTGAAGTCTTGAAACAAATAATTCCATCCTGACTCCTATTCCAAGTCTAGTGGTGATATTTGGATAGAACCATTCACTCGATGATTTCACCAACATCAACTTATATACGACGTTCATATACCGCTCGATCGTAAGGAGACCTGTCAGGGATCATGATATCAAGTATCATTACTGGCTATCGAAACACACCCACTACCAATGCTAGACACTGTGGTATGAATCATCTACAGTAATCATGACATCAAAAAAAACGGAACACACGGAAAAGAAACACAAGATAATCTATCGCTCTAGTGATCTCTTCTTACGAATACAACTTATCTCATGTTATCTAAAAAGATATTGTTGTCGTTATCCAATTTTGATTGATATAGCCCTCATCTTTCCGATTTAATGACTACAAAAGGACCCTTCGCCTAACCCCCCGAATATCGAAACCTTCGTCTCTCATAAACATCCAGCACGGACCTCTGGGTCATCCCTCGCTATGAAACTCCAAAACATGCACCAAAGGAGTGTTATACTTCCTGAAGCCTTATCACAAGTATTTATAGGAGACCTTTCGGGAATGTCATGCATACAACAGACAAGGTTCAAGCTCGGAAGCTTGGGACGGATACAACCAGGTACGAGTCCTGCCATGAACTTCGGGCCAAGGTTGCCCAGAAGGACGAGTGAATGTCCTACCATCCGAAAAGGTCTAGTCACGTAAACCAAACCCACATGCTTCCTACCGAGCTACAAGAACTGTCAGGTCAAACCTGTCGAACTACTCAATAATGAAATTAAAGAACCAAGCTTCTCAACCTGGAAAGCTCTGGTCTTATTCTTCAAATAGAAAGGCAAATTGCTTGTAATTCCATCGACTTCAGAGGCCCCGATAATATCTCCAATAGAAACCTTTACTATATACCTCGCATAGACGAATAGGCCGATCAACTGCAAGGAACGAGGTACCCTTCAGGAATTGGACCTGAGATCTGAATATCACCAGTCGCAAGTATTGAAGAAGGATGTCTAAGGACAATCCTCCAATTTCAATGCGGACGCTGAAAGTTCGAAGTGATACCCCTCGGATAGGACCAACCCACTCGTAGAATTCATGAACGTAATAAATAGGATATGCCATTCTTACTAGGATCAGTTATTTATTGTCATTATAAATGACTTACTTATCTACCCTCATAGTAAGAAGGAAACCAAGGAGAGCAACTACAACAAACCACGGAAGCAATACGATCAGAGAAGCATTACCCGAAGTTCTCTAGATACGAGTTTTGAAATTGAGGAGTCCAATTCCTAAGACACATCATTATCAAGGTGGAAACACATAAGGACCCTTTCAATTGGTCAAAACCATTGAGAAACAGTCAGCACCAAAGACATTAGCAGGAATACGCCAAAATTCTGGGTCTCGCTGACCTACCGTCTTAGTTCCTTTGGAACTTCTCGTAAAATACAGAACCCCCTCCCAACTTTGACCCTGAAGGGAGCAACCCTTGACCGGGAAGAGAAGCAAGAAGGAGAAACCTTTAGAACTCCAGAATAAGAGACCAAATTCCTCTCAAAGCCTCACTTTGGGAAGGCTTAGTATGCTTCGGAAAGCATGGAAAGCCAATAATCCAGATAATTATGCCTTTCGAGATTCTTGTCAGAAATAGTCCTGTAACTCACTACTCCAATCTACTTCCGCGAACTTCGTAAAGTACATTCTACCCGACACGTCCCAAACTCACAAAACTATCTATCCGACGAGACTCTTGCAATTCCCCTCGACGAGATCGAGTTCCACAAGAGCCTCACCTTCTTGGAAGAACCGTAGTAACCATGGACCGAGGTCAAGCGAATGAAACAACGTCGCTTCCCATTAGTGAAAGTTTACTGGAATACTAACCAAAGACCTGGAGTCACTTGCGAGCGCGAGAATTAGTCGATTAGGAAGTATCCCCACTTCTTGGCTCAATCATTCATGCCTACTCCTTGCCTAAATTCAAATTTCGGGACGAAATTCCCTCTAATGGGGGGATGATGTGACAACCGTCAATTTCAGGACAAGTCAAAGTCAACCGATATCAACAAGTCAAACCGTTCGACTCATTTTGCCCGTAGGTACTAGAGTTTATGTTAGGTAAATACTAAACAACTTGCTATTCTAATGAGTGATCATAAATCAAAAAGTGCGAACATCTAGATCTCCTTAACTTAAAATTGTGGTACGTGGCGAGCCAAACCAATAAAACAATGTTGCATACTCATCGGGAGTGTGTAAGATCCTTCAACAAGGCTTAACAGTGTTTACGGACCTTGCTTGGCGAAGCCGGACATTCACAAATGCCACACACGAAACCTCTCTCAATCGTATTCACTCTATCTCTCTCTATTTAGAATCTCTCCAAGAATGTGAAATCTCTCCCAAATCTCTCTTTGTATGAGAAATCTCTCCAAGAATGTGAAATCTCTCCCAAATCTCTCTAAGTATGTAAAATCTCCCCCAAAACTCTCTTTGTATGAGAAATCTCTCCAAGAATGTGAAATCTCTCCAAGAATGTGAAATCTCTCCCAAATCTCTCTTTGTATGAGAAATCTCTCCAATAATGTGAAATCTCTCACAAAACCCTCTTTGTATGAGAAATCTCTCCAAGAATGTGAAATCACTCCCAAATCTCTCTTTGTATGAGAAATCTCTCCAAGAATGTGAAATCTCTCCCAAATCTCTCTAAATATGTGAAATCTCTCCCAAAACTCTCTTTGTATGAGAAATCTCTCCAAGAATGTGAAATCTCTCCCAAATCTCTCTTTGTATGAGAAATCTCTCCAAGAATGTGAAATCTCTCCCAAACCTCTCTCAAAAGTTCCTTAAACTTGTTATAGTCTTTCGGGCCATCCCGACCCTTAACCAGGTCAAAAACGGCTTAAAACGGGGTAAAAACGAGAAAAACGGACTTGAGGAGCCGAACCCCCTCTCAAGGAACCGAAACCTCTCAAGGAGCTGAAACCCTAAGGAGCCGAAGCCCTAAGCAGCCGAAACCCTAAGCAGCCGAGCCTGAAACCGAGACCTGGAAGCATCTTGGACCGAATCTAGGTATAGGCGAAGCCTCTCGGGCCGAAACTGGAATGGGGCGAGGTCTCTCGGGCCGAACCTCACTCTCGGTCCCTGCTTCCCTCTCTCGGTCCTTCCTTCTCTTCTCCTCTCAGTCCTCTCTTCTCCTCTCGATCTTCTCTTCTCCTCTCGGTCTTCTCCTCTCCTATCGTTCCCTCCTTTCTAATCTCGGTTCCAAGCACCAGAAGGCCGAATCTCCGGCCAGACTTCGGAATTTTGACATTTTTGGCCCATTTTCAATATTTTTCACATTTTGAGCCCGTTTTTCGAGATTTTAACGTGGGATTTTTCACTCAAACTCGTATTTTAACATAATAAACCCTAATTATTCATAATTTAAACATATTTTCATGGAAATCCTTATTTAAATAATAAAATCTAGTAGGTGAATAATTAAGGTGGAGTGTTGACTTTGTTTTACCTTATTACACAAGCAACCACTCCCATACCCACTCCATGTCAATATTCACCATCAGCCCTTTCCTAGTCACTTCATTGTACTTTTCCCACCTTTTTCCAACCTCACAATTGGTCAAAAGCTAGAAAAGTCTCCTCTCTCCTTGCACTTCTCTCATTTTCTCATTCTTCCACCAAAGATCAAACATATCTTCTTTCTCACTTCCTCTCTCTAAAAATTCGAGATTCAAGGCTATACTCCAAACTTTTCTTCTACTTTTGGTAAGTATTAACATCCTCCTTGTGATTTTTACACATCATTCTACTAAAATCGTTGATTTCTTACAAAAATATCGTACTATTTGTTGCTAGCTCCTCAATTCTTCAAGCACCTCCCAAGTGTTCTTGAGTTGAACACTTCTTTTCTCCATCATAAATCTTCTGAAATAAGTCAAGGTGAGTTCATACCCATACATTTTCATGTTTTCTCAAGTTTTCAGGGCGGGGGGGGGGGGGGGGGGGAACACAAGTTAAAACACCAAGAACATAACTAAACTTTTCTAACAGTCTTCATCAGAAAAGTTCAACTCCATTCACGGACTGTTTTGGGCAACTTAAACATTTTTGTATTCAAAACTGTACAAGTTTCAAGTAGTTAAAGTTCTTCGCTTTAAAATGACTACTTGCACATCTCCATACGATTTTTCTACAGTTTATGGTGATTTTTACAAAATTGTCTATCATTTCAAACACCAATCCGGACCAGTCTGTGATTATGGGCTTTTCACCCAAGTTGGAGGTCATTAAAAATCATGATAAGAATTATGAATAAACTAGACACATTTTGGGAACTCCCAGAATTTACGGATTTAGTTTTCGACTTCGTATGATTTTTCTATGACTTTTCTAAAACAACGCAGAAAGGTTAAATTTAGTTAACAGCATATAAATTTCATAACACTTTGTATTATGTTGAGCAAAGCGTAATACCATAAGTTCTAATTATTGAATATGTTTCCTTGTTAGTTTATCATCATAAACTGACACTTAGTCATTCATGATAAGATTATTCATTCATTTAGAACACATATATTAAGCTATAATAAGCATAGTTTAATGGATTCATAACAATAATGCTTTTTCAGAAAAGAGTTCTTACATATTACAAACGTTTTGGATAAACTATAATAGGTATAGTTTATGATTCATCACATAACACACTCGTACAAAAAGGTTACATTCATACAAAAACGTTTTACACTCATGCACACCACACGTAAACTTGTTAACTTAAATTGTGAGACAATCTCTTTCCGTACGTCCGAGTGCGGGATCTAATTCCTGGTAGTTATAATCAGAGTCTCCTGGGGGGAGAACGTGATAGTTGTGTATAGATCTATATTGGGTTTGACACCCCACACCTTGCTGCTAGCTACAGTGAGACCTGCAGGTCTACGGGTGACAAATGTCATTTCAGTTTCGCGACGCTTGAGAAACGTCGTGGCAGGTTCATTCAATCATAGTATGTTTATAGTGACTCACATAGGGAGATAACAATACATAAAGTTTACGGGATTTTTATAAAACCTAAATGGGTTTTATGTCGATTTACAATCATTTTTTATGTCAATAAGTACAGATATTACTGTACACTTTCGGTTTTGGTATTTATGACTACACATCATTTGAAAACACATTTATATCTTTAAGTATGGTCAATACTTGTTATTTCTCGGTCCTGGGATTTAGGACTACATATAAATAAAGTATTAACAAACATAATAATTTACAGGAATTTCATTTAATTCAAGCTCATTTATGTTGATTTAAACACATATCATTTTCTATTAGTAAGAGAGGTTACTTATACATTTTAGTCTTCGGTTATAAGACTACATTGCACAGATTATAAAGAAAATATCGGATTTTCTGGATACATATTCTAACGCTTTTACAAGGAAAACGGTTTACTTCTCTAACGAAATCTCTTATGAACTCGCCAACCTTTGTGTTGACACTTTTTCAAAACTACTTGTATTCTCAGGAATTCAGTGAAACAGGAAATCAACAACGTTTTGAGGATGAGACGATAATTCGTCAAACAATTCATTTTGTATCATAATGTAATTAATGTGAATCATGTAAACATATACTTCGATGTAACTTTTTCAATTACATTTGTGATGATTGTATTTACTTTGAGCACTATTATACTCGTTGTTGTGATACTCTACATGAAGTCCTCCACCGCCAGACGTTTCTGCCATCCTTGGTTTGGGGGTATGACAATATATATATATATATATATATATATATATATATATATATATATATATATATATATATATATATATATATATATATATATATATATATATATATATATAGCCGTTTCCAACAGTTTGCCAACGATTCAAATTGTCCAACGTTCCAAATTTTGAAATTTCACAGTCGGTATTATATCACGCAGTAAATATGAAGTCGAGGGTCGGTGTTTACCGGCGGTGAAGCCTTCCACGTTGGATACCGACGATAAGCTAATCACGACACCCCATAGCCTTATGATTATTAATACGTATTAATATAATTGTATTTGTATAATAAAAATATCATCATAATAACTAATGATTGAACTTTAAAAAATTTATAGGAGATATATGAAGTTTGCATTTTACTTCCTTGAAACTAATATTTATTTTAATGTCATGAAACTAGTATTTTACATTGATTGGCCAAAAAATAATAAAATATGCGGTAAATAAATAATTTTAAATATTCTCACAACAAAAGTAATTATGATTCTTGTAGTCTATTTTAGTGACCAGTTTTTAGTGACGACCTAAAATGTGGTCACTAATAACATCATTTAGTCACCGTATAATTAGTTGTCACTAAATTTTTGGTGATACTACAAATTTAATGACCACTATCATGATGGAGGTCACTCACCTGTCACTAAAGTGTAGAATAAAGTTTGAATAATTACTGATAGCAAGTATTAGTGACCAAAAATAATGGTCACTATATTGGAGACTTAGTGACGAAAAACAATGGTCACTGGATTGGAGGGTTAATGATGTAAAATAGTAGCATTAGAGACTTAGTGACCAAAAATAGTGGTCACTAAATTGGCGACTCAGTGAGCAAAAATAGCAGTCACTGGATTAAAAACTTAGTGACCAAACATAGTGGTCATTAGCTATTTATATATTTCTGAGCTGAAAACTTAGTGACCATTACGTATTTACGCTATGTAGACCTCCCCGCGCTTTCCTCTATTCACAATCTGCATCGAACACCGCCACCATCGTTACCTCGCCTTCCATCTTCCGTCAGCGCTACTACCGCATAGAATCACCACTTTCTCCTTTGTTCACTACAGTACCGTGCTCCAAAGTTTGAAGCCCAAGTTTTCCCAATTGAAGCTTCTCTTAGGTAATCACTTCCCCAAAATTTGATTAAGGTGTGATTAGGGCTCGAAAAACCTCAATTGGAGCTTAATTCCTCGCATTTGATTCTGTGTTCATCATTACTAAATGTCGAAAGGTAATTTTATCCTTTCCTCAATGTCACTTCTCCTATTCCTCGTTGATTGCTTAGGGACGTCATCCTCCTTTACCTACTTTTCCGGTTCTCAACTCCATTCTGATTCGTGCTCACAATCACACACTTACACAAGCATGTATGAACACACACAATCGAAAACACATAGAAATACGTAATCACTTATGAAAGGAGTCGATTTCTTTAACTTTGTTGTACGTTTCCAATTGAGGTTGTCGTGGTGGTGTTTGAGTATCCAACAACTTAGAAGGTCTAAGAAATGTGATGCATCTAGAGTCTAGAGGTGGAGGAACAAAATGCAGATTGTATAGATGCTGAGAGAGTAATGAATTGGGTTCTTGAAGAAACTCGAGAAACAAATCTTTGTTTTAACTTAAAACTTCCAATGCATCTTGAAACTGTTTGGAGTGGAGAAGTTTTTCATCAGTAGATAAACGTTTGGCTTCCATGAACTTTTCCCTGATAAGATCCATCTTACTCTAACTGTGTTTTTCACTACATCTCTCTTTGTAATGTTGCTGCCATATTTTAAAAACATCTTTGGAATATTCTTCAGGTTCAGGACACTTTGTGATCTCATGTTTTGATTGTGTGTCCAAGGATACAGATTGGCTCCATGAATGTATTGAATGGCTCCTGCATGAAGTTGAAACAGGTTGTTGATGCTACTGAGGGAGGGCATCCAACCCTATTATCTTGGCAACCAAATTAGATGGACTTTGCTTACATTCATCTTCTTTGGACATTTCTTGTGCAATTATCATCTTTATGGGTGTTCCACTTCCATCATGACGTGGCTTGTCTATAAGGAGACTGCTCCCTCCCAAACCAGTGTTTAAATCAAACAGGTTCACCATTCTTCCCAAGCATCCTGAAATATGTTTCTCAGGATTTAAGTTTTTCCATTCTGAATTTGGCTCATTTTTATACCTGTGAATGGTGCATTTCATAGTTAGTAGTAATCATGATCATTGTCTTACAACACAACATTGGGTTTTTGAAGAGATATCCATAGGAAGGCATCTTAATATATTGAAACCCAACACAGAGGAATTAAAAAGAGGCACACAAATAGACGAATACAAATCTCTGTAGGTAGGAAAAATTAAAATGTATATTAAACACCAATCCGTAGTGGCATCTAGATCCATCTAATCATTTGACATCTATGGGTTTATGTATTTTATTATTTGAATTCTGTTTATTGATTGTGAATAATCAAAATTTAGGTCTCCGTGTTTTAATCTTGATGTTTCTATGATCGGATTAATCAATCAGTGTTCAGTGTTGTATTCCAAAAATTAGATCAAACTGTCGATGTAAATCTAAATCATAAAATTATCGTGTATAAAAGTCACTCTCATGGTCTTGTTCTCTCTCTGGAAACAGTTTTCAATTTTTGTTTCTTTGATTGATCAGTCAATCTGCAAATCGCTTAATTTATGCTCCTCGGGCAGTTAAATGTTAAACCCGTATTTTAGACTAAAAAGGTGCAAAATCTATATTTCTTAAACTTTAACTCAACCTTTTCAAGTGCCCAATCTTAAACTTTTTCTTTGAAGTAATCTCTTTGCATGTTTCTTAGTTGAATATGAGAGTTGCACAAAAAAGTAAAGGCATGGAGGAGGCAACACTTGAGATTGGAAACTGCACAATTATTCCAATTATTATTATGGTAAGATACCTGGATTTTTCTTTAAGTACGATTATTATTATTATTATTATTATTATTATTATTATTATTATTATTATTATTATTATTATTATTATTATTATTATTATTATTATTATTATTATATGCCTTAGATGATGTCTCAACTTTCTAATGTTTCTACAGAATATAGAACTGTCTCTGGAATGAACATGGAAACTGCACAATTATTCCAACGTGATTTTGAGGAAAAAGGATCAATGGAGAGAGTGACTCTTTTTTTGAACCTGGTAAGTAACTATTTGTTAATTTGTAATTACAAGATGATATTGATTTTTTTAATTGATTTGCATTTACATTTACAGGCCAATGATCCTACGATTGAGCGTATCATTACTACCTGTATTGCTCTTACCACAACCGAATATTTGGCATTTGAATGCGGGAAACACGTTCGTGTTATCTTAACTGACATGAGTTCCTATGTTGATGCCCTTCGAGACGTATTATTTTTGCAAATATGCATTTTCATTTAGGTGTTATGAAAGCATTTAATGACCATTATACCCTTGTTATGTCTGTCAATTGTAGGTCTCTACCGCTAGAGAGGAAGTACCTGGTAGGCAAGGGTATCATGGGTATATGTATATGGATTTGGAAACAATATACGAGTGTGTTGGACCTATTGAAGGCAGAAAAGGCTCCATCACTCAAATCCTAATTCTGACTATGCCCAATGATGGTCCTAATTCCTAATTTCTTCTTCTTATTCTTATTTTGACCTTTTTAGCCTTGTTTGTTTGTTTTTCACTTCTCAATGCTTTCTTTAAACTTTTTGGTCATCATTAGATCTTACGGGTTACATTACTAAGGGACATATATACATTGACCGACAGCTCCGTAACAGACAGGTCGGTGAGATTCTAAACTTAACTTTCTGTTCCTGCACTTGCTTTTTAAGATGAAAAATTTACTTCTATGATGAAAAAGATGATCTGCACTGAGTTACGGCTGCAACGAGAGCTACTATACAGAATTACAAACATCTGTCAAGAATCTTGTAGATGTGGTCAGCCTCTTGACTCTTCTACTTTATATTATTATTATTATTGTTTAAATGTTTCAATTTATTTTGGAATTTTTTGCAAAAGATATCAAAGCTTTGATTCACAGTTTGGTGATTACCCAATCTTTTTCTATCATGTGGAACATAAATTATTTCAGTTTTGGTTTTTTTGAAGCTTGATTTTTTTTTGAGTTGATTTTGAGTTGAGAAAAGAAGGCTATGGAATGATACAGGTATTTTTTGGTACGATGTAATTGAAAAAAGAATGAAATGGTATCTGATTCTCTTCTATTTCAATTTACCAATTCTACCACAACATTGTAAATCCTAGAAATAGCTACATACTTCCACTATATGTGTATTATAGCAATTGAATTTGCTTAGATGTGAGTCATTTAAAAAACATTTGATGTTGTAGATGAGGTATTTTTAATTTTTAGTATTATTATGATATTATCACAATCTATATAACTCATAGGATTTTTTTTCAGTTTGCGTTTATATCTTGAATTTTATCTATTTGGTAGGCCCTTCAAGCTCTTTCCATACAATATGGGGCACTCCAATCAATTCACAGTTACTGGAAAGAAAAGGTATCTCATTTTTTAATAATGAGTACTCTTTGTTTTATGCTTTTTAATTTTTGCTTACAAAGTTGTTCCTTTCTTATCAGCGTGAAAGATGGCTTAAACCCATTCTACGCCGCCTCCAGGTTAATTTCCTCTTTCAAATGACCATTTTGCCCCTGAATGGTAAAAATAATTTTTTTTCCTTTTTGTTGTTATTACAACCACCTCCTCGAGTTAATGACACCAAACCATATAATGTATTTAGACCAAGGGAGAAAGCTCAAAGCCTTCATACAAGAAGGGTAAGTCTGTTAATTCTTCATATTTTTACATAATCTAAGGTACTAAAAAATGTTTATATATTTTCAGATGCAAAGAAGAGGAAATAATTTTCAATCATTTGAAAAGCTTCGCCAGGTGCTTTTTGACCCATATATGTTCTCATCCTACTTCCTAATCTTACATTTTATTTGTCAATCAAGAGAGACAAAATCTTGATCAAGCCAAAAACTTACTAGAAGCTTTAATCAAGGTACCATCACACACACACACATTTCATTTTATTTTTAATTTTTATTTTGGTAGTGATAATGACTAGATGAAGAATGTGTGAAACAGAGAGAGGAGAAAAAAAAAAGATGTTTTACCTTTTGAGAATCATCCCTTTCAACTTTCATCTTTCACCTCTGTGTGTGGTTGGTTGAATACAAGTTTACCCTTGGAAGCAATTGAATTTACTTTTAATCTACATTGATCTTTATATGTTTGTTTTTAGAAATATTGGATAAAATATATATGGATTTTGTTTTTTAAAAATGACATTTAATTTTCATATTATAATTGTGAAGATTTATTTGGTTATTGTTTGTATTGTAAAGTTTTATAGGATTGATTTTTCTTTTGTCTAATTGGATATTGTTATATTTCATATTAGAAATGACATTTGATATTTCAATAATTTCTTAATTATTGACCCCCTTTTTGTATCTAATATGATAAATCAATGACGACCTATTATAGTCACTAATTAGATAGACCAGTGACCACTTTCTATGGTCACTAATCGGATAAAACAGTAATGACTTTTATTGGTCACTCACTAAATTGGTTTTGTGACGGACCTATAGTGACGAAAAGTGACGACTGGAATTTTGGCCACTAAATCATTTAGTGACAATTCATTCTATTGTTAGTGACCATTTGTTTTGGTCACTAATTGGCATTTTTTTTGTAGTGACATTTGTAAAGCAAATTGGGGGATGGGCTGTTGATTGCCAATGAGTTATGCTCTTGGGAAAAGAAGACAAGAAACCAAATCCTACTCTTTAAAGTCGATTGATAAGGCATTTGACTCAATCAACCGGGGTTATCTTGAATCCATCATAACATAAAATGGGTTATGGTGTCAAGTGGAGGAGGTGGATCATGGGATGTCTCACATCGTCTAGGGCCTCCGTTCTAATTAACGGGTCACCCACCAAAGAATTTGTCATGGAAAAAGGGGTTAGACATGGGGATCCACTCTCTCCATTCCTGTTCATAATTGCAATGGAAGGATTGAATGTGGCTATGAACGAGGCTTGTGCAAAAGGTTTATTTAAAGGCGTAAAGATACCCAATAGGGACACTCTAATTCTCCTTTATTTTACGCAGATGGTGTCTTTTTCTTAGGAGAATTGTGTAAGGATAATATAAAGAATCTTTCTAGAATTCTCACATGCTTCCATGTCTTATCCGACCTCAAAGTAAATTTTCGAAGTCACGGGTGTTCGGTGTTGGGGCAAATTGGCAAGAAGTTGTTAGATGGGCAGTCCCACTAGGTTGTGAACCGGTTGTGGTCCCGTTTAATTACCTTAGAGTACCGATGGGTGCGAATATGAAACTTAAAATTTTTTGGAAACCGGTGATTGAAAGGTTCCAGTCCAAACTATCAATGTGGAAGGAGAAATCCTTATACTTTTGAGGGAGACTTACTTTACTAAAGGCGGTGTTGGGGAATCTTCCCACATTTTATTTTTCTCTTTTTATAGCCCCAATTGGGGTAATTGAGTATTTAGAATGTATCTGGCGAATGTTTCTGTGGGGAGGGGCGATGACAAGCGTAAAGTTCATTGGGTATCATGGGAAAAAATTGTATCTCCCAAGGAGATGGGGGGACTCAGGGTGGGATCATTAAGAGCGCTCAATATTTCTCTTATATCTAAATGGTGGTGGCGCCTTCGAATGGACCCCGCATCCCTGTGGGCCCAAGTCGTCAATGGAATCCATAACATCCGTAATAAACCTGAAAACCGTTTATCCACAAAATGTATTAATGGTGTTTGGAATAATATTGCAGGTATTGCCGATGACTTGAAGGAGAAAGGGATAGAGTTGAGCAAGGTGATCGTTAAAAAAAATTGGGAAGGGTAATACCACAGTATTCTGGCAGGATTGATGGGTTGGATCGGAGACTCTTAAGACAATGTTCCCAGAATTATATATGTGACAACCCGAAATTTCTATTTGTACAAACCCTACAGTCAAGCACTTCAATAAAAAGTTAGATTCATTTATGTTAACTTTCAACTCCGTTTAGATTCTGTTCGGGTGTTTTAATATTAATCCTTCAAAAGAAGTACCTTCTAGGGTTTTTGAGTAACAATCAAGCATTTAACACCCTAATAGGGTTTTCACGGCTAAACTTTAGGAGTTTGGGCCGTAAACTCCCTTATGGCTGTGAATTCATGCTTAAAGCATGAGTTTACTCCTTTCCTCCTTCATTTCTCTCTCAAGTATCATAATACCTTCTTTCCAATCTTCCTAAAAATGTAAGTATTCTTCTCTTGATTTGTTGTTACAACTCTTCGTCTAGTAGTTATACATGATTTCATCCATGAAATCCTTTCATTTTGATAGATCCTTAAGTGTTCTTCCTTTCATCAAGAACACACACTAGTGTTCTTGGACCTTTAACACCCTTACAAGCTTCCTATTAGTAAGTACACTCCTCTTAACTAGTTATACATAGATTACTTGTTAAACAATTGAAAAACACCAAGAATGCCCAAGAACACATGGGTTTACTGTCACACCCCAAAACCGGAATGGCGGAAACGTTCAGGGGTGGAGGACGTCATGTCAAGTATCACGAGATATGTATATAGTAAGCAAGTAATGAACAACCATTTCATTTAGAAAGAAATTATTTACAATGTGTGTGTTCACAAAACATAGAAGTCAAACAAATAACAAAACAAGACTTGAAGCTGCAATGCTCCATCTTCTGAATCCCCAGCACGAGTACCTGTCTGATAGTCTTCTGAGAACACAAGTTATTTGAAAGAGTTGATCAGCAATTAAGCTGGAGAGTTCATAAGATTTTAGTGATGTGACTAAGCTGTAAAGCATTGTGGAAAATGTATATGTAAGAGTGATGTAAGCTGTAAGTTCTGTTTAGAAAAGTTCGCCTGTTCCTCTAGAAAATCATATATTTCCTACTTGAATGAAAGTGAAGTAAAATGACACTACAATCCTTTCTATGGGTACTAAGTGGGTACAAATTATATATACTCGAAGTAAACAAACAATCGATTATGCGCATCTACCCCAAGCTCACAACCCAACGGGGAACATAAAGTAAGGCAGATAACACACATTTCATTGGTTGTTAGATCGTTGTCATATATAACCTTGCTGTATTCACTTGTTACTCATGGAGTTATTTGTAATGGTTCCTTTATATCTAAAGAAAAGTTCTTTAAGAAAACATATATTTATTATAGTAAAATAATGACTACGGTGACTACTTTTATAATAGCTTTGTTTATACTGCTATATATAATCTGATACCGGGTAGAAAGTTAATTGAGTGAATCTGCCCTACACCCACAATCTAACGGGAACAGAAAGTAAGGGAGAAAACACACCGTTAACTGTCTATTGGGTATTAGTTTTATATATAAATATGGTGTATAAACTAAGGTGTTATAGAGTTATTCACCTAAAGTCTCTAAAATTGTACTGGCTTAATAAAATGGATTAAGCCCTTATATGGGAAATCTCTAGTTTTGTAAACCAAAAGTATTAACTTTGAAAAGTAAGTTTTGTAGTAGAAAAGTTGTGCGTTGACTCTGTGTCCTATAACCTGATGCATACCTAGTACCCTTATGATGACTTAATGGATACTAAGCATAAATATATATAGATTCGGGTAGATAATAGATTGAGTGACCTCATTCCAAGCCCACATCCAACGGGAACAGGAAATGAAGCGAAGAGCACACATCCTATTAGCTGTCAGAATCTACTAGTATATATGTATCCTATAGTGTATACATTAAGGAATCATAAAGCTAGCATTATGAGTCTAACCTTTAATCATAGCCTTCTACCAAGGCTTCTTCTGATCTATGTTAAACCCGACTGGTCCTTTGTCCAATGTAAAAGTATATTCTCCTTAGTTTATATCTATCTTGACTAGAAAATAGATCAACTTTCAAGTGGTACTGACACTTTATGAATGTAATGGGAAAAGTAAGTACACAAATGTCGTTTATAATGACATGCAAATGTCCTAATAACCTAAAAACATATTTGTTTTATTACGGTCATAATGTGAAAGCTAGAACCCCTACTAAACGCTCTCGATGTAAAGAGATTTAGGGAACCAAACACGACCCCAACAATTCCTTACAAGCCGTGTAATTCACATTAAAGTTATATGATCATGTATACCCAATATAACTATCACTAATGCGTTAGTGGTTCATTGATATAATTATGCTTTTACTTTAAAAACAGAGATTTGTATCACTATAAAGTAACATAACTTTAAACGAGTTTTGAAATGTTTTGACAACTTATAAATATCACAAGTAACATTTTGAAAGATGTTTAACAACAAAAATTTACACAATTATCATTATGTTCAACCTGTATTCCCCCCCCCCACCCCCCCTTTAAAACAGTTAAAATAGTTAAAAGATTCATTATGGGGTATGAACTCACCTGATGTGGGTGATTCAAATGGGTATGCGCGTACAAATGAGAAGTTCCACGAATGAAGTCCTGAGACACAACAAGTCCTAAATGACATATAAGGACATATATTGACATAAATATAGTTTTTATAAACAACTATATGAAAAGAAACACCTTCCGGGACTAGGAAACACCTTGGTTAAGTGTTGGAATCACATGTGATTCATCAAAGGGAAGTGAAATGGCATCTAAGGGTGTTTACGATTTTTTAACCAACTCCCCTTGAGTTTATGGTTGTAAACCCATGAGTTTACTGCCGTAAACTTGTGTGCTTTTGACCAGTTTGTGCTTTGAAGTCCTAGAAGTCATTTTGAAGTATCCTAACTTCAAGTCTTAGCCTTAGGAAGTGATTAAGGCAACATATCACCCCTTTATGGGGTTTACGGTTTTTGGGCCATTTTTCTTTGGGTTTACGGTAGTAAACCCAAATGGTTTATGGTCAAATGATGTTTTCAAGTCTTAAACACTTCAAGGTAAGGGCCTAGGCTAGTTTCTAGGCTTAAGGAAAGAGTTTGGGGCATTAAAACATGCCTTTGAGGTGTTTACGGTTTTTGGAGGTTTCCCAAACAGTAAACACATATAAATGGGACATTTTGGGTGACTATTAGGTGCTAAACACATCAAGTGAAAGTTCTAGGCTTGTTTCCAAGGTTTGGCAAGAGAATAGGGACACTTTAGCACCCTTATTAGGGTTTACGTTCCAAGAAGATTCTTGGGCCGTAAACACTTGTTCCTTGTGATCTTTGGGTGTTTTCTTGTTGCTCCTAAGGTCTAAACATGTCAAGGGTAGTTTCTATGTTTGGTTCCAAGGCCTATAGGGGCATAAGGTACACTTTGGCCTCATTTTTAGTGTTCACGGTCCAAGAGGATCTTGGGCCGTGAACACCTTTTCCATGGGGTATTTGGATGATTTCTTGATGTTTAACACTTGATCTAAACATATTAGGGCTAGAAACACTTACAAGTTGAAGATCTTGAAAAAAATGGGATGATACTTGAGAGAGAAATGGCTCTAGTCTTAGAAATGTGAAAAAGTGAATAAAATATCTAAGTCTCACTTATATAGTCTTTAGGGTTTACGGTCCCAATACCATTTTGGACCGTAAACTCCAAACTCTTGAAGTTTTGGGCACTTATTGTTACATAATAAACCCTAGGGTAACCTCTCTCTTAATATCATCTGAAGCACTAACTTTAAAACACTCAAACTTATTCCAAAAAGTTTGAAAGTTAGCAGGCACAGTTTTGACTTCAGTTAAAGTGAGTGGTTGTACGATGAAAGAAATTTTTGGGTTGTCACATTTACGGCCAAGGCAATCTCCTTGGGCCGTAAACACCATAAGGTGGTGCATATGTGTCACCACCACCTCCTAATGCTAGGTTATTGGACTAGAACCCTTCCTACATGAACTAAGGACATTAAACTACGAAATGGTAGGAGTTACCATGGGTTTACGGCCGTAAACCCACTAGGGCCGTAAACCCTAGGTCGTAAACTCCATATGAGTTTACTCTTGGACTTTAAAATTCAAAGCAAAGCCCTACAACCCTTTGATGAAACCCTATGATCTTATAACACTTGAATCAAAGTGTTATCTATGTTCTAGGGTGTTTTTACTTGCTCAATTAGTGTTATGATCAATAATTAGATACATATATGTGTATTTATATGTTAAATAGGATCAGTGTGTGAGTTCAAGTCTTCACTTGACCCCTAGCACCTTATCCCGCACTTTCATCCAAACCACTCACTACAGGTGAGTTCATACCCCTTAATCAACCTTTTAAATGATTTTAAATGCTTTTATGGGGGGGGGGGATACAAGTTGAATATCATAGTTATTATACCAATCACATGTGATTAATAACTATCAAACACATGGATTTACTATACTTTCAAGCTGTTTTACTAAACAAATTAATTCAAACTGCTTATCAAACTCTTTTACATGTTAAACTCTTTACTAAACTCACTTTTATATATCAAACCTTTTCTATTACAGCTTTCAAACTTATATATTGTTAAAGCCATGTCTATTACATATATAGTTATATAAGTAAGGATCGAAGGACTTAGGAATGCCAACTCACTTTATTTCATGTTCCTTGTTTGGTTGCGGACTTATAGTACCCTGTTGTTTGTCTGAGTATCGTTGGATCCTGTCACACCCCCAAAACCGGAACGACGGAAACGTTCGGGGGTGGAGGACGTCATGTCAAGTATCACGAGATATGTATATGGCAAGCAAGTAATGAACAACCATTTCATTTAGAAAGAAAGTGTTTACAATGTATGTGTTCACAAAACATAGAAGTCATAAACAAATAACAAAACAAGACTTGAAGCTATAACGCTCCATCTTCTGATGTCCTAGCACGAGCACCTGTCTAATAGTCTCCTGAGAATACAAGTTATTTGAATGAGTTGATCAGCAATTAAGCTGGTGAGTTCATAAGATTTTAGTGATGTGAGTAAGCTGTAAAAATGTGGTTGAAAATGTATATGTAAAGTACTGTAAGCTCTAAGGTGTTGTTTTGTAAAGTTTACCTGTTCCTCTAGAAAATCATATATTTCCTACATAAAATGGGAGTCGAGTAAAATGATACTATAAGCCTTTCTATGCGTAATAAGTGGGTACAAGTTATATATATATATATATATATATATATATATATATATATATATATATATATATATATATACTTGGAGTAAACAAACAATCGATTGTGCATATCTGCCCTCAACCCACAACCCAACGGGGTACAGTAAGTAAGGTGATAGCACATATTTCATTGGTTGTTAGATTGTTGTCATATATAACCTTGGTGTATTCACTTGTTACTCATGGAGTTATTTGTAATGGTTCCTTTATATCTAATGGAGAGTTCTTTTTAAGAAAACCTATATTTCTTATAGTAAAATATTAACTATGGTGATTACTTTTATAATAGCTTTGTTTATACTGCTATATATAATTTGGTATCGGGTAGATAGTAGATTGGGTGACCTCGGTGTAAACCCACATCCAACGGGAACAGGACGTACAGCGAAGAACACACATCCTATTAGCTGTTGGATATTAGTTTTATATATAAACATGGTGTATAAACTAAGGTGTTATAGAGTTAACTCACTTAAAGTCTTTAAAACTGTACTGGCTTAATAAAACGGATTAAGCCCTTAACTGGGAAATCGCTAGTTTTGTATACCAAAAGTACTAACTTTGAAACGAAAGTTTTGTACTAGAAAAATTGTGCATTGACTCTAGTGTCCTATGACCTGATCCATACCTGGTACCATTATGATGAATTAATGTATACTAAGAACAAATATATATAGATTCGGGTAGATAATAGATTGGGTGACCTCGGTGTAAACCCACATCCAACGGGAACAGGATGTACAGCGAAGAACATACATCCTATTAGCTGTCGGGATCTACGTAGCATACATGTATCATATAGTGTATACATTACGGAATCATAAAGTTAGCATCATGGTCCTAACTTTTAAAAGTAGCCTTTAACCAAGACTCGACTATTTTGAAAGCAACCTTCTACCAAGACCCTACTGTTTTGAAAGCAGTCTTCTACCAAGACTCTACTGTTATGAAAGCAGTCTTCTACCAAGACTCTACTGTTATGAAAGCAGTCTTCTACCAAGACTCTACTGTTCCTTTGTCAACTGAAAAGTACATTCTCCCTAGTTTATAACCTATCTATAATATAGAATAGATTAACCTTCAAGTGTTACAGACACTTTATGAATGTAATGGGAGAAATGAGTACCCTGATGTCGTTTATAATGACATACGGAGGTACTATCAACCTAAGAACATATGTGTGTTTTATTACGGTCATGATGTGAAAGCTGGAACCCCTACTAACCGCTCTCATGTATGGTGATTGAGGGAACCGAACGTGACTCGAGCAAATCCATGCAAGTCGTGTAATTCACGTTAAAGTTAGATCCTCTCTGCGTGTTGTCATGCTATAGCAATTTAATTTGTTAGTTATGTTCTGTTCTGGTATTGTTTCATTCTCTTCACTGTTTGTTCTGTTATGTTATGTTTTGTTCTGTGTGTGCTTCATTGTACTAGAAGTAATGAATAGAATTCTCTTAAACTACACCTATAATAGCTTACTAATGCTCTAACTGGATTGTTACTGAAATGACTCATTTATCTACAAAGTTATGCTTATACTTTAAAAATGGAGTTTTGCATAACTATAAAGTAACATAACCTTTAAAATAGTTTTGAAATGTTTTAACAACTTATAAATAACATAAGTAACATTTTGAAAGATGTTTATAACAAACATTTACACAATTATCTTTGTGTTCAACTTGTATTCCCCCCCTTAAAACAATTAAAATAGTTAAAAGATTCATTACGGGGTATGAACTGACCTGATGTGGGTGATTCAAACGAGTATGCGTGTAAGGATGAGAAGTTCCACGAATGAAGTCCCGAGACACAATAAGTCCTAAATGACGTATAAGGACACATATTTACATGAATATAGTGTTTATAAACAACTATATGAAAGATAACACCTTCCGGGACTAGGAAACACCTTGGCTAGGTGTTGGAATTACATGTGATTCAACATAGGAGGGTATAAAGGCACTTATATGCATCTACTACCATGATTTCAGGGCCCAAGGGAGTTTACAGCTGTAAACTCATGGTTATTCATGGGTTAGTGCAAGTATGAAAGCTAGGGAATTATTTAGGGATATTAGCTCTACCCTAGGATGAGAAAGACCACTTCTTTTGGCACTTTTGGGGTGTTCACGCCCCAAATGAGTTTACTACCATAAACGCATGGCCAAATATACTTATGTGGGTCCTAAAGGTCATAAAGAAGCATTCTAAATTCATGTCTAAGCCCTTGGAAGTGTTTGTGGCATCAAAACACCCCTAACTTGAGTTTTCGGCCCATAGACCATTTGGTCATGTGTTTGCGGCCGTAAACACTTATGGGTGGTGATATTTTGGTTGTTTTGGGTCCTAGGCACATCATCGTAAAGTGCTATGCTTGTCTCTTGGCTTATGGAAGGCATTTAGGGCATTTTGGCACCCTAAAATGGAGTTCACGGCCCAAGAACTTCCTTGGCCGTGAACTCACTTTTGGTCCTTGATTTTTAGTGATTTTGATGCCTAAACATGTCAAGGTTTGTCCCATGTTTGGTTTCCAAGGTTTAGGGGGACACTGGGCACACTTTGTGCCTTATAAGAGAGCTTACTCTCCAAGGTGTTCTTGGGCGGTAGACTATGTAATACAACTAGAGAAAGTTACTCACGATTTTGGATGAAAACCCAAAGATCCGTTGAGAGAGAATTTGACTTTTCTCTAGTTGGAATTGTAACTAATGAATAGATTTGGTTCAGAATCCTATATATAGTCCTGGGATTTTTGGCAGAAAATATTTTATTCCTGGAATGAACTCTAATATCATAGAGTTTTGGAAAAACAGAGTTGCACAAAACCCAAGTGCAACCTCTCTCCTGATATCTCCTTAAGTGTTAATCCTGAATTGCTCAAACTTATCCCAAAAGTTTGAAAGTTAGCAGAAACAAACTTGGCTTCTATTGACGTGGTTGGTTTCACTGAATGTAAATTTTTGGGTTGTCACATCACCCCCCCCCCCCGTTAAAATGAATTTCATCCCAAAATTCGCTCTCTTAACGTTACTACTGGGGGTTGAGCTCTTCTGCTTTGTAGAATACTCACTCGTAGACCTGGCAACTTTTCCCTGGTGTTCTTGATAGGATTTGTACTTGGTCCATCTATCATTACCTCGTGTATACAAGCCGTATATGATTAAGATTAGCAGGACTATTGGATGTGCGACTCCGCCCCAGGTCCATAACTCAACGGAGAACAGGAGATAGGGTGGAATCATACATACTAGATCTGCGTAATCATACTCATATACTACCCTCGCGTATACACTAAATAATAATATGCGGGCTGTATTCATCCTTAGCGTTTGTGCTAGAACTTGGTCTGATGGACGACTGGTATGTCATGATGGTTTGCTGACGTCTGACGATAAGGCTTTGGAGGACAAAGTACTCTTCGCACGAGTACTTCGAGGGTTTAGAATGCGAAAGATAAAGTTTAGGTTTAGGTCGGACCTTCGATACGAATGACAAAAGTTTCAAAAACTTTCTGATTGAGGCGATAGAAACATATGAACTCAGTATGGTACCATGCTAACTCATGATGAAAGAAAAGAACGGACTCTATACTAAACAAAGTTTTGGTCAAATGAAAGAAACGTCTGATAAACGATGATGTATCCCTGGTATGATTTCACTGTACTCCTAGTATGTTCAACTATGTACTCCTTGTACCTGATCTCGAGTTTCCTGTTTTTTATTTTGAAATTTGCACTCCTACGTATCGTACCGCTATGTGCGCATACATACAAATAAAAGTGCTTTACTTACTGAAAGGATACTTTTATACTATGATCCCCTATGGTACCACTACTATCGCCCATCATATACAAGTTGTGAATACTTAAGATGAGCCAGACAGTCTGCCTCAAATCCTCACCCAATGAAGGAAAAGGGACCTAAGCGGAGTCACTCACTGTAAGTCTGCAACATCTCAGTTGCGCACAACCCTGATGTATGTGGTGAGTCATAATAGCTTCTCTAAGGGATCTTTTATTTCTCTCGAATTGTACGACCTATTTCAACATGTGAGTTGTTATAGTTGCTTTTAAGTGTCATCCCTAATATTTTATTCTTATATGAATATAAATTAATTTTTAAATGTAATTACTATGTCGAAAACGTACCACTACTCGACGACGATTCCGTGGTAGATTCTCCTACGGTGATCATCAGAATACGTCCATCCGCTCCTGAGTTCTTCATTATTGGGCAGTCCCTCTGAATGTGTCCATTCTTACCACATCCATAACAGGCTTGGTTTTCTTCAGCTTCGAGGACTTGGGAGATCGGTTGAGCCGGTGCCCTACAGTAACGGACTGTGTGTCCCATTCTGTGGCAGTTCAGACATTGCATTTCTCAGCACACTCCAGTGTGGTGAAAGCTGCACTTTCCACACTTTGGAAGGTTTCCATCATATCGACTGGCAGATGGTGAAGCAGTAGGCATCGTAGCGGCGTACATAGTACTTGGTTGTTGCTCTTGTGGGATGTCTTGTGTTGTTCGCTTCTTCTTTCTCTTGTTCTCTGACTCTTGATTATAGTCCTCTTCCCTTGATGACTCGGGAATAGGGACTTTTACACTATGGCGGACTCCATGATCGATGAGTCACTGAGCCAAGCGTTTAGCACTAGCGAACGTGGCAGGGTTAGAAGACAACACATTTCCTTGGGTCGGAGCAGTCAGACCCCAAATGTATCTTTCTATCCTCTTGCTCTCCGAGGTAATCATCTCGGGACATAGAGTTGCTAGTTCGCTGAACCGGTCCGTGTAGGTCACTATGTCTGAGCCGACCATAGTGAGATCCCACGGCTCTTGTTCCAGCTTTTGAATCTCACCTAACAGCAAATATTCTTCCCGCATTAACTCCTTTAGGTTTTCCCAACCTATGGAGTTTCCCATTGACAGGGTCAGTGACTTAACATGGCTGTTCCACCATGTTAGGGCCTTGCCATCGAAGGTGCAGGCAGCAAACTTCACTTTGCTTCCTTCGGGGCATAAACAGATTTCGAAGACCGACTCTGTCTTTTCGAACCATTGCAAAAGGGCAATGACTCCTTCAGTCCCTTTAAAGGACAGTGGTTGACATCTGGTGAAGTCCTTGTAGGAGAACTCTCCTTGGCGCACAGGGACCTCACCTTGAGTAGAATCGGTAGGCGTTTCTCCTCCACCTGTATTGATGGGGTGATATTGTGCCATGGCTGTTGTCACAGCCGCGGCCACTGCAGCGTTCAAAGTTGCTGCATTGATTTGTAGAGAAGGTATGGGAGTTATCGGAGTATCATGTCTGGGTGATCTGCGAGGAGGCATCTTTGCTAAAAGAAAACAAAGATAAGACGAAATAAGTCTATAGCAACGGACACAAGCCGAAAGCTGAAAAGACAAAGTTATCCTAGTTCTGGATATATCGGGTCCTGACTTCCACAGGGTTCTAGGAACAATTCATAAATGAGTCTATACCTAATAAACTCTATGATTTTGAAATAACTATCCTCGAATAAATATATGTTTCCTGAATAACTGTTACCAACTGAAGACAAAGTTATCCTAGTTCTGGATGTATCGGGTCCTGACTTCCACAGGGTTCTAGGAACAATTCATAAATGATTCTATACCTAATAAGCTCTATGAATTTGAAATAACTATCCTCGAATGAATACCTGTTTCCTGAATAACTGTTACTAGCTGCATGTATGAAAATAATTCTAACACATGTAATGTGAGCAGTGTTTCCACTCGCTCGCTAAATTAACCTAGTTAATATTTATTAGTGTGACGCGTAAGACGTTTTGGTTACTTCGACTGATCTTTCCTTGAAAAACTTCTCATGAACTTGTCCTCGTTCCTCATGAACTCTTCTGTTGTCTACTATGAGGAAGTGGTTACGTTTATCTGGGCTTGTCATGCGAGAATGAAAGTGACTAAAGAACCTATGAGCTTTAAGGTAACTTTATGGGGTGATCCTTACGGAATCTTCCTATAATTATACTAGGTATACCAGTTGGTATTGTATATAACTGAAGATTAAATAGACCTTCGAACAATTGATCCCACCTCAACACTACGTCCTTAAAAGGAATGGATAGCGAAGCGTCGATCACAAATTCTATGCTTATAAGATCTTGATTATAAATATAAAACATTATGAATATACCATGTAAGATTATAGACCTATCCGCAAGGGTCTTTTAAGTTATCACATAAGTTATTTATCTGGACTAAAATACTCCTATAGTATCCTAACGTAATGTACTTGTTATGTTCTAAACTTGTTATCGTGCTATCGTAACATAAAATACTCCCATAGTACTCTAACTCTAACTGTACTTGTTCTGGCGTTCTCTTGGCTGGTGTTTTGGTAAGTTTTAACTCTATTGCAACACCACATCATTTCCCAAACACATGTCGGTCACATATCGAATGAATATAGTTGATCAGGCTATATTGATCCTAGCTATGATTACATAACTATTCAGGGTGACGACAGTGTCCAACCTTTAAATACTTTTAGTTATGTTCTCCTCGTGATCCTAGTTCTATCATGTACATGTATGAGCAAGTAGGTAGATTTTTATAACTTGAAGTTATACTCTAAAATATATCATTATCTAGAGTACTTAAGCCCCATTGTATTTATAGACGTATATCATTTATCGATTGATATACTTAGTTCACTATAAACAATGCTCTGAAACCAATCTGTCACACCCCCAAAACCGGAACGGCGGAAACGTTCGGGGGTGGAGGACGTCATGTCAAGTATCACGAGATATGTATGTGGTAAGCAAGTAATGAACAACCATTTCATTTAGAAAGAAAGGGTTTACAATGTATGTGTTCACAAAAAATAAAAGTCATAAACAAATAACAAAACAAGACTTGAAGCTATAATGCTCCATCTTCTGAAGTCCCAGCACGAGCACCTGTCTAATAGTCTCCTGAGAATACAAGTTATTTGAAAGAGTTGATCAGCAATTAAGCTGGTGAGTTCATAAGATTTTAGTGATGTGAGTAAGCTGTAAAAACGTGGTTGAAAATGTATATGTAAAGTACTGTAAGCTGTAAGGTGTTGTTTTGTAAAGTTTGCCTGTTCCTCTAGAAAATCATATATTTCCTACTTAAAACGGGAGTTCAGTAAAATGATACTACAAGCCTTTCTATGTGTAATAAGTGGGTACAAGTTATATATATATATACTTGGGGTAAACAAACAATCGATTGTGCACATCTGCCTCAACCCACAACCCAACGGGGTACAGTAAGTAAGGCGGATAGCACATATTCCATTGGTTGTTAGATCGTTGTCATATATAACGTTGGTGTATTCACTTGTTACTCATGGAGTTATTTGTAATGGTTCCTTTATATCTAATGGAGAGTTCCTTTTAAGAAAACCTATATTTCTTATAGTAAAATATTTACTATGGTGATTACTTTTATAATAGCTTTCGTTATACTGCTATATATAATTTGGTATCGGGTAGATAGTAGATTGGGTGACCTCGGTGTAAACCCACATCCAACGGGAACAGGACGTACAGCGAAGAACACACATCCTATTAGCTGTCGGATATTAGTTTTATATATAAACATGGTGTATAAACTAATGTCTTATAGAGTTAACTCACTTAAAGTCTTTAAAACTGTACTGGCTTAATAAAATAGATTAAGCCCTTAACTGGGAAATCGCTAGTTTTGTATAACAAAAGTACTGACTTTGAAACGAAAGTTTTATACTAGAAAAACTGTGCATTGACTCTAATGTCCTATGACCTGATCCATACCTGGTACCGTTATGACGACTTAATGTATACTAAGCATAAATATATATAGATTCGGGTAGATAATAGAATGGGTGACCTCGGTGTAAACCCACATCCAACAGGAACAAGACGTACAACGAAGAACATACATCCTATTAAATGTCGGAATCAACTTAACATACATCTATCCTATAGTGTATACATTACGGAATCATAAAGTTAGCATCATGGTCCTAACTTTTAAAAGTATCCTTTTACCAAGACTCGACTGTTTTGAAAGCAGCCTTCTACCAAGACCCTAGTGTTTTGAAAGCAGTCTTCTACCAAGACTCTATTGTTATGAAAGCAGTCTTCTACCAAGACTCTACTGCTATGAAACAGTCTTCTACCAAGACTCTACTGTTCGTTTGTTAACTGAAGAGTACATTGAGGGAACCAAACGCGACCCGAGCAAATCCATGCTAGCCGTGTAATTCACATTAAATTTAGATCTTGTCTGCGTGTTTTCATGCTATATCAAATTAATTTGTTAGTTATGTTTTGTTCTGGTATTGTTTCATTCTCTTCACTGTTTGTTCTGTTATGCTTTGTTCTGTTCTGTTCTGTTCTGTTCTATGTGTGCTTCATTGTACTAGAAGTAATGAATAGCATTCTCTTAAACTATACCTATAATAGTTTACTAATGCTCTAACTAGACTGTTACTGAAAAGACTCATTTATCTACAAAGTTATGCTTATACTTTAAAAATGGAGTTTTGTATAACTATAAAGTAACATAACCTTTAAAATAGTTTTGAAATGTTTTAACAAATTATAAATAACATAAGTAACATTTTGAAATATGTTTATAACAAACATTTACACAATTATCATTGTGTTCAACTTGTATTCCCCCCCCCCTCCCCCCCCCCCAAAAAAAAAAACATTTAAAATAGTTAAAATATTCATTACGGGGTATGAACTCACCTGATGTGGGTGATTCAAACGGGTATGCGTGTAAGGATGAGAAGTTCCACGAATGAAGTCCCGAGACACAATAAGTCCTAAATGACATATAAGGAAACATATTGACATGAATATAGTGTTTATAAACAACTATATGAAAGATAACACCTTCCGGGACTAGGAAACACCTTGGCTAGGTGTTGGAATCACATGTGATTCAACATAAGAGGTTATAAAGGCAGTTTACTACCATGAGTTCACGGACCAAGGGAGTTTACGGCCGTAAACTCATGGTTACTCATGGGTTAGTGCAAGTATGAAAGCTAGCAAATTATTTAGGGACATTAGCTCTACCCTAGGATGAGAAAGACCCCTTCTTTTGGCACTTTTGGGGTGTTCACGGCCCAAATGAGTTTACTACCGTAAACTCATGGCCAAATATACTTATGAGGGTCCTAAAGGTCATAAAGAAGCATTCTAAATTCATTCCTGAGCCCTTGGAAGTGTTTGTGGCATCAAAACACCCCTAACTTGAGTTTTCGGCCCATAGACCATTTGGTCATGTGTTTGCGGCCGTAAACACTTATGGGTGGTGATATTTTGGTTGTTTTGGGTCCTAGACACATCATGGTAAAGTGCTATGCTTGTCTCTTGGATTATGGAAGGCATTTAAGGCATTTTGGCACCCGAAAATGGATTTCACGACCCAAGAACTTCCTTGGCCGTGAACTCACTTTTGGTCCTTGATTTATAGTGATTTTGATGCCTAAACATGTTAAGGTTTGTCCCATGTTTGGTTTCCAAGGTTTAGGGGGACATTGGGCAGACTTTGGCCCTTATAAGAGAGTTTACTCTCCAAGGTGTTCTTGGGCGGTAAACTCCCAAATCTTGTTGTTTTGACATGATTTATGTGTTTTTAGGCACTTAATAGACTATGTAATACAACTAGAGAAAGATACTCACGATTTGGGATGAAAACCCGAAGATCCGTTGAGAGAGAATTTGACTTTTCTCTAGTTGGAATTGTAACTAATGAATAGATTTGGTTCAGAATCCTATATGTAGTCCTGGGATTTTTGGCAGAAAATATTTTATTCACGGAATGAACTCTAATATCATAGAGTTTTGGAATAACAGAGTTGCACAAAATACAAGTGCAACCTATCTCCTGATATCTCCTTATGTGTAAATCCTGAATTGCTCAAACTTATCCCAAAAGTTTGAAAGTTAGCAGAAACAGACTTGGCTTCTATTGATGTGGTTGGTTTCACTGAATGTAAATTTTTGGGTTGTCACAGATCCTTAGTTATATATTATGTATATATGTATAGATATAAAGACTTTTATCTCAGTTCAATACATTCAGTCATACAAACGATTCTACTAGTAACTATAATAAGTGTAGTTAGGGATATACTACTGAAAGACCCCAACTTTCGTATTTTTGAAAGACCCAAACTTTTATATTTCACATTATCATTACTCCAAAACATGCTATTTGCATATTCATAAAAGCAATATTTTACATTGATATAAAGGATTACAAACTATTGGATACAAACCTTCTATTACAAAGTGTTATATATATATATATATATATATATATATATATATATATATATATATATATATATATATATAACTACCCAGGATATTGTAATTTATACAAACATAAAAGGTAGTACAAAAGTACTATTACAAACTATTCTACATCTTTCAATAGTATGTAAACATACTAGTTATTTATCATCTGCAATTGTTAGACATTGATAGGGTAAGCGGTGACACTTAGTGAGTTCAAAAATAGATACAATATAATGTTATGCCATATATATACTTCAATGTGGCAAAGCAAAGAGGAACAACAAGATGTATGTGAGATCATGTGACAAGCGTTCATATCAATCAAAGACATTATTCAAAGATATTCTTTTCAATTCTTGATATACATCAATAAAGCTTTGGCCCAAATGGCATTGAAGACATGCAATTTCTGATTAACATCTTGTTAGATTTCAGGCTTATAGTCCTGTCTAACCATTTTCCAATGCCATAGAATAGAAGTCATTCTCTTACGGAGACATGCTCTACATGGCCAGAGGCTACATACCAGTACGAATGTGAATATAAGTCCTTTCACTGATCACATTGTCAAAGGTATTACAATTGATATAAACATAGTGAATAACATGAGAAAATAACTCAGAATGATAATACTGAAAAGCACATAGCACATATAACACATAACATACAATTGTTCCTATATATTGAACTCACCTTAAGTTAACTGGGGGTTAAAATAGTAATTTGGACAGCACTTTGGCTTTAAATATGCCTTTCTATGTTGAAAATCGGGAGCTTGATTGAAAACCGGGCTTTGCGAAGGTAGGGCTTCAAAACCGAAAAGATAAAATTTTCGGGCTTCTCGAGGGTCTCGGGACGTGTTTCGAGTGCTAAAATTGATTTTGGGGCTTCGGGGAAAGTCAAAATGAAGAAAATATGGAAAGAGTGGCTAAAAGTGGCAAATTTTCAAAGTTAGTCGGAAGATCTCGCAGCCCCCTTTATATAGGGCCGAGGTTCGGAGTCGGCTAAGTAGCGAAGCAAGCAACGAAGGGCAGGTAGCGAGAAGAGGAGGCTCGGATGTGAGGTTCGGTGGCCAGATGTCACACCCGCGAGGCGGCCAGGTGCGAGGCTTGGAGGCGTGACAAAGAGCAAAGCGTCAGCAGCTGGTAGGCGAGACGTGGCTCACCGTGTACATGCCACGTATGTGACACTCAGAAGGCTTCGGTTGAACCTCCCTTCGGTCCTATCACAGTCCGACACGCGTTGCTTCTCTGATTGGGCCACGACCTCGGTGACACAGCAACTTCATGTGAAGTGACGTGGCAGCGACGAGGTCTCCGGCGGCTGGTACTGTTCATGCGAAAATCTCGGAAATTGAGCCCCGAACTTCTAAAATCCATAACTTTCGCATACGAGCTTCGTTTTTGACGTTTTTTATATGCACGCATAGCTAAAATTACGCTCTACAACTTTCATTTAGACTTCGTCAGCTAATTTTGAATTTATTTTTAATATTATTATTTTTAACAGATCGGGACAGGAAAATCCGTTAAAAATTCATAACTTCTTCATCCAACATCCGTTTTCGTCAGACTTTTTACCGTTGTACTACATATGAAGAGACCTTCGATTCTCGTTTAGGATGTATCGGTAAAATATCGTTCGATCTAAAATTCGAGTTTTTAGTTGTCTACTGCTAAGTTGAAACTTCGAAAAATCATAACTTCCTCATACAAAGTCAGATTTTGGCGTTCTTTTTATCGAATACTACGACTTTCATTTAGATTACTAAGGCTAAAAAGTAGTTTATCAAAAACTCACTTTTCACGTCATTCGGCATCGTGCCACTTTTGTCGCGGATCTTCAATTGGTCATAACTTCTTCGTTATAACTCGGATTTTGATGAGGTTTTCGCCTACAAGTTTCTACCAAGATTTTCTACAACATCAACTAATAAACTTTTACTTATTTAAAATTTCATATTTTTGCTAAATTTCACTATTTGGCTTTTAATTGGATTCTCATAAGACTTCCAATATTTTCTTAGTGATTCTAAACATAGTTTTACTTCATTTCTAGTAAAAACCATCTGTTAGAACTCAACACTCAATTTTACATAATATTTCACAATTTTATTCATTACAAAACACGATTTTAAAACGTGTATGTTACAACTACTCATTACTTCTAGTTCAATGAAGCATACAAAGAGTCAGTTCATTCATGAGTCAATACTTACTATTATGACAAACTTTACAACTATACTATAATGAGAAACTATACAACTATACTATTATGAGAAACTATACAACTATATTATGATGAGAAACTATACAACTATACTATGATGAGAAACTATACAACGATACTATTATGAGAAACTATACAACGATACGATGATGAGAAACAATACATTCAATACACTAGTACATACATTACATATATAGGTATACTATAACATAAATGTGAACCACTATTTCGGGGCATGTCTTCATTGCCATGGCCCGATTTGTAGCCAGAATCTCCTGGAGGGAGAGCGTGAGTTTGCGTATAGATCTATATTGTATTGACTATCCTACACCTTGTTGTTAGCTATAGTGGGACCTGCAGGTCTACGGGTGCCAAATGTCATTACTTCCAACGTCTTTCATGGTCGTGTTTATAGTCGATAGTATGGTATAATTAATCACATAATACATTGATATAAATCCGGTTTCATGTAGTTAGTACAACAAGAACACACCCTTTCCTTCTTCCTATCAAATAAATTTAAGGTATGCATTTTCTTTCTATTTTAATTCCTCTTATTTTTCTCGATATTTTCTCTATGGTCTAAGATATCAAACCCAAATCTATTCAGGTCTCCGTCTTAAATGTGTAAGTGATAGTTGGTCTATTAACTAAAAAAGAGCACCTGTAATGTAGGTTTTATATTATTTTATAGTGTATGCTTTTATTGATCATTTTTTATGTTCTTTGTCACCACGAATCACCCTAGAATCGGTTTTCTCTATGGTGTCTATCTCTATGACTTCCCGAAGAAAAATAACCAAAAGAAAGCTATTTTTTCTCAGCAGGTCAAGGTCTTCCATTCCAATTGCCAAACACCACCGCCCAGTGACACCCACTCTAGCACCGTCCTCTGCCATCGTTGCTCTTCTCTCCCACTCTCAAACACATAAATGATTTCAGTGTTGATTTTCTAGAGCCAACCCCACGCTTTTCAGTTTGATTAAAGGTATAATTTGTAAACATTTTTCTCATCTTAGATTTTGCAGTTTTCTTCAAATTTTGTTAATTATGTTCTGTTTTGTTTTTAGTTTTGGTAGTAGTCTTTCATATAAGAACCTTTCTCATGTTGAGAATTAGAGTTTGCTTTTGCGTGTGATTTTTCTTTTGCTTGCAGCTTGACCAAAGCTCAAGGAAATTTCACTTCCTACTAAATGATGTTTAGGTAAAATACCAAAACTCTCGATGGTATTTGGATTTAGTTTCTTTTTACCTTGTTTTTAGGGATCAATTTTGTTGTTTTTATGACAGGTTCCATCATTTAGCTACTATACCCGATGTAAAGAAAATCTTTCAAAACAACTTGATTTGAAGGTATTTTCTTATGTTATTTTATCTTCTTTTAAAATATTTTGAAGAATGCAACATTTTTGGAAAAGTATATTTTTGGTGATGTGTGTATTCTTAGCTTCCTTTTGAGTTTGTATGTATGTGTTAATCAACAGTTTCTATAGTTTGAAAATAGTTTGGTTAGGAAAGTTGTAAAACAGAAAAAGTATAATAACAATGAACATTAAAAAGGCAACATGTTGCGATGGTGGTGTAACAATGAACAATAGTTATAAATATAAACATATATCCAAGTCTTTTTTTAGTTAGTCTTTTTTTCTTCTAAGAATGATTTTGCAAAATCATGTATATTTACAAAGTAATGATTCTTACAGGAGTCATAACTCCATATTGTTATCATAACCGGGTTTATTTTGAAAGTATCTTATATTTGATATATTTTTATAATTTGCACTAGGATTTTTTTCTCTAGCTATTGATTTTTACAAAAAAAACCTTAAATCATGCTCCAAAAGAAACTCTATAAATATAGAGTAAATAGATCAAGGTAAAAAGTCAGTAGGATTTGTTATATGAATAATCATTTGTTAGTATATATTTATAGAAAATTGGACCAAAATGCCCCTGCTACTGGATGAATACGTACCACTCATGATTTTAAGGTTGCATCTTGGAAATTCTATACTCATGAGTCATGCCTATTGGATCTCTTCCCCTAGATGACGAGTTTACCCCTATATATCGTCTCACATGTTTGGTCTTCTCAACATGGGACTTCACGGATCGGTTACTTTTGGAATCTAGTAAGCAAGTTGGCTTTCTCCAAGTTCAAAAGAAATGATCAAGTCTAACTTAGTCCCTTGGTAGCTTTGTAGAAGTACACTACCATTTATATGTCCGTTATGCCCCCACAAATTAAATCTTTTAAGTTCCATTTGTTAGTAGTCACCTTGTCACTTAGTGTTTTTTTGTTTTCACATGCATTTTACCTTACTTGTAGTGTCTATGTAATGTATCTATCCCTTCTCACAACTTCTTTCGTCTATTAGTTATATGGGTAAATGACACAAAAAACACTTATTTTACACAGAAATTCGATTTTGACACCGTATTTTTTTTGTGTCAATTTTGACACTGTGTTTTCCAATTTGTTACAATTCAGACCACTTGACCGGTTAACCAGGTTACATGCTGATGTGGCATGATGACGTGACATGCTGACATGATATGCTGATGTGTCAAAATTGAATTTTTTTTCTCACAAAAAACACTAAGTTTTCATTTTTTTTTTTTCCGATTTTGACACTAAGTTTAATTTTCTCTTTCAACTTTGACACTATGTTTTTTTGTTCCAAATCGAACATCATATTTTTCCAATTTTGTTCATTGTTGACAATTTTCTAATTGAAACCGTATAAATATTTTTTTAATACATTTAAATTGTATAAATATGTTTTTTTTTCATTTAAAAAACTATAGTTTTGTATAAATACATACATACATTCACACACACACACACACACATATATATATATATATATATATATATATATATATATATATATATATATATTACACTCAAACCATATTTTTATGTATAAATATGTATTAGTTATATAAAAATTGTATTTTATACTAATTATGCAACTTTTAAATGTGTTTGGAGGTTTGGAGGCGTGTAATCGATCAAAACTCGGATATCAAGTTTGCAACCCATCAAATTTTTACATCTTATTAGAAGCTTATGGTTAGTTTGATGCTCATTATATAACTAATGCTTTAAATGTAAGAAAAAAAACCCCTTGTATTTTAATAAAAATGTGGTTTTTAAACGAAAAAAATATGTTTATATGGTTTAAAATGTAATAAAAAAATATATTTTTACGGTTTCAAATGGAAAATAGACAAAATTAAACAAAATTTGATAAACAATGTTCGATTGGAACAAAAAAACATAGTGTCAAAATTGAAATAAAAAATTAAACTTAGTGTCAAAATCGAAAAAAAAATGAAAACTTAGTGTTTTTTGTGGAAAAAAAATCAATTTTGACACGTCGACATATCATCTCAGCATGCCACATCATCAAAACTGACACATCATCGTGTCACGTTAGCATTTAACCTGGTTAACCGGTCAAGTAGTGAGAATTGTAACAAATTGAATAACATAATATCAAAATTGACAAAAATAAAAATAAAAAATAAAAAAAAATACGATGTCAAAAATCGAATTTGTGTGTAAACAAAATATTTTTTGTGCTATTTACCATAGTTATATCTATTAAGTCGAAAAAAAGAATGTTCATAAATTATGAATTTGTTGTAAAAATAGTTATTATTTTCAGCGTTGAGCATACAACAATGTTGTTTTGTGATATTTTATCAAAATATTATATTTTGATATTATGACGTGTTTCATTTTAGTAAAAAGCTAGCAAAAATATGACTTTTCATTTCTTGCAAAACATATGTAATTTTTTTTGCATGCCCAAATATGATATTTTTTATCTTCTTATTTTATGTTATACGAAAATAGTTTTAACTCCAAAACCTTTTTTATGCGGTTTTATAGGTTGCTTATTATGGGACCGAAATTTATATTGTTATTTTTTGAAATTTAGAAAAAATGATATCGTTCATAGCACACTTAACTATAACATTATTTTTTAAAAAACTATGAAAGTTGTTGCAATTGGCAAATATTGACAATAGAGTTCTAATTTATTTTGACTAGGTAATACATTTACAAACTAATTTTTAAAAGAAATTATTGGCATCCATCCAGATGAGTAAATTACACCAACAGTCAATTACGGTTTGTTGTAAATTGCATTTTGATTCCTAACTTATTTTTTTAACTCGGAATGTATTTACAATTTGTTTCTGTTTTGCTTTTGCTATCTATCTTACCTAAAAAAACAATTTTATCATTTATTTTTTAATTTATTTAAATAATGTGTGACAGATAAGGTAAAATAAAGTGAGGTGAAGATGAGATTTGGTGTGTATTGATTTAAATAAATTAAAAAATAAAAGACAAAATGATCTTTTTAAATAATAAAAAAAATACCAAAAACACAACAAAAACAAAACCTAAAAACATTTTAAATTATAAAAGAAAAATATACACCAACCTTATAAATTACCCCAAACCATAGAAAACATGATTATAATTTATTCCGTTCAGATTTATGTAGAATAAACCATATGATATCATGCTCTTCAATTGGACAATAAAGGACAACTACTCACCCTGCATCTTTCTCCATTTATCTCTCCCACGTGATTTATGTAACATATTGCAAATTTGCAGCTTTATTTTTCTTGGGTATAACTATTTATTAACCTTGTCGACTCTTATTCTACTCTTATTTTATAAAATGGTATTACAAAAACCTTTTTTTCTTATAAAATCACGTCCACCATCGTGATGGTTTTATTGTTTATTTTTTAAGATTTTAATATTTGACATATAATATGATTATTTATATTTATTTTAGGGTAAATTACACCAATCGTCCCTCGAGTATGTGTCCAAAAGCACGTTTGGTCCCTATTTTCAAAAATTAACTCGGACCGTCTCTCATTTGGTTAAAAGTTGCATGCTTCGTCCCTCGCAGATATAAAATGACTATCTTGCCCTTTTCTTTTTCTTTTTCATTTATTCTTCATTTGTTTATAATTTATATACTATTTTTTTTGTTAAGTATAATTTTTAGAAAATGGAAATTCCACTTAAATTGGTTCCGAACCTTCTCACCATCAACGACCTCTTACAACCAGTCACTTCTGACACCAGCCACCTCCGGCCACCAGCTAACTCCGACAAACACCACCATTCATCTCCAAAAATAAAAAATAAACCTGGAATTAAACCCTAAAACAAAACCCAAATCCATACCCTAGATCTACAAATCAGTTAAATGAAGAAGAGAGATGAAAGGATATGAGAAACACTGTGGTCGGACACCAAGCGTTCAATCCCTTATCCTACCATTGCCATGAAACCTGAAACCTGGAACTCCGGTTGGTTTCTCCCCAAACTTGTTTGAAAAAAAAATCCCAAAATTTGTTTCAGTGAGGAGAGTTGATGTGATCTATTCGGACATTGTTCTTCTTCCACCAGGCATCGTCGTTCCCCTCCCTTTCCTTCCTCTTTGTCTCGAAACTCAAGGAGCTGACGATCTATTAGATGATGGTGTAGATATGAGACAATGGTGCCGATGGCTTACAGGTAGAGATCGACATTTTCAAGTGTTTCCGGCGAAGAGATGGTGACGATGGCTTACAGGTCTAGGGTTTCCGGCGAAGAGATGGTGACGATGGCTTACAGGTAGAGATCGACATTTTCAAGTGGCGATGACAATGTTGTAAGTGGCTTTAGACGTTGATGGATGTAGAGAGAAGTTTCATTGGAGGTTAGGGACGATGATTGGAATAGCCACCTGAGGAAGTGGTCGTCGGAGGGAGTAGCTGCCAGTGATGGTTTAAGGATGGTGGTTTTGGGTTTCTTAGAAGAGGTTAGAGACGAGAGGAAGAGAAATATCGATAGAGAAGACGATGAGGTGGGTGGGAAGGTAGGACAGGGGCCTTTTTTTCTTTTTTAAATTACTAATAATAATAATAACATTAAAGTTAATGGAAAACAAATGCACAAAGGGCATTATAGTCATTTCAGATCCAGCAATGACTAAAACCGCAACACAATAATTTGTTAGGGACGAAGCGTGCAACTTTTAATGACACGAGGGACGGTCCGAGTTAATTTTTGAAAATAGGGACTAAACATGCTTTTGGACACATGCACGAGGGACGATTGGTGTAATTTACCCTTTATTTTATTTTTTATTTTTTTATTTAACTTTAGAGCAAAATCAATCATTTATTTTAAAGTTTATTGTTACAAATATATCAAGAATGATAGTTATAAAAATTACCCTTTTCGGATTCATTATATAATAAAAATTTGACCGAATAATTACTATAACATTCGAAATTCTAATGCAATGTTTTTTGGAAACCTTAAAATTTTTCTCTCTAATCCTTTTGGATTATACATTAATATCTAAACTCTATAGCAGATTTTTTTTTTTTTTTTTTTTTTTGTAAAAGTATGGCTATTTGCAAAACCTTTTATAAAAATAGGGTTCTTTTAAAATGATTAGTAGAAATGAGGTTTTTTTATATTTGGGTCCCACTAAACATATATAACTGATTTCATTAATTTCAAAATGGACCTTCAATTATCGTTTTTAATCATTTAACTCATATTTGATTTTTTTTTTTTTTTCCTTTTAATGTTAATTTAGCACTTTAATAAGAATAAAATATAATATTTTAAAAAGATAATTTTATATCAAATTAAATACAACAGACAATATTATTTTACTTTAAAGTTTAGTATTGTATATATTTTACACAAAATGTTTTTAAACCAAATTTGATTTTAATTTATATTATACATCACACCATTTTTTTTTGTTTACTAACATATAAATGTGCGTGAATTTGGGTCGTTTCAAATATATTATAAAATCCATTAATTATTTTCAATAAGATATATTGTTAAGTAGATTTTTTTTAATGATAGATACACTACACCTAAACTACTTTTAATATAAGGGGTTTAAACTCTCTTATATAAAAGCTTATCATCTTTTTTTGATATAAATATCCGCACTTACAATGTTACTTCTATCGATCTGATCTACAATTTCATTAGATAAAACCTACTACGTGAAAGGAATTATGGCGACTAGAAAAGTGAGAAGGTGAATGGGGTGATGCCCGATTAGTCTTGATGAAAAATTTAATGATGTCACGACAGATCCTTAGGAAGAACCTGCTCCTATATTTCATTTTATTATATATCATTATAAATTTTGATTAGATTTGGTGGATATTGTACCATTGATGAAGCCTATTTTATTTTTTGTAAATAGTGCATTTACCATCTCGCCTTTTTAGTCATTCTCGTTGCAAAATATCCTTGAAGGTTTTATTACTTGTAAAATACAAAAATTATGTATGAATATTTATATCCAAAGTTAATTAAAATGATAAGTCTTGGTATTTGATCGATCACAACTAAAGCAATTTTACTTCATAGCACGCATGTAAATAATGAACTCAACATTTTATTTAATAATATAACTTATTAAAAAAATTAATACATATTATAATTTATTTTGAGAAGAGCACATACATCTTATTAAATAAAATTTGGTGTGAAGTTTGGCGTAAAAAGTAATTTGAGTAAAATCCAAATACAAAACTTTAAACCTAAATAATAATTAATTGTATTTAACATTATAAAAAATTATGATATTATATTCTATTATTATTAAGGTGCAAAATTAATTCTAAAATAGAAAATAAATAAATCTAAGTTAAATGTTAAAAAAGTGAAAGTTAAAGGCTATTTTGAAACTTATTAAATTAGTTATATATGTTTGGTGGGACCAAAAAGAACCCCATTTTTACCAAAACTTTTAAAACAACCCTCCTTTGTACCTTTCAAACTATCCTATTTAAAAAAAAAAAAAAAAAAAAACCCTGTAACATGGTTATTCTCGATTTTGATCTTAAGATCTTACGATTTTATGATCTTATAAGCTAAAAACGATCATGATCTTACTAGGATCTATCTGCAGCAAGATCTATAATGAGATCTTAGGATCCTAAGTAGAATCTTAAGATCTTAATACAATCTGATCTCACCACTATAGTTTTATTATATAGTTGAGTTTAAAAAAAAATTCTACTTAAAGACAAAAGGTGATCACCTTTTGAATGGAGTCATTTTTTTCACTCATTTATGCTTCACTCACCAAAATGCAAGAAATGATGACCTTTCATTCTCTCACTTTTATGTTTTTAAAATAAACATAATTTAAATTGAAGCTTTATAAGAAAATAGATATAATTCCTTAAAAATAATTAATAATGTAACGACATAAATATCCAAAACAATTTTTCATTTTTCAAACATAACATATATCATAGAATATTCCCAATTTCAAATGTATCAAATGTTAACTCAATAAAACATATCTCAGAATCTCAAATACACGATACTCCATCAGTGTGTACAGATCATGTCGGCGCCTTCCTGCGATCCTTGCTGGTATCTGAAACACATAACATGGTAATCATAAATGCTTAGTGATTTCCCCAAATACCACATACAGCACATAAGCCACTCGAGGCTATAACTCAGTATGACCCTCCGGTTAATGTGTCTTAGCGGGACCCTCCAGTCCCGTAGCTCGTTGGACCCTCCAGTCCGGTCTAGCTCGTTGGACCCTCCGATCCGGTCATATCAAGGACCCTCTGGCATCATGTGTCGTTGGACCCTCTGGTCCGGTCTATATAACACTTGGCATACATATAACATATTGCACATAAATCTCAAACATACACATACACATAAGACCCACCGGTTTATACATTGATACCACTCTAGGTACGTATAATGAAAAGACTTACCTCGGGTAATTCTCGGAAAGTCTCGAACTTGAAATACTGATCTAGCCTCCGCCTAATCACATCAAGTAATTTACCTCTAATTAACAACAATTCTCAAAGGCCAGGCTAATCCCTCCCTATAATCTCTCAGAAGGGGAAAATACCATTTTACCCCTCTAATGGTCCCAAGGTCCAATTGTTGACCAAACCCTAAAAGTCAACGAAAGTCAACAGGGGGCAGTATGCGGCGCGTACCAGATCTGTATGCGGGGCGTACCCCGTGGCTATCCAGAATCGGGGAACTCGATCCCTTACGTTGCGCGTACTGGGATTACGTCCAGCGTAAGTCTGAGTTTCATACTTTCATGATTTTTGTCTGAATAGATTAAGTCATAAGCTCAAATCTCAGATCTAGGCACTCTACTGACTCTTAATCCATAAAGTCAAAACCTTTAAGCCTTTGCATGGCTTTAAAGGTTACCAATCACTCCAAACACAAAACTCTTTCCCCATTAAGCACTAATCTCATGCATGGCTTAATCTTAACGTCCAAGATTGCATTTTTATAGGTTTATAACACAATATACACTGAAATGGGGTAGATCCAGGTACACGAAGTTCCTTTGCTCAAAAAGTCTCCACCTTTAGGACTTAAACCCTAAAAATTCTCCTATATGCTGTTCATATCAAAAGAGTGGTAAACTTTGAAGCTTTTTACCTCTAAGAGAAGCCTCCCAATCTGTTTAGCTCAGATCTACAAGCCTGGACTCCAACCCTTCCTCTTCAAGATCTTCTTTTCTTCTGCACAAGCATACAAAGACACTTTCAAGCCCAAAGACACACACACACACAAGCTTCAAACGAAGGTTTAGCTCTCTCAGGGTTTCACTCACTAGAAATGGTGACTGGGATGGAGGCTATAACATTCCTTTTATAGTGCTCAAGTCCCAATTAGGGTTTTAAGTTGGGGCCTAGTACGCCCAGCATACACCTTGGTAAGCTCCACATACTAGGTTGAGTCTGCATCAAAGGCACGCCCATGGGTATGCGCAACGTAGTCACCATTTTGAGAACACATCCTAAATCACATCAGTAGCATACATCGCTCGCTCGTCGGCTATAGAAACTCATAGAGGTCGACTCAACGCCTGTGGTCGGATACTGATGTGCTGGTTAAACGCTAATGACATGAAATATCGACTCGCACCCGAGTCAAATAACACCAAAGCAGGTACAGAATTCACAAGGAAAGCACCTATTCATACCACAATATAATCACAATACATCAAAACTCAATATAAGTAAATAAAAGAATACATACCAGGTACAAAATCGGGCGTTGCGCGGACCTCCTCTGCTGTCAACTGAAAGGCTCTCCCGCGAGCCTTCGGTGCCTCAGCCTTCACTAGCCAGGAGTCGACAGCTCCAACAGTAGGTGCAGATCCCTAAAGTAGTTGTGGGTACTCGACCTTCCGATAGCCAGTCTGGTTGTAGTGAAAGCAAACTACAAACCCCTTGGGGAAATCCCTCACGAAATGCCCCTCCTTACCACAGTTGTAGCACACCCCTGCTCTACATACTCCCTCATGGCTCTTGCCGCACTTTCCACAAGTGCGGCCCTTCTGTCCCCAGATCTCGAATCAGCGGGATTTTCCCGCTTGGCTGCCGGATGCGATTGCACCGGTCGCCTATCCCTCCTCTGAGACTCGACCTCCTCCCTGGACTGGGTCTCTAGCTCAATCTCCCACTTCTGGGCATTTTCCTGGAGCTCGGCAAATGTTCGGTATGTCGAGTTTCCCACAAACTCACGAATGTCTCTCCTTAGTGTGCTCAGATATCGGCTCATACGTGCCTGCTCGATAGACACATGCTCAGGGCAAAAGAATGCCCTCTCATGAAACATTCGTGTAATCACAATCACAGACTGCGTCCCCTGCTTGAGGGATGAGAACTCCTGTGCCAACCATTCCCTCTCCTCGGTTACCATTGTAATCTCTGTAGAAGTGAAATCAGCCGTCACAAATTTCACTAGTCCTTTGCTCCCAAGCGAAGCTGGTTCAAAGCGAACCATACCCTCAGATGCTCCATACAAGAGCAAGTGTAGAGGCATCCCTCGATATCAGAGATCCACCTCATCGCGGCTATCAGATCCTGAGTCCCATCAAACTATGGTGGCTTCGTGTTGCAGAACTCTCGGTACAACAATGAGTCACCCCCTGTGGCATCGTGGCAGTGACAACTTTTTTGGCTGCAGAAGTAGCCACCTCAGTAACAACAACATATCTCTCATCAAACGTCTCAATTGGCATGGTCTTGATAGACCCAAACATCTCCGGAATAGCCTCTTGGATTGTGACAACCGTCAATTTCCGATCAAGTCAAAGTCAACCGGTCAACTCATCTAACCTATGTATATTAGGGCTTACACTATGTACTATTGTGCAACTCACTATTTTAATAAAAAGATATCACTTGGAAAGTTCATTCGTATGTACTATTGTGCAACTCACTATTTTAATAAAAAGATATCACTTGGAAAGTTCATTCATTCAGAAATTTCAAACCCTAATCAGGTTAAGTGATGAAACTATTCGATAAAACGTCATTTCGTATCCCTCGGGGGCATAAAACCATCATAACTAAGCTAAACAGGGTGTACGAACCTTGCGTTGAAAAGCTAAACACCTAAAAAGGTCACAAATAAAATCTCTCTCAACCTCTCCCAAATCTCTCTCTGTGTGAGAAATCTCCCCAAGTATGTGAAATCTCTCCCAAATCTCTCTCTGTGTGAGAAATCTCCTCGAATATGTGAAATCTCTCCCAAATCTCTCCAAGAATGTCAAATCTCTCCAAGTATGTCAAATCTCTCCCAAATCTCTCTCTATGTGAGAAATCTCCCCAAGTATGTGAAATCTCTCCCAAATCTCTCTCTGTGAGAAATCTCCCCAAGTATGTGAAATATCTCCCAAATCTCTCTCTATGTGAGAAATCTCCCTAAGTATGTGAAATCTCTCCCAAATCTCTCTTTTTATGAGAAATCTCCCCAAGTATGTGAAATCTCTCCCAAATCTCTCCAAGAATGTCAAATCTCTCCAAGTATGTCAAATCTCTCCCAAATCTCTCTCAAAATCTCTCTCTCAAATTCTTATAATCACTCGGGGGATCCTGACCCTTAAATTAGTTGAAAACCGCTCGAAAACGGAAGTCTACGCGAGAAACAGCCTTAAGGAGCCGAACCCTCTTAAGGAGCCGAGCTCTTCTAAGGAGCTGAAGCCTCCCAAAGAAACGAAACCTCCTGCCGGAACCGAACCTTGTATCAGCCGAAACCCTGGGAACCGAACCAAGCTTGTCAGAGCCGATCATGACAATACCGAACCTCGAATTCGCTTCCTTGTTTCCGAGTTCAGTTCCTCACCTGCGAATGTACCCAACCAAACCTCAGTTCGGTTCTCACCTCCCAGCCGAACATCTATCTCGGTTCCTCTCCTATGACACAGTCCTACCCTCAGCTCCCTCCTACTTTCGGTTCTAATCATAAGGGACCAAACCTCTGACCCTGATCTGGGATTTTCGCATATTTTCTTGGTTTTTGACAATTTTCACATTTTAAGCCCTTTTTCGTGATTTTAATGCGGGATTTCATCCAAACTTATATTTTACAAAACTGAATATCACTGTAGCTATGAATTCGGACCAGTCTGTGAATATGGACACTTTCACACAAGTTAGAGACATCTAAAAATCATAATAAAATTTATGAACAAACTGGACACATTTTCTAAACTCTTAGAGTTTGCGGATTAAATTTTCGACTTCGTATGATTTTTCTGTGATTTTTCCAAAACAGTGCAGAAATGTTAAAATCAAGTTAACAACTTACAACTTTCATCACACTTTGTAATATGTTGAGCAAAGTGTTAATCTTTGATGATTTCATATTGTACCTGTGTTTTCCCATTGTGGTAAAATTATATAATAGAAAATACTCACTGATTGGTAGAGTCGTTGTCATTAAAAATAATACAAGATAAGGCATGATAAACATACTTATGTTTTTACTATACATTCGACTAACATAAAATGGGGTTCATTTGCATTACAAACGTTTTGGATAAACTATAATAGGTATAGTTTATGTTTCATATACATTACAAACGGTTATGTTAAACTATAATAGGTATAGTTTATGTTCTAATTACATTTCAAACTCATTACCAAAGGTTTTCAGTTCAGTTCACGTAAATCTGTTAATGAATAAATTTGTGAGACATTCGCTTCATGTTACATCCAAAGTAACGAAATCAAAAGTCCTGTAAATTGTAACCAGAGTCTCTTGTAGAGAGAACGTGATAGTTGTGTATAGATCTATATTGGGTTTGACAAACCCACACATGAGTTGCATGCAACAGCTAGACCGGTAGGTCTGGGGTGACAAGTGTCATTTAACTTGCGACACCTGAAGAATGTCGTATTATGAGGCTGTCTAAGTCACAATATGGTTTTAATAAATCACATGGGGTATTAACAAAACATAAGATTTACGGGTTTTATTTCTAAATTTAACGGGTTTATGTCGATTCAAACTTGCATAAATTTCTTTAAGTATGGTAAAATACTTCTACACTTCGGTATTGACTTTTAAGAATACAATGCATTACATAAGGAAAATATTGGATTTTTCTCGAATAAACATCACTTTTACAAGAAGTGGATTTTAGCATCACTTTTAAAAGCTTATGAACTCACCAACTTAATTGTTGACACTTTTTAAAAAGTACTTGTATTCTCAGGGAATAAATAAACAGGTAATCGACCGCTTTTGAGGATGGAACGCTAAGGCGTCAAACATTGTATTTTTGTCAACATAATGTAATTGATTTGGAAACATGTAAACATATACTATGATGTAACTTTTACAATTATATTTATGTTGGTTGTCTATACTTTGAGCACTAATGTAATTGTTGTTATGATTCTACACATGAAGTCCTCCACCCCCGGACAATTCCGCCATCCTTGGTTTGGAGTTGTGATAGATTGGTATCAGAGCAATGTTTATAGTGAACTATGTATATCGAGCCACATAATATATATAAACTATAAACGCATTTGGGACTAAAAGTCTCTGATTAAACACTTTCAAATGACTATACTTTTAGAAAATAAAGAGTTTCATGTTAAAAGTATAAGTACATGCATACATGCGCGCGTAGTGTCATAACTAGGAAGAAAATAAAAATAAAAAAAGAGAGTCGTGCATTATGAGTATGCCTCGGGATATGTGGTCAATTCTGGGATGGATATACGTTGATCAACTATATCTGTCCGAGAAGTGACTTGCATATATCGGGGGATAGTCATAGTGGGCAACAAATCTAACAACCTAACATTCACCCTATAATGAATGCGCTAAAAACCAAACATAACATTTGAAAATACTATGGGAGTATTTTGTAACTTCATAACTCGACATTTTAGGTTCATTTCATATCTCTTACACCTTTATTCTCGTACAGACGAAATGGCAGGATTTCATCTACCTGGAGACCCTTATTTCCCTAATGAGGGAAATGCTGGATGGCTCGAGGCAGAACCTGAGGAAATGATCGAGGAGGATCCTGAAGTGGACCCTAAAGAGTTTGGCGAAGAAGAAGAACCTGAGGAGGAAGATGAAATGGAAGACGAAGAAGAAGAATTCGAAGAGGAAGAAGAAGAAGAGGAACCATAGGAGGAAGTCATCAACCCTCCTTACATCGCCAGGGTGCCCGCGAACCGTTTCAGCTACAACGGACATGAGCCCCGTTGGGCAACAGTGATGGAGAGGTGGAGTCGACAACAAAGCCAACGATCAACATATGGCGATCAACAGGGTTACTACGACCTCAGCCACGGGGGACCGGCTGATAGAGCACTCCCTGTCATCGTCCAACATATTACAAATTTGGGAAACCAGAATAGGGAAATGGCAGATCAAGTTCGAAATCTCAATGTTATCACGGAAGCCATCGATGCACTCACCAGGGAGTTGGAAAGGGACTTCTATCCTGTGGACCAACTTATCGAGGATCTTACCGCCGCTCGAGCGGAGGTAAGGGAGTACCAGGTGAGGCATGCGGCTCTCGAGGAGAGATTGATAATGGCCGAACGCCAGATTGTGAAGCTTCAGGGAGCCTCGACCTCATCTTAAGGCTACAGTGGACCAGATGCCACCCGCCTCGAGTAGTGTTTACAATGCTCACATTTTGTTATAAAATTAGGATTTGCGTTGGTGCTACTTTTCTTGCAAGTAGGTTCGACCGTATGTCTAAGTGATTACACTATTCGAAGGGTCATTATGCTATTAAAATTTTGTACTTCATTGATGTAATGTAGACCTCCTATGAGGTCAAGTTTTCTTAAGTATTATGAACTAAACTTATGTCAATGAAATTAACTCGCGTTTTATTGGATGTTTGGCACCAGATCTCATAACTTGATAACACAAACGATTTGAAAATACAATAAAGTTGGATGCAATACCAATAATTTAGCTAAAATAGCACCCGACTCGTCCTTACTAATTGAAAACCACCAACTTTTCGTCCTTAAAAATTTATGACAGAACCATGCCGCCATGGAAAAGACCAAGACCTTCCAGCAGCGTAGCACCACCTCCTTCGCCAACACCCCACAGTTCGATTATGTAATGTTCCATGATGCAGTAACCGAAGTCGTGGCAGCAGCAATGTCGCAAATGGGTACTAATGGTGCCGACGACTCTGGATCCGGGGCTACCTACTTTAATCACGGGGATAGTATGAGGCGCACAAAAGAGTGTTCTTACAAAGACTTCACGAATGGAAAACCCGATTCTTTCAATGGAAGCGGGGGCGTCATCACACTAATGCAATGGTTCAAAAGAACCGAAGTAGTCATCGAAATCTGTGCTTGTCCCGAAACGAGCAAAGTCAATTACACGACATTCACTTTCACCCGTAGGGCTCTCACTTGGTGGAATGGCCGAGTTAAGTCACTTACTCCTACAATAGTTAACTCTATAAGCTGGGAGGACTTGAAAGCGTTGATGCTAAAGGAGTATTGCTCAAGGGGTGAAGTGAAAAACGTGAAGAAGAACCCTAGAACCTCAGGATGTCGGGCACAGATCTTGAAACTTATACTGCCCGATTCAATGCCCTAGCACTCCTCTGTCCAGCGATGGTCACTCCAGAAGAGAAGAAGGTGGAACGATACCTCTGGGGGGCTATCATCCCACATTCAAGATAGTGTGCCGACCTCGAAACCCACTACTTTTGAAAGTGCCAAGGAATTGGCACAACAAATTATCGATCACAGGGCCAGCCGTGGTACCGTGATTGCCGCCCCTGATCAAGTAAGAGGGGGAAACAATAAAAGAAAATTATGGAGCAACAAAAAGAAACAGTTGACCAGACTTTGCCAAGAAACGGAAGACAATTGCTATTCATGCTACCACTACTCCTGCCACTCCAACACCACCAAGGCAATATGTTGGAAACCTCCCCAAATGCAACAAGTGCAACTTCCATTACACCTGTGCTTGTAGGAAAATGCACTGCAGTAATTGCAACAAGAAGGGGCACTATGCTCGATTCTGTAAAGTGTCAGCTCAATCCATCACTCAAGCCACCCCAGTCGCCAACACTGGAGCAAGTCGAACCTGTTACGGTTGTGGAGGGATAGGGCACTTTATAAGAGATTGCCCAAAAGCACAAAACGCCAATGCTAGGGGCGCAGGAAGAGTCCTAGTTTTAGGGCAAGGAGAAGCAATCAAGGACCCCATGGTGGTTACTGGTACGTTCATCCTCAATAACTCTTATGCATACGTACTTTTCGATAGTGGGGTAGAAAGGAGTTTCATGAGCCACCAATTCAAACATTTACTTAAACAAAATCCCCAGTCATTAAAAGATTCATACATTGTAGAAATGGAAAACGGAAACATTGAGCGTACTAATGATGGTGTACCCTCACTCTAGACAACCATTCATTCAAAATCGATCTAATGCCAGTCACAATAATTTTTTTTGACATTATCATTGGTATGGACTGGTTAAGTTCTAATCATGCCGACATTTTATGTTACGAAAGGGCCGTCCACCATAATCTGCCAAAGGGAGAAACTCTTCTTATCTACGATGATAAACCCAGTGCAAGTCTACAAATTATTTCTTGCATCAAGTCTCAAAAGTACCTTCGAAAGGAATACCATGCCTTCTTATCCCATGTAGTAGATAAGAATCAAGAAACGAAGGACACCAAGGACATCCCGAAGGTCTGTAACTTTCCCGACGTGTTCCTAGAAGACCTTCTAGGCGTACCACTTGCACGACAAGTCGAATTCTGAATCGATTTGGTCCCAGGAGCTACTCTCATAGCCAAGTCTCCATACCATCTCGCGCCAGCGGAAATTCAAGAACTATCCAATCAACTGAACGAGCTACTGAGCAAAGGATTTAGCAGGCCAAGCTTTTCACCGTGGGGAGCACCAGTCCTATTTGTGAAGAAGAAGGATGGATCCTTTCGCATGTGCATCGACTATCGGGAGTTAAATAAAACTTACTGTCAAGAATCAATATCCCCTACCCCCAATCGATGACCTCTTTGACCAGCTACAAGGAGCGAGTTACTTTTCAAAAATAAACTTGAGGTCGGGTTATCATCAACTGCGAGTTCAAGAGGATGATATTCCCAAGACAGGTTTCAGAACTTGCTACGACCATTACAAATTTTGGTGATTCCCTTTGGACTAACAAATGCACCTGCGATGTTCATGGATCTTATGAATCGAGTGTAACGACCCTTTTTAGACAAATTTGTATTTGTATTTATCGGTGATATCTTGGTCTATTTGCGAAGCAAAGAAGAGCACAGTCAGCATATGAGTCTAGTATTAGAGACTCTAAGAACTGAAAAGCTCTTTGCTAAATTCTCTAAGTGAGAATTTTAGCTCAGAGAAGTAGGATTTCTTGTCCATGTGATTAGCGAGAAGGGAATACACGTAGACCCCTTAAAAATCAAGGGAATCAAGAGTTGGGCTACACCGACAACACCAACAGAAATCCGACAATTCCTAGGTCTTACGGGGTATTACCAGAAATTTATCCACAACTTCTCCAAAATCGCAAAACCACTCACCACCCTGACTCAGAAGGGTGTGGCATTTAGTTGCGAAGCTAAACAAGAAACTGCCTTCCAAACCTTGAAGCAAGCCCTGTGCAGCGCACCGATCTTGTCTCTCCCAGAAGGGACCGAAGATTTTGTGGTCTATTGCGATGCTTCGAACCAAGGCCTTGGATGTGTGCTCATGCAAAGAGGAAAAGTCATCGCCTATTCCTCAAGACAACTTAAAACGCATGAAGATAACTACACTACTCATGATCTCGAATTGGGAGCGGTGGTGTTTGCCCTGAAGATATGGAGACACTACCTCTATGACACAAGGTGCACTATATACACGGATCATAAGAGCCTCCAACATATCCTCAGTCAAAAAGAACTCAACATGAGACAGCGACGATGGGTAGAATTACTGAACAACTATGAGTGCGAGATTCGCTATCATCCAGGAAAGGCTAATGTAGTAGCCGATGCCTTAAACAGAAAGGAATACTCGAGACGCCGAGTAAGGTTACTGACAATGACGATCCATTCACACCTGTTCACACAAATCAAAGAGGCCCAACTAGAGGCCTTGAAACCAGAAAATGTGACGAGCGAGGCAATACGGGGAATGGATAAGAACCTTGAAGTCAAAAACGATGGAGCTCGTTACCTCATGGATCGAATCTGGACCCCGAAGTTCGGCGGGTTCCGAGATGTTGTCATAAATGAAGCCCACAAAACTTGATACTCTGTTCACCCAAGTTCAGATAAGATGTACCTGGATCTTAAGAAGTTATACTGGTGGCCGAACATGAAAGAGGAAATTGCATCTTATGTGGGCAAGTGCCTGACTTGCCCTAAGGTGAAAGTGGAATACCCAAAACCGTCAGGCTTACTGCAGCAACCAGAAGTCCTCGAATGGAAGTGGGAACATATAACTATGAACTTCATAACCAAGATACCCAAACCGATGAGTGGACTGGATACCATTTACGTAATTGTTGACAGGCTAACCCAATCCGCACACTTTCTGCCGATCAAGGAGACTGACAAGATGGAGAATCCGACCAGGACCTACATTAAAGAGATTGTATGACTGCATGGAGTGACAATATCCATTATCTCTGACAGAGATAGTAGATTCACTTCACAATTTTGGCAGTCTTTACAAAAGTCTCTGGGGACTAGGCTGGACATGAGTACAGCCTACCACCCGCAGACCGATATACAAAGCGAAAGAACCATTCAGACACTTGAAGACATGCTAAGAGCTTGTGTAATAGATTTTGGTAAAGCATGGGATATCCACTTATCACTCATCGAATTCTCTTACAATAATAGCTATCATACCAGCATCAAGGCTGCTCCGTTCGAAGCTTTATATGGTCGTAAATGTAGATCACCCCTGTGTTGGACCGAAGTGGGGGACACTCAAATAACCAAGGGAAAAGTATAACATCCCAAAAATACAGGCCAAAAATTTCATTTTTAAATACGTCATGCTAAAACCAACAGTGTAATAAAACATCTGTAATATCATGTCATGTCAAAACCAAAGTAGAAATAATCAAACATATTATCATAAAATAATATCAGAGTGTAATCCCAAAGATCTCATGTGTGGAAAACCATAGTGTGATGCGCTGCGATCAAGCCGGCTCCTTTCCTTTAGACACGAAGTACCTGAAACCAAAACTGAAAACCGTAAGCACAAAGCTTAGTGAGTTCCCCCATCATACCACATACCATACAATCATATCACATACATACTGCCAAGTATTTATGGGTGCCTGACCTACCCGGTACGGCCATTCTGGGGTGCCGACCTACGCATGTGGCCATTCTGGGGTGCCGTCCTTCCCGTGCCAAGCCATTATGGGTTGCTGACTACCCATGTCGAGCTATTCTGGGGTGCTGACTACCCTTCGGTCCTAACAACCGAACCTCGGGGACTATTTCACCCCTTACTACTACTATCACGTATAACATAACACAAACATAATATCAGACATATCTGGGGTGCTTGAACTACCCTTCGGTCCTAACAACCGAACTCGGGGACTGGTCCCCTCCTACTACCTCTGTCGCATATAACCTAACAAACCAGCATGCAAACATATCATCACATACTATCAGATGTATCTGGGGTGTCTAACCACCCTTCGGTCCTAACAACCGAACTCTACTGCTATCACATACAACATATCATGCTAGCATATAACATATCAGGTAGTAGCAAACCTAGATGATATCACAAAGACAATCATCTATCATACATCTCCTACTGGTGGGCCGACATTGTGGCCTTAGACCCACCGCTACTGGAAGGTAACCCACCTCATACTGCTGCAGTCCCGTAGACATAACCCCACATTATTGATGTCCTGCAGACTTCACCCCAGCTGCTAGATGACAGATACCCGAACTGTCAACACAAAATAACACTCAATTAATAATTGGGTCCCAACACATAATCATAGATACTCACTTGGATAATTACTACATTACCCCAAGGTTGACTTTATGTAAGCCCAAGGCCCAATACTTAGGCCCAAAGTCCACTAGGAAATCATAGCCCAACATATGGCCCAATTTTCCAAATTGGGCCCAGGCCTATACATGGTCTTATTCTAAGGCCCAACATCATACAATCATTAAGGCCCAACTATGGTCCATCTATGGCCTAATTTTCCAAATTGGGCACAACCCCTTACATGGGACTTACCCCAGGCCCATTAAATCATTTTAGTCCATATAATTATTCTTGGATGGCCCATTATTAATCCAATCATCAAGGCCCAATAGAAAGGCCCAACAATAAACCCAAGTGAAGGATTTCACATAAAATATCGATTAGGGTTAAGTTTCCTACTTAACCCATTAAGTCCATCATTCTTCTAAATAAGTCATATGGTGTGATTGGGCTTAATCACACAATTCCATTCCAATGGCCCAAATGTGGGTCTCGATAAGTCCAAGCCCATAATCCCGAATTAGAGTTTTCACATGAAATGATGATTAAGGTTCGGTGTTTCTTTCTTAACCCATTAAGGACTTAATCCATTAAGTCCATTATTCCTTATGTTAGTTTGCCAATGATTATTATTTAATATCTCAAGTTATTAAATAATTCCCGTGTGTCCCGATTAATTCCCCAAATTAAGATTTATTGGCATTGCGGTTCTTGCGTCCCAAATGTTAGCCCCTTTATCAATTTATTGGGCTTTTAGGTCCATTAGGGTTATATAGGGCCTACTAGGCCCACTAGAATGTCATTAAGCCCACTAAGGTTTTATTAGGGTCCATTAGAGTCCAGTAAGCTTCATTGGGCCCATTTGAGCTTCTTTGGGCCCATTAGAGTTTCAAGCATCCCCAATCGAGTCAACTCACAAGACAAGCACACCCCACCCGACACGGCGGCCGGTGGCGGCAGGAGGCAACAGCCACCACCCCAAGGTGGTGGTTTTCGATTTCTTTTATTATACCAAGCTAATTACACTTTACAATGCATTAGCCAAACATAAACACACACTAACTACATTAAACATACACAATAGTGGTTCATGGCGGTGGCCACCACCGCATGGTGGTGGTGATGCCATTTTTGAGAACTTCAACTACACACACACGCCAACAATGGAAAAACACCGCCTCATACACATGCTCTGGTTGCAAAAGGACCTAGCCACCTTCTTGGTGGCTTATAGAGGCTGACAGAGGAGGTTTGGCGATGATAAACACCACCTCATGATAGTGGTGGTGGTTTCTCTCAGTTTCATGTCAAGCAGCAACACACCCCGTGAATCTAAAACAACAGCGCCCTTGAAACCACGTGAGACACAAACTCGACCGCCTCTCGAGTGGTAATTGGTGACCGGAGCAACAACACATTGCACAGGTGGCGGTGGAGGACCTGTGACCATCAAAACATAAGAAGAACGAAGAGGGAAAAACCACTCAGTATGCCACCGAGATCAGCGACCACGAAAGCCCTCAGCTTTATTCTTCGGGTAGCTTACCGTCACAACTTCCATCGACAACCTTCTTCTTCACTGGTTGTAAAAACGAGGACGACGGCTAGTCTCGGCGGTTCGGTTGCTGTGGAATGTTCTCAGAAACGTGGTTCTCGTTGTCGCCGGCAGAGGGAGGTGCAACAGTGATGGTGGCGCTCCAGCTGTGAAGTAGTAGGTGGTGATGGAACTTAACTATGCAGCGGCGGCCGTAGATGGTCCAAGAGAGGATGGCGGCTGATAAAGGCCGCTAGGGTTAGGGTTCAAGAATGGGTGATGAGTTTATATACCCGTTGCCCTTAGCTACTTTCCATAATACCATCTTTAGTCCCTCCATTCCCTTTTCTTTCAAAATAAACCCCCATAGTTACCATTTAAACAATGAACTCGAAAACCCCTTTCAAATTAAGTCCCATTTTTTTACCAAACAACCCCCATCTTCTAAAATCTTTACAATTAGCTCCTCGAGACCATCATTTCATACATAATTATTTATTTTAGGACTACCATATATTCATTAATTAATTAATTTATTTAATAAATAAACTGGGTTTTACAACTATCCCCCACTTAAATTAGATTTCGTCCTCGAGATCATTCCTTACCGATCCTTACATACCAAGCCAATATAGTAATATAGTCATCATCCTGGGCACGCCCTTGCCTTCCCAGGGTAGCCGTGACCAATCTTCGCAAAGCCCTACAATCCGTTAGTGAACGAATTCCTTGCAACAAGACCACATGTAATCTATTTGAAATCTACTATCTCGAGATGGTCTGAATCCCTGACAAACCACTCATACTAAATCATTATCATTGAATCTAGTATGTTTATCCCTCAACTGACTACTCAAGTTCTGATAACTAGGGCTCCCACTAGAAAAACAGAATCACAGTTCCACTTATCCCTGTGATTCCCATTGTATGTGACTTACCACTTCCCAATCAACCAGCTATTTCATCTGTATTTGCAACATGAAATGTAAATACTAATGCTGCCGAAACGCTGAAACTGCCTGAACACTGAACTGCATGAAGCAGTATGTTGCCACATGGTTGTTTTCCAAAATCTAACAAGACCTCCCTGGTCTCTATACGTGCACCAATCATCTGAAATACTGGGTTATGGCTCGGCTGCGGAGCCAAAGAGCTCCTACTTGGTCGCCTCACACGACTTTTGAACGAAATCCTTCTCTGGAACTAGTTGCCACTAGTTATCATGTCATTGTGGCTCTAACAACCTCCTGATCTAACCGATCAAGTCCATGCATCGAATCCTATCATCATCCAACCCAATACTAAAAGTGGTTGCTACCTAACCAACGATAGTCTTACATCACAAACACCCTTACGAAGTCCATTACTTCCCTGATCTCATAACTGTAGTGGCGTTCCTACAGTCTTATCACTGGCTCAACCAGAACTAATCTATCTGGGTAATACTGAGATCCAATATGTCGATTTCCCATATCCTCACTGCTACACCCGAACTGGTGGGTACTACTATTCCTTCCGCATTCTAACAACACGCTCATGCCATCTATCAACCTAGTGAAGGCTATGGCTACACTCGCAGACTTACAACACTCTATCACTATCTAGCTGCTAGTGAATGCTACGGCTACACCCGCTGACTTACAACACTCTAATACTATATGTCAACCTGGTGAATGCTACGGCTACACCTGTAGACTTACAACACCCTAACACTATCTGTTGCTAGTGAATGCTACGGATACACCCGCGACTGACACTACCCTCTTCCTGTCACCAGTTCTATCCTTGCAACGGTAGTGCCTTGGACTCCAAGGTTCATCCATAAACAATTATCGACCATACCTAAACAATGATAGAACCTCTGAACGCTAACTTCATTGGGGAACAATCACTCCAACCCTGATCGAGTATCCTCTAAATAATACTCCTGCATAGATCCCGACAAAGATCCAAAATGATAATGGTATGCGTGGAAGCCACTCTGCAAGATGCGCCCCTCTTTGGGTTCATCAAGGACTTTTCGGCATGCAGGATGGCATATATGATTCTTGATAACCCAGACACTAGTAGGAAACCGACCCGAGATATAACTTATCCAAACTCACTCACAATTCCAACGCGATACGCATCCCCAACATCCATCTAGTAGCAATAGAAGATGACATACTCGCAACGTCTGGGGAAATACTGGTCACCTTCTACTGATATGACCAATCTTACTACCCTGTAGCAGCCTAAATCCTTGGAGTGACAAACTCCCTTATGTACCTTCTCGTACGCGCTGCACTGACTCAGACCCTGCTGGCCTCTCACCTAATGTTCATAAGTCACGGGTCTCTTCCTGGGACCTTCTACTATACGCACCTGGTACATACCTCTCTTTCCAAGGTGCTCCAAATCAATCTTGCATCTGCAACTCTTGGAAATCATATTATTCAGGGTCTGACACCCTGTCACGCACACTAGCTCGCTTGCCAATGGCTAAGCTGCAACAACTGGAACATCCTCGGTCCCCAAATTGGGTTACAAACTCTTCCCTGAAGCTTCTTAGATTCTCCAAGACTCTCACTGATTCGAGTATGGATCCTATGCTTTCAGTAGTACGGGCCCACTACTACCTTCCACACCTATCCATACTTTCGTCAGCAATCCTCCCGGATTCTCCAAGTCACTTCCTCAACTGGTACACCCAAGTCTAACTGAGCCTCACTACTAACTCACTAGAATATATCCTAGGCTTCCCTAGGTTCCCGAACACACCCAGTCCTCAGCTGCTGAAAGATTCCCAGTAAGGTCAACTAGCTACCTCATGAATATAGCCACATGCAACAGAGATCAAATAATCCTTCAAGTAACAGACTCATCCCCATAACGGTTAGACTCAAACGAGAGCTGCGCAATAGGGTCAAATCTATCACTCTGAGATTATCCAGCTCGTGCCACATGTGACTTAGCCAATTCACTTAATAGCTAACTCCAATTACTAAGAGTACCACAAAGCACAAAGCAAGCAACATTCAAACAATGGAAAATCTAACCATCATATTCCAATCAAATCATTTTATCCTCTAATCAGGAATCTGTACATGCAATTAAAAGGCTCATACAATCAGGCATAACCTAAACAGGCTATCCTATCACTGACTGATCAGTACTAGCATGCAAGTCTACAAGCACATATAATAGGCATATAAGGCATCCTCCTAGATCCTTAGCCCTAATCTAGCATGCAATTCTCATAATCATATCGTAACATAACATATCATAACATGTATGGGTATCTTGGGGAAAACTTACTTGAGATCGGCAGATTCTTTTCAAAACTCCTTTTTATTAAATGGTTTTACTTTTGAAAATTTTCATACCAAGCACTTAGTTTGAGTTCAGACACACCCGAGAGCATGTCCGAATCCCTCAAACCAAGGCTCTGATACCAACTTGTAACATCCCAAAAATACAGGCCAAAAATTTCATTTTTAAATACGTCATGATAAAACCAACAATGTAATAAAACATCTGTAATATCATGTCATGTCAAAACCAAAGTAGAAATAATCAAACATATTATCATAAAATAATATCAGAGTGTAATCCCAAAGATCTCATGTGCGGAAAACCATGTGTGATGCGTTGCGATCAAGCCGGCTCCTTTCCTTTAGACACGAAGTACCTGAAACCAAAACTGAAAACCGTAAGCACAAAGCTTAGTGAGTTCCCCCATCATACCACATACCATACAATCATATCACATACATACTGCCAAGTATTTATGGGGTGCCTGACCTACCCGGTACGGCCATTCTGGGGTGCCGACCTACGCATGTGGCCATTCTGGGGTGCCGTCCTTCCCGTGCCAAGCCATTATGGGTTGCTGACTACCCATGTCGAGCTATTCTGGGGTGCTGACTACCCTTCGGTCCTAACAACCGAACCTCGGGGACTATTTCACCCCTTACTACTACTATCACATATAACATAACACAAACATAATATCAGACATATCTGGGGTGCTTGAACTACCCTTCGGTCCTAACAACCGAACTCGGGGACTGGTCCCCTCCTACTACCTCTGTCGCATATAACCTAACAAACCAGCATGCAAACATATCATCACATACCGTCAGACATATCTGGGGTGTCTGACCACCCTTCGGTCCTAACAACCGAACTCTACTGCTATCACATACAACATATCATGCTAGCGTATAACGTATCAGGTAGTAGCAAACCTAGATGATATCACAAAGACAATCATCTATCATACATCTCCTACTGGTGGGCCGGAATTGTGGCCTTAGACCCACTGCTACTGGAAGGTAACTCACCTCATATTGCTGAAGTCCCATAGACATAACCCCACATTGCTGAAGTCCTGTAGACTTCACCCCAGCTGCTAGATGACATATTCCCGAACTGTCAACACAAAATAAAACTCAAATAATAATTGGGTCCCAACACATAATCATAGATACTCACTTGGATAATTACTACATTACCCCAAGGTTGACTTTATGCAAGCCCAAGGCCCAATCCTTAGGCCCAAAGTCCATTAGGAAATCAAAGCCCAACATATGGCCCAATTTTCCAAATTGGGCCCAGGCCTATACATGGTCTTATTCTAAGGCCCAACATCATACAATCATTAAGGCCCAACTATGGTCCATCTATGGCCCAATTTTCCAAATTGGGCCAACCCCTTAGATGGGCTTACCCTAGGCCCATTAAATCATTTTAGTCCATATAATTATTCTTGGATGGCCCATTATTAATCCAATCATCAAGGCCCAATAGAAAGGCCCAACAATAAACCCAAGTGAAATTAGGGTTTCACATAAAATGTCGATTAGGGTTAAGTTTCCTACTTAACCCATTAAGTCATATGGTGTGATTGGGCTTAATCACACAATTCCATTCTAATGGCCCAAATGTGGGTCTCGATAAGTCCAAGCCCATAAACCCGAATTACAGTTTTCACATGAAATGATGATTAAGGTTCGGTGTTTCTTTCTTAACCCATTAAGGACTTAATCCATTAAGTCCATTATGCCTTATGTTAGTTTGCCAATGAGTGTTATTTAATATCTCAAGTTATTAAATAATTCCCGTGTGTCCTGATTAATTCCCCAAATTAAGATTTATTGGCATTACGGTTCTTTCGTCCCAAATGTTAGCCCATTTATCAATTTATTGGGCTTTTAGGCCCATTAGGGTTTTATAGGGCCTACTAGGCCCACTAGAATGTCATTAAGCCCACTAAGGTTTTATTAGGGTCCATTAGAGTCCATTAGGCTTCATTGGGCCCATTTGAGCGTTTTTGGGCCCATTAGGGTTTCAAGCATCCCCAATCGAATCAACTCACAAGACGAGCACACCCCACCCGACACGGCGGCCGGTGGCGGCAGGAAGCGGCAGCCACTACCCTAAGGTGGTGGTTTTCGATTTCTTTTATTATACCAAGATAATTACACTTTACAATGCATTAACCCAACATAAACACACACTAACTACATTAAACATACACAATGGTGGTTCATGGCGGTGGCCACCACCGCATGGTGGTGGTGATGCCATTTTTGAGAACTTCAACTACACACACACGCCAACAATGGAAAAACACCGCCTCATACACATGCTCTGGTTGCAAAAGGACCCAGCCACCTTCATGGTGGTGTATAGCGGCTGACAGCGGAGGTTTGACGATGACAGCCACCACCTCACGGTAGTGGTGGTGGTTTCTGTCACACCCCAAAACCAGGAACGGCGGAAACGTTCTGGGGCGGAGGACGTCATGTATAATATCAACAACAATGTAAAGTAGTAAACAAGCAACAACATCATCCATTGCATTAATAATATAATTAATATACAAATGTGTTCTGTCAAGTTTTGATAAGCACTAAAGCATAAATCAAAATGAAAGATAAGTCCTGAACAAGCTCCATCTTCCTTTCTCCTTGCATCGGTACCTGTCTATGATGACCTGAGGATACAAGAAATTTTGAAAGCGAGTATCAGCTTTGAAGCTGGTGAGATCATAAGTATTAATGTGTATTAATTTGTAAAACTTATAATTATTAAGACTTGACATTGTTTTGAAAGAAAGCTCGTATAAGTATGAAAATGTTTGTAGAACAACTATAAATGTTTGAAAAACCCTAGAAATCCCTATGATTCCTATTAGTAACAAAAGGAGTCTTCTACCAAGACTTGACTATTCTCAATGTAATCTTCTATCAAGACCTAACTGTTCTGAATGTAGTCTTCTACCAAGACCGAACTGTTATGATTATAGTCTTCTACCAAGACCTAACTGTGTTACTATTATTATCATTATAAGAAATTGTATCCTTTGGTACTAGGATACTTAAATATAATTCACCTCATTGGTTATGTGAATGAGTCACAAAATAAAGGTAATAATACAACTAACCTGAATATTACCCTTTGGTACTAGGGTAACTAACATTGTTAACTTTAAGACATCCGTAGACGTACTTTTACCTCTATTGCTAACAGCTGGGTATAGGAATAGCCAGTCCCTTAAAGTTTACCTGTAATGGTATCAACCGTTGACATCTGTGGATGTGCTTTTACCTCTGTAGCTAACAGATATTCTAGGAATGGTCAATCCCGCAACGTATCCTTTGGTACTAGGATATTAAATCCATTCTATCTCGTCGATTATGTGATTGTATCACAAGGTAAAGGTAAGAATGAGGATTTCATAACAATATCTATACATATAAAATGTAATGATAACTCGTCATATATTATCTATGTAAACGTAATCATGTAAAGGTAATCATGTAAATGTACTTATGTAAGTGTACTCATGTGAGTGTAATCATGTAAAAGTAATCATGTATATGTACTTATATAAATGTACTCTTTTAATGTACTAGCTGTAACATGTGTTCTCTCTCTATCTAGGAAGTATTGACTCATGAATGAACTGAATCATTGTATGATATCACGTTCTAGTAATGGTTCTAGTATCTTCCTAAACTACCCATATGGTAGTTTACTAGTAATCTATCTGGTAAGTATGGACATGGATGTATACCCTTGCTACCCAAGGGCATATGTTGAACTGGGAGGACCTTTTATGACTATATATGTACACATGATATATAACTAATATTTAAACGACTTTCGGACGAATACCCGATATCCCACCAGACCACATCTCAAGCGTGAAAAGGAAATAGGGTGGATAGCCTTCCTAAGTCTTTTAAACATTTCTTATATAACTATACATATAGAGGCATGCAATTTATAATATAAAAGCATAAATAAGTTTTGTAAGACATTTGAAACATAAATATTATTTTAAGAAAAGATCGACTTGATGTTAATCTATAAAACAATTTGAAGGCATAAGTTTGATAAAGCAGTTTAAGTATAAGGAAACATTTGTTTGAAACACAGTTCTAAAGAAGTTTGAAAAGTAATGTACGGAGTAAGATGTACAGTGTAATAAGGAGTTTAAAACATATAAAATGTTTATAAAAAAATCATTTGAAGGAAACTGTTTGGCAAAACGGCTAATGAGTAGCCAAATCATTTGAATGTTGTATATTAATCACATGTGATTGATGTAATAACTAGCGTAATTCTACTTATTAATCACATGTGATTGATATGAGAAGTAGCATGATTCTACTTGTATCCCTCCCCATAAAACATTTAAAACAGTTTAAAACATTAGTTAAGGGGTATGAACTCACCTGCAGTAAGTGACTGGAATTGAACGAACTGTTATCGTACGGAAGGATCGGACAAGTGCTTGGTGTCAAGTGAAGACTTAGACACACAAAATGATCCTAATTACATATGAAAACATATGTATATAAATAATTAGTGATTAAAACACTAATTATACAAGTAATAACATTTAAGCGCGAGGAAAACACTTTTGGTCAAGTGGTAGGAGGCTAATGGGTTGCAACAAAGGAGTGCAATGCCCCTAATGGAATTTTAAGGTCAAAAGACCATATTTATTGAAGTTTACGGCCCAGGGGAGTAATCTCCAGGCCGTAAACTCTCAACCAAGGCCTAAATGGAGCTTAGAATTATCACAACTCTAGTGGGGAATTGTTTCAAGGCTTAAACAAGTTTTTGGGTACCATACTGACTCCTTTGGGGAGTTTACGGCCCATAGACCATATTCCCTTGGAGTTTACGGCCGTAAACTCCCTTGGGAGGGTTCTTATGGTGCTTTCAAGTCTCAAACATTTCTAGGAACAAATCTAGACTTTAGTACTTGGCTTTAGGAGGGTTTATGGCACATTTGGCACCATTTTATGGAGTTTACGGCCCTGGAACCTTTTGGGCCGTAAACTCCCTCACTCATGGGGTTCTAAGTGTTTTAACTAGTCCATAACACATTTAGGTACATGCCCAAATTGTCTCTTGGCCTAAGGAAGGATTTAGGGTGTCCTTTGACCCCTTTAAAGGAGTTTACGGCCCAAGAAATACTCTTGGCCGTAAACTCTTCCACACTTGTGTTTCCATGAGTTTTCTAGGTTCTAAACACTTTAGGGTATTTGTCTAAAATAGAGTCCAAGCCTTTGGGATGATTAAGGCGCATTTAAGCCCTTGAAAATGGTGTTTACGGTCCAAGAAACTCTTGGGCCGTAAATTCCTATAACTATGTGTTCTTGATTGATTTCTAGTCTCTAATGATCATACACAATACCCTAAGCTAGTTACCTAACAAGGAAATGGGACTAGATGGCCTTTAAGCTCCATTTTGGAGTTTACTCCCCAAGAACGTTCTTGGGCGGTAAACTCCCGGATCTCATATATTTGACATATAATCTATGTTAATAAGCATAAAACAAGCATTATAACACAACTAGGGAAGTATACTCACAATCTGGGATAAAAAACCCGAAGATCCGTGAGAGAGAATATTGACTTTTCTCTAAATGGAATTCAACAAATGAACCAATTTGGTTCAGAATTCTATTTATAGTCCTGAAATATTTTTGGTAGAAAATATTTTTATTCATGGAACGAACTCTAATGTCCTAGAGTAATGGAATAACAGTGTTGCACAAAACCCTAGTGGAACAACTCTCCTAATATCTTCTTAGGTGTAAATCCTGAAAATTGCCTAACTTACACTCGATGTCTGAATTTTCACTGTAAATGATCTACATCTATTGGCTTGATATGGTTTGTTCAGAATGGAAATTTCGGGTTATCACAGTTTCTCTTAGTTTCCTGTCAAGAAGCAACACACCCCGTGAATCTAAAACCACAGCACCCTTGAACCCACATGAGACACAAACTCAACCGCCTCTCGAGTGGCAAATGGTGATCGGAGCAACAACACATTGCACAGGTGGCGGTGGAGGACCTGTGACCATCGCAACATAAGAAGAACGAATAGGGAAAAACGACTCAGTATGCCATCGAGATCAGCAACCACGGAAGCCCTCAGCTTGTTTCTTCGGGTAGCTCGTCGTCACAGCTTCCATCGGCAACCTTCTTCTTCGCTGGTTGTAGAAATGAGGATGGCGGCTGGTCTCGCCGGTTTCGGTTGCTGTGGAAAGGTCTCAGAAACGTGGTTCTCGCTGTCACCAGCAGAGGGAGGTACAACAGTGATGGTGGCGCTCCAGCTGCGAAGTAGTAGGTGGTGATGGAACTTAACTATGCAGCGGCGGCTGGAGATGGTCAAAGAGAGGATGGCGGCTGAAAAAGCCCGCTAGGGTTAGGGTTCAAGAATGGGTGACGGGTTTATATACCCGGTCCCCTTAGCTACTTTCCATAATACCATCTTTAGTCCCTCCATTCCCTTTTCTTTCAAAATAAACCCCCATAGTTACCATTTAAACAATGAACTCGAAAATCCCTTTCAAATTAAGTCCCATTTTTTTTACCAAACAACCCCCATCTTCTAAAATCTTTACAATTAGTTCTTAGAGACCATTATTTCATACATAATTATTTATTTTAGGACTACGATTTTTTCATTAATTTATTTATTTAATAAATAAACGGGGTTTTACAAAAGTACCAAATAGCGCCCTCACTGGTCCTGAAATCATAAGGGAAACCACAGAAAAGATCATTCAAATACGAGAAACACTAAAAGCATCTCGTGACTGACAAAAGAGTTATGCTAATAAACGACGCAAACCATTGGAGTTCCAGGTTGGAGACCGTGTGCTATTAAAAGTCTCACCCTGGAAGGGTATGATACGTTTTGGTAAATGTGGGAAGCTAAACCCTAGGTACATCGTGCTGTTTGAAATCCTTGACAGGATTAGTCCCGTGGCGTACAAACTCCGACTATCATAAGAAATTAATAATGTACACCCAACCTTCCACGTATCAAACTCGAAAAAGTGCCTATCCGACGAGACCCTCGTAATAACACTCGAGGAAATCAATGTTAACGAGAATCTTCACTTCGTGGAAGAACCGGTCGAAATCATGGATCGGGAGATTAGAAGAACAAAGCACAGTCATATTCCCAGTATGAATGTTCGTTGGAATGCTAAACGAGGACCCGAATTCACTTGGGAATGCGAGGATCAAATGAAACAAAAATACCCACATCTCTTCCCAATTTCTTGAAGTCGCAGGCAAAACGCTAATTTCGTGATGAAATTCCTTCTAATAAGGGGATGATGTGACAACCATCAATTTCTGATCAAGTCAAAGTCAACCGGTTAAACCGGCCAACTCATCTAACCTATGTATATTAGGGCTTACACTATGTATTGTTGTGCAACTCACTATTTTAATAAGAAGATATCACTTGGAAAGTTCATTCGTTCTGAAATTTCAAACCCTAATATGGGTAAGTGATCAAACTATTCGATAAAACATCATTTCATATCCCTCGGGGACATAAAACCATCATAACTGAGCTAAACGGGGTGTACAAACCTTGCGTTGAAAAGCTAAACACCCAAATGGTCACAAACAAAATCTCTCTCAACCTCTCCCAAATGTCTCTTTGTGTGACAAATCTTCCCAAGAATGTGAAATCTCTCCCAAATCTCTCTCTGTGTGAGAAATCTCCCCAAGTATGTGAAATTTCTCCCAAATCTCTCCAAGATTGTCAAATCTCTCCAAGTATGTGAAATATCTCCCAAATCTCTCTCTGTGTGAGAAATCTCCCCAAGTATGTGAAATCTCTCCCAAATCTCTCTTTGTGTGAGAAATCTCCCCAAGTATGTGAAATCTCTCCCAAATCTCTCCAAGAATGTCAAATCTCTCCAAGTATGTCAAATCTCTCTGAAATCTCTCTGTCAACTTCTTATAATCACTCGGGGATCTCGACCCTTAAATTAGTCGAAAACTGCCCAAAAACGGCACTCTACGCGAAAAACAGTCTTACGGAGCCGAGCCCTCTTAAGGAGCCGAGCCCTCTTAAGGAGTTGAAGCATCCCAAAGAACCAAAACCACCTGCTAGAACCGAACCTTGCATCAGCCGAAACCATGGGAACTGACCCAAGCTTGTCAGAGCCGATCATGTCAGGACCGAACCTCGCCTTCGCTTCCTTGTTTCCGAGTTCGGTTCCGCGCCTGCGAATGTACCCAACCGAACCTCGCTCTCGGTTGTCACCTCCTAGCTAAATCTCTCTCTCAGTTCCTCTCCTGTGACCCAGCCCTCCCCTCGTCTCCCTCTTACTTTTGGTTCTAATCATAAGGGACCGAACCGCCGACCCTGATCTCAGATTTTCGCATATTTTCCCGGTTTTTGACCATTTTCACGTTTTAAGCCCATTTTTCGTGATTTTAACGCGGGATTTTCACCGAAACTTATATTTTAACATATAAAACCCCATATTTCCATAATTTAAACATATTTTTATGGGAATCTTTATTTAATATAAAACCTAGTAGGTAAGACTTATGTGTGGAGTGTTGACTTTGCCTTAGTGTGTAACACAAGCAACTTCCCCCATACCTTCATGGTACAACCCTCAGTCACTATTACCCTTACCTAGCCAACTATTTGTCCTTTGACACCCCTCCTCTAGCTGTAAAGGTTCACCAAAGGCTAAAAATCTCCTTTTTCCTCTCATTTCACTCACTTTTCACAAAAGAGCAAACAGTTTTCTCTCTCACCTCCTCTCCAAATTCTCGAATTCTCCAGGAGTTCTAAGGTTTCTCATACCCCTTGGTAAGTAAATCTCTTCCCACACTTGATTTCCTTACACTTCTCCACTCAAATCATGAGATCCTTACACAAATATCATCATATTTGTTGTTAGATCTTCGAATCTTCAAGCATCATCTAAGTGTTCTTGAGTTGTTCGCTTCTTTTCTTCACCATCCATCTTATAAAATCACTCAAGGTGAGTTCATACCCCCACATTTTCCTATTTTCTTCAAGTTTTAGGGGGAGAATACAAGTTAAATCACCAACAACATAACTAAACTCAAACACTGGCTTTCAACATAAAACTTAATGTTCATTCACGAACTGTTTTGAGTATCTTTAACTTTTTAGTTTTCCAAAATATATTAGGTGAAAATATTTCAGGTTTATACCTTTAAAATTACTACTTGCACATGTCCATACGGTTTTTCTTCAATGTATGGTGATTTTTATAAAACTGCCTATCACTGTAGCTACGAATTCGGAGCAGTCTATGAAAATGGACACTTTCACACAAGTTAGAGACATCTAAAAATCATAATAAAATTTATGAACAAACTAGACACATTTTCTAAGCTCTCAGAGTTTGCGTATTAAATTTTCGACTTCGTATAATTTTTCTGTGATTTTTCCAAAACAGTGCAGAAATGTAAAAAAAAAGTTAACAGCTTACAACTTTCATCACACTTTGTAACGTGTTGAGCAAAGTGTTAATCTTTGATGATTTCATATTTTACCTGCGTTTTCCCGTTGTGGTAAAATTATATAATAGAAAATACTCATTGATTGGTAGATTCCTTGTCATTACAAATAATACAGGATAAGGCATGATAAACATAGTTATTTTTTTTCTATACATTCGACTCACATAAAATGGGGTTCATTTGCATTACAAACGTTTTGGATAAACTATAATAGGTATAGTTTATGTTTCATATACATTACAAACAGTTATGTTAAACTATAATAGGAATAGTTTATGTTTCAATTACATTTCAAACTCATTACCAAAGGTTTTCAGTCCAGTTCACGTAAATCTGTTAATGAATAACTTTGTGAGAAATTCGCTTCGTGTTACATCCAAAGTAACGAAATCAAAAGTCCTGTAAATTGTAACCAGAGTCTCTTGTAGGGAGAACGTGATAGTTATGTATAGATCTATATTGGGTTTGAAAAACCCACACATGACCTGCATGCAACAGCTAGACTGGTAGGTCTGGGGTGACAAGTGTCATTTAACTTGCGACGCCTGAAGAATGTCGTATTACGAGGCCGTCTTAGTCACAGTATGGTTTTAATAAATCACATGGGGTATTAACAAAACATAAGATTTACGGGTTTTATTTCTAAATTTAACGGGTTTATGTCGATTCAAACTTTCATAAATTTCTTTAAGTATGGTAAAATACTTCTACACTTCGGTATTGACTTTTTAGAATACAATGCATTACATAAGGAAAATATTGGATTTTTCTCGAATAAACATCACTTTTACAAGAAGTGGATTTTAGCATCACTTTTAAAAGCTTATGAACTCACCAACTTAATTGTTGACACTTTTTAAAAAGTACTTGTATTCTCAGGGAATAAATAAATAGGTAATCGACCGCTTTTGAGGATGGAACGCTAAGGCGTCAAACATTGTATTTTTTTCAACATAATGTAATTGATTTGGAAACATGTAAACATATACTATGATGTAACTTTTACAATTATATTTATGTTGGTTGTCTATACTTTGAGCACTATTGTAATTGTTGTTATGATGCTACACATGAAGTCCTCCATCCCCGGACGTTTCCGCCATCCTTGGTTCGGGGGTGTGACATGGATCGCCGCGGCCACCTTGTCATGAATCATCTGACGAATCTGCTTGTCACTAACGTTGTTGCCCACTAGAGTGTGGCGTGTCCCAACCATGATGTCTGTGAAACACAACACAAAAGATATCAAAGACTTGCTTGAGCATACTCGCACTCGATACTCTACCCTACTTGTTCCTTAGTACCCAAGGATTCTTACTTGGACTGCTCATCAATCGGTGTTTCCAGCAGTACAGGCCCTATACTACCTTTCACAATGCATCAACATTCACCCCAAGCCCTCCTCCTAGGATTCTAGATCACAAGTACTCTATATCTCGCTAAATACATGCTACCCTCCAGTAGGCCACTCATAAACTCCTCGCTGCTACCTACTCACTCTCGAAGTATCTTTTAGTAGTGGAGATCTCCTAGGATAAGGCATCACAAATCAGGCCACTCTAGTCCTAGATATGAATAGCTAGCCTACTCTAGCATGCACATCATATCACATAATATCTCATAACACATAAAGTAAGGGTATTTTGGGAAATCGCCATTCGGGCGTTAGATGATTGTACACACTGCTCCGATATTAACAAGTTGATTAAATATCTAAAACTGGTTGCATCAATTACTGCTGAATAAGTTTCTTCATAATCACTTCCAGGTCTTTGAGAGAAACCTTGAGCAACAAGCCTGGCCTTGTATCTTACAATTTTGTCTTTCTCATTTCTTTATCATATGAAGATCCATATATATCCTAATGGTTTCACAACTTCAGGTGTGAGGATAATGGTCCCAAAAACCTTTCTCTTGTTAAGAGAATTTAATTCAACATGCATAGCTTCCTTCCATTTAGCCCAATCATTTATTCTTTCACATTCAGTGACAAATTGTGGTTCGGGATCATGATTCACAATATCACATGCAATTGAATAAGAAAATATTTCACCTGTATTTTCACTTTCATTTTGGTCACATATTCTATTTTTTACCATAATTTATGCATCATCCTCCTTTCCTGGCGGAATTTGAATAATTAGTGTTTCTTTAAGAACACTTTCCTCATGATCTAGTGCATTTTCCGCTCCTCTTCTTTTTCGTGGGTTCTTATCCTTAGAACCAAATGGCATTCCACAGTTCAGGCGTGTTTTAGACTCTTGAGTGACTTTATCATCATATTTTCCATGTGGAATTTCAATTCGAGCTGGAGCATTGACAACTGGTATATATGATTTCATCACCCTTTTTATGCCAGTAAATGCATCAGGTAGTTGATTTTCCATTTCTTGGAAATGCATTATCTTTTGAACTTCCATGTCACATTGCTTTGTGCGAGGGTCAATATATGATAAAGAAGGCTCATGCCATAACACATCCTTTTTCCTGAATCTTCTTTTCGCCCCCTAACGATGGGAAATTTGCCTCATAAAAATTGCAATCTGCTAGGCGTGTCGTAAAAACATCACCTGTTAATGGTTCAAGATATCTTATAATAGAGATTGACTCATAACCAAGGTATCTTCCCAACCTTCTTTGAGGACCCATTTTTGTTCATTGAGGTGGTGCAATAGGGACATATATTGTACACCCAAACATTCTTAAATGGGATATATTTGGCTATTAAACAAAAGCAAGTTGTAGTGGAGATTATACATGATATGAACTTTGTCTCATGCGTATCAATGATCCAACATGTAAGATTGCATGGCCCCAGACAGAAATAGGAAGTTTGGTCCTCATTATCGATGGTCTAGCTATTCGTCACACCCCAAAATCGGAATGGCGGAAACGTTCGGGGGTCGAGGACATCATATTTAGTATCACAAGACATGCATCATAGTAATCAAAGTAACAAAAAACCATTTCATTAGAAAGAAAGTGTTTACAAATTATGTGGTTCACATAACATAGACTACAAAGTAAATAACAAAACAAGACTTAAGCTAATACTGCTCCATCTTCTGAATCCTAGTGTTCATACATGTCTACTGGTCTCCTGAGAATACAAGTTATTTTGAAAGCGTAGATCAGCATTTAAGATGGTGAGTTCATAAGATTTTAGTGATGAAATAAATGGATACAAGATATAGATAACCCAGAGTAAACAAACAATCGGTTGTGTGTATCTGCCTTAAGCCCACAACCAAACAAGGAACAGGAAATGAGGCGGAAGGCACACAACCCATTGGTTGTTAGATCATCATTGTATATAAACCTGGCTTATTCACTTGGTACTCACAGAGTTAACTGTAATAGTTCCTTTATTTTTGATGAAAAGATTGTTTAAGAAAACCCTTATTTCTTTTAGTAAAAATGGTAACCACAGTGGTTCCTTCTATAATCACTTAGTTTATACTAGCTATATATAATCTAATATCGAATAGATAGTTAATTGTGTTAGTCTGCCCTAAGACCAGAACCAAACAAGGAACAGGAAATGAGGCGGAAAGCACACATCTAACTACCTATCGGATATTAATTATATATAATGCTGATGTATAAACTAAGGTATTATAGAGTTAACCACTTAAGGACCTTTAAGTTTATACTGGTTTAATAAAATGTTCTATTTGTAAAGTATGTTTTGTACTAGAAAACGGTGTATTGAATTTGTATACTATGACTTGGCCCATACCTGGTATCCCTTGTGATTACTTAGTGCATAGGGAACATATATGTAGCTAAGATCAGATAGATAGTAGTTTGGGTGAATCTGCTTTAAGCCCACAACCAAACAAGGAATAGGAAACAAAGCGGAAAGCACACATCCTACTACCTGTCGGATCCGATTAATATATATCCCTGATGTATACACTAAGGAATCAAAAAGTTAGGATTATAGGCCCCCTTTTCTACTGAATGTACTAGGCTCGACTATTCGATTTTTCATTTGTAAAATGTAAGTTTTCCCAAGTTTATAACTATCTTAAGTCGAAAATAGTTTGCATTAACTTTCAAGTAGAACAGTCACAATATGAAAGTAATGGGAAAATGTAAGTACCCAGTTGTCTTTTGAATTGACATCCTAATGTACTGATTACCTTAAAACATGTATGTTTTATTGAGGTCATAATTTGATGGATAGTAACCATACTATACGCTCTCCTTGTAAGAGATTCTGGGGACTAAACACGACTTCCGCAAACAAATTTCTAGACCGCATAAATTCACATTAAAGTTCTTTGATCATGTATACCTAATTTACTATCACCTTTTGTTTAGAACAATGAGTTAGTGATATTTGGTATAGTTAGATCCTGTAGTGTTCTCCTGCTATAGCATTTAGTATGTTCATTCTGTTATAGTATCTTAGTATGTTCTTTCTATTATAGTATCTTAGTATGTTCTTTCTGTTATAGTATCTTAGTATATTCGTTCTGTTATCATGCATAGTCTATACTATGTCTCTCTGATGTATTGTATCTACCTCCCTATTTCTCTTCATAGTATGCTCTAGCATCTAGTATGAACTGAACCTCTAAACTATACCCCTTATAGTTTACTAGTGTCTTTACTTGAAATGTTACTGAAAAGACTCATTTTACTACTAAGTTATGCTTGTACTTTTAAAACGGAGTTTTGTTAAACTATAAAGTAACATAACTTCAAAAGAGTTTTTTCAATGCTTTGATCACTTATAAAAGACATAAGAAATCTTTTGAAAGATGTTTATATCAAACATTTACACAATTAACATTGTGTTCAACTTGTATCCCCCTTAAAAGCATTTAAAACAGTTAAAAGATTCATTATAGGGGTATGAAATCAAAGAGTGAAATCAAAGAGTGATTCATGAGTGAGAAGGATAACAACAACTAGAGGGAAGAATTACTTACATTTTGGAAGATCGAGAATGAAAATCTTGATGATACTTGAGAGAGAAATGAAGTGTTTTTGAGGTGGAAGTGAAATAATGAAAGAAAAGTTGAAGGGAAGGAGTCTTATGGGGGTAGTTTACAGCCCACCTTGAGTTTACGACCGTAAACTTATGTGTTGTGGCCGTGAACTCCTTTTTGGTGGTCTAAAGGCTTGAATGTTGCACAATGTCTCTATCAAGTACATTCTAACACTCATTCCTTAAGTGTACCCTGCTTAAAACCCAATAGAGTGACCCTTAACAAGGCTAGAAGGCAATAAATTTTCGGGTTGTCAAACTATTAGCTAGAGACGTTTAATCAGAGATTCAATTAAACCATTTTTGTGCGTACATGAGCAACTGGATGCTCAACAACAATTCCTACAGACAAACAATAGTCATTAAATGTGTGTGAAGTAAATTCACCAGCATTATCAAGTCTCACTCTTTTTATAGTATAATCAAGGAAATGTGCCCTTAATTTAATAATTTGGGTAAGAAACTTTGCAAATGCATTATTACGAGTTGATAATAGGCGAACATGAGACCATTTTCTTGATGCATATATTAAGACCATAAAGTGTCTAAATTGTCCAGATGGTGGGTGAATCGATCCACATATATCACCTTAAGTTCTTTCTAGAAATCTAGGTGACCCCCTTTCAACTTTCATTGAAAAATATTTTATAACTAACTTTCCAAGGGATCAAGATCTACATGGTTTTATGCTGTTTGATTGGGGGAACTTTTGGTCCTTCAATGGATGCCCATGCGTATTCTTAATTATCCTTCGCATCAGTGTTAATCCTGGGTGGCCCAACCTATCATGCCATAAACTGAATGTCCTAGGATCACAATCTTTTCCTTTGATTACCATATTGTAGAGACTAGATGTTGTAAAATTCGAAATGTTTTTTCTTTTGTTTCACATGTTAGTTATTTTACTAAGTCTTCATTTGTGCGAAGCTTGTAGTTCAAGACTTAGTATACTTTTTGTACACTCATGTTTCCTATAAATAGGGACTGAGGTTAGAAGTAGAGAGACCGAATACACGAGTGATTCATTAATCATTCACATTTTCTCTCTGCTTATTGTAATCAGTTCTTCATCAATATAAGATCTTATTAATATTTACTTCCTGTGTTCTTACTTTTCATTCATACAATCATGATGGCATTCTAAATTTTGGTAACAATTCTCTTCAATTGGTATCAGAGCTGGATTTCAAACTGCATTGATCTGATTTTCGTTTTTAAATCATTTGCTTTTTGAGTAGTAAATTCACTTAAAATTTTCCGTGCATTTTGGTTCTGAAAATCTCTCGTGATCTTCAGATTTGAATCGATTCTGCATTTGAATTGTTTAGTCGAGTGATCTATTAGCAATCGGTGATCAATTCGTTTGATCAATTCACAATTACATCAAGTTTTTCAAGCTTTCTAAAAATTTCTCGTGTTCATCAATGGTGAACTTCAACATGAACACCGTGACTTCTTTCTCTCACTTATTTGGTTCTTCAACCAAAATTCCTATGTTAATCCCTGAATACTATGATCAGTGGGCTGATAGGATGCAGGATTACTTAAATGGAATTGATGAAGAACTCTGGAATTGTATCAGTGGAAAAGTTATACCTCCTGAAAATGTTCAAACAATCGGATCATCTGCTTCTTCAATTGACGTTGTTGAACAATAGAATCGCATGAAAAAGAATGAGAAAAGATGTATGAGGGAGCTAAGAGGTTCTTTGCCTCCTGTAGTTTACAATTACATTCGTAGTTGTAAAACAGCCAAGGATATTTGAATCACACTGAAAGATAAATATCAAGGAAGTGAGAAGACAAAGATCAATTCTGTTAAGCAATGTCTTGTTGAACTTAAGGAATTCAGACAAAAGCATGCTGAAACAATTGAAAACTACTATGATCGTCTGAATCAGCTTGTTTATCGATGCAATAGGTATGGAATCTCAAGATCTCTTATGGAATTCAATCTGACATTCATCATGGGTGTTCGCAAAGAATGGCATAGTGTGAGTATGATGATAAAGAACCAGCAAATTTCTGATACAACCACCTTGAATGATCTCTACAATCAACTAAAAACTCATGAAAGCGAAGTTACAAAAATTCTTGAAGAAACAAAATAGAGTCTAGGAGGACCTTTGGCTTTAGTTTCAACGGTTACTGAAATTGATGCTGGTGAGAAAGAAGAATTAGACAATGAAGGTTTCTTAATGAACTCTGATGATGAAGCAGTTGCATTCTATTCAAACAACAGAGTTAAGAAATTTTTCAAAAAGCCTTTCAATCCAAAAGGAAAGCCAAATGATGCGAATAGTGGTTTCGTAAAATCAGGAGGTGAGGAAAAGAAGAAATTGGAAAAGGTTGAAGAAAAGAAGAAAGATGAGAAGGAAGAGCAGAAACTAAAAGATGATTCTAGAATCTATTGTCATTACTGCAATGGGGAAAATCACTACGCAGCTGATTGTATGCTGAGAAAGAAAGAGGAGCAGAAAAGCAAAATCAAGGATGAAGCCTACTACTCAGAAAAGCTTGAAGAGGTGCGTGCAAAAGCAAAAGGCTTGTCATTAGTTGCGAAAGGGGAGTATGATGAAGAAGAAAGTGGAACTTATCAGATCTGGCCTTCAGGATCTGATGATGAAGAAATGAGGCATCCAACTCATGGTGCAATGTTCGCAAGCTATGAAGATAATTGCGAAGAGGAGGTTTCTGGATGATGCTTTGTGTCCAAGTCAACTAATAAATCTCCAATGACCACCAAGGTACGTGCTATTCTTGAATCATTTAATATTCCTTTATCTGCTTATGATGCTGAAATAACTTCATTTGATGATACTGTTGCTTATTTTGATTCTGTTATTGTGTCTGCTAGTACAGAAGCACAAAATCTAAAATTGAAACTAGTTGAAACAAGAAGAGAATTAGAAATAAAACGAAGCAGAGTAGATAAACTTGAACTACAAATGGAAAATGTAAATTGTGATAGGAACAGTCTAGATAAAGAAGTTAGGTTGTTGCTAGCACAAAGAAACATCTATTGTAACTCTGCTAAACGTTTGTATGCGAAGTTAACTGCTTTACATCATTCATCTGAAATAAGCAAAGAACAATATAGGAAACTTTTACCTTTTCTTGAATATGAACGCGAAAAAGTTAATGTTGTTTCTTATGACTGCGAAAATACAATTGCTCATCTTGACAAAATACCTGATGATAGATTTTCATATGGTATTGTTAAAATTGATGAACTCTTGAATTCTGATGAGTTGGTTGATATTGTCAATGAAAGTTTGACAAAGAATGAACAAGTGAAAATTTTATAGAAAACTGAAAATTCAACTCTTGATTCTCAACTCAATTATGCTGATGTCAATAACAATTCAGATAATGTGAGTGAAATCAGTGAGATCGAAGAGGAAGAAGAGGTTGATTGTTCTAAATTGTTAATCATTAATATCACATCTAAGGTCAAAGGTAAAGAAATTATAGTTGATTCAATAGTAAAGGATGAAAATGATAAACCCTCTACTTCGCAACATTGTGACTTTGATAATGTGGAAGTTGAAAGTTGGAAGACTGGTGACACTGATGAAGACAAAGAAGAAGTGAATGATTCACATGAAACACCTCAACGAATTGTTGTTAATCAAGTGTTTGGAGATACAAAAGAATTCGACAAAATTCTTAATGACAAAGGTGCACATTATTTGGAAACTAACATTGTGGTTTATCCAAATTTTACATGTACAGATAACACAATCTTTCCAAATCAAGTCTCTGTCACAACTGGAAATGTTGAGAAAATTAAACTTGAATTCAACAAAATGGTTGAGAATGATAATAAAATGTCAACTATTGAAGGTTTCTTTGCAAATCAAAATATAGTAGAAAACAAGTTGACTCAAAATTCTTATGTTTTTCAAGGTCAAAAATCATCACAAAAATGGGTGGTTAAACAAGAAAAAGAAAACAAAGTTTTTGAAAAAGATGAAAAACCAAAGATGGAAGTGAAACTAAATTCTCATGAATTTAAATTGATGGTTGGAAAGTATTCAACAGAAAATAATGTTTTAAAAAGAAAAGCAAGAAAAGCAATCTTTTGGCAAGTTGTGTCTAATAATTAACCAAAAGTTGACAAAGAACAAATTTCAAATAAACAATCATCAAAATTTCAAAAGGATACAAGTTTTCACAAACCAATACATTCTATTGACAAAATTCCAATGAAAAATAATGATAAATTTGTTCAAAAATATGACAACATTAGAAAATTTGAGACTTCGCAAAGATTTGTGAATGATCATAAGTTTTACAATGTTGGCAAATTAATGAATAATTCATCAACTTTGAATGTCAAAACTCAAACAAAACCAAAAATTTCACCTAAACAACCAAATTTTCCAAATCCTTCAATTTCTAAACCCACCAAAGTTTCATATACAAAAGGAAAATCAGATGTATATACGATCAACAATTGGCTTGAAGGGAAAGGAAAACAATATCAAAATGGGAAGTTTTCAGAGCAACAGATAAAGACTGCATTTGGCAAGTTCGTAAATAAGTCTACTACTGGTAGTTCATCATCTCATGATTCACAAGTTCCGGTACAAAAATGGAAACCAGTTATGAAAGTTGCGAATGTTGTGAATGATGAGATGAAAGTCAATGGAAATCCAAAACTATTGAATAACTATATTTCAATATCTATAACTGATGATGTTGATCTTGTTGGATATAGTGTCTAAGTCCATAACTTTATTTGGTATGAACTTGACCCGACCTGACATGGTCCATTTGGGTTGCATGGCATTGCAATACTTGGATAGACTAAATGAGAGAATAAGGTACTTATGATTATTAATATATTATAAGTTCTAATATATTAATAATAGTATTATTTAATTAGTATTTGATCAAGTATTAATCTAGTATTAATTTGGTGATCAAAGTGAAACTAATTAAATATGTAAGGGTTGATTATGACAATCATAAATTCTTTTATGGTGGATTAATGATCCATGGTTTATGGGTTATGGATGTAACCATTTGGAGCTCCATGGATAGTCCATGGGAGTTACACACCCATGGATCATGAGAAATGAAGAGTCATGATAATTATGGGTCTTCTTAATGAAACCCTAATTGTGACACCACTATAAAAGGAACCCTTTGGCTAGTAAAATCGGACCTAAGAGGTGACTAGTGAGGGCATAACCGATTTTGAGTGCTATAAGTATTCTCTCAAGTTATTCCAAGTTTTGTGGTGTTGTGTGAAGCATTTGAGGCACAACATTTAGGGTGCTAGGCTCACAAAGTCTTGAAGGAATCCAAGCAATAACAAGGTATGTATTTCTACTAGTTTTATGTTTTATGTAATCCCCATGCCATGCTAGATAGGAAATAACCTTGAAAAGAAATTTGCATGTATATAGAGAAAACATAGATTCAAGGTTATTAGGGTTGCATGTACACTTAGGAAGTGTTCGAATGCTCAAAACCCATCAGTGGTATCAGAGCCTAGGATTGTTTTCTGTATACTTGATGCAAAACTGTTTGAAAAACGAAAATTCTGCATTCTGACGACTGTACTCGCCGAGTCCATGGGGAGGACTCGTCGAGTCCATGAACAAATTCATCCTACTCACCGAGTAGGATAATGCACTCGCCGAGTAGGATCGAACTGGGCAGATTTTTCGAGTTTTTGTTGCTGGAAATGGATTAGAATCATTATCCCAATCTGGTTTGGACTTGTAAAATCTGTTTTTCAAAATGATAATGATTATGTTAATCCATTTTACATGACTTTAACAATTTCAAAGTATTATATATTTTCATATGATTTCTTGAAATTGCTTGACATGAATTTGTGTTCTTATGAGTTTTAGAAGATCATAGGAATTATGTGTAACCACCATGTGTGTTTAATTCTTGATCTTAATTGTATTGATGGTGTTCATAACTTATCCTCAAGTTATGGATAACCAAAGGTCACTTCTTTAATTTGTGTTTAAAGAACTAAAGAGGTTTCATAAAATGAAGAGTCTTCATTTTATGAACCAATAAAACTCATAAGTTACAAAATTGAAGAGACTTGGAATAGTTTCAATTCTTGCCCTTAAGATTTGGAATTTGAAAAGTCTTACACTTTAATTCCAAATTATACCTTAGATTTTTAAAAGGTTTAAAAATCAACCCTTATACTATTATTATAATTTTATTATATAGATATGTATAAGAATATGTCGTTCTTACCGTTAGTAGGCCTCATTCACGAAGCCGGTCTATAAGGGGGGTATAAGGTTGTTGCCTATAAAATGGTGACTTAATGGGTGCCCACTCTCACCCACCGCTTCCTTGATTGGTGGAGGGTCGTTAGCCGAACGGGTAGGATACGACTTTAAATTGTCATTAAAAGTATAATGAATTATAAAGTAACTATACATTATAAATTCCCAATCTTAGTTACTTTAGGAAAATGTGAAATTGGTGCTAGCCCATAAAATTACACTTTGTACCTTACCAAGTCGTTAGTGGAGCGTGTGTGGTTAACCGGCACACTAACATGGACTAGTAAGAGTGGCAAAGGGTAACTTGACTTTATTATAGATCGGTGGAGCGTGTGTGGTTAACCGGCATATCGATTAGGTAATATTGTTAAGGGTACCAAGTCAATTTGTATGGTTATTCACACCTTGTTTGTTATCCTCGGCATCCCAGTCACAAACTTGAGAGGGCACATTCGAGATTCAAACATGCCATTGAAAAGTTCAATGTATCTCAAAAGATCTAGGAGTTTCAAAAACCAATAAAACCTAATAATAAAATATTTCGTTCTTGTGGTGGAAATTGGTAAATCGTCATTTACCTACCTTCAAATATTTTATAGTGTGGATTACGGCATCCCTCTTCCACCTATAAATAGTTTGTTGGATCCTAGCCTTAATATCTCATTTGGGTGACTTATTAAGGACTTTTAATCTAATGAAACTTATCTTCCTTCTATTCCAGATGTCTTCCAATAACGCTGCTGGCTCAAACCCTTCAGGCTCCTTTTCCCTAATGAACTTGTGTGGTAAGGTCATCTTTGATGGATCCAACTTCAATGAGTGGATCAGAAACATCAGGATGATTACCCGCTATGAGGACAAAGAATATGTCCTTGATAGGGAGCTTAAGGTTGGTAATGAAGCCACTGCTACTCCAGAAGAGCTTGCGGAGTTCATTGCACATGAGAAGGATGCCACCAAGGTGTCTTGCATCATGATGGCCACAATGACTCCGGAACTCCAAAAATCTTATGAAGATTTCTACCCCTACGAGATGCACCTAGATCTGATGGAAAGGTACCATCAGAACGCGCGTCAAGAGAGGTATGAAATCATTTCCTCCATGATAACCGCAAGGATGAAGGATGGTGAACCCATCACCGGTCACTTGCAGAAGATGCAGAGGTTCGTTGACCGGTTGTTAAAGCTCAATGTTGACTTTCCTAAGGAATTGGCGATTAACATCATTCTCCATTCCTTACCTTCAAGCTATGATCAATTTCTTATGACTTATCATATGAATAAGGAGGAAGTCACACTTAGCAAACTTCAAGGACTCTTAAGGACAGCTAAAAATGGCCTTAAGGGTAAAGCAGTTGTTACTTCTACTCCTTTAACAACCCCTGTTCTTGCAAATGGGCAAGGGAAGAGTAAGAAGAGGAAAAGCCCTTCAAAGGGTACCAAGGGTAAGACTCTTGATGGTTCCTCTTCAAGTGGGAAAAAGAAAGGTCCCATTACTCCTTCTTCGAACCCAAAGGAAGCACAATGCTTCTATTGCCAAGATAAGGGACACTTCAAGCGAACCTGCACCAAATATCTGCACGATGTAAAGGATGTGAAGGTTAAACCCACCCATGCAGGTATTTACACAATATTGTCTAACAACTCATCTAATGCTAACTCTTGGGTGCTTGATACAGGATGTGGTATTCACATTTGTACTGATTTGCAGGCACTAAGAAGAAGTGAGCATGTGGAGCATGGGAAGATAAACTTAGTCATGGGCAACAGGAAAGCATCACATGTTACCAAGATAGGAGTTTATTCTTTATTGCTTAATAATGGGTTAATGTTAGATTTGAATAAGTGTTGTTACTCGCCCGAAATGGCGAGAAATATTATTTCCTTTCATGGCTTGTACAAACAAGGTTTTACATTTTCATTTGATAATAAAAATGGTGCTATTAATGTTTATTACAATGATTTATTTTACTTTAAAGCAATACCTTGTGATGGTGTATATGAATCCGTGAATGTTGTAGACAATCTAGGAAATAATGTGTTGTATATTGATTCTTCTGATAGCTTGGATAAAGCATCTTTGTGGCATTTTCGTCTTGGACATGTTAGCTAGAAACACATAGGCCAACTCCGAAAGATTGGAGTCTTGGAATCGTTTGACCTCAAGTCAGATGATAGTTGCGAGTCTTGTTTACTTGGAAAAATGACAAAGTCACCCTTCACAGGTACTTGTGATAGGGGTGAAGGTTTGTTGGACCTTGTACACACGGATGTGTGTGGGCCCTTCAAAGTTGCTACAAGAGATGCTAATCGTTATTATGTGACTTTTACTGATGATTACAGTAGATATGGATATATATATACTTAATCAAGCATAAGTCAGAAACCTTTGAAAAGTTCAAAGAGTTTAAGCAGGAATTTGAGAATCAATTGGGCAGGAACATCAAGATGCTCCGATCCGATCGGGGAGGAGAGTATCTTAGCATTGAGTTCCTTGACTATCTTAAGGAATGTGGGATTGTCTCACAATTGACACCTCCCAGGACACCACAGTTAAATCGTGTGGCTGAGAGGCGCAATCGAACGCTGCTAGATATGGTTCGTTCCATGATGACTCGAGATTCGTTACCAATCTCTTTCTGGGGGTATGCCTTAGAGACTGCCGCCCATATCCTTAATCTAGTCCCTACTAAAAAGGTTGCCAAAACACCTCACGAGATGTGGACTGGGAAAGTGCCCAATTTGGACCACATCAAGATTTGGGGTTGTGAAGCTTTTGTGAGGCGTGAGACTCATGATAAGCTTGAGCCCCGAAGCGAGAGGTGTATTTTCATCGGCTACCCACATAGATCCTTTGGTTACCTCTTATACAGACCCAGTGATAATGTGGTCTTTGTAGCAAGAAGAGAAGTCTTTCGTGAGAGAGAATTAATAAGCCAAGGGGACAGTGGGAGGCAAATTGACCTTGAAGAGCTTCAAGAGTCAAGTGGTGAAGGAACCTCAAATACTGTCAGCCAACCTGAGGAGGAAACTCCTGTTGAGCCGATAGACGAGTCTGTACCTCCAAGACGTTCCACTAGGGTGAGGAACACACCTGAATTTTATTCTGGTTATCATATCACCACTAAAGGTGATACGTTTATCAATGATAGTACACCGATAGATTTGGATGAACCTAATAATTATAAGGAAGCCATGGCAGGCCCTGAGTTTGCGAAATGGAAGGAGGCTATGGACAGCGTGATTCAGTCCATGTATGACAATCAAGTTTGGAACTTGGTTGACAATGCACCAGGTCGTAAGACAGTTGGGTGCAAATGGATCTTCAAGAAGAAGACCGACATGGATGGGAAAGTACACACTTATAAAGCGCGACTGGTTGCGAAGGGCTTTACTCAAACTCCGGGAGTTGACTATGATGAGACCTTCTCACCAGTGGCCATGATTAATTCTATTAGAGTGCTGTTAGCCATAGCTGCATTTCATGACTATGAGATATGGAAAATGGATGTCAAAACCACCTTCCTTAATGGGAAGTTGGCTGAGGATGTTTACATGGATCAGCCAGAGGGTTTTGTCAATCTAAAGTACCCTAATAGAGTGTGTAAGCTTGAAAAATCCATTTATGGATTGAAACAAGCATCTCACAGGTGGAATCTTTGCTTTGATGAGAAAGTCAAAGAGTTTGGCTTTTCTAGAAGTGAGGATGAGTCTTGTGTATATGTCAGGGCTAGTGGGAGCATAGTTAGCTTCTTGGTGTTGTATGTGGATGACATACTTCTCATAGGAAACGACATCCCAACTTTGCAGGAGGTTAAGGCCTGGCTTGGGAAGTGTTTTGCTATGAAGGACCTTGGGGAAGCTGCCTATATCCTAGGGATAAGGATATTGAGAGATAGGAGTAAGAGACTAATTGGACTTAGTCAAAGTACTTATGTGGATAAGGTACTGAAGAGGTTCAGTATGCAAGATTCCAAGAAAGGAGAATTACCAATCCAGAGTAATGTCAAGCTAAGTAAGACTTAGAGTCCGAGTACAGAGGCTGAGATAGCTGAAATGACTCAGATACCATATGCTTCCGCTGTGGGCTCGATCATGTATGCTATGACTTATACTCGCCCTGATGTGGCCTTTGCTTTGAGCATGGTCAATAGATATCAAGGGAACCCTGGCAAGGCACACTGGACAGCGGTAAAGAACATTCTCTAGTATTTGCGGAGGACTAAGGACTGGGTCCTTACCCTCGGAGGCAGTGATGACTTGAGAGTGGAAGGATATAGTGATGTTAGCTTTCAAACTGATAGGGATAATTTTCGCTCTCAGTCAGGCTGGGTCTTTATCCTAAATGGAGGAGCCATTACTTGGAAAAGTTCCAAGCAGGAAACAGTAGCTGATTCGACTTGTGAATCAGAGTACATAGCAGCAAGCGAGGCAGCCAAAGAGGCGATATGGCTAAAGAACTTCATCGGAGACCTTGGAGTTGTACCAGCTATAAAGGAGCCAATGGAAATTTTCTGTGACAGTGAGAGTGCGGTTGCTTTGGCGAAGGAACCAAGAGATCACGGGAGATCTAGGCACATTGACAGAAAATACCATTTCATCAGACATAGAATAGAAGAAGGACTCCTCGTGGCAAAGAGGGTATCATCAAATGAGAATCCGACAGATCCCCTCACGAAGGGACTGAGCAGGGTTAAGCATTTACAACATGAAAGGCGCATTGGGCTGAAGGATGATATTAGTTTCAATAATTAGTTTCCTGAAACTTGTAAAATGTAATTGACATTTGATGATAAATAAAAGTTGTTATTTATTTATGAGTAAGGTGTTACTATCTTATGTTGATTGTTTTCTATGTTTCAACTTTGCATGTTTTTACTTCCAGAATAATTATGTTATGGTATATATCATATTATTCAAACCATCCACAGTCAGTCAAACGTTGGAAGTAAGTATTGATTTAAGACTGTCATGAATTTGGCTTGTACGATTTATCTAAAGTGCTTTGGACAATGCAATGGTTGCTACAACATTCATGAGTACTCATAAGGGCTGAGTATTGGATTCAACCCACGCTCACTTGCATCACTTCATGGAATTTATCTCGAGTGATCGTGAGACGGTAATATCATATAAATCTTCAAACCTAGAGATATGAGTTGTTGACTATGAGTTGGTTATTCATTGATTGTACGAAAACGCATTGGTAACTCGATGTTATAAAACGTGCCTTTGTGAGTAATTCAACAAGTAGTTAGTACAAGCATATCAGTCGAGAAACAAATGCTGGACAATAAGTAAGACCATGTTCCATGTGTTTGTCCGGCTGATATCATGAGAGCAGAGGATTATATGATCACTTATCTTAAATGGCGTATCATCATCATCTCAGTTCCGAGAGACTTTGACAGAGCTACGATTGCTAGTCAGGTTTTGAAGTCATATTTGCAAATATAGTTATTAGACTTATCCAAGTGGGAGACTGTTGGATATAGTGTCTAAGTCCATAACTTTATTTGGTATGAACTTGACCCGACCCGGCATGGTCCATTTGGGTTGCATGGCATTGCAATACTTGGATAGACTAAATGAGAGAATAAGGTACTTATGATTATTAATATATTATAAGTTCTAATATATTAATAATAGTATTATTTAATTAGTATTTGATCAAGTATTAATCTAGTATTAATTTGGTGAACAAAGTGAAACTAATTAAATATGTAAGGGTTGATTATGACAATCGTAAATTCTTTTATGGTGGATTAATGATCCATGGTTTATGGGTTATGGATGTAACCATTTGGAGCTCCATTGATAGTCCATGGGAGTTACAAACCCATGGATCATGAGAAATGAAGAGTCATGATAATTATGGGTCTTCTTAATGAAACCCTAATTGTGACACCACTATAAAAGGAACCCTTTGGCTAGTAAAATCGGACCTAAGAGGTGACTAGTGAGGGCATAACCGATTTTGAGTTCTACAAGTATTCTCTCAAGTTATTCCAAGTTTTGTGGTGTTGTGTGAAGCATTTGAGGCACGACATTTGGGGTGCTAGGCTCACAAAGTCTTGAAGGAATCCAAGCAACAACAAGGTATGTATTTCTACTAGTTTTATGTTTTATGTAATCCCCATGCCATGCTAGATAGGAAATAACCTTGAAAAGAAATTTGCATGTATATAGAGAAAACATGGAATCAAGGTTATTAGGGTTGCATGTATACTTAGGAAGTGTTAGAATGCTCAAAACCCATCAAATCTAATGGAAAGTGTCTCAGATAAAGTGAAAACATGGTTTTTAAATTCAAGGAATTTGTTCAAAACTACTAATGATGGACCCAATAATTTTTGGGTTCCTAAATTTTTTCAATAAATGCAGGTGATATGTGACGAGCAATATGATGCGAAATGGTATATTAATAGTGGTTTCTCTCATCACATGACTGGAAGAAAGGAAAACTTGCGAGATTATAGAATCTTGGAGAATGCTGGAGTAGTCAAATTTGGAAATAATCACAAGTGTCAAGTGAAAGGATATGGAAAAGTTACAAATGGATAGTTCACAGTTAACAGGGTTGCTTATGTTAAAGGTCTTGAACATAACTTGATTAGTGTTTCGCAACTTGTTGTGGGTACTGGCAATCAGGTTGTGTTTAATGAAGAAGGAAGTATCATCTTAAACACAAAGACAAATAAAGTTCTTCTCAAATCCAAAAGATATGGAGACATGTTTACACTAGATATCAAACCAATTGTGGGTAAACATGTCGTCTGTTTACTATCAAAGGCCTCTAATGATGTTAGCTGGCTCTGGCATAGAAGATTGTCACATTAGAATTTTCGCAATATTAATAAACTTGTCATTGAAGATTTGGTTCGAGGTTTACCAATACTAAAATTTGACAATGATAGTTTGTGTGCAACTTGCGAACAAGGAAAACAACATAGAAAAGGTCATCCAATTATGATAGATTCAAAGATCGTGGAACCATTGGCACTTCTTTACATTGACTTATGTGGACAGTCGATTGTTGCAACAATCAATAAAAAGCGGTACATTTTAGTTATTGTTGATGATTTTTCTCAATTCACATGGGTATTTTTTCTCAGGTTAAAATCTGAAGTTGCTCAGACGATGATTCATTTTATCAAAAAGATTGAGATGAGTCTTAAGAAGAGTGTTCACAAAATTAAAAGTGACAATGACTCTGAGTTTAAAAATCATACACTGGATTTCTTTCTCACAGGCAAAGGCATTTCGCATAATTTCTCATCACCATATACTCCACAACAAAATGGTGTTGTTGAAAGAAGAAATAGGTCTCTATGTGAAGCTGCCAGAACCATGTTGACATATGCGAACTTACCTCAATATCTTTGGGCTGAAGCTGTCTCGACTGCATGCTTTACTCAGAATCAATCATTCATTCATCAAAGATTCAAAGTTACTCCATATGAAATACTCAACAATCGAAAACCTAATGTAAAATTTTTCCATGTTTTTGGCTGCACGTGTTTTATAATGAATCTAAAAGATAATTTGACCAGGTTTCAAGCTAAAGCTGATGAAGGCATATTCTTAGGATATTCGCAAAAATCAGTTGCATACAGAGTGTTAAACAAGCGAACAAGAAAAGTTGAAGAAACTTTCAACTTAACCTTTGATGATTACTATATTTAACAAACGGATAGTAAATTTGAACATAAATCAATTCTTGTTGATTCAGATACTCAAATTGAAAATTCAGATATCAATGATTTTATTTATGACTTAATTTTTGGAACTCCTGACATGTCAATTGATGTAGAAGTTCATGTTGTTGATAATCAAACATCAGAATCCTCAAAACATATTGATGATTCAACAGTAACTACAACGTCAATATCTTGCGAAAGTGTGCCTGAAGTTCGTATGGAAAAGGAGCATACGATCACCAATACATAGAGAGAGAAAACTTTCGAGGGGGAGAATGAAAATCTGAATCATCAAGTTGAGGGGGAGCATTCACAAAGTCAACAGGAACATCATTTTGAGGGGGAGCATCAAGATGAACATCATGTCGAGGGGGAGCATGATACAACAGAGACAATTAATCTTGATGAAAATGATGAATTTCATGAATTAAAGGATAATTTGTCTGTTGTAGGATCTGAAAATGAAGATTTGTACGAAGATGTGCCATTAGAATTTAATCCTGATTTTCCACCATCCCAAAGAATAGGTAATTGGGAATCCACAAGATGGAGTGTTGACAAGAGCTCAAATTTTTGGGAAAAATGAGGTACTAAATGCGAACCAAGAGTTGTGTATGTTTAATGTTTTTAATTCGAAAATAGAGCCAAAGATAGTAAAGAATGCTATGGAACACTCAGATTGAGTTGTTGCTATGCAATCTGAACTGGCTGAATTTGAACGAAATAAGGTTTGGAGATTAATTCCTAAACCTTATGATATTTCAATTGTCGGATTAAAATGGTTTTTTAAAAATAAAACCGACAAAGATGGCAATATTATTCGAAATAAAGCTAGACTAGTTGTTAAAGGGTATTCGCAACAAGAAGGAATAGACTATGAAGAAACATTTGCTCATGTTGCAAGACTCGAAGCAGTTAGCATATTTTTAGCTTATGCAGCTCACGAAGACTTTGATGTTTTTCAAATGGATGTTAAGTGTGCATTCTTAAATGGAGAATTAGAAGAAACAGTCTATGTTGAACAACCACCAGGATTTATAAATGAGGAACATCCTGACCATGTCTACATCCTAGACAAAGCAGTTTATGGGTTGAAACAAGCACCAAGAGCCTGGTACGCAACACTTACAAATTTTTTGAAACAATCTAAATTTAAACAAGGATCAGTTGACCCCACATTATTTTGCAAGAAAGTTGGGAATCATCTTATGCTTGTTCAAATTTATGTTGATGATATTATTTTTGGCTCAACTAACCCAGCATTGTCTACTGAATTTGAAAATCTCATGAAAAGTAAATTTGAAATGAGCATGATGGGAAAAATTAACAATTTTCTTGGTTTAAATATAAGACAGAACAGGGATGAAATTTTAATCAACCAAGAAAAATATACAAAGAATCTGCTTGAAAAGTTTGGAATGAAAAACAACACGAAGCTTAGAGTACCAATGGCAGTGGGAACAAGACTAACTCCTTCGTTAGATACTCCTGTTGTTGATTTAACACTTTATCGAAGCATGATAGGGTCTCTATTGCATTTAACTGCAAGTAGACCTGATATTATGTTTTCTGTGTGTAATTGTGCTAGGTATCAAGCTAATCCTAGAGAACCTCACTTAACTGCATTGAAAAATATTTTTCGCTATCTTAAGGAAACAATTTCATTAGGACTTTGGTATCCTGCGAAATCAGGATTCTTCATTCAAGCTTTTTCAGATTTTGTTCTAGGAGGATGTACTTTGGATAGAAAAAGTACAAGTGGTAGATGTCAATTATTGGATGGAAAATTGGTGAGTTGGCAGTCAAAGAAGCAAACTTGTGTTGTTATATCAATTACTGAGGTTGAATATATTTCAGCTGCTGCTTGCACTTCGCAAACCATTTGGATTCAAAGTCAACTTCGTGATTATGCGATAAACATGAAAAAGATTCCCTTGTATTATGATTCTTAAAGTGCAATTCGCATTTGTCATAATTCAGTACAACACTCAAAGGCGAAACACGTAGCTCTTAGATATCATTTTATCAAAGATCATGTGGAAGATGGGAATATTGAAATACATTTTGTTAAAACCACTGAACAACTTGCTGATATTTTTACTAAACCTCTTGATGAAAAATCTTTTGTAAGAATTTTAGCAGGTTTGGGGATGATTGATGTGAATTCAGTTTCAAAATCAATAACTCAAGAATGAAAGGTCCATTCAGCAGCTCTGAGACAAAACCATTTAGAAGTTACTGTGCATTAAGAGGCTTCGCATTCTCACTTCTGGTAACTAAGGTTCCATTTAATATTTTTTTAAGAAAATTGAAAAATCAAAAATATTTTCTTTTGTTTTGTTTTCATTTTAAAAATCCAAAAATCCAAAAAGATTTTATTTTGTTATGTCTTTATTTACGAAAAAAATTCAAAAACCACAACAATATTTTTTCTTTGTTCTTTAAGTATTGTGTTTTTAGTTTTTGTCAAGAGCAGAATGCGAATATGTCATGCTTATATGTGTTTCTGAGGGAAGGTATCATTTCTTTCAACTTTGTACTTGTGAGGATGACCCTAGAAGCATGCTGCTGCATGATGACTCAAGCCTCTTATGACTCTATGTGTGAGAAATGAAAGCCTTAATGAAATTATCTCATGAAAATTTCTTCCCAATTAGGCTTGTATTCGCATTAGTCAAAAGTGCTACCTTACTCTTCTCATATGAGTGTAGAGTTTTCTGTTAGGTCCACAAATAACAGAGGTACATTCGATCTTATAGCCAATTTTTTTCATCACAAAATTCTTAACACAAATCACACACAAAGACGTATCTCCGAGAGGTCTCTGATCAAACTAATGGAAACCTAGATATACAAAAATTATGTGTTAATGATCTGAAATCATGAGTCCGTGATGAAGGTAAAACCCAAACTTCTTACAACTTAAGGAATTGACGGGGAACATTGTTCCATATATTTACGAAACTTTTGTGTCAGTACCAAAATTTGAAACTCCAAATCATATTCAATTCCCATGCGTGGTCTTGATCAAACATTCGAAACCCACGACGTTTGTTATCCAACAAGATCCAATACATTAATTTTTTTTATGAATATTATTTCCGTGTGAGTTTCATTCGAATGTCCTAGTCATGATAAACATTTTTAAAGCTGACTTGTCACTGACTACACTGGTCATACAAGTAATTTCTGTTACAATTTATCACCTTATGTTTAGGATGACATGTAACAAAATTTTAAACTAACCCAAGAATCCATTTTAAAAAGAAGCCCTTTGATACTTATCAAAAAGTATTCGATTGTAATTCACGGGAACATACACAAGCTGTTGATCATCTTTCTTGATGATTAACGAAGCAACCTTTGCCTGGGGTTTAACTGCTTTCGTGTCAAATTGCATTTTTGACATCACAAAATTCCAAAAAAAAATTCAGTTGCTTCTTATCTTATTTCTTTGCAACACTTCACTCACGAAATCATTGACGTTTTAAGTAATACCAACTTATACTGAAGATTTCGCAAGTCTGGCATATGACTTCGTTTTTCATCCCAAAAGTGAAAGAGCCTTGCGTCCATGCGAAGGGTTCTAACGGTTACAATTCAATAAAGGGAATATTGACAGGCTGTGTATATGTGACGAATGTTATTTTGCTCGGTTTTCTAGGCGATGTAACAACTACTTTTTCACACATGGCTAACTTTTCGCAGTAATGGTCCGATTTTCAAGGTGCCACATCGGATATCATTAAATGCATCCCGCTTCAAATTCAAATCAATCAGGGTTATGTATAAAAGGTGGTTAAAGAAGGTGTTATACGGTTACGCGATCAAACACAAAAATTCCCAAATTCCCTGATTTTTTCTTCTTTTTGAACCCTAACAACGACTGCTACTCAATCCAACACCGATGAATTTATCTCACAGTCTCTTATAAAGATTCAAAGTACAAACTACCAAGTTGATCCTAATGTTTCATCCTACCCAGAAGAATTGAAGATGTTGGTCGTTGCTCTAAAAAGGTCACCATTATCAACTACAATGTTCAATTCTTTTCCTTTTCCTATGTCTTGGTTGTCAATGGTGGCATCAACTGCGTCATACAACTATACAATTGATGTAATCACCTTCAACTTGGTGAATAACAAGACAGTTCGTCTTACCAAGAACATGTTCATCAACTTCTTGAACATTCCAAATAACCCACCGTTCTTTAAGCCAACAAATTCACAGATTATCTTCATCTTCAATGAGATGGGTCATCAACCCACCCTTGAAAAGATAAGTGATTTCAGAAAATCAAGCCGACCATGCATTTGGAACTTCTTTTTTGGAATCTTTCTCAGGTGTTTGACCGGGAGGAGTGTTGGTTTAGACAAGGGGACGAATGGAGGTTTATGCTATGGTGATGGGTCTTTATTATGATTTAAGTGTTGATTATGGAACTCAGCTTTGGAAGGAGTTCAACAAAAGTCTCGAAAATACAAGTGTTGAAAAGGGGATTTCTTGTGCAAGGTACTGGAGTTTGATTTTGGAAAAAGTATACGCAAAAGAAGGCATTCAAGCTCCAGAGAACGGAGAAGTAGCAGAATTTTCTTTGTACCAATTTCCAAAAGTTGTTGAAGATGATGAAAATATCTTCACAAGTGTCGCAAGAATTCCTGATGCGATGCTTCGCAAGTTTCGCCTACTCATAAAGTGTTGGTTCGCTACATGAAAATGTTTGATCATAATGTGCGAACTGGAGTGTTGCTTGAAGTCACTCTTGAGTCCTCAAAGAAAAAGAAGCAAACTCAAAAGAAAGACAAACAAGAATCTTCCAAAGTGTTAAAGGATGAAGGGGTTGAGAAAGAGGCATTTTCTCCCAAAAAGAAGAAGGAAACTATACCAACAAAATCAGGGGTATTAAAGAGGCTTCACAAATCATCACAAACAACAACTACTTCACCTACTGTTCGCAAAACTGAGGTGAGTATTAAGGGAGCTATTTTTAGGGACGTTCCAGCTCCTGTTTCTCCTGGTTCAAAAAGAAGAAGAGCTACAGAGGTTGCGAAGCATATTACACAAAAACTCTACAAGAAATGAAAGCTGGTTATTCAAAATGAGTCATCAGATGATGAAGTGGTTCCAGAAACTCCACCTGTTTCTACAACGGTAATTGTTACTCTTCCAATCGTTTCGCAAATTTCCATTACCACATCCACACCACTTGAAGTTGTTACAGACACTTCAGTTCAAGAGGAAGAACTTATTTCTAATAAGGTTGTTAAAGTATCTAATACGGACACACCTATCACAACTATTCAACTCATAGAGCTAATTACTTCGTTACCACAATTTCCTCTACCAAATACACAAACAAGCACATAATCCATATTTAATCATCCTTTGAAACATCCCTTCACTACATTGTTTCCATCTCAATCACCTAAAACACTACAACCTATACCTTCGCAAGCTCAGTCTGATGAAGAAACCGAAGGAGGAGGTTTTGGAGGAATGTTTGAAGCCATACACTTTGATTCAGAGGAGGAGGAAATACCTGATCATATGCTAACGTCAGGTAAGCAGTTTAAAATACTGAATCGTAAGTTGAATGCCATTATTCAATCACAAGCTGATGCTGGCACGAAGTCATCTATATCGAGCTTGGAGGTTGAATCTATGATCAAAGCTGTAGAGAAGCGTATAATTGTGAAAGTTGATGATTCTGACAAGAATAATGAGCTTTTCATTAGAGCTCAAGGAAAATCTTTTGATGGTGTTAGAAAAGATTTGAAAATTGTTACAAAAGAACAACATGTTCTTTTTGTATAAGATGTCAGGAAGGTCAGGGAAGATGTTAACTTCAAAATTAAGGAGTTAAAGGCTGAAATTGCAATCGAGATTCAAGACCTTCATTCCCAACATTTAGAGGTCCAGAAACATGTTGATATTATTGCTGAAGCAATGACCATGCTTGCCACTGATTCTCAACCGTCAGCTCAAATGATCGAAGCCAAGCATCAAGAGAATAAAGAGCAGTTTTCAAAATTAATTCAGTTGGCTACTGAATTAAAAAGTTGTGTTTCGTAGACTTCTCAACAAATGATTCTTACTCCGGAATTTTTAACTCTCAAAGTTAATACTCTAGAGCAAGCTATCCAAAAGGCGTTGGCCCCGATTACAAACTTTACTTTTCTATTGCCAAAGAATGCCCCGCTGGCTTTCATAGTGGTGCAAGGGGGAGAAATAAAAGGAAGTAAAGTTGAAGATGCAAAAACTGTTGGGATAATTCATTCCACTCAACTCAAAACAACTTTGCCAATACTCACGAAACCAATTCCTTCAATAGTAGTAACAACAAAGCCAATTCTCAAGGGAATTGTCATTGGTTCAACTGAAGGAGGAAGTTCAAGTGCGAAACCTCAAACAGTGGTTGCTGGAAAAGGCAAAGAGGTGCTTATTGAAAAGTCAAAAGAAGAAAAGAAAGCTGAGGTAGAAGCTGAAATGAAAAAATTAAGACAAGTACGGAGCATTATGAGGCAAAGAGAAAATGACCCACCAACAATGAACAAGGGTGATCCTGCGAAGTTGTACTCATATGAAACCATTGAATCTAAAGTCGTGGGAAGTCATCTGTATGAATTTGAGAAAAACCCTAGAAAAAGTTATGATGTTGCAAATTCAGACAAATGCCAACTTAACTTTCCAATTAATGAAATGATGTTTGTGACAACGTAGTACAAGATAAGTGAAAAATTCAAAAATGCTGATGAATACATTTCAATGAAAATAAGATTTCATGTTGTACTTGCGAAGGATCAAGATGAGGTGTGGTCTTTGATGAAGATTAAGAAAGTGCTTACAATCAAGAAGGATGAACTGTTCGAGAACATGCTTCAAAATTTTCGATATTTTGTTGTTCGAGCAGATAACAAGCCTGTTGATTTTACTATTGCTGACTTCCCATTGATGAATCTGAATGATCATATTCAAGTGGCTATATACTGAACGAAATGGAAGAAAATAAATTCAACGGATATGATACAAATGTGTTCAAATTTGGTTTCGCACATATCAAGAAATTCATAGATAACTACTATGATTACTTGGCGTTAACTGATGAAGAACTTGCATCAGTTCGAGGAAAACAAGTGATGGTTCCTTGGAAGTCTACTTTGTCTCAAACAGAATTGAAGAAATATTCAGATGGGGAGAGATGCCTTAAACCTTTTGGCATGGTTTGCGCAGGAAAAGATACAAAGGGGAAGCCTAAGAAGTTTTTGTTCAAAGTTTCAGAGACTGAAAGATACACTACTTCACAATATATGAATTTCATAGTTTGTATGAATAATTGCTCGAAGAATAATGAAGGAGACAGGAAGGAGCTTAAAAAGATATTTACTTGGTATTCAGAAATCAGAAGAACAATGAACTCAGCTATTCAGCATCTCACAAACTGAATAGTTTCGACTGTTTACAAGGGGGAGATTGTAGAGACTAGATGTTGTAAAAGTCGAAATGTTTGTTTCTTTTGTTTTGCATGTTAGTTATTTTACTAAGTCTTCATTTGTGCGAAGCTTATAGTTCAGGACTTAGTATACTTTTTGTACACTCAGGTTTCCTATAAATAGGGATTGAGGTTAGAAATAGAGAGACCGAATACACGAGTGAGTTATTAATCATTTGCATTTTCTCTCTGCTTATTGTAATTAGTTCTTCATCAATATAAGATCTGATTAATATTTACTTCCTATGTTTTTACTTTTCATTCATACAATCATGATTGCATTCTAAATCTCGATAATAATTCTCTTCACATATTTGATACAATAATATGTATATATGTATAATGCAGAATAGAATCAAGTGTTGGTATTTTTCAAGCACATGGTTTTTGTCTATAATATACATATATTTCTTATTTTCAATGGTCATAGTTTTTATGTGATATCCTTTGAAATATATGTTATTGAAACTTAGTAAGTTTCTATTAGACTTTGGAGAAAATAAGGCATTTTCTATACAAAAGCTTGTACCATTTGGTAATATAAAATGGGCTTTCCCAATTCCCTCTATCAAGCTTGTAGGACCTGATATTGTATGTATGATTGTTTTTGTTGGTACTAATTTTGAAAAATATTTCTTTGATTTCAGAATAGTATACGTACTACCAGTATCTGATATACAAAGATCTCCAACCTTTCCTTGGTGTTGTGCTCTAGTTGGACTCATATTAAACTTCACATATGAAAGAAATAATAAGCGAATAAACATAATAGTAATAATTATTATAAAGAAAGTTCATTTACTACAGGAAACTTTGATAAATTTGACAACGATGTGCAAGTGTATGGTAGGTCCATGACCAATGGCCTGTGCTACCACATCTATAACATGAACCATCAGATTTTTATGATGTCCCAGTGTCATGCCTTACCACATTGCCCTTATCTTGTGTATGGATATTGTTTCTTTGTGAAGATTGGTAATTAGTCTTTTTCTAGCCACGACCACGATTATTACCTTGTCTACGACCATAATTATGGTTTTGATTATGGCTTTGGTTTCGACCAAAATAGCCACGGCCTCATCCTCGAACACGACCATGCCATCATCCACGTGTATTGTTTCGATGTCCATCAGTATTTGTAGCATTTGCTTCAGGAAGTTTCACTAACCCTGTTAGATGAGATTCATGGTTTTTCATTAGGAGTTCATTGTTTTATTCAACAACAAGCAAGCATGCATTTTGTTCAGAATATCTTGTGAAATTTTGCATACGATATTGTTGCATCAAGGTAATGTTTGTTACATGAAATATGGAGTAAATTTTCTCCAACATATCTTCATCAGTAATTTCTTGTCCATAATACTTGAGTTGTGAACAAATTCTGAACAAAGTTGAGTTGTATTAATTTACTTTCTTGATGTCTTGAAACCTCAATGTTCTCCATTCATCTCTAGCATTTTGATGTATAACTTCCTTTTGATGATCAAATCTTTATTTCAAAAGATTCCAAAGAATACTTGGATTAGTAACATCAAGATATTCAAATCTCAACATTTCATCAATATTCTTATGAAAGAAAACTTCTGCTTTTGTTTTGTCTTGTTTAAAGCACTTATTAAATTCATATATAGCATTTAAGATTCCCATGGACTCAAGATGCATTATTACATCTATCATCCATGGCACATAGTTTTTACAACGAACTTTAAGTGCTGAAACTTGAGCTTCGTAATGTTGGACATATTGTAACTATAAATTTTAAACAAAATTAATTTTAAAATTAAAATCCATTTATTTCAATAAATATTACACAATAAATAAGCGGTAAGCTAACATTGTATACAAGCCTAAAAGTAGATGAAGTTCCATATTATCTTCGATGTTAAGGATTAGGATGAAAAGTTACATGACTATTATAGTCATGATTATCACAAAAGGATGAATCATCTTGAAGATTGATTTCATGAAATTGATTTATTTTATAGGAGAGGGAAATATTTGTTGTGTGTAAAATAAGCCTGTTAAAGATGTTTATTTATGGTAAAAAAAATATAGCCATGTTTTTGTTGTTTATAACTGTTGAATATATATATATATATATATATATATATATATATATATATATATATATATATATATATATATATATATATATCCATTGTGTATATATGTATATGTATTTTATAAATCATTTAATAAGACTTATAACTAATACATAACTTTACTTGATATAATTTTACTAATTAGAAACATAAATAAATATTAGTAAATGTTTAGATAAAATTATGAAGAGTATCTAAAATATAAATAACCATTGACATGTATAAATAAATAAAACTTAAATGTTAGTATGCATAAATAAAAGTTAGTAGCATAATATACATGTTAGTATACATAAATAAAAGTTAGTTGCATAATATAAATGTTAATATGCATAAATAAAAGTTAGTTGCAAATGTAAATGTTAGTATACATAAAAATTAGAATACATAAAGAAATGTTAGTATAAGAAATAAAAATTGTTAGTAGACGTGGTATAGCCTTAAGTTCACATATATGTATGTGCGGTATTTTGGGGAACTCATTAAGCTCTGTGCTTATGGTTTTCAGTTTATGTTTTAGGTACTTCCGGTTCGAAAGGGAAGAGTTGGGGATGATCGCATTGTACGCACTATGATTTTCTGTTTTATTGACTCTGATATATTATATAATAATATTTACTTTTAAACAAAACACGATAATTATACATGGTTATTAACATGAATGTTACAATTTTGGGAAAACTTACTTGAGCTTGGTCGATTGCATGCACCACACCCCTTTCTTTTATTAGAAAATTCTTTTATAAAACATTTATTCTTATGAAAAATCAACCAAATCCTCAGTTTGAGTTCAGGTACACCCAAGAGTATGCCCGAATCTCTCAAACCAAGGCTCTGATATCTACCTGTAATGTCACAACTTCAGAACATAATGAACCCATCAACCAGAAATGTTTTAAAAAACCGTAAAGTATTCAGAGAATATCAATAAACCCCCTAAAATTACATTCACTTTATGTTTTCGGTACTTTCGGTTCGAAAGGGAAGGGCTCAGGATGATCGCATTATACGCACTATGATTTTCTTCTTTATTGACTCTGATGTACTTTTAGGAGGTTTATTGATATTCTCTAAATACTTTATTGTTCTATAAAACATTTCTGGTTATTGTGTTCTTTAATAGAAAACCAAAACATTGTGTTCTGAATTTGGGACATTACAATTAGATATCAGAGCCTTGGTTTCAGATATTTGGGCATACTCTTGGGTGTACCTGAATTCAAACTAAGGATTTGGCTGATTTTTCATAGGCATAAATGTTTTATAAAAGAAATTTCTAATAAAAGAAAGGGTTGTGGTGCATGCAGTCAACCAAACTCAAGTAAGTTTTTCGAAAATTGAAACATACACGTTAATAACCATGTATAATTATCGAGTTTTGCTTAAAAGTAAATATTATTATATAATATGAGTTTGAGCATCGAGTTCTAACAAGATAATTTTATGATATTGAAGTAAAACTATGTTTAGAATCATTCAGAAACTGATGGGATGTCTTGTGAGATTCCGATCAAAAGTAAAATAACAAGAATATAAAGTTAGAAATAATTAAAAATGATTTTATTGAAAGTTGTAGATTATCCCGTTAGAAACATTTAGGCGAAAACCTCATCGAAATCCGAGTTATAACGAAGAAGTTATAACTTATTGAAGTTTCGCGACAGATTCGACACGACACCGTATGAAATTCGAGTGATTTTTAGCCGACAGAAACTAAATGAGAATCGAGGATCTCGTTAATACTAATACAAAGGTAAAAAGACAGATGGAAACAGACATCGAATGAAGAAGTTATGAATTTTTAACGGACTTTTTGTGTCTTGGCCTGTTAAAAATATAATATTAAAAATAATGTCTAAATTAGCCGACAGAGTCTAAAAGAAAGTTGTAGAGCATAATTTCATCTATGCGTGGATACAAAGAATGTCAAAATCGGAGTTCGTATGTGAAAGTTATGAATTTTTAAATTTTATGGCACAAATTATGAGGCTGGCCGGAGAAGTACACCCAGCAGACTTCGTACGTATGCCCAGTGTACTACGAAGACACGTATTAGAAATGAAGCACCTTCACATGATGACGCATATCCTAACTCATCGACATCCGAGGCCCGGTTTCCAAAACATTGCCACGTCTCTTGGTACGCCCCGCATAACAAACGCCCAACGTCCTCGCATGTATGCCCAACGTACCGAGGATCAGGCCCTTACTATAAATAGCAAGCAAAGCTCTCTGGATTTTGGTTAAAAAATTTTGGTTAAAAAATTTCACACTTTCTCACCCTTACTAAACCACCCCGAACCTCTTAACACCCGAAATAATCCCAGAACGCCCCGAAGATCCCGAGAAAAAGAGTTTTCGAGCCGAAACTCTGTCGGCATAAAGCCCGATTTTTAATTAAAATCCCTGGTTTCATCAAAGAAAGTCATTTTTAGAGGCAAGGTGTTGCCCAAATTACCATTTCATCAATCTTTTATTTCAGTGTTAGTTTAGTATAGGGACAATTGTATATTATGTGTTATATGTACAATGTGCTTTCCCGGGTTATTATGATAATGAGTTATACCTTTGAGCACGAAGTGGATAAATAAGCATCGCTTGGGTACTGGTATCTAGCCTTTGACCATGAAGTGAATGATTAAGCATTCACTTTGGCATTGTCAGAAGGCTAGATATGGCTGAAAGCCTGCTAGCCAAATGATAATTCGGAAATCATATATTTTCTATGCCACATTGGTTGAAGTCTTATTGATGTATATCAAGCTGAAATTGTTGTATCTAATTGATTGTAAATCTCTGAATCAAATCATGTGTTGATAAGGAAAGCTTATCAGATGATTCACATATGCCTTTGTTGTTCCTTGTCCCTCTTTGCTTTTTTCATATTGATATGTATATTTAATAATGTTATATTGTAACTGTTATTGAACTCACTAAGCATCACCCGCTTATCCCTCTCAATGTTTAAACTACTGCAAGTGATAAGCATCCAGTATAGTCATGTACCGGTAGAAGATGTAGAATAGATAATATTATAGCTTTTGTATTTAGTGTATAATTTCCTTGGAAGTTTTGTAATATATATAAAATTTTTAAAAAATCCTAATAGTCGGTTTGTATCCAATCTTTTGTAATTAAATTATGAATGCAAAATATTGTTTTATGAATATGCATGTAGCATGTTTTGGAGTAATAATATTGTAAAGGTGTTAGAGAAATAGTGGGTCTCACAAAAATACCCATACATGTTCTTGTGATATGCTTTGAATTGTGAATCTATGAATCGCATGCTAGAATAGGGCTAAGGATCTGCTCATAATTTTGCACTATAGAATTATAGGATAGATGCCTTTATATGCATATTGTATGAGCTTGTAGACTTGCATTAGTATATGGAAAATTCATGACAAAGGCTACAAACACAACTTTTTGGTGAATTTGTCACCAAATGCGACAGAGTCTATACCTGTCTAAACACCAAAGTTTAACAAAATAAACTTGAAAATACGACCTAACTATTCATGTAGCGTATTATTAATTAATAACAATATTCATTATAATAATTTGAATTTTTCTAATTCAAATTAATTATTTATACATACTTCATACCTTATATTCTAATAAAAACCCATCATTTAAAAAAAACCCAACTCTTTTATAAAAACGGCTAGATTTTTATAAAAGAGTAACTAGCTTTGACTTTTAGAGGTTATAAAACCTAAATATGACACCATGGTCCCCTCTTACCCAACAAGTGAAATCCCCCACCTTTACCCATTACCACCCCTCATAACTCCCCCTACCTACCCACCCTCTCTCTCTCTCTCTCTCTCTCTCTCTCTCTCTCTTTCTCTCTCTCTCTCTCTCTCTCTCTCTCTCTCTCTCTCTTAAAATCACGGCCAAAAGGGCCATTTCCCTTTACAATCTTCATCATTTTCACTTTCTCTCTTCAAGATCAAGTTTTAATCTTCATACCCAAAATCCTTCCAAGTGTTCTTGAATTTTGGTAAGTCCTTTCTTCATCCAGTAGTGATTTTACACACTTCTATACTAATTTCAATCCATTTACACACATTCCATGTGTTACTATTCATAGGATCTTCAAATGTTCAAAGTGCTCTTCAAGTGTTCTTAACTTGAATCTTCCATCTATAACCTTTCTTTCATCAAACAAACAACCATAAGGTGAGTTCATACCCTTTCATTTTCATGTTTTTCAAAGTTTTAGGGGGAATACAAGTAAACAAATCTTATTTGGATGATTTAAAGGCTTTGCAAACTAAAAATACAAGTTATGTCACTAAAACATATCTAAGCTCAAATATCAGCTTTTTATAGAAATGTTGTGGTCTGTTCACGGACTATTTTACCCTTCTTAAACTTAATATATTTTTAAATAGTACAATGTATACATATTTCAGGTCTATACCTATTTAAAGACTACTCGTATGTGTTTATACATTTTTTTTTAAATTTATGGTGATTTTTACAAAACTGCCAATCATTTCAGAACATTTTCAGACCAGTGTGTAAAAATAAACATTTCACTTTGGTTAGGAACCACTTGAGGTTAGGGAAAAGTAGTATGGAGAAAGTAGACTCATTTTCTAAGCTTTGAGAGTTTACAAATCCAAATTGCTACTTACGATGATTTTTCTATAATTTTTCTAGAAGCATGGATAGAAAAGTCAAGGACTAGAAAATTGGACATTTTCATACTAAAGACTCACTTAGTTTTGCTTGATGTAAAACAATTATTATTTATGAATATCTAAGAAGCTTAGCCTCTCTCTCTCTCTCTCTCTCTCTCTCTCTCTCTTTGTGTGTGTGTGTGTGTGTGTTTAACGCCCCATTTCTGGTGTGTGATTTAAATATAAGTATTTTCCTTCCTTAAGAGGAACTCGACGAGTTTGTAGGCCAACTCATCGAGTAGAGATGGGATTTTCGCACTTTCTTAGTTGGTGACTTGACGAGTCCATATTCCGGACTTGGCGAGTCTGCTTGTCTGGATGAAACCCGAAATCCCAGGGTTTATGCCCTATTTAAACATCATTATAGCCTCCCGCCCCAACCTCTAGCACCTTTAGAGCATTCCTCTGTTAAACCCTAGTCCTACTTTGTTGAGATTAATTGTTTTGTGATAGTTTGGGAATTGTTGAAGAGAAGGAAGGAAAGAAGGTCCATAGAAGAGAAAGGATATCCAAGAGCTAGTTTCCATCTGTTTCTTATTCAGGTAATAAAGTTATTACCTTGTGTATTCCCCCATTAAACCCTTTCGTATGCTTGTTATGTCTCTTTTGGGGCCTTTTATGATTCCAACTTGAGATATGTAACATCCGGAATTTTAGGTATTATAATTATTCATTTTATGTTGAGTTTTGTGGAAGAACTCGGCGAGTTGGTGTGTAGACTCACCGAGTAGAGACGCGATTTCTCATCCGGATTAATGACCGGACTCGACGAGTCGCATTGGTGGACTCGGGGAGTCCGCGCTATTTAATGAAACCCTAATTTTTCGGGTTTGGGGCCTATTTAAAGGTCCTTATGCCGTCATTTGTGCTGACCAACCCCCAGAGCGAAACCCTAGTGCACTTGAGCGTTTAGAGTGAGAGAAGGAGCCATTATCAACCTTGGAGGTGTTGTCTAGCAAGGGAAAGAAAGCTTTCGCCAAGAGGAAGCAAGAAGATTAACTTCCTGAAGATCTAAGGCCCAGAACATCAGATTTGAGGTACTATTTTCGAACCATTTTCTGTTGAGGTGATGTTCATGTTGATTTAGGATTTATTGAGCCCTTTTGTGGCTAGATCTAGTGCTCCTATGGTCCCTTAAGCGAGTTAGGTTCTGGATCTGGACCCTTGGAGGTCCAAAGTGTCCCTTTGTCCATGGTTTTTATGAAACCATGGAGGTTTTGGTTTGGGAACTTTGTGCTTGAGGTCAAAACACCATTTATGAGTCATTAGGTGTGATATGAGTGCCAAGACATGAACTTTACGTGATAAATAAGCTTGGAAGGACTGGATCTATGAGTTAGTGGAACAGATCTGACCTCAGAAGGTCGTTTAGGGTTGTGCATGGAATGTAATCGCCGAGTCCATTGGCAGACTCGACGAGTTGGTGCGGGTTGTTCATGGATTTCGAACCAGGGGTTGAGTAACCGAGTTGGGTGAGTGACTTGGTGAGTTGGAAGGGACTCAGAGGAATCGGGTCCCCATAGAGACTCGGCGAGTCCACGCCAGACTCGACGAGTTAGGGTTGACCGTTGACCATTGACCAGAGTTGGCCGGTGTTGACTTGATAGGGTTAGTAAACCTTAGTTGGGAACGTGTTAATTAGAGATGTATTGTGTTATAGGAGGACTATAGCTCGGGAGATCGAGCACTAGTGATTTCAGGGATTTACAAGTTACCGAGATACGCGAGGTGAGTGTTCTCACTATACTTTACCTTGAGTAGGTAAATAGAGTTATGTGATCTAGTGTTTTATATATTTTGTTGCACTGCATTCTTCTATGTGATTTATGTTGTGCATGTTTGCAGAGTTAGAACCTGAGGGTTCATAGAGTTTTGGGTGCACGGACCCAAAGAGGTATAGCCTTGAGTGGCTAATATGTGTTATATGTGGTATTTTGGGGAACTCACTAAGCTTCGTGCTTACAGTGTTTTGTGTTATGTGTTTCAGGTTTCTCTCAGGATCACGGGATGGCACCGGCTTGATTGTACACACCAGCGAAAGAGTTATGTTTTGATGATTCTGGTTTATTATGCAAGTGAAAATGGAGTTATGTTTTGTAATTTGATTATGATTGCGATTTTAAGAAAAGTGTTTTTAAGAATTAAACCATTATATTTAAATGAAAAATTGTTTTGAAATTTACGGTGTGACAAGTTGGTATCAGAGCCTTGGTTTGAGGGATTCGGATGCACCTTCGGGTAAATCTGGACTCAAACTGAGGAAGTAAGAAAAGTTTTCAACGAAATAATTTTCTAAAGCGAATAAGAGTTGAAAGAGAAAGCGAGAAAGAGCAGTGTGTACAATCAGCCAGAGCCCGAACAATGATTTCCCAAAATACCATTGCTTTTGGTTAGGAACCACTTGAGGTTAGGGAAAAGTAGTATGGAGAAAGTAGACTCATTTTCTAAGCTTTGAGAGTTTACAAATCCAAATTGCTACTTACGATGATTTTTCTATAATTTTTCTAGAAGCATGGACAGAAAAGTCAAGGACTAGAAAATTGGACATTTTCATACTAAAGACTCACTTAGTTTTGCTTGATGTAAAACAATTATTATTTATGAATATCTAAGAAGGTTAGCCTCTCTCTCTCTCTCTCTCTCTCTCTCTCTCTTTGTGTGTGTGTGTGTGTGTGTGTGTTTAACGCCCCATTTCTGGTGTGTGATTTAAATATAAGTATTTTCCTTCCTTAAGAGGAACTCGACGAGTTTGTAGGCCAACTCATCGAGTAGAGATGGGATTTTCGCACTTTCTTAGTTGGCGACTTGACGAGTCCATATTTCGGACTTGGCGAGTCTACTTGTCTGGATGAAACCCTAAATCCCAGGGTTTATGCCCTATTTAAACATCATTATAGCCTCTCGCCCCAACCTCTAGCACCTTTAGAGCATTCCTCTGTTAAACCCTAGTCCTACTCTGTTGAGATTAATTGCTTTGTGATAGTTTGGGAATTGTTGAAGAGAAGGAAGGAAAGAAGGTCCATAGAAGAGAAAGGAGATCCAAGAGCTAGTTTCCATCTGTTTCTTATTCAGGTAATAAAGTTATTACCTTGTGTATTCCTCCATTAAACCCTTTCGTATGCTTGTTATGTCTCTTTTGGGGCCTTTTATGATTCCAACTTGAGATATGTAACATCCGGAATTTTAGGTATTATAATTATTCATTTTATGTTGAGTTTTGTGGAAGAACTCGGCGAGTTGGTGTGTAGACTCACCGAGTAGAGACGCGATTTCTCATCCGGATTAATGACCGGACTCGACGAGTCGCATTGGTGGACTCGGGGAGTCCGCGCTATATAATGAAACCCTAATTTTTCGGGTTTGGGGCCTATTTAAAGGGCCTTATGCCGTCATTTGTGCTGACCAACCCCCAGAGCAAAACCCTAGTGCACTTGAGCGTTTAGAGTGAGAGAAGGAGCCATTATCAACCTTGGAGGTGTTGTCTAGCAAGGGAAAGAAAGCTTTCGCCAAGAGGAAGCAAGAAGATTAACTTCCTGAAGATCTAAGGCCCAAAACATCAGATTTGAGGTACTATTTTCGAACCATATTCTGTTGAGGTGATGTTCATGTTGATTTAGGATTTATTGAGCCCTTTTGTGGCTAGATCTAGTGCTCCTATGGTCCCTTAAGCGAGTTAGGTTCTAGATCTGGACCCTTGGAGGTCCAAAGTGTCCCTTTGTCCATGGTTTTTATGAAACCATGGAGGTTTTGGTTTATGAACTTTGTGCTTGAGGTCAAAACACCATTTATGAGTCATTAGGTGTGATATGAGTGCCAAGACATGAACTTTACGTGATAAATAAGCTTGGAAGGACTTGATCTATGAGTTAGTGGAACAGATCTGACCTCAGAAGGTCGTTTAGGGTTGTGCATGTAATGTAATCGCCGAGTCCATTGGCAGACTCGACGAGTTGGTGCGGGTTGTTCATGGATTTCGAACCAGGGGTTGAGTAACCGAGTTGGGTGAGTGACTTGGTGAGTTGGAAGGGACTCAGAGGAATCGGGTCCCCATAGAGACTCGGCGAGTCCACGCCAGACTCGACGAGTTGGGGTTGACCGTTGACCATTGACCAGACTTGGCCGGTGTTGACTTGATAGGGTTAGTAAACCTTAGTTGGGAAAGTGTTAATTAGAGATGTATTGTGTTATAGGAGGACTATAGCTCGGGAGATCGAGCACTAGTGATTTCAGGGATTTACAAGTTACCGAGATACGCGAGGTGAGTCTTCTCACTATAGTTTACCTTGAGTAGGTAAATAGAGTTATGTGATCTAGTGTTTTATATATTTTGTTGCACTGCATTCTTCTATGTGATTTATGTTGTGCATGTTTGCAGAGTTAGAACCTGAGGGTTCATAGAGTTTTGGGTGCACGGACCCAAAGAGGTATAGCCTCGAGTGGCTAATATGTGTTATATGTGGTATTTTGGGGAACTCACGAAGCTTCGTGCTTACAGTGTTTTGTCTTATGTGTTTCAGGTTTCTCTCAGGATCACGGGATGGCACCGGCTTGATTGTACACACCAGCGAAAGAGTTATGTTTTGATGATTCTGGTTTATTATGCAAGTGAAAACGGAGTTATGTTTTGTAATTTGATTATGATTGAGATTTTAAGAAAAGTGTTTTTAAGAATTAAACCATTATATTTAAATGAAAAATTGTTTTGAAATTTACGGTGTGACAAGTTGGTATCAGAGCCTTGGTTTGAGGGATTCGGATGCACCTTCGGGTAAATCTGGACTCAAACTGAGGAAGTAAGAAAAGTTTTCAACGAAATAATTTTCTAAAGCGAATAAGAGTTGAAAGAGAAAGGGAGAAAGAGCAGTGTGTACAATCAGCCAGAGCCCGAACAATGATTTCCCAAAATACCATTGCTTTTGGTTAGGAACCACTTGAGGTTAGGGAAAAGTAGTATGGAGAAAGTAGACTCATTTTCTAAGCTTTGAGAGTTTACAAATCCAAATTGCTACTTACGATGATTTTTCTATAATTTTTCTAGAAGCATGGACAGAAAAGTCAAGGACTAGAAAATTGGACATTTTCATACTAAAGACTCACTTAGTTTTGCTTGATGTAAAACAATTATTATTTATGAATATCTAAGAAGGTTAGCCTCTCTCTCTCTCTCTCTCTCTCTCTCTCTCTCTCTCTCTTTGTGTGTGTGTGTGTATGTGTGTTTAACGCCCCATTTCTGGTGTGTGATTTAAATATAAGTATTTTCCTTCCTTAAGAGGAACTCGACGAGTTTGTAGGCCAACTCATCGAGTAGAGATGGGATTTTCGCACTTTCTTAGTTGGCGACTTGACGAGTCCATATTCCGGACTTGGCAAGTCTACTTGTCTGGATGAAACCCTAAATCCCAGGGTTTATGCCCTATTTAAACATCATTATAGCCTCCCGCCCCAACCTCTAGCACCTTTAGAGCATTCCTCTGTTAAACCCTAGTCCTACTTTGTTGAGATTAATTGTTTTGTGATAGTTTGGGAATTGTTGAAGAGAAGGAAGGAAAGAAGGTCCATAGAAGAGAAAGGAGATCCAAGAGCTAGTTTCCATATGTTTCTTATTCAGGTAATAAAGTTATTACCTTGTGTATTCCTCCATTAAACCCTTTCGTATGCTTGTTATGTCTCTTTTGGGGCCTTTTATGATTCCAACTTGAGATATGTAACATCTGGAATTTTAGGTATTATAATTATTCATTTTATGTTGAGTTTTGTGGAAGAACTCGGCGAGTTGGTGTGTAGACTCACCGAGTAGAGACGCGATTTCTCATCCGGATTAATGACCGGACTCGACGAGTCGCATTGGTGGACTCGGGGAGTCCGCGCTATTTAATGAAACCCTAATTTTTCGGGTTTGGGGCCTATTTAAAGGGCCTTATGCCGTCATTTGTGCTGACCAACCCCCAGAGCGAAACCCTAGTGCACTTGAGCGTTTAGAGTGAGAGAAGGAGCCATTATCAACCTTGGAGGTGTTGTCTAGCAAGGGAAAGAAAGCTTTCGCCAAGAGGAAGCAAGAAGATTAACTTCCTGAAGATCTAAGGCCCAGAACATCAGATTTGAGGTACTATTTTCGAACCATTTTCTGTTGAGGTGATGTTCATGTTGATTTAGGATTTATTGAGCCCTTTTGTGGCTAGATCTAGTGCTCCTATGGTCCCTTAAGCGAGTTAGGTTCTGGATCTGGACCCTTGGAGGTCCAAAGTGTCCCTTTGTCCATGGTTTTTATGAAATCATGGAGGTTTTGGTTTATGAACTTTGTGCTTGAGGTCAAAACACCATTTATGAGTCATTAGGTGTGATATGAGTGCCAAGACATGAACTTTACGTGATAAATAAGCTTGGAAGGACTTGATCTATGAGTTAGTGGAACAGATCTGACCTCAGAAGGTCGTTTAGGGTTGTGCATGGAATGTAATCGCCGAGTCCATTGGCAGACTCGACGTGTTGGTGCGGGTTGTTCATGGATTTCGAACCAGGGGTTGAGTAACCGAGTTGGGTGAGTGACTTGGTGAGTTGGAAGGGACTCAGAGGAATCGGGTCCCCATAGAGACTCGGCGAGTCCACGCCAAACTCGACGAGTTGGGGTTGACCGTTGACCATTGACCAGACTTGGCTGGTGTTGACTTGATAGGGTTAGTAAACCTTAGTTGGGAACGTGTTAATTAGAGATGTATTGTGTTATAGGAGGACTATAGCTCGGGAGATCGAGCACTAGTGATTTCAGGGATTTACAAGTTACCGAGATACGCGAGGTGAGTCTTCTCACTATAGTTTACCTTGAGTAGGTAAATAGAGTTATGTGATCTAGTGTTTTATATATTTTGTTGCACTGCATTCTTCTATGTGATTTATGTTGTGCATGTTTGCAGAGTTAGAACCTGAGGGTTCATAGAGTTTTGGGTGCACGGACCCAAAGAGGTATAGCCTCGAGTGGCTAATATGTGTTATATGTGGTATTTTGGGGAACTCACGAAGCTTCGTGCTTACAGTGTTTTGTCTTATGTGTTTCAGGTTTCTCTCAGGATCACGGGATGGCACCGGCTTGATTGTACACACCAGCGAAAGAGTTATGTTTTGATGATTCTGGTTTATTATGCAAGTGAAAACGGAGTTATGTTTTGTAATTTGATTATGATTGAGATTTTAAGAAAAGTGTTTTTAAGAATTAAACCATTATATTTGAATGAAAAATTGTTTTGAAATTTACGGTGTGACAAGTTGGTATCAGAGCCTTGGTTTGAGGGATTCGGATGCACCTTCGGGTAAATCTGGACTCAAACTGAGGAAGTAAGAAAAGTTTTCAACGAAATAATTTTCTAAAGCGAATAAGAGTTGAAAGAGAAAGCGAGAAAGAGCAGTGTGTACAATCAGCCAGAGCCCGAACAATGATTTCCCAAAATACCATTGCTTTTGTGTTATGAGATATTTATGATGCACTTTATGAGATATTATTGCATGCTAGAGACAGGCTAGGTATTTCATATCTTAGGACTAGAGTGGCCTGATTTGTGATGCCTTAGCCTAGGAATTGTTGTTATATGCGATGTGCTTTTGAGTATGTGATGAGTGATAATATTTAGTTGGAATCCTTTAGGGGGGTTTGAGTAGAGGAGTAATCTAGGGGAGATACCTAGATGAGTACCGTGGTACTTAGCGAAAGAATAGTTAGAACCCACAGGAGGGAAGAGTTGCAGAGTTCGGTGGTACTTTCGAGGATGAGCAGAGCAAGTGGGGCTATCACCCAGAGTGAGTCCTATGTATTCTTCGAAGCTCGAATGCTGCTTGCTTCGTGCTTCGTGGAACTCTTGATAATGGGAGTCAGCTACCAAGCGAATATGATGATATTCAGGAGGTAGATGGCTGGCATCATTAGGAGCTCTTTAGCAGCTGATAGCAGAGAAGTGTGGGAATCTTGGAAGAGCGTAGGGAGTAACCTTATCCAGATGAGTGCGCTGGCAGAGTTGGTGAACGAGAAGGTCAAGCAGCTACTTAGGAGCTCTGGGATAGTCCGTGTGGAAAGTATGGGTAGATGTGGCAGGTAGTATGGGCCTGTACTACTGAAAGCAGAGGACCCATACTTGATAGAGGGAGTATTCTGAAGGTTCTAATGAGCGGAATAAGGAGTGATATTATGGTTTGAGTACCATACATTGGAGCAAATAGAGGAGTGATGTTATGGTTCGAGTACCATACATCGGAGCAGAAGGAGGAGTGATGTTATGGTTTGAGTACTATACATCGGAGCAGATGGAGGAGTGATGTTATGGTTCGAGTACCATACATCGAAGCAGATGGAGGAGTGATGTTATGGTTCAAGTAGCATACATCGGAGCAGATGGAGGAGTGATGTTATGGTTCGAGTACCATACATTAGAGCAGATGGAGGAGTGATGTTATGGTTTGAGTACCATACATTGGAGCGGATGGAGGAGTGATGTTATGGTTCGAGTACCATGCATCGGAGCGGATTGAGGAGTGATGTTATGGTTCGAGTACCATACATCGGAGCGGATTGAGGAGTGATGTTATGGTTTGAGTACCATACATCGGAGCGGATTGAGGAGTGATGTTATGGTTCGAGTACCATACATCAGAGCGGATCAAAGAATGAAGTTATGGTTCGAGTACCATACATCGGAGCGGATGGAGGAGTGATGTTATGGTTCGAGTACCATACATCGGAGCAGAGGGAGGAGTGATGCTATGGTTCGTGTACCATACACCGGAGCATATTGAGAAGAGATGTCATGGTATGAGTACCATGGTTCGTAGTGAATGATGCTCGTGGTTCTTCGGTTATCCGGACATGATTGATGAGGTAGAGATTGGATGCTATGGGCTTTAGGCCAGTGGTCCATTATTGAGTTCGAAGAGACGTCCCTTGAGAGGGAGGTCGAGATCCTTTTAGAGTATTTTGGTAAGGAGTCAGAGGGAGGGGAGAATTTCGTTCTGAGTTGAGCAATCAGTCGATAGAGGAGATGTTACCTTCTATGACCTGGGTGGTGCTATTTATGTTCATGTACGAAACATGAGAGGCATGATGTTTAAGTTTTCGGTTAGAGGGTACACCCTGCAGGTTGTCATTGAGGATGATTTTCTATCAGAGTATCAGGTAGCATGTGTGCCGCGAGGTAGTAATTTACCATGAGCAGATAGTCAGTTGGGACTGAGAAAGTCAAGGACCACGTTACACCTATTTGAGTATAGTAGGGCGTATTGTAGAGGTATCAGTGGGGAGTCCAGTCGAGTTTATTAGTGAAGTGGTTTTTCTATCTATGTTGGGTATTGAATATGGGAGTGGGTCCCTGTTCTTGGGAAGATCCATGTGATGGAACATCGGTTGATGAGTCGAGGTGGGGGAGTATGATAATTTCGTGGTCCAGTGTATGAATCAGTGATGTTATTGGACAGTTGAGTTGTTTGATTTTGGATTGGTATGAGACTTGGAACGACCAGAGGCAGTCGTGACGAGAAGTTCTTGAGGATTTCATGTAACACCCCAAAACCGAGAACGACGGAAACGTTCTGCGGCGGAGGACGTCACGTAATGTATCACAACAAATGTAATATAATAAACAAGCAACAACATCATCCATTACATTATAAGTAAAGTTTTAATACATGTGTGTTCTTTCATTGTAGTAAGACACCAAAAGTATACAATCAAAATAAAAGACGAGATTTGTCTACTCCGTCTTCTCAAAACTTGGCCTCCGTACATGTCTACTGATGACCTGAGAATACAAGTTATTTTGAAAGCAAGTATCAACTTTAAAGCTGGTGAATTCATAAGTATATAAGTGTCATTGCCTTGTTTGTGAAAAGCTGTTATGAAGGCCTTGTGGATCGTTAATTGAAAATGTTGATGTAAGTATGAAAAACCCTAGAAAATCCCTTATTTCCTATCAGTTTGAGATGTAGTCTTCTACCAAGACCCGAATGTTTTGTTTGTAAAATGATAGTTTTCCTTTAATTGTTTAGTACTAAAGTACTTAGTCTAACTCATCGTTTATGTGAAAGTATCACAAAATAAAGTAAACAGGAAAATGTACTACTGTAAGTGTTGTCACTAGGTACTACGACTAACACAGCATATGTAACTGTTATCCCGAGGTACTAGGGTTAACACGACCTATATAACCTAATGAACATCCGAAGATTGTCCAATTGTCCTCTGTAGCAGCAGCAGGGGGGAGGAAGGGTTAGTCCCTGTAAAGGTACTCCTAGTATAAGTAATAACCGTAGGCATCCGTAGATGTTCAATACCCACTGTTGCTAACAGATGGGTTCCAGAATGGTTAGTCCCGTCCATATATCCCGAGGTACTGGGGATAGAGTCCTATTCTAGATATCCCGAGGTACTGGGGATAGAGTCCTATTCTAGATATCCTGAGGTACTGGGGATATGGAAGATAATTTACACAGAAGGTACTAATAAATTATCCTCGCAATTCGTGATACAAATTTTCAAATAAGTATACATAGATAAAGGTATCAACGTAAAGGTACTCCTAGTATAAGTAATAACCGTAGGCATCCGTAGATGTTCATTACCCACTGTTGCTAACAGTTAGGTTCCGGAATGGTTAGTCCTGTCCATATATCCCGAGGTACTGGGGATACGGGCCCATCTAGGTATCCCGAGGTATTGGGGATAGGGTCCTATTCTAGATATCACGAGGTACTGGGGATATGCAGGAAGATTTACACAGAAGGTACTAATAAATCATCCTCGCAATTCGAGATACAAGTATTCAGGTTAATGTACATAATTAAGTGTATCTACGTAAAGGTACTCATGTAATACATTCATGTAAGCGTGTTCATGTATCATGTAAGTGTATGTAAACATACTCATGTATCATGTAATCAAATGTAAAGGTACTCATGTATCAGGTAATGTACTGGTATAGACTCATGAATGAACTGACTCTTGTGTGATTCCTTGTAATAGGAATTATGTTTGATATCTCCAAATTATCCCTATGATAATTTACTGGAAGGTAATTGGTTGTTCAAGTAGGTTTATATACTCTTACTACCCAAGGGTGTGAGAAACTAAATGAAAGATGCAAACTATAACATCAATACATATATAAGAATATAAGTGTACATGCATAGTTTAGTTCAATAATGTAAAATGGTTTTATAAGACATCTTATGGGTTTTGAACAATAATTAACAATGACTTGATGTCATTTTAATATACATTTGAAAGGTAAAACAATAGATAACAATGCGTTTTTAAGATTTAAAACCATTTCATGCGTCACATTTTGTAGTATGTGAAATCTGTTAAATGACAAACACAGTTATAAAATACATAACAATGATTTAATAAAATGTTCGTTTCTACTTGTATTCCCCCCCTTTAAAGCATTTAAAATCATTTAAAACATTGATTAGGGGTATGAACTTACTTGATTTAAGTGGTTGATTTGTAGTAGTCGAGAGAAGAATCGAGCAGAACTTCGACAGGAAGAGTTGAAAACGCGGGAAATCTCAGGATTCTCGGGAATCTCGAGAATCTAGGGAACACAAAACCTTCCTTCGGGACTTGAAGGTGAAAACTAGGGCTTTGGGAGGGCTTCGGGAGGTTCACCGCAGAGTTTCAGCACGAGAGATGGAAGAGTGGAGCACCTAAACCCGGCACTCCAAGAGTTCTATTTATAGGTGTATTTCTGGTGTGCCACATCATGGGTAAGGTTGGCCACGTCGTGGGGAGCAAGCCTTATCCTCTTCCGTTGATTGGACGCCCTCAGTCACTTGCCGGGTCGAGGCCAAGCTATGCCACATCGTGGGGGCCTAACAGCCTCAGATTTTGGACCCCCAACTTGTAAAATCTATAACTTTTGCGTACGACCTCCGTTTTCTACATTCTTTATATGCACGCGTAGCTGAAAACATGATCTACAACTCTTGTTTAGACATCATTGGCTAATTTTGAATTTATTTTTAATTATTTATTTTTAACGGGTCGGGACACGAAAATTCCGTTAAAAATCCATAACTTCTCCATCCGATGTCCGTTTTCATTAGACTTTTCATCGTTGCACTACTATTGTTGAGACCTTTGAGTATCATTTAGGTTGTTTTGGCCAAAAGCCTCTCGATCTTTATTTCGAGTTTTTAGCTGTCTACTGCTATATCCGGATCTTGGAAAAATCATAACTTCTTCATATGAAGTCAGATTTGGATGTTCTTTTTATGTATGTTTACGGTTTAATGTTATCTACAACTTTCATTTAGATATTTAAGGCTAAAAATTATTGTATTGAAACTTCGCGTTTTTCGTTTAATCGGTGTTGCCGATTTTGCCGAGAATCTTCGGTTGGTCATAACTTCTTCGTTATAACTCGGATTCTAGGGTTCTTTATATGTACGAAAACCTTGATATGATTACTAATACTTTATTTAACCCATATAAGGTTTTAAGAAAGTTTAATTTTTACCTATATTTGACTGATGTTATATTTCATTGTCTCGAAATATCGGGTTGTCACATTTCATCTGAGGTTCAGAGTATATGAGAACGATTGATTTCCTTAAAGGGGATTATCGGGCGCTGCGTAGCACTTTCCAGGGGTAGGTGCAAATAGTTTTGAGATTGTTGATGTGTTAGATAATGATGGTTCGAACCCTAAGTGGGGGAGAACCGGGTGGTTTATCGAGAGAACTAGAGATTTGTGCAAGAGCGGTTAGGGGTTGGATACAGAAATCTGTGGCTTGAATTCATGAGATCAGGGTCATTAGTGATCAAGAAAAGGTGCAGGGTGAGATAGTGCATGTGGTATATGTCTGAGAGAAGGATGGGTGTCTCCACAGCAGGTGGTCAATGGTCAGGAATTTGATGGTGGTCGGAGTCGCTTCAAGTGGAAAGCTCGTAATGATGGTATGGGTAGAAGATTTTTGAGTAGCCAACTCCCGGGCTGGGATATGTATTCTTGCTTGGATTTTAAGCAGTAGTGGAAAGGGTTTCGGAGGATCATCAGTGTGTTCTGAAGAGTTAGCGCCTTCCTTGTATTCCAATTGAGTGTTTGGATGCACTGAAGTTGCGTATTGAGTGAAATAGGAAATTATTATGGGATTCAGAGGAAATGTATTGATGTATGTGTATGGTGCGGGAGTGAGGGAATCAGTGGTAGAGACAGGACATTGTGATGCTCTGTTATGGTGTTCCGTGGTTTCCGCGTATAGCGTCCCAATTTCAGAGTTATTTAGAGTCTTAGGTTTAAGACGACTAGTGATGTATCATGTATCTATGGTTCCAGTTGGAGCCCTTCGTGTATTGTCATCAAGAAGGATTATTTAAGGAAGTGGATCTCTGCAGAGGTAGGTTCTGTGTTATGGCGGTTGCCGCCAGAGTCTGTAATGCATATCGGGGCAAGTGTGTGTGTAACTATCTATGATAGTCTTCGGTGCAGGACTAGTAAACATAGTGTGGCGTTGTAATGAGAATGAGAGTATAGGGTGAAGCTACGAGGAGCCGTAGTATTCACCATTCAGAGGGAGTTATGATGCTATGGGGAGCCGTAGTACTTACAAGTCAGAGAGAGAGAGAGAGAGATAATCGTGATGCTACGGGGAGCCGTAGTATTCACCATTCAGAGGGTGTTGTGATTACTACGGGGATTCGTAGTACTCACAAGTCAGAGGGAGGGAGTTATGGTACTATGGGGAGCCGTAATACTCACTAGTTGGTTGGCGTTGTGATACTACGGGGAGCCGTATTATCACTAGTCCGAGGCTATCGTAATGTTGCAAAAAGCCATAGTATGATGATGGAGTTTTCTCTGATAAGTGCATGATGCAGAACAGTTTTAAGCTTGAGCAGTGCTAGTGTTGATTTTATGGAGTACAGCGGTTAAATTGGGGCGAGACTGGGGTCTCCGTCTCTGTTGGGAGGGTCAGCGAGGCGCACGGGGGAATATGCGCAGTGGACGCCATAGGTTAGAGTTGAGTCGATCTTCGATTGGATTGTATTTTTTTTATGAGGGAAAGGGAATTTCGTGACTTGCGTGTCACTGGGCCGTGATAGTGGTCACGAGGAGGAAGTTAGTGAGATATTTTGGATCATGTTATGTGTGACCTTTGGGGGGTTTAGCTGTGGGGCCAAAAGCTAACCTGGTGTTCGGTATCGAAGATGAATATGAGAAATGAGCTAGAGTTTTCCATGGTGATGTCTGTGGACACTTCAGAGCAAGCGAACGATTCAGACGCTCGAGGATATGCTTCGGGCGTGTGTATTAGATTTTGGGGGGATTTGTGGCCCGTATTTGCCCTTGGCAGAGTTTTCCTAAAACAATAGCCATCATTAGTGCATCAGTATGCCACCCTTTGAGCTGTTGTAGGAAAGGAGGTATCGGACCCCATTTCCTGGGGAGAGGTAGAACAACATGTGATGGGAAGTATAGAGATCGTGCTTCAGGCATCAGAGCAGATACAGCAGGTCAGGCAGTGGTTGTTGACCGCTTAGAGCCGCCAGAAGAGTTATGTGGATAGACAACAATCCGAGCTTGAGTCCCAGGTCGGTGACTATGTTCTTCTGAGGGTATCTCCTTGGAAAGGAGTGATTCGATTAAGGAAGAGGGGCAAGCTAGGGCCCCAGTATATCGGGCCGTTCAGAGTAATCGCAAGGGTGGGCAAGGTTGTGTATCGCTTGGAGCTACCTGCAGAATTGGAGCAGATTCATAATACCTTCCATGTGTCTCAGTTGAGGAAGTGTATAGCCGATGAGTCGGTGGTAGTGCCGTTAGAGGACATTCAGGTGGATACGAGCCTGAACTACACGGAGAGACCTGTTGCGAGTGTGGATCGGAAGATCAAGGTTCTGAGGAACAAGGAGGTGCCTCTGCTATAGGTTCTGTGGCAACATCGGAAAGAATCCGAGTTGCCCTGGGATCCAGAACGTGAGATGCGGGAACAACATCGGGAGCTATTCCAGGGATGAGACTTCGAGGGCGAAGTCAGATATAAGTGGGGGAGAATTGTAACATCTAAAATTTCAGGTATTATAATTATTCATTTTATTTTGAGTTTTGTGGAAGAACTCGGTGAGTTCGTGCATAGACTCACCGAGTAGAGACGCGATTTGTCATCTGGATTAATGACTGGACTCGATGAGTCACATTGGTGGACTCGGCGAGTCCGTGCTATTTAATGAAACCCTAATTTTTTGGGTTTGGGGCCTATTTAAAGGGCCTTATGGCTGTCATTTGTGCTCACCAGCCCCCAGAGCGAAACCCTAGTGCACTTGAGCATTTAGAGTGAGAGAAGTAGCCATTATCAACCTTGGAGGTGTTGTCTAGCAAGGGAAGGAAAGCTTTAGCCAAGAGGAAGCAACAAGATTAACTTCCTGAAGATCTAAGGTCCATAACATCACATTTGAGGTACTATTTTCAAACCATTTTCTGTTGAGGTGATGTTCATGTTGATTTAGGGTTTATTGAGCCCTTTTGTGGCTAGATCTAGTGCTCCTATGGTCACTTAAGCGAGTTAGGTTCTGGATCTTGACCCTTGGAGTTCCAGAGTGTCCCGTTATCCAAGCTTTTTATGAAACCATGGAGGTTTTGGTTTGGGATCTTTGTGCTTGAGGTCAAAACACCATTTATGAGTCATTAGGTATGATATGAGCGCCAAGACATGAACTTTACGTGATAAATAAGCTTGAAAGGACTGGATCTATGAGTTAGTGGAACAAATCTGAGCTTAGAAGGTCGTTTAGGGTTGTTCATGGAATGCACTCACCGAGTCCATTGGCAGACTCGACGAGTTGGTGCGGGTTGTTCAGGGATTTCGAGCCAGGGGTTGAGTAACCGAGTTGGGTGAGTGACTCGGTGAGTCGGAAGGGACTCAGAGGAATCGGGTCCCCATAGAGACTCGGCGAGTCCACACCAGACTCGGCGAGTTGGGGTTGACCGTTGACCATTGACCAGAGTTGACCGGTGTTGACTTGATAGGGCTAGTCAACCTTAGTTGGGAAAGTATTAATTAGAGATGTATTGTGTTATAGGAGGACTATAGCTCGGGAGATCGAGCACTAGTGATTTTAGGGATTTACGAGTTACCGAGATACGCGAGGTGAGTCTTCTCACTATACTTTACCTTGAGTAAGTAAATAGAGTTATGTGATATAGTGTTTTATATATTTTGTTGCACTGCATTCTTCTATGTGAGTTATGCTGTACATGTTTGCAGAGTTAGAACCTGAGGCTTCACAGAGTTTTGGGTGCACGGACCCACAGAGTTATAGTCTCGAGTGGCTAGTATGTGTTATATGTGGTATTTTGGGGAACTCACTAAGCTTCGTGCTTACAGTGTTTTGTGTTATGTGTTTCAGGTTTCTCTCAGGATCACGGGACGACACCGGCTTGATTGGACACACCAGCGAAAGAGTCATGTTTTGAGGATCCTGGTTTATTATGCAAGTAAAAATGGAGTTATGTTTTGTAAATTGATTATGATTGAGATTTTAAGAAAAGTGTTTTTAAGAATTAAATCATTATATTTAAATGAAAAATTGTTTTGAAATTTACGGTGTTACAAGATATGAGCTCTCTTTAGGATGGAGACCAGAGGTCTAGATGTCATTGAGCTCTAGGAACACAATGTAGCTACCTTTATGTGGAAATATCCTTGTTCCAAACCCTATGTGCTTAGCATTGGATGATTTCGGTATTTTAGCCTCATTCTCATATGCATTCACATAATGTTGGAAACTTTAAGTGCAAAACTAGCCCTAGAAGCCCATATCTATGAATTGGATGCACTGAAATATACTAGAATTGGTTGTATAGTAATGGCATGCAGAGGACTTGGCGAGTTGGTGCCGTGACTCAGCGAGTCCATGGCAATCTTCTTGGCCCCAAGATCAGACTCGACGAGTTGTTCATACAACTCGGTGAGTCACACACAGACGTGTTCATATGATGAAGGAGCACTCGGCGAGTTGTTCATACAACTTGGTGAGTCGGATGAAGTTAGATTCGATGTTAATATCGAAGAAGAACTCATCGATTCTTTGCCAAACTCGACGAGTGGAAGCGGGTAGAGGATTAAAATGGATGTTAGGGACTCGGTGAGATGGCGGCCCAACTCGACGAGTCCAATCAACTGAAAGTTGACTTTGACCTGGATGCTGACTTTGACCAGGGGTAAAATGGTCATTTTACCCTGAGAATAGTTATCAATATTTTGATATAGTGTTTATGGGATTTGTAGCCGGGGGGTTCTGGAGTAGCAGTCAGCCATTTACAGATTTAGCATGTCAGCAGCCATCGTTATGAGGTGAGTTTCCCTCCAGTAGGAACGCGTCTACGACCACAATGCCGGCCCGTATGTTTAGCAGTAGTTCCAGGCTTTGGTCCGATGCAGTAATTCAGGGTGCTTGATGTCTTTGTCATTCAAGCATGTGTTTGTGTTATGTGTTTCGGACTTCGATCCGATGTAGTATACAATATATGTGTTTATGCTAGTAGTTATGATAATGCGATGCTATTTTCAATCAGTTTTCGGACTTCGGTCCGATCCAGAGGGAAAGGCCCTGGATAGTTCCAGACTTTGGTCGGATGTAGTTTCTGGACTTCGGTCTGATGTAGTTTTCGGACTTCGGTCCGATGCAGTTTCTGGACTTCGGTCCGATGTAGAGGGCTAGGCCCTGGTCAGTTTCTAGACTTCGGCCTGATGCAGTTTCTGGATTTTGGTCCGATGCAGTTTCAGGATTTCAGTCCGATGCAATGGGCAAGGCTCAGTATGTGCTTTATATTTTATTGTATGGTATGTGTTAGTTTGAGGGAGATCACTAAGGTTTGTGCTTACAGATTTAGTTTTGGTTTCAGGTACTCCTGCTAGCAAGGGGAAGAGCTCGGGTTAATGGCATGGCACACACCACAGTTACAGTTTTATTCTGGGAGTTTATTCAGACATTTTGATATGATATTGATTTCAGCTTGATTTGATACATTTATTATGGCATTTTGAGATACGCGATGCATGGTTTTGTTATATAACATTTGATGTTGTGGCTTTTAGTAAAGTTAAAATAAAAAATTTTGGGTTGTATTTTTGGGATGTTACAAGTTGGTATCAGAGCCTTGGTTTGAGGGATTCAGGCACACTTTCGGGTATGATTGGACTCAAGCTAACGAAATGGTAAAAGGTTTTCAAAAAGAAAAAAAAAAATTCAAAAGAATTTTTGAAAAAAGAAAATTAAAGGAAAAGAGTTTTTGAGAAAGAGAAAAGGGTGTGGTGCATGCGACCAGCCGAGCTCAAGTTAGTACTCCCAAATTACCCATACATGTTTATATAATGATTATCTGCTTTAGTTTCGGTAGAGTAGCATGCTATAATAGGACTAAGGATCTAGGGGGATGCCTTAAGTGCCTAGTTTATGTGCTTCAGCTTCTTGAGAATTGAATGCTAGTATTGAGTAGATAGTAGTATGATAGGCTGTTAGGGTTATGCCTGATAGTATGAGCTTAGCATTGTATGCTAGTACAGTTTCTCATTATGGGGATAGATATGTTTGAGTAGTTTCATGGGTCTAAATGTTGCTTTCTTTGTGCTTTGTGGGACTCTGAGTGATGGGAGTTACCCATTTGGTGAATATGTCACATCACATGTGATCGGTGTCGAATAATCTCAGAGTGCTGGATTCGGCCCTACTACGCAGCTCTTGTCTGAGTCTAACCATTGTAGGGACGAGTCTTTTACTCGAAGGATTATTTGAGCCTCGTCACATGTGATGGTATTCAGGTGATGACTAATTGGCATTACAAGGAGCTCTTTAGCAGCTGAGGACTGGTTTGGGCGGAGTCAGAGATTTCCCTAGGGCAAGCCTAGGATGAGAGTAGTAAAGATCAGTAGCACTAGTAGTGACTTGGTGGAGTCGAGGCAGTTCTTGAGGAAAGTATGGATAGATATGGAAGGTAGTATGGGCCCGTACTAACGAAAGCATAGGATCCGTACTTGAATCAAGGAAGGCTGAGATGAGACCAAGAAACTTGTAGTAGTAGTGATCCCTTGAGATATATCAGTATTTCTAACGTTTATCATGGTGTGTTTTCAGAATGGTGGTTTTACGTCCTAGGCCAGCAGTCGGCAGTTCAGGAGCCAGTAAGGGATCATGATCAAGCTTGGGGGCCGAGCATCTAGATGAGCGGACCAGAGAGTTCCTCACTTCAGAGGTTACTCGCACCATACTTGAGCAAACTCCTGTGATCTTCGGTTCGATCAAGGAGGGTATTCTAGAGCTGACGGACGAGAGGTTGAACACATTCTTTGCTGATGTGACGGCCATGATAGGGTCGCGCACACTCAACTTTAGGGAGTTCCGGGCTTGTGGAGCTCCAGAATATCATGGGGCACGAGACCCCATAGCGAGTACTAGGTGGTTGGCAGATGTCGCTAACGCATTCCGCACCAGCAGGTGTCCCGTAGGGGACAAGGTCAGACTAGCATCTTGTCTTTTGAAGGACAGGGCATGCGATTGGTGGGAGGAGACCGGGCATGTCATCGGGGATGACACAACACTTGATGTGATGACTTGGGCTGATTTTACTACCAGGATCATAGCCGATTTTGCATAGGTTATCGAGGTGCAGCAGTTAGCCAAGGAGTTTCAGGATCTCACCCAAACTACATAGACAGTGGCGTAGATTACTACCAAGCTCAGGGAGAGGGCTCTTCATGTTCCTTAGTACGCAATTAATGAGGACATGAATAAGGCCCGTTATTATGAGATGTTGCAGAGTGATATCCGCTACTTTATGAGCCGGTATAGCTGTAAAACGTTAGATGATATGATTGCGAGGGCTCGTGACAGAGAGATAGATTTGGAGATGGAGAAGAAGAAGAAGCTAGAGGTGGCATCTGGAACAGGGAGTTCGGGAAAAAAGCCCAAGATATCAGATCACAGATCTAGAGGACAGCAGAGCCACAGTTGGTGTGGCAAGTGTAGGAGATTTCATGATGGGGCGTGCAAGGCAGGTAGTATCGATTGCTACAAGTGCGGTCGGACCAGACATATGAGTAGAGACTATACAGCTACTACCACCACCACGGCATCTGATCTAATTTGCTTCCATTGCAATCATAGGGGACATAAAAAGTCCCAATGTCCGAGTTTAGTAGCAGCAGCGAAGGTGGTAGCACCTCCCCCTGAAACATTGAAGATTACAGACGGCCGTCAGGGCCGGAGTGTGACGCCGGTGGCGAAGAGTATAGATTTTTAGATGACGACTGAGGAGGCAGGAGTGACTCCTAATGTGGTGGCGAGTATGTATATTTCTCTTATCTCTTTATTTATATTGATTGTTTCTCATGATTATATGTTTTCGTATAGGGTCGTTCTTAGTGAACGACATTTCAGCTATAGTATTGTTTGACTTGAGGGCTACCCGATCATTTGTCTCACTTGCGCTTAGCAAGAGGTTTAGTAGATCTTCGGGGGAGCTGGATTGTCCACTTGAGGATGAGATAGCAGACAACAGGATCATCAGGATCGCAAGAGTACATAGGGGGTGTTCGCTACATTTATTTGATGAGCAGTTTTAAATAGACTTGGTTCCTATTCCCTTGTGAGGGAATAAGGTGAAACTGGGTATGGATTGGCTGAGCCCTAATGGAGCAGTGATTGATTGTGAGGTACAGTTAGTAAGGCTTCTCACTCCCGGAGGGGGAGAGTTAGTCATTCAGGGCGAGAGGCCACAGTGCGGACCAGTCCTTTGTTCTGCAGTGAGGGCGAGACTTTACGTTTAGCAGGGTTGCACAGGCTACATCGCTTAAGTTATAGATACTCGGGAGAAGGGTAAGGAAACAGTTGATGATGTACCAGTAGTGCGAGAGTATCTGGACGTATTCCCGGGGGACTTACCTGGAATAACTCTGGAAAGACAAGTCGAGTTTCGGATTGACCTGGTTCCTGATGCTATTCCGATAGTCAAGGCACCATATCGGTTGGCTCCTCCAGAGATGCAGGAGTTGTCTACACAGCTGCAGGAGTTGCTAGACTAGGGTTTCATCTAGCCGAGTAGTTCACCATGGGGTGCCCCGATCCTATTCGTAAGAAAGAAGGAAGGGTCGCATCGCATGTGCATAGATTACTGGGATCTGAATAAGGTAACGGTGAAGAACCGTTACCCACTCCCGAGGATAGATGACTTGTTTGACTAGGTTCAGGGAGCATCTTGGTTCTCTAAGACTGATCTGTGGTTAGGATATCACTAGATGCGGGTCAGGGAGGAGGATGTGCAAGAAGACCGCGTTTAGTACCTGCTATGGTCATTATGAGTTTGTGGTGATGTCGTTCGGGCTCAGCAATTATCCAGTCGTGTTCATGGATCTCATGAACTGTGTATGCAAACGAATGTTGGATCGGTCTATGATAGTATTCATTCATGACATCTTGGTTTATTCTAAGACTCAGGAGCAGTACGAGGAGCACCTGAGAGAGGTGCTAGAGACACTGAGAAGGGAAAGACTTTTCGCGAAGTTCTCCCAGTGCAAGTTCTGGTTGCGCGAGGTGCAGTTCCTTGGATACCCTGTCAACCAGAACGGTATACTAGTAGATATGGCCAAGAGAGAGGCTGTGATGCAGTCAGAGGTCCCGAGGTCTCCATCTGAGATTTGGAGCTTCCTAGGATTGGCAGGGTACTACAGGAGATTCATCCAGGATTTCTTCAAGATAGTAGTTTCACTCATCCGGTTGACTAAGAAGTCGGTGGTGTTTCATTGGGGGCCTGAGCAGCAGACAACATTTGAGACCCTCAGACAGAGATTGTGCGAGGCACCGATTCTTACCCTGCCAGAGGGTGTAGAGGACTTCGTAGTCTACTGTGATGCTTCGATCACAGGTATGGAAGCAGTGTTGATGCAGCGGGGGCATGTGATAGCTTACGCCTCTAGACAGTTGAAGCCTCAGGAGGCTAACTATCTGACACACCATTTAGAGCTGGGGGTAGTGGTGTTCGCCTTTAATATAAGGAGGCATTACCTCTATGGGGTCCGTTGTACCATTTACACAGATCATAAAAGCTTGAGGTACCTCATGGATCAGCCGAATTTGAACATGAAGTGGCACCGATGGTTAGACGTGGTAAACGATTATGATTGTGAGATCCTTTATCATCTAGGTAAGGCCAACGTAGTGGCCGATGCCCTGATGCCCTGAGCCGCAAGGCGGTAGCAGCCCCGATCAGGGATATTTGTCTAAGGATGATAGTGAGTACTCCCTTGTTGGAGCAGATTAGAGAGGCACAAGCTGATGGCCTGAAGGAGGAGAGGCAGAAATGTGAGAGGATTCTGGGCTGAGTAGCTTCCTTTGACTATGATAGTCGAGGATTGTTGACCCTTCATGGGAGATTATGGGTACTATATTGGGGTGGAGTACGACAAGTGTTGTTGGAAGAGGCTCATAAGTCTCGTTTCTCCATCCACCCAGGGGCGACGAAGATGTACAGAGATATTTGACCCGACTAATAGTGGCCCTACATGAAGCGGAACGTGGCCTGGTATGTGGAGAGATACTTGACCTGCAGGAAGGTCAAGGTGGAATATCAGAGACCCCACGACAAGATGTAGCCGTTAGACATTCCCGTGTGGAAATGGGAGGATATCTCTATGGATTTCATCACTAAGCTTCCCAGGACCGCACGTGATTCAATTTGGGTCATAGTGGATCGGCTAACCAACAACGCACATTTATACCGATTTAGGAGAGCATTTCGGCCGAGAAGCTAGCCGATATTTATGTGTGCGAGGTAGTGGCACAAAATGGAGTTCCTGTATCAGTAGTATCATATCGAGATGTCCGGTTCACTTCCAGGTTCTAGAAGCGGTTTCACGACGAGATGGGGACTCGTCTTCACTTCAGCACCGCCTTCCACCCTTATATGGAAGGGCAGAGCAAGAGGACAATTCAGACTCACGAGGACATGCTGCAAGCATGTGTTCTAGATTTTGGATGCAGCTGGTATATGTATCTTCCATTAGCGGAATTTTCGTATAATAACAGTTACCACGCCATCATTGACCGCCCTCATTTTGAGATGCTTTACGAAAGGAAGTGTAGGACCCTGATTTGCTGGGGTGAGGTCTGTCAGAGAGTCATTGGGAATACGGATGTGGTACTCAAGACCACAAAGTTGCTCCAGCAGGTTCGTAGCAGACTGCAAACTGCGCAGAGTCGATAGAAGAGTTACACCGATAGGAGACATTCGGATTTGGAGTTTCAGGTGGGTGATATGGTCCTCCTGAAAGTATCACCCTGGAAGGGTGTTATCAGGTTTCGGAAGCGGGGCAAGCTGGGCCCCAGGTTTATTGGTCCTTTTAGGGTTTTAGCCCGGGTGGGTTGAGTTGCTTATCGGTTGGACCTTCCAGGAGAGCTTAGCCAGATCCAGAACACTTTCCATGTTTCCCAGTTGAGGAAGTGTTTAGTGGATGAGTCAGGAGTCGTACCATTGGAGGATATTCAGGTTGATAACAGTGTGAATTATATTGAGAGACGTGTTGCGATCTTAGATTGGAAGACGAATACCTTGAGGAACAAGGTGGTTAAGCTCGTGAAGGTGTAGTGGTAGCACCGGAAGGGTTCAAAGTGGACGTGGGAGACTAAGGACGAGATGAGGGAGCATTATCCAGAGTTATTTTTGGATTCAGCAGCAGCAGACTTCGAGGACGAAGTCTAAGATAAGTGGAGGATAATTGTAACGCCCCATTTCTAATATGTGATTTAAATATAAGTGTTTTCCTTCCTTAAGAGGAACTCGACGAGTTTGTAGCCCGACTCATCAAGTAGAGACGGGATTTTCACACGTTCTTAGTTGACGACTCGACGAGTCCATATTCCGGACTCGGCGAGTCCGCTTGTCTGGATGAAACACTAAATCCCAGGGTTTGTACCCTATTTAAACATCATTATAATCTCCCACCCCATCCTACAACACCTTTAGATCATTCCTCTGTAAAACCCTAGTCCCACTTTGTTGAGCTTAAGTGTTTTATGATACTTTGGGAATTGTTGAAGAGAAAGAAGGTCCATAAAAGAGAAAGTAGATCCAAGAGCTAGTTTCCGTCTGTTTCTGATTCAGGTAATAAATTATTACCTTGTGTATTCCTCGATTAAACTCTTTTGTATGCTTGTTATGTCTCCTTTGGGGCCTTTTATGATTCAAACTTGAGATACGAGCTCTCCGTAGGATGGAGACCATAGATCTAGATGTTATTGAGCTTTAGGAATTCAATGTAGCTACCTTTATGTGGAAATAGCCTTGTTCCAAACCCTAAGTGCTTAGTATTGGATGATTTTGGTATTTTAGAATGGACGTTAGGGACTCATCGAGTCTTTGCCAAACTCGACGAGTAGAAGCGGGTAGAGGATTAGAATGGAAGTTAGGGACTCGGCGAGTTGGCGGCCCAACTCGGCGAGTCCGGTGAACTGAAAGTTGACTTTGATCTGGATGCTGACTTGGACTAGAGGTAAAATGTTCAAAATGTTCATTTTACCGAGAGAATAGTTATCAATTTTTTGATATAGTGTTTATGGGATTTGTAGTCGGGGAGTTCCGGAGCAGTAGTCAGCGAGTTCCAGATTTAGCATCTCAGCAGCCAGCGTTACGAGGTGAGTTTCCTCTAGTAAGAACAATTCTATGGCTACAATGTCGGCCTGCATGTTTAGCAGTAGTTCTGGGTTTCAGTCCGATGCAGTAGTTTAGGGTGCTTGAAGTCTTTGTGATTCAAGCATGCGTTTGTGTTATGTGTTCCAGACTTCGGTCTGTTGCAGTATGCAGTATATGTGTTTATGCTAGTAGTTATGATTATGCTATGCTATGTTCAGTTAGTTTCCGGACTTCGTTCTGATGCAGAGGGCAAGGCCTTAGATAGTTTCGGACTTTGCTCCGATGCAGTTTATGGACATCGGTCCGATCCAGTTTCCGGAATTTGGTCCGATGCAGTTTCCAGACTTCGGTACGATGCAATTTCCGTACTTTGGTCTGATGCAGAGGGCAAGGCCCTGGTCAGTTTCTGGACTTTGGTCCAAGGTAGTTCCAGACTTCGGTCCGATGCAGTTTTCGGATTTTTGTCTGATGCAGTTGTTAAGTCTCAGTATGTGCTTTATATGTTAATGTATGGTATGTGGTAGTTTGGGGGAGCTTACTAAAGATTTATGCTTACAAATTTAGTTTTGGTTTTCGGTACTTCTTCTCGCAACGGGAAGAGCTCGGATTGATGGCATGGCACAGACCACAGTCACAGTTTTATCCTGGGAGTTTTATTCAAACATTTTGATATGATATTGATTTCATACATTTATTATGGCATTTTGAGATACACGATGCATGGTTTTGTTATATAAAATTTGACATTGTGGCTTTTAGTAATGTTAAAATAAAAAATTTTGGGTTGTATTTTTGGGATGTTACACACACACACTCTCTCTCACTCTCTCTCTCTCTCTCTCTCTCTCTCTCTCTTTATATATATATATATATATATATATATATATATATATATATATATATATATATATATATATGGGTACAAATGAACTATTATATTTTGAACACGGTGGATAATTATATAAAGACATATATACTTATTTTCTACTATTTTATTTTCATGGTAAAGTGATAATTATACATACAAAGGTTTTCATTACAACAAAACATATATGATAAACTATAATGGGTACAGTTTATGGGCCATTAACACTATTTTACCATTTTTGGGGTGAAAAAATAATTATTTAAAGGTATAATTATTTTACACTATGTAATCACTATGGAAAGATAATATTTCCACTTACAAAAGGGTTTTCATTACATTATACGTAAACCTGTTAATACAAATTTGTGACACTTAGTCTTCACCGTACCTACCAGAATACCTACAAAAGTCCTATATGATAACCAAAATGTCTCGTAAGAGAGCGGGGACTTGTGTATAGATTTATATCGGACTGACAATCCCGCACCATAGCTATTAGCTACAGTTAGACCAACAGGTCTTGGGTGACAAATACCATAAAATTCTGACACCTGAAGAACATCACGAGAGGCCATCTATTTCTTTAGCACGGTTATAATAACTCACATGGGGTATTAACAATACAGTCGGTTTACGGGGCTATCATAGATGCATATGGTTTTATATAAGAATAAAACTACATATTACTATTTTTAAGTATAGAAATACTTATACATATTGGTTTTAAGGTTTCTAAGACTACAACTAATTTTCAAGATCAACAATACATTTGGTTTACGGGGCTAACATACAATCATATTGTTTTTTACAAGAATAAAACTACATATTACTATTTTAAGTATAGAAATACTTATACATTTCGGTCCTAGGGTTTCCAAGACTACAACTGATTTTCAAGATCAACAATACTTTTAGCACGGGGAAACATACATCCAAATGGTTTTATACAGATTAAAACTTCATATTACTATTTTGTGTATAGAAATACTTATACATTTTGGTCTTAGGGTTTCTAAGATTACAATTCAATTTTAAGGAAAATATTTGATTTTCTGGAAATGAACACTATCATTTTACAAGGAAATGATTACAATTCTTCATACAAACTCTTATGAAGTCACCAACTTAATTGTTGACACTTTTTCAAACTACTTGTATTCTTAGGGAATCGTTAAGCAAGATAATTACAAAGTTGGGAGGATGGACTTTACATCATCACATTATTCGTTTTGTCGTAATGTAATTGGAATTGAAACAAACAACATTTGGATACAATGTAATTTTCCTAATTATAATTATGATGGTTGTCTTTCTTTGATCAGTATTATTCATTATGTTATTATACAATACGTGAAAGTCATCCACCCCCAGACGTTTCCACCATCCTAGTTTAGGGGAGTGACACCAAGGATCGAGTTTGATTTGCTTTCATTGCAATCAGCGGAGCCATAAAAAGGCCTATTATCTGAGTTTAGCAGTGGCAGGACCAGTTGTAGCACCCGCTCCCGCAACCTTTCAGATCATAGATAGTTGTTAAGGCAAGTCGGAGGCCATGTTGTGAGGAGCAGAGAATTCAGCTGACAACCAAGGAGGCTCGTGTAACACCAGATGTGGTGATGAGTATGTATCTTATCATTTTCTCTTTATTTATGTTGAGTTTCGTACTTATATTTGTGTTTTTCTTTTAGGGTCGTTCCTTGTGAACGTTATCTCTACTTTGGTTTTGTTTGATTCGGGGGCCACCCGATCCCTGCAAAAGGGTTCCCGATGCTCCGAGGGAGGTGGGCTATCCATTAGAGGTTGAGATTGCTGATGATCATCCTGTGTGGGTATCAAGGGTTCATCAAGGATGTATATTGGATTTTTTTAGTGAGAGGTACCTGATTAGTTTGGTTCCTATTCCTCAGCGTGAGAGCAAAGTTATTGTGGGCATGGATTGGTTTAGCCCGAATGGGGAAATGAGCTGATTATGAGCATCATATGGTACATATTCGAACCCCAGAGTTAGTGATTCAATGAGAGAGAGTTCAACGTGGTCCGACTCTCTGTTCAGCAGCTAGGGCCAGACGTTATTTTCATCTAACACCTTTTTGATAAGTTTCATTTCTAACCCTATCTCTTTAAGTTTTTCACTACGGTTCCTTATGTCATGCGCACTTGAGGTGTACCCATGGAATACTCATGCATGAGGAACGCATGTTTGGTTGCGTATGTTGGACGTACTCAACATCTATGCGAGGTGTATGCTGTTCAAACCAAAACCCTAGTTTTAAGGGTTTGCACCCTACATAACCCTCTTTATGACCCCAAAACCTTCACCCTCATCAACCTCCACCTAAAATTCATCCCCCTAGCTAAACCTAATCATGGAGAATGCACCTTGAGCTCATTTTTCTGTTTTGATGGTATTCTTGAAGAAAAAGAAGGTGGTGGAAGGATATTGGAGCTTGGAAGAAGTTTGGATCTGGGATTCTCACCTCGCTAGCAACCTTCAGGAGGTAAAGAGCTCCTAGATTGTTCATCTTTTCTTATATATCTAGTTATTCCTTCATTTTGGGTATTTTTGGTCCCAACCTTGGTGATTCTTGAGCATGGCATGCTCTAAACCAAATAAGTTGTCCTTTCAGACCCATTGAGGTGTCTTGAGTCATAAAAATTAGATCATGATGCTTAGTGCTTCCCCATGCATGCTCTAGAATATCTCTAAGGATTAAGAAGTCAGGATTCTTGGTATTAAGCACTTAATGGGCATCCAAAGTCATAAAGTTGAAAACTTTATGACTCTCAGTGGTAATTTGGCCTTGTGTCTATAATTGGAAGGAAAGAGCTTAATGCATTAAGCTGTTATTACCAGTGTTCTAAAAGGGGCGCCATGGCGTGAGGCGTGGCTTTGCCATTACGAAAAGCCTCATAACGTTGTTGTTAGGCGTGGCGCGTGGCAAGGCGTGATATGGCGCACCATGGTGCGTTATGGCGTGTTATGGCGCGTGTTTTTTCAATTTGAGACACGAGTTTTTGCTCTTTGTTACTAGTTATTGATCTAACACTTATAAAAGGTAGTTATATTTAATATAAATTTATATTTATATGGTAATATAATTTTAAATTAATACAAAATCGCCGCCTTACATTACGCCTTGAACCATGGCTCGTTAAGCTTGAGGCTTGACCATGCCGCCATGCCACGCCTCACGCCATTTAGAACCTTGGTTATTATGGAAAAAAGTTTCTTCGATGCGTAGTTATGTGTACGAGGTCAACGGCTCGATCACAGTCAAGGCTGGTGTATGCCCATCGTACAAGCTGAGTACGCCCCACGTACTCAACTCAGTTGACTCAATGAATTTGACGTTTGACCAATGTTTTTACCAAGTTCGACCTAGGGGTATGTTGAGCTGTTAATTAAGATTAGATCCTTGGTATTGGTTAGGTGACCTAATTTTTGGATTCGTTTAGAGCATTGTGCATTTTTCCTATTCTCGTCTGATTGTGAGGTGAGTTGTTCCTCATTATACTTGGGGGTCGAAAGGCACAAATATTGGCCCAATAGATTAGGTATCTTGGTTTAAAGGATATTGATATGCTGTAGTGACCTGTTAGATATTTATGATTAACTGTATTAGATGTTTATCTGTATGTGTGTGTGTGTCTATATATATATATATATATATATATATATATATATATATATATATATATATATATATATATATATATATATGTATGTATATGTATGTATGTCGACATATGTTTATTAGGTTGAGGCCACTGCTATGTGTAGTAGACAGGTAGATCGGGGAAATCTAATTGGGAGGTTGTGGGCCACGGCAATCCAAACGGGAGGTTATAGGCCTAGGCAATCCAAACCTGGATGTTGTGGACCTAGTTTTGTGGCAATCCAATCGGGAGGTTTGTGGGCCCAACATGCATTGTATATGTCTATTTATCTGTTGTGTGTATTATCTTGGGTAATCTCACTAAGCGTAAGGCTTACCATTTAGTTTATGTTTTCGATACTCCAGATGATCGGGGCACTGCGAGGGCGTGATCGGGCAAATCCTCCTTTATTTGATTTGATATGGTTTTCTGGGATACTTTGATTTATGATTTTCTACTTTTGAAGCAATGAGTTGTAAAAAATGATATTTTAGACTGTAATTTTAACTGTAAAATTTTAACTGTGATTTTGGGAATGTTTCACTTCAACAAGGTTGTTTTGGGTTTGTGGCTTAAGTGATGGATACCCGAGAGAAGGGTAAGGCGACTTTGGGTGATGTACTGATTGTTCAGGAGTACCCAGATGTGTTCCTGGAGAATTTTCCTGGAGTTCCACAGGAGAGGCAAGTGGAGTTTCGGATTGATTTGGTTCCAAGTGCGGTTCTAATAGCCAAAGTACCTTACTAGTTAGCAGTCAGCACCCCCATAGATGCAAGAGTTATCAACACAACTGCAGGAATTGTTAGAGAAGGAATTCATTCAACCAAGTAGTTCACCATGAGGAACACCGATCTTGTTTGTGAAGAAGAAGGATGGTTCGCATCAGATGTGTACGACTATTGGGAGTTGAATAAGCTAACAGTAAAGAACTGTTATCCACTCCTGAGGATTGATGATTTATTTGACCAACTCTGGGGTGCATCTTCGTTTTCTAAGCTTGATCTATTACATTCGTTTTATCATTAGATGAGGGTTGGAGTGGAGGATATGAGAAATACGAACTTCCAAACTTTTTATGGTCATTGCGTTCGTGGTGATTCCCTTTGGGCTCAGCAATGCTCCATTTGTATTCATCGATGTCATGAATCGTGTATGCAGGCCCAAGTTGGATCGGTTTGTGATTGTGTTTATTGATGACATTCGAGTCTATTCTAAGACCAAGGAGCAGGATGAGGGGCATCTAAGTGAGGTATTATAGACTTCGAGGGGAAGAGATTGTATGCTAAGTTCTCCAAGTGTGAGTTCTGGTTGCACGAGGTGCAGTTTCTGGGGAACCTTGTCAACTAGAATGGTATTCTGGTTAATCCGGACAAGGTCGAGGCTGTGATGAGATGGAAAGTTCTAAGTTCTCCATCTGAGATTTATAGTTTCTTTGGATTGGTAGGCTAATATTGGCGATTCATTCAGGATTTCTACAAGATAGCGGTTCCTTTGACCCGCTTGACGAAGAAGACCATCACGTTTTGTTGGGTGCCTAAGCATCAAGCAGATTTTAAGACTTTGAGGAGGAGATTGTGTGAGGTGTCGATTCTGACCCTACCAGAGGGTGTTGAGGATTTTGTGGTGTATTATGATGCATCAATTATAGGCTTAGGTACAATGCCGATGGAACGAGGTCATGTGATCACTTACGCTTTGAGGCAACTAAATCCTCATGAGGCAAATTATCCTATGCATGATTTGGAGTTGGGCGCTATGGTGTTCGGCCTCAAGATTTGGCAACATTACCTCTATAAGGTACGTTGTACTATCTACATAGATCATAAGATTCTACGGTGTCTGATGGGTCGGCCAAATCTGAATCGCGGCAGTGTAGATGGTTGCATGTGGTGAAGATTATGATTGTGAAATCCTTTATCACCCGGGGAAGGCCAACGTGGTGGTCGATGCTCTTAGTGTCAAGGCGGTTGCTACTACAATCAGGTATGGGTGTTTGAAGATGACCGTGATTACCCCACTCTTAGACCAAATTCGAAAGGCTCAGTTTGAGGCTATGAAGGAAGAACACTAGAAGAGTGAGTGAATAGTGGGCCAAGTGAATTCCTTCGATTATGATAGCTGAGGATTATTGACCCTTCATCGGAGGTTGTGGGTTCCATATTAAGGTGGTGCGCATCAGGTTTTGATGGAGGAGGCGCACAAATCGAGATTCTCTATTCATCTCGAAGCGAAAAAGATGGATAGAGATCTTCGGCCTGATTATTGATGGCCATGTATGAAGAGAGATATGGCCCGTTATGTGGAGAATTGACTTGCAGAAAGTCAAGCTGGAGCATCAATGACTTCATAGCAATATGGAGCCATTGGAAGTTCCCGTTTGGAAATAGGAAGAAATTACGATGGATTGTATCACTAAGTTGCCACAAAAGATGCGTGGAGTGGATTCAAAATGGGTCATCATGGATCGATTGACCAAGAGCGTTCATTTTATTCCGATCTAGGAGAGTATTTTGACAGACAATATGACCGATATCTACATTGAGGAGGTGGTTGAAACACATGGGGGTGCCAGTTTATGTGGTTTCTGATAGGGATGTTTGGTTTACTTCTATGTTCTGGAAGTGATTCTACAAGGAGTTGGGTACTCGTTTGCACTTCAGCACAAATTTCCACCTACCAACTGATGGTTAGAGTGAGTGGATTATCTAGCCAGTGGAGGAAATGATGCAAGCATGTGTACTGGATTTTGGCGGTAGTTGGGATACTCTATTGTAATAGCCTGAAATCCGGGTACCCTTCTATTTAGCCCTTCATCTTTGATTGGTTGCTAACTAGGGTTTGCATGTTAGGAGAGTACGCTGGGCATACTCACGCACTTCTTTTGGACGCGTTCACCCTCGGGTACGCTGGGCGCACCCAAGGTTACGGTGGGCGTAACCAGTCCAGACCTAAAAACCCTAATTAATTTGGAGGGCTATAACAGGAATGTGTGGCTCAACTCCTTAGCCACCATCCCTCAGAAAGAAACCCTAAAGAGAGTGTGTATTCGTTCTTAGGCCGTTTGGGAGTATTCTAAGCTTGGTGGTGCCATTTCAAGGTAGCAAAGGAGAAGAAGAGCTCATTGGGAAGGCTAGAAGTGGTGTTCAAGTGTGGATCTAAGCTTTGCAAAGGTTGAAGCTTCATTTTAAGGTAAAAAGTTCGGATCTTGACATATGGTTCTTGTAATATGCTTTAAGTACCATTTTCTAGGGTTTTAGTCCCAAAGGTGGAGACTTTTTGAGCAAATGGTCTCCATAAGCTTAGATCCATCATATTTCTGGTCTATTTGAGTTGTAGACTCATAAAAATTTAATCTTGGACGTGAATGTTGCACCTTGCATGAGATCTAGTGTCACACCCCAAAACCGATAACGGCGGAATATGTTTAGGGGTGGACGACGTAGTGTACAGTATCATCACAATTGCATAATAGTAAAAACAAGAAACATGCAACCATTTCATTTACATAGTGAGTATATTTACAAGTGTGTTTTGTAATGTTCAACAAACACCAAAAGTAATACAAAAATAAGAGATGGATCTTGTATGCTCCACCTTCTCCAAAATGTTGCACCTGCACCTGTTTATCTTCGACCTGGGGATACAAGTTATTTTGAAAACGAATATCAGCATAAAGCTGGTGAGTTCATAAGAGTTTAGTGTAAGTTCTTGTATAAAAAGCATTTGAACCGATAGTATGAAAAGTTGAAATTCACAGTCATAAGTAGTAGTAAAACCTAGAAAATCCTATATTTTCCAGAAATGTATAGTAAGTGAAAACCTTTAAGAAATGTGTCATTTTCACCTTTGAAACCCATTTATCGTGAAAGTATAATAGTGACTCACCAGTAAGTAATGCAATGTGGTAAGTTATACTTGAAGTCAATATTAGTGGTGCCACTTCCTTTAGTATTTGATACTTGTTTACTTCGGGATATTAACTTTACCTTTAGTTTAGTATTTTAGTGTGGTTATAGTGTATTTCTTGTATGTTACCAATAGTGTAGGTAATAGCGGACCCCATGACCTTCCCGGTCATGCACAGTATAGTGGAGTAGAGCCATCCCTATACCAGTGCGGCTCGGACGAAAATTAACAGTCGGGATGTAATAGCGTCTGCCCCATATAGATCTATACGTATAGCGTCGTCTTCCTATTGGAAAACTTCGGGCGTAGTGCGTAGCGAATAGAGTATCTCATAGTGGGTTAATGTGTTACCTCATGATTAGTACTTTCTCTTGTATTATAGTGTAGTAGTCTTTTGTATAACTCGTATTGTATTCTCTTATTAGTGTATAGTTTCGTAATAGAGAGTATTATAGTGGTGTAGTGTAGTAGTTAAAACGAGTAATAGAGGCCTTAACTATACCTATTATAGTTAACTTAGTGTGTATGATTCTGGTCAGGTTAGTGATTTAGGCATCTAATGAAATAAGAAATACTCATAATCCATACTAATATACAAGATATATAACTAAGAAATCAATGACAGTCGGACGGATAACCACTACCCTAAGCCCACAATCAAACAAGAACAGGAAATAAAGCGAGCTATCGGTCCTAAGTCCTTCAAATCTTATTTATATAAATATATCAGTGTGGTTACATTTTATAAGCAGATTTATTAAATAAAAGTGTTGTCCAATAGAAACATTTGAAAACTTGTTTGTTTGTCCAAAATAGTTTTGAAAACAAATAATTTATTTATAAGGCATAGTGATAAATCACATGTGATTTGAACTACGAGTAGTGAATCACATGTGATTAATTCTGTAACATGAATAATTGCCTTGTATAACTTTTCATAAACATGTATAGTCAACTTGTATCCCCCCTAAAACATATAAAACGTTTGAAAGGTTCATTAAAGGGGTATGAACTCACCTGAAATCGCATAAATCGGGTAAATCGGGTAAAAGTGTCGGTTGAGCGTTTTGTTCCAAATAATGACTTGTGCACCTTTTAGGACCCTAATGTCATATGAAATATGTATTTTACAAGAAATTAATCATTTTAGGCTTTCCATTTAAGTATTTAGGCATTCTAGCATCAATTCGGGGTTTTAGGGCCTAGAAGGGGTTTCCGGGAGTGGTACAAGGCCAAGAGGGGTTTACGAGAACTCCATGAGTTCACTCCCTTGGAGTTTACGGCCAAAGGCCACTCCTTGGGAGTTTACGGCTGTAAGCCCCCTAGGCTTGGCCGTAAACTCATGTGGTCCTTCAAAATTGCAAGTTAAGGCCTTTAATCACTTCCCTAAATTACTAGCAAGTGTTTTGAACTAATTTGGAGGGTTTAAACCCTCATTTAGGGACCTTTTGGGGAGTTTACAGCCAAGGCTTGTGCTTAGGCCGTAAACTCCATTTTGTTCTTCAAAATGTATGTTTAAATGGTCCAAAACACACTCGTACATCTTAGATAAATTTATGAAGGCCTTACGTGGAGTTTTGATGCATTTTGCCATAAAATTGGGGAGTTTATGGTCCAAGTATAGTCTTGGCCGTAAACTCTTCTTTTGGCTTCAAAATGAGGTGCTTAATGGTACAACACACTTCCCTTTACCTTAGATAAATACTAGATGACCTTAGGTGAAGTTTTAGGGGCATTTTGGCAACATTTTTGGGTGTTTACGGCCCAAGACTATGATTGGACGTAAACTCCTCTTTTGTCCTTAATTTGTGTTGTTTAATGGCCTTAAACATTTCCAAGGTTCATAGCTAATTTACTCCATGCCCTAGATGAGTTTTTGGGACATTTATCAAGGGTTTTTGAGTGTTTACGGCCTAAGCATAAGCTTGGGCCGTAATCTCCTTTTTAGGCCTCAATTTCTTATGATATCGTGTCTAAACTCTCCTAGGTATATCCCTTAATTAGTACCCAAGCTTAAAGGAAGGAAAAATGGGACTTTAGGCAAGGTTTTAGGTGTTTACGGCCTAAGGGGCTTCCTAGGCCGTAAACTCCTTTTTATCCACTAAATCTCATGAATTTTGGCCTCAAAATGTTATAAAATATGATTTGGACAAGATAGGGAAGAAACCCTTACGTTTGGAAGCCGAAATTCGCGGTTTTGGAGTCGGTTTCGGGTCTAGAGAGAGAAAGTAGTGAGAGAGAGTGAAGAAGTGGTAAAAAGGCTTAAAAGTAGTGTTCATTTGCTTATATATGTCTCGGGTATTGCACCCGGTACACGGCTACCCGATGCTAAAGTTTAACGGGATTTAAACTTTTTACCCAAGTGAAGTGCTTGAAAAGTAATAGAACTCTATTTAGTTAAACGGGGTTAACATTTCCATCTTATAATTACTTATGATAATATCGGGACATATAAATAACTAGATATTTGTTTATTGACGACTCCAAACATTACAGAAAATAACATATAGTGACGCATTCCGTTAGTGAAAATGGGATTTGTAACAACAATATATTTGGGGTTGTCACATCTAGGTCCTTGAGTTGGAATAAAATGATGTTAAGAAGTGTTGGAGCCTTTAGAGCCATGCCAAGGCTTAAAGGTCTCGACTTTATGGGTATAGGTGTATAAATAAAGCCAGATCTAGAAGTTGGGGTAATGGCTTAACCGATTAAGACCAGAAATGTTGTATGCTAAAGTCTGATGGTTACACTGGGCATAACTCTCAGTACGCGCAGCGTACTGGGTGGAAACCCCGATCCATGGGTTAGCGATGTAAGCCCCGCGTACATCAAGCAGTACGCCCCGCGTACTCAAAGGGTTGACTTTTGTTGACTTTTAGGGTTTTGGTCAACATGAAAACTTTAGGTCAAGGAAGGGTAAAATGGTATTTTACCCTCTGAGGAATGATGATAAGCGGTTAAGTTTAGTTGTGGAAGTCTTTAATTATTGAAATGATATTTTTATGACTAGGTGAGGTAGAGTCGTCATTGGGATTTGGAGATAGCGAGTACGCGAGATTTTAGACTTTCCACGAGGTGAGTTTTCTCACTATACTGTACCCGGAAGGGTTTTCATTGTGTGACCGAAAGGTCGGATATGTTATGAGTTATATGCATTGTATATGATAAGTTAATCATTATATGTGCTATGTATGATATGCTTGATATGGGTCGGAAGGCGTATATGTTATGGGCCGGAAGGCATTGTGATGTGGACCGTAAGGTTGACGCAGGTAGGACCAGAAGGTTTACCGAGTCGAGATGGAAGTCCCCTGAGACACATGGACCGGAAGGTCAGGGCCTAGAAAGGCGTATGTGCGTAAGTAGTATTTTGGGGAACTCACTAAGCACTTGTGCTTACAGTTGTTGTGTTATGTGTTTCAGGTACTAGCGAGGACCGTGGGAAGGCGCCGACATGATTGTACACACTGACGGAGGAACTGTTTTATGATCATGGGATGCATTCTGTTATGATAACATTGTTACACATTTGGATCTCGGAATATTAAACGATGGTTTTGATGTTTGCAAAAATGAAAATTTTGTTCTAAAATTTACGTTGTTACAAGTTGGTATCAGAGCCTTGGTTTGAGGGATTCGGATACACCCTCGGGCATAACTGAACTCAAACCGGGGATTTGAGGAATTTTTTTAATTAATAAAAGCAATAAAAATTTGATAAGAGATTTCGTAGCAACCAAAGGAGAAGCAGTGTGTACGGTCAGCCAGCGCCCGAACGGTAAAATCCCCAAAATACCCTTACAATATGTGTTATGAGATATGTTATGATATGATACGCATGCTAGTAGACTAGGTATTCAAATTAGCACTACAGTGGCCTGATTTGTGATGCCTTAGTCTAGGGGAACCTGCTGCTATGAGATGCTTTGAGAGCGAGTGGGTAGCCAGTGTATAGCAAGGATAGAGTACTCATAAGCCGGCGTTCAGGGAGGAGGACTTGGGGTGAATGCTGATGCGGTGTAGTCGGTAGTATTGGGCCCGTACTACTGAAGACACCGGGTCAGTGGGCAACCCAAGTAAGAATCCTTGGGTATCAGAGACCGAGTAGGGTTGCGTCATCGAGTGCGATTATGCTTGATGGAGTCTCTGATATTTTTATGTTGTATTTCAGAGGCATTATGGTTGGACCACGCCACAGACCTGGTACGAGCGGTGTGAGTGACGAGGAGCTTCGTCAGATGATTCACGAGGAGGTGGCTGCGGCGATCCGGGCCGAGATTCCAGAGATGTTTGGGTCTATCAAGACCACACTGATGGAGACTTTTGATGAGCGGTACGCCGCGGTGACTGAGGCCGCAGCCGCTGTAGCTACCATAGCTGTGGCCGCTGCCAGACCATAGGGAGGTGACTCGTTGCTATTCCGGGAGTTCAGCAACACGAAGCCACCCGAGTTTGACAGGACGCATGATCCGATCGCTGCGATGAGATGGATTGATGATATTGAGGGATGCTTCTACACTTGTTCATGTCTGGAGCATCTGAGGGTACGGTTCGCTTTGAACCAGCTCCGCTTGGGAGCAAAGGATTGGTGGAAGTTCGTGACGGCGAACTTCACTCTTGCGGATATTTCAACGGTGTCTTGGGAGAGATTTACTTCTATGTTCAGAGATGAGTATGTTCCCTCGGTGGAGAGGGAATGGTTGGTTCAGGAGTTCTTGACCCTCAAGCATGGTAATGATTCAGTTACTGTGATCACTCGGATGTTTCATGAGATGGCGATGTTTTTCCCTGAGCAGGTGTCCACTGAGCAGGCTATGATGAGCCGATATTTAGGTGTAATGAGGAGCGATATTCAAGAGTTCGTATCGAACTCGTCATACCAGATCTTTGCTGAGCTCCTAGAAAAATGCCAAGAAGAGAGAGATCGAGTTGGAGACTCAGGCCAGGGAGGAGGCCGAGTCTCTGCGGGTGGATCGGCGGCTGGCTAAGTCCCAGCCGGCAGCCAAGCGGACCAAGTTCGCCGATTCGAGGACGGGAGGTCAGAAGGGCCGCACTTATGGAAAGTGTGGCAAGGGTCATGAGGGGGCATGTCGATCAGGTGCTTGCTACAAGTGTGGCAAGGAGGGGCATATTGCTAGGTATTTCCCCAAGGGATATATGTTTTGCTTTCATTGCAACTAGACCGGCCATCGGAATGCCGAGTGCCCTCAGCTTCACCACGGATCTACGCATGCTGCTAGGGTTACCGAGACTCGGCCGGTGAAAGCCGAGGCTCCGAAGGCTCGTGGGAGAGCTTTTCAGTTGACTGCAGAGGAGGTCCGCGTGGCGCCCGATGTCGTAGCTGGTATGTATTCTTTCGTGTATTTACTTTTATGCTGAGATATTGTGCTTATATTATGATATGCGTAGGTACTTTTCTTGTGAATTCTGTACCTGCCTTGGTATTATTTGACTCGCGTGCGAGTCGGTCTTTTATATCTCTGTCTTTTAGCCAGCACATCGGTATTGATCGGGAGGTGATGAGTCGACTCCTGCGGGTTTCTATAGCGGATGAGAAAGCGGTATACGCCACTGACGTGATTCGAGGATGTGTGCTAGAGATTTTTGGTGTCAAGTTCCTTATAGACTTGGTTCTTATAGCGATGGGGGATGTCTGCGTCATCGTGGGCCTGCACTGGTTGAGTAAGTTTGGGGCAGTCATTGATTGCGAGAGACAGCTGGTGACTATACGAGACCCTAGTGGGGGAGTGCTTACTGTGTATGGTGAGGGGACCCGGTGTGGGTCAGCGTTTTGTTCGGCTGTTAGGGTGAGACAAATTTTGCAGCAGGGTTGCAGTGGATTAATAGCCTATCTGATGGACACTCGAGTGGCCGCAGGGAGGCCAAATTCAGTTGACGAGGTTCCAGTAGTATGCGAGTTTTCGGATGTGTTCCACGAAGAATTACCAGGTGTGCCTCCGGAAAGACAAGTGGAGTTCCGTATCGATCTGGTTCCGGGAGCAGCGCCCATCGCCAAGGCGCCTTATCGCCTCGCTCCACCAGAAATGCAGGAGTTATCCTCGCAGCTTCAGGAGCTGTTGGGAAAGGGGTTTCTTAGACCGAGTAGCTCACCTTGGGGAGTGCGGATTCTATTTGTCAAGAAAAAGGATGGTTCACACCGGATGTGTATCGATTATCGGGAGTTGAACAAGTTGACAGTTAAAAACCGGTATCCGTTACCTAGGATCGATGATCTGTTCGATCAGTTGCAGGGGGCATCTTGGCTCTCTAAGATAGACTTGAGGTCGGGTTATCATCAGATGAGGGTTCGGGATGAAGATATTCAGAAGACTGCATTCAGAACTTGTTATGGGCATTACGAGTTGGTGGTGATGCCTTTTGGGCTCACCAATGCCCCGACTGTGTTCATGGATCTTATGAACAGGGTGTGCGGGCCGATGCTGGATATGTCGGTGATCGTATTCATTAATGATATTTTGGTATATTCGAGGTCTAGGGAGCAGCATGAGGACCATTTGAGGGAAATTGTTGGAGTATTGAGATCGGAGAGGCTATATGCCAAATTCTCCAAGTGTGATTTCTGGTTACGAGAGGTCCAGTTCCTAAGGCACCTTGTTAACCAGAAAGGGATATTGGTCGATCCGGCCAAGATCGAGGCGGTGATGAAATGGGAAGTGCCGAGATCGCCCACTAAGATCAGGAGCTTTCTTGGATTGGTCGGCTATTATAGATGGTTTATCAAGGATTTCTCCAAGATCGCCGTGCCACTTACTAAGATGACCTGGAAGGGTGTTGCATTTTCATGGGGACCCGAGCAGCATTCCTTATTCGAGACCCTTCGTCAGAAATTGTGCGAGGCCCCGGTGCTTGCACTCCCGGAAGGGATGGAGGATTTTGTGGTATAATGTGATGCATCTATATATGGATTAGGGGAGGTGCTTATGCAGAGGGGACACATTAGAGCATATGCTTCGAGGCAGCTGAAGCCTCGTGAGTCGAGATATCCCACCCACGACCTGGAATTGGGGGCTATGGTGTTTGCCCTCAAGATATGGTGACACTATCTTTATGGGGTTGGGCGTACCATCTACACGGACCACAAGAGTCTGAAGTACTTGATGGATCAGCCAAATCTGAATATGCGATAGAGGAGATGGATGGATGTGGTGAAGGATTATGATTGTGAGATCCTGTACCACCCGGGCAAGGCTAATGTAGTGGCCGATGCGTTGAGCCGTAGGGCGGAAAGCACCCCAATCCGAGACATTTGTATGAGATTGACGGTGATGACCCCGATTTTGGACACCATACAAAGAGCTTAGGCTGAGGCTGCGAGACCATAAAACCAGAAGAGGGAGCGGGTTGTCAGTCAGGTATCCGACTTCATTACGGATGGTCGGGGACTTATGACCTTTTAGGTTCGGATTTGGGTACCGTTTGTGGGCAGTGGCGTACTATTTTGATGGGGGAAGCACATCGATCGAAATTCTCGATTCATCCCGGGGCTACTAAGATGTATTTGGACCTAAAGAAGGAGTATTGGTGGCCCTGTATGAAGAGGGATGTTGCATGGTTTGTCTAGAGATGCCTGACTTGTCGTCAGGTTAAGGCCGAGCACCAGCGTCCGCACGGTAAATTGCAGCCGCTGGAAATTCCCAAATGGAAGTGGGAACATATTACCATGGATTTTATCACCAAATTACCGAGGACTATGAGGGGGGTCGATGCGATTTGGGTGAATGTGGATAGATTGACGAAGAGCGCTCATTTTCTAGCCATCAGTGACAGCTCTTCTGCGGAGAAGTTGGCAGAGCTATATGTGAGGGAGGTGGTATCACAGCATGGGGTTCCGATGTTGATCGATTCAGATCGGGATGTGCGATTTACTTCCAGGTTTTGGAAGAAGTTTCATGAGGAGTGGGGTACGAGGCTGTATTTTAGTACCGCATACCACCTGCAGACGGACGGACAGAGAGAGCGGACGATTCAGACGCTTGAGGATGTGCTCCGAGCATGTGTGTTGGATTTTGGAGGGAGTTGGGATACCTATTTACCCTTAGTAGAGTTTTCGTACAACAACAACCATCATTCGAGCATTGGTATGCCACCCTTTGAGCTATTGTATGGGAGGAGGTGTCGCACCCCCATCTGCTGGGGAGAGGTGGGGCAGTGGGTGATGGGTAGCACGGAGATTGTACTTCAGACGACCGAGCAGATACAGGAAGTCAGGCAGAGATTGTTGACCGCACAGAGTCGCCAGAAGAGTTATGCAGATAGGCGTCGGTCCGAGCTCGAGTTTAAGGTTGGTGACCTTGTGCTCCCAAAGGTCTCTCCTTGGAAAGGAGTGATACGATTCAGGAAGAGGAGCAAGTTGGGACCCCGGTATATTGGACCTTTCAGGGTAATTGCTAGGGTAGGCAGGGTAGCCTACCGGTTGGATCTACCTGCTGAGTTGGGACAGATCCATAACACCTTTCATGTCTCACAGTTGAGGAAATGTATTGCCGACGAGTCGGAAGTGGTGCCATTAGATGATATTCAGGTGAATGCAGTCCTGAACTATGTTGAGAGACTAGTGGCGATCGAAAGGTTAAGGTTCTGCGGAACAAGGAAGTACCTTTGGTACAAGTGCAGTGGCAACATCGGAAGGGGTCCAAGCTGACATGGGAGTCCGAGTCTGAGATGCGGGATCAGTATCCGTAATTGTTTTCAGTGTGAGACTTCGGGGACGAAGTCTGGTTCTAGTGGGGGAGAATTGTAGCAAACCGAAATCCAGGTATCCTTCTATTTAGCCCTTCATCTTTGATTGGTTTCCAATTAGGGTTTGCATGTTAGGCGAGTACGCTGGGCGTACAAGGAGTACGCTGTGCATACTCGCGCGCTTCCTTTGCCAAGGTTACACTGGGCATAACCGGTCCAGATCTAAAAACCCTAATTAATTCGGAGGGCTATAAAAGGAATGTGTGGCTCAACTCCTCAGCCACCATCCCTCAGAAAGAAACCCTAAAGAGAGTGTGTATTCGTTCTTAGGCCATTTGGGAGTATTCTAAGCTTTGTGGTACCATTTCAAGGTAGCAAAGGAGAAGAAGAGCTGATTGGGAAGGCTAGAAGTGGTGTTCAAGTGTGGATCTGAGCTTTGCAAAGGTTGAACCTTCATTATAACGTAAAAAGTTCGGATCTTGACATATGGTTCTTATAGTATGCTTTAAGTACCATTTTCTAGGGTTTTAGTCCCAAAGCTTAGATCCATGATATTTCTGGTCTATTTGAGCTATAAACTCATAAAAATGTAATCTTGGACGTGAATGTTGCACCATGCATGAGATCTAGGTCCTTGAATTGGAATAGAATGATGTTAAGAAGTGTTGGAGCCTTTACATCCATGCCAAGGCTTAAAGGTCTCGACTTTAAGGGTATAGATGCATAAATAAAGCCGAATCTTGAAGTTGGGGTAATGTCTTAACCGATTAAGACTAGAAATGTTGTATGCTAAAGTCTGATGGTTACACTGACGTAACTCCCAATACGTGCAGCGTACTGGGTGGAAACCCCGATCCATGGGTTGGCGATGTACGCCCCGCGTACATCAAGCAGTACGCCCCGCATACTCAAAGGGTTGACTTTTGTTGACTTTTAGGGTTTTGGTCAACATGAAGACTTTGGGTCAAGGAAGGGTAAAATGGTCTTTTACCCTCTGAGGAATAATGATAAGGGGTAAAGTTTAGTTGTGGATGTCTTTAATTATTGAAATGATATTTTTATGATTAGGCGAGGTAGAGTCGTCGTTGAGATTTGGAGATAGCGAGTACGCGAGATTTTAGACTTTCCACGAGGTGAGTTTTCTCACTATATTGTACCCAGAAGGGTTTTTATTGTGTGACCGGATGGTCGGATACGTTATGAGTCATATGCATTGTATATGATAAGTTAATCGTTATATGTGCTCTGTATGATATGCTTGATATGGGCCGGAAGGCATTATGTTATGGGTCGGAAGGCGTATATGTTATGGGCCGAAAGGCGTTGTGATGTGGACCGTAAGGTTGATGCAGGTAGGATCAGAAGGTTTACCGAGTCGGGACGGAAGTCCCCTGAGTCACATGGACCGGAAGGTCAGGGCCTGCAAAGGCGTATGTGCGTAAGTAGTATTTTGGGGAGCTTACTAAGCATTTATGCTTACAGTTGTTGTGTTATGTGTTTCAGGTACTAGCGAGGACCGTGGGAAGGCGCCGACGTGATTGTACACACTGATGGAGGAACTGTTTTATGATCATGGGATGTATTTTGTTATGATAACATTGTTACACATTTGGATATCGGAATATTAAACGATGGTTTTGATGTTTGCAAAAATGAAAATTTTGTTTTAAAATTTACGTTGTTACATCTATAGCAGGAATTTTAAGATCCCGATGTGTTGGGGTAAGGTCCATCATCGGGTGATGGGGAGTACGAATGTTGTACTCAAAATGACAGAATTGATTCAGCAGGTTCGCGACAGACTTTAGAAAACATCAAGCTGAAAAAAGAGCTACACAGATAGACGTCTGTCTGATGTGGAATTTCAGGTTGGGGATATGGTTCTCCTGAAAGTGTCACCCTGGAAAGGTGTCACCTGATTTAGGAAGCATGTTAAACTAAGCCCCATGTATATTGGTCCTTTTACGGTTTAGACCGGTTGGGTAGGGTTGTGTATTGTTTGGAACTGCTAGAGGAGCTTGGTCAGATTCATAACACCTTTCATGTCACAACTGTGGAAATGTTTGGTCTATGATTCTGCAGAGGTTCCATTGGAGGACATTCAGGTGGATGATTGCCTGAGTTATATAGAGAGACAAGTGATGATCCTTGACAAAAGGACGATCCTTGACAAAACGATGAAGACTCTATGAAACAAGGTTGTGGATCTTGTGAAGGAGTAGTAGTAGCACCGAAAGGGTTCAGAGTGGACATGGTAGCTTCAGGATGTGATGAGGGAGCATTACACAGAGTTATTTGTAGCAATGTACTTCGAGGACGAAGTCTAATTAAAGTAGGGGAGAATTGTAACACTCGATTCAATGTATTTTTAATTTTGACCCATTGTGTGTAATTAGTTTGCATATTTGGTTCCTAGGGAATTATTGTAATTTTTGGGAAGGGGAAGAGTACATTAGGAGCAACTCTTGTACGTGGCACGTACATAATCAGGGGACAAATCCTAATTTTAGGGTTTGGGCCCTATTTAAGAACCTTTATGCCCAAGGTTTTCTACTTACCATCCTCCTTAGTCACTTTTGAGTCCTATTTCGAAACCCTAGCTCATTTCAAGAGAGAGTTGACATTTATGTGTGTTTTTGTGGAACTCCAAGAAAATGAAGCTTGGTTGAGGAGCATTGATCAAGGAAAAGCTTGTAGATCCAGATTTCATTCATCATTTCCATCTTTATAAAGGTATAAAGCTTTGACCTTGCTCATTCTATGCTTAAATGTAGATCTATTAGAGTCTTGGACACTTTGTGGTCCCATGTATGTGTGCTAATGGGTATCTGCTACTCCAGAAGTTTTGAGTTGCTCCTCTTGATGTTTCTAAGGACCCTAGTCCATAAAGATTGCATCTTGATTGTTAAAGATCACCCACGCATAAGTAAATGCTCATTTGGTGGAAGTAGGATGCTAAATCTAAGGTTTGAGTCCATTTCAGCCACGCACAAGAACCAAGTTAGTGACTTTATGGATTAAGATGTTCCCTGAGGTTTGGATATGGAATATGGACATTTGTTCATAAACATTAAGTGCTTAATAGGCAATATGGCTTAATGGAGGCGTACACTGCACATATATGTCTTGCTCCCTGACTCTATGTAGACACCTAGTACGACGGGCGTACTAGCGGAACACTTAGCATATGCGATTGCGATGGCCTTTTGACTTTTGGGCTGCTATTAGGCTTTATGGTTTTGGGCCCTTATTGGGCCACAAGTGCTATTGATTTTGGGCCATTGCTAGGCCTTGGGCCTTCTTAGATTTGGGCCCACATTAGGCTTTGAGTGTTCTTTAGGAATTTGGCCATTATTTGGGCTTTTTTACCATATAGTTTGGGCCTCAACTTTTGGGCCAACTGAGGGAAGGGCAAAATGGTATTTTACCCTGAGAGTCGGGATTAGTAGATTAAAGTCCCGATTATGGTTTATGACCCAATTCTTATTTAGGGTTTTGTTTGATTCGTTAGTGCGGGGATTCTCCGGTTCAGGAGTCCGAACATCTATTTGACTGACAGTAGACTGAGGTGAGTTTGCTCACTAACTATAGGACATTAGGGATTGTATATGCTTGTAGTATTTGTGACTCCTGATGTCTGTTTTGTAAACATGTGTGCCTATTTTCTATATGTATGTGTAACGCCTGTGTATCTAGGGTAGCCATTAATGATAAGGTAATAGTCTAGGTCAACCTTTGTAATTTTTTTTGAAATAATAAGATGTATTATTTGAGTATTTTGTGTTTTATACTTAATTATTATAATTTAAGGAATTAAGGATAAAAATAAGCATCGAAAATAAATGATAGATAACCCTGGTATCTATGAACAAAGTTGTAGTGGTTGAAATAAGGATTTCGGAGATATAAAGAATACCGAAATCCAAGTTATAAAGAAGAAGTTATGACTTGTCGAAGTTTCACGACAGAACCGGCACGATACTATATGACGTAAAAAGTGAATTTACGATAAAGTTCTTTTCAGTATTAGTGATCTAAACGAAAATCATAGTATATGTTAAACCGAGAGTGTGCATAAAAAGAATATCCAAATCTGACTTCGTATGAGGAAGTTAAAAAATTTCTAAGATTTGGCATAACAATATGTAGCCTGAAACTCGAATTTTAAATCGAGTGATTTTTAGCCGAAACAACCTAAACGAGTATCAAAGATCTTGTTGATTGTAGTTTAACGGTCAAAAAGACAGACGAAAACAGATTTCGGATGAAGAAGTTATGATTTTTTAATGTACCTTTCTTGACGGGACCTATTAAAAATATAACTTTAAAAATAAAGTCAAAATTAGCCGATGGAGTGTAAACGAAAGATGTAGAGCATGGTCTCACCTACGTGTGGATATAAAGAACGTTAAAAATGGAGATTATATGCAAAAGATATGAATTTTTGGAAGTTTTTAAATAAAAATTCGAGAGTTATCCCAAGTCGTACGCCCAGCATACAAGAGTACGCCCAACGTACTCGGAATAGGTAACAAGTTGGCCACGTCACCTCTTTCTTCGGACGGAGGACACCTATCGTGTAAGTTTGGCATGTCTGAAGCCTGGGAACCGAGCGGAAGCCACATTTCTCTACGCGCAATGTATAAGGCATATGCCCAGTGTACCTAGAATTACACCTAGCGTAATCCGAGGACACATCCTCCTATAAATAGGATGCGAGACTTTCCGGAAATGGTTTACAATTTTCATTCTCTTTCACTCTTTATACCACTTTTAACCTATCCTAAACCCCCCGAAGCCTCGGGAACGCCCCTAACAGCCAAAGCAAGCCCGAAGTCCCGAATATCCCGAGAAAAAAGAGTTTTCGAGCAGAAACTCTGCCCGCGTGAAGCCCGATTTTTTAGAAAACATCCTGATATCATTAAAAGAGATTGTTTTAAGGGACGAAGTGTTGTCCAATCACCGTCTTATCATGTGAGTGTATAGTCACTTTCATCTTACACGTAGATATGAAGTATTTTATATAAAATACATGTTATGTCAATATATATTGCTTGTTTATTTGAGATGGATGTTGAATGAATGATTTATACAGGTTTTAAATGATTTAAACTTGATATGTATTTTATATCTACAAAAAATGTTGGGTAAAACATGGGTAGATGAAATAGTTGGTATGCGATGAAAGATGAGTTGGATAAATGAGATGATCGGTGATATAGATCATGATATGAGGTTGAGGGGTGGAATATGAGAGAAGCCCTTACCCAAACATTGCCCCCTATCATTCAGCAGAGTATGGATGATAACCATGGACTATTCTAGACGGTCCGTGGAACACTATCAAGCTCGCAACCTGTATGTGTTGTGAAATATATGTTCATCATATGTACTCTAAAACCCTTTGACATGTATTGCAGGTGGATTCTCGTGAATAATACTATCGATAAGTGAGAGATATGGAGTTAGCACATGTTGCATAAACACTGCAGCTATGGACTTAGTTCCTGTTGTATAAACCTTGGCAGCTATGGACTTAGTGCCTGTTGTATAAACCTTGGCAGCTATGGATTTAGTGTCTGTTTTATAAACCCTAGCGACGATGTACTTTGTGCCTATTCCTTAGGATGAATCCTTAGGAATGAGTGATAGATGATTCCTAGGGTAAATCCTTAAGAAATGATTAAGACATGGTTATTTGTTATTAATCTGGGAGTATGGATTAAGACATGGTTATTTGTTATTAATCTGGGAGTATGGATTAAGACATGTTTATTTTTTATTAATTCGGGAGTATGGATTAAGACGCATTTAAATCGTCCCTAGTCTGAGACTATGGAATGGGCACAGTTATTGATCCGGGAGTATGGACTTAGTGCCTGTTGTATAAACCTTGGTAGCTATGGACTTAGTGCCTGTTGTATAAACCTTGGCAGCTATGGATTTAGTGTCTGTTTTATAAACCCTGGCGACGATGTACTTTGTGCCTATTCCTTAGGATGAATCCTTAGGAATGAGTGATAGATGATTCCTAGGGTAAATCCTTAAGAAATGATTAAGACATGGTTATTTGTTATTAATCTGGGAGTATGGATTAAGACATGGTTATTTGTTATTAATCCGAAAGTATGGATTAAGACATGGTTATTTGTTATTAATCTGGGAGTATGGATTAAGAAATGTTTATTTGTTATTAATTTGGGAGTATGGATTAAGACGCATTTAAATTGTCCCTAAGCTGAGACTATGGAATGGGCACAGTTATTGATCCGCGAGTATGGATCAAACATACCCGATCCGGGAGTACGGATCAGACATACCCGATCCAGGAGTATGGATTAGGTAAAGAGGTAAAATTTTGATCCATGAGTATGGATTAGGTAAAGATGTTGATTTTAGATCTAAGAGTATAGATCGTGTTGTTGTGAGGATCGATAGAGTGGGGTAATAAAGAGGATAATTGGGATGGAAAATTGGGTTGATTGTTTGATGTTTAAACATAATAAATATATTTATTGGGGGTTGAAAACCCTATATGCTCACCGGGCTCCCAAGACTGACCCACTCAACTTTTTATATTACAGGTAGTGGATCCAGAGCGTAATTCGTCGATGTCGAGGGATTTTTCGATTATAGGCCAGTAGTTGTAAATCACTTTTGTAAGGCTTATAATGTATTGTTTATGCTTTTTCTGTGTATCGGAACATGACCTCCTGAGGTTTTGTTATATAATGAAAATACATTTCTTTAAGAAATTATTTGATAAATTTTTATTATATTTTGTTTTGGGAACAAATTCCGCAACACCTTTTGGAAGATTACTCAGATTTTATTTTAAAAGCATAAACTAAATCAGTCTTTTCTGGCCGACAAATTTGGGGATGTCACAATTGGTATCAGAGCATTAGTTTAAGCGAACTAGGAATTAGTAGGATTTCTAGACTTAAACTTAGAATGCTAAGTGATGATCTTGAGATGAGTGTCTACCATATTTCAGACACAAGCACTAGTATATTTTTGGAAAGATGCCTAAAATGCTTTTATGTGCTAAATGCTATATGTTTTCCATATATGATATTATTTTTTCAATCTATGGTTTGTTGCTGATCGGATATAGAAACCTTATGTGTTCATGATTCTAAGCGTATGACTACGATATTAGAACTAGCATGTTAACGTTTTGGAGTGATAAGGATAATTTAAATATCCATCATGAATAGAGATATAAATTCTCCTAATTTGGTGTATAGACAAAATGGCAAGAACCCAAAACAGAACTACAAACACAAATGAAAACAAAAATCAGCAACCTCAACCCCAAGTAATTGAGCAATTGCCGATAGTAGAAACTGCACCAGAGCCATTCATAACGGCTGGAGTACAAGCCATGATTCGGGCTATGATGGCCGAATAAAGGGAAGAGATGAGAAAGTTGTTGCTGAATAATAGTGATGAATCCTCAATGATGTTCGAACAAACTAAACTGAATGACGGACAATCAGTAGAAGAGGGCGATAGTAGGACTGTTAGTCAAGCGAAACCCCTAGTAGCAGAAAGGGATGGCCCGTAGGGGAGAATCAACAGAGATGGGTGTATGTATAAGAATTTCTTGGGAGCAAAACCGCTAAGTCTTTCAGGAAGCCCCAAAGCATGTGAAGATTATGGACTGGATCTCCGAGATGGAGATGGTGTTTGAAAGTTGCAATTGCAACAACAAGCAGAAAACTGTCTCTGTAGTCAGACAGCTAAAGACTAGAGTTTTAAGTTGGTGGAAGTTGGTGGAAGATACAATGCCACAGGAAGAAGCCCTGAGGATGTCTTGGAAAACATTCATGGAGCAGTTAAACATACAATACTGCTCCAAAATAGATCTGATAGACCTAAACAATGAGTTTCAGAACCCGAGGAAAGGGAAGATGAGCATAGATAAGTGTACCACAACATTCACTAAGAAGATGAAGATATTTCCCTACTTGGTGTTGATGGAACTCTCCAAGATATATAGGTTTGCTAACGGATTGCCAGCGGACCTTAGTGCAACAGTGTAAATGGAAACATCCTTGAAGGCAGTCGTTAGAGTAGCCAAGAATGTGGAGATCCAACTTAGGGAAAAGAGTCTGGAAAGGGCTGAGGTAGCCAAGAAGAGGAAGTTTGAGGGATCCTCAAGGTTCAAAAATAAAAATAGGTTCCTGAAGTCTGACCCCAACAACAAGAAGTATGGGGATAGTAATGAAGAAAGGTGGTGTGACAAATGTGGAAGGAAACATACTGGGAAATGTCATAAAGAGGTGACATGCTTCAAATGTGGGAGGAATGGTCATTATGCCCATGAATGCACAACCCATATAGAAGTCTACTTTAAGTGTGGTGGAGAAGGACACTTCAAGCAAGACTGCCCGAATAGGGAAAAGACAATGAAGCCAAATGAACCGCCAAAACAACAGCCAAGGGCATTCCAAATGATCTTCAATGAAGTAGGTGACGATGCGAGGAATCAAGGATGAAGACTTCATATCCAAAAATCAAGTTTTGAATTAGCAATGTGAATAGTAACATGTGGTGTATCCTATTAGAGGCATAGTATAGGGTAAACTTGGAACTCTATGTGATCGTTTCAAGAAATAATATAAACCTTGGTTTTGTTATCTGATGTATTATATGATTATGTGAAATTTTTGAATGGTGACTTGGAAAATTGCGAGACAACGCTTGGGATGAGTATGAGTAGGTGAATAGTAGTAGAGGCCTATACTACTGGAACCACAACACTCACACTTGGATCAGGAAAAGTCACAAGGTTACCAAGAAGCTAGTAATTGATTTTGTTTTTGTTCAAGTATGTCGTAACCATCGTTTCGGTAATGACTAAGAAGATGATTGATATTCCAACCCTAGAGATCATGTCGAATCGAGTCCGACTAAGATGAGTATGTTACGTGTTTTGGAAGAATTGAGTCCAAGGTTTACTAAACCGCTGACCTAGAATTTTTTAATAACATTTTTGCAGATCCTCATAAAAATGCTAACAAAAACCATGTTTCTGATGAATTAAAAATGCTGGAGATATCCGGTTAAGGATGTTTTATAAATATTACTTAAAATAATCTTCTATGTTTCTGTTACTAATGCATAATAAAATTATATATCAGGGGTAAGAATTTTGTGATTAAATACGAAGGTTCATTCAAAAGTGGCAATTCCCATTGTCTTGTTCTTGATCATGTTGCCCATGATAGGTCTGAGGTGATCCCTTATTCCTACATTCATTTTTTATCAGATCATTGTACTTTCATTTTTTTCTTATTAAGGCAATGTTTCTATTTCTTGCATTTAACCCTAGGGAATTGATTTTTCCACTGTAATTTTAATCCATCCCCTTAGATTTGTTTGAACATCCTATTATACCCTTCATTTATCTTATTAAATATTACAGGGAAGAAGATTCCAGGGCTAACAACACTCATTCTTTATTCATTCTTGCTTTCTTATCGGCTTAGATTCTTCATCTCACTCTCAAAAGGTAAGTGATTCTCAATATCCAATTCTGTTAAAACCATGCGTATGTGTATGAATTTTCAATCTCTGATTCTCAAGCTTGTCATTGCTATGCGAATGAATTGTCAAAGTTTAAAGTTTTGATCAATTGAACATATTGATTATGTGTGTACGTATGACTCTATGATTCTTTATACATGAGTATGGATTGTGGAAAATTTTATTTGTTTGAATTGTCAATTCACTGATTCTTTGATTTATCTGCAGCAAGAGCTTGGTATTCATAAACTTATTCTTGAAAATAAATGGTGCAAGTCACTTTACATTGTAATATTGAAGACTAGAAACTCCAATAGAAATCGACATCACAGGTTTGGGTGAAACTGTTTCAGTTGATTACTCTTAGCTGATGGATATAGAAGGGAAGAAATGACTCAATTCTTAGCAGGAAAAGATCTTCACCTGCCCATTAATATTTGATAATGTTTTTTCTTTGGTGCTCTCATCGCTTAAACATAGTAGGGGTAGGGGGAAGGAGAGATGGAATAGCTGATGTATCTCTCCTTTCCATTGATTGTACAGACTTAGTGCTTTTTTTGTCTTCCTAGTGCCTTTCTACTTTGCAAAGTTTATAAAAGTCTTGTCGGTTCAAAAAAAATAGTAGGCACAAGGATGATTGTATCAAAATCATCATGTGAAGAATATGTTGGATATAGGTCTGCACATGATAAAAAGGCACGTGAACTATATAAGAAAAAAATAAAGAACAGAGGCTCAAAATATGGGATAGTATTCTGAGTTTTTAGTTATCTATTTGAATCTCAAACTAGTCCTACTATGCTGAAAATAAAACACAACAAAACAAATTAGTCCACTGATTTTAGAGGAATTTAACAATTATGCCTCTAAGTGTATTTTTCAAATGCAGAATTTTAGTAAACCATTATACCAAACCAAGATCCACGCAAACACCACAACAAGAGTTTGCATTTGAGTAACAGTTACAATTTAAATATAAATAAAGCTGTAATTGTCAATTTCACTACAAAATCAGTGTATTATCAAAAATGTTCATGGAAGTACAGTTCCCCTTGTTAATATCCTTCAGCTTTTCTTTCTTTTTTGTTAAGGTGTCGAAGAGAGAAAAATATGTCCAACAACTCTCATGGTATAGCTACTATTTATTCAAAGCACTTTCTAGTCTTCATAAACAGGTAACTATTTTAATCAAAGAAAAATTTCCCATATCGAAAACAATTAATTCTGATTTTTTCCTTGGGGAGTAGTTCACATAGACGTTAAGCTTAGAAATTTCCTTTTCTCTCTCAGGGCTTCCAAGGGTTATCTCATAGATTTGAACCTTCCAACTGTAAGTTATTCTTTTATAAAACTTTCTTTAGTAATATGATATTTAATTAGTAACCAATACACAAAACGTCTTTTTAACAGGATTTGCATCAGAAGTTCGGATCCACAGGTGAGCCCGAATTTACATTCTTCCTAATAATTTACTTTTCTACTTCATTTGAGAAAATTTACCGATTTAAATTATCTTTTTATCTTTTTCACAAAAAAATCCAAGTCTAATAATGATGCAAGTTTTGGTCTTCCTCCTACAAAGAGTAGAAAATACATAAGCTCCAAAGCTTTAGAACTAGTGACACACATAAAAAAGAAGAGTGATCAAATAAAGATGAAAAGCCAAGGTACAGATGGTTCTGGAATAACCTCTACAAAAGACACAACAAACAACATAGTTCCATCAGCAGAAAGGCTTAGGGATCCTATTCCCCCCACACAGATAAAATAACTTCTCAACTTATTACATGAAGCATTACAGGGTCCCGATCATCAACCAATAACTTCAAAAAGAAAATGTGTTGCTGCCCCTCCAACAAAATTTGATAACAAAAACCTCACATACTAATGACATTGTGAGGGTCTTGGTAGGTCCACTAAAGGTTTGTTCTTATTTTAAAAGTTTCAAGTTTGTTATCATGAAAGTTAGACTTGAAATGTATTATATTATGTATGAAACATCTGGTGGTTTACAACTTGCATATATCTCGATATCTAGATATCACATTCAAGCTAAATATTTTCATTCTAAAAGGTTTTTATCATACATAACTTATGTATAGAAAGTAGAAAACCAAACATAAGTTTACAACTTAGATATATCTCTTGTGTATTTATTTGGTTATTTGAGTATTTTGTATATGTAGGAGTTCTTGGGCACCTTTTCTTGCAGTAGGCTCATCGGTTTGTTAAGATCTGAAGCTATTTTAAATCTTTCCGTAATATGATAATTGATTTTTTGGTATAGCTTCAACCAGAATCGATTATGCAAATCATTTTGGTTCCACGGATAATGATGCCAGTAAAGGTATGGATTTATATGGGGTTCAGTTGCTGCTAGTGAAACAAAAGAAGTTGTTGTCGGGTGGGGAGCGAGTTCAAGTGGTGCAAAAATTGAAAATTGAGATGACTACTTTCAACCCTTTTTAGGGAAAACCCCATAATAACAATGTACAATTAGATCCCCTTAATATCAATGTATTACAATATTTTGACATGATGTTATTGGATAAATTTGATTATTTTGGTATATATTTGTTTCCATATTTTTATTATTATGTGTAAATGAGTGTCGTAAAGGCACGTCGGAAATGCATATCGTAAATGGTTGTTGAAGTTTATGACATGCAAATGCGTGTCATCTTCATTTATGACAAGGGCTTTAATGATACGCAATGCGTGTCGTAAACGCGCGTCGTAAGGTTACGACACGCAATTGCGTGTCATCTTCCTTTATGACAGGGCCTTCCTTGACACACAATGTGTGTCGTAAATGCGTGTTGTAAATGCACATCATAAATGTGTGTCATAAATAGACGACGCGAAAAAGCATGTCGTCTTTCGTAATGACAATGCTTTCCTTGACATGCATTTGCAAGTCGTCTGAGCGTTTTATGACACGCATTGCGTGTCATAAAAGGTTGTTTTTTTTTGTAGTGTTAGGATTGTTGAGTAATCTGGGAAATAGTTATAAAAACTGTATAAATACGAATAATTAGCAGGACATAATAATACTCATACCTTTTCCTTAGTCAATATAATTAAAAGACGTAGAATTTAAAATTTTAAATTCCAGATGTGTATATGTATAGTAAAATTGTATTGATATGTGTTACACTAAAAAACAAACATTGCACCATTGCATGTTTCTTAATGTACATTGTTAGTCTTACCAAGACTAGGCTCGCTTACTTTAATGCTATAATGAAGGTTCTAGGCGGTCGCTCTGATTCCTAATAACATTGGTTTTTAAGTGGAATTTAGTGCACTCAACCCTCACCACCATCATGTGTTTTAAGTAAAGTTATCATAAGAGTTTGATAGGAAAATTATGCAATGTTAAAATTATCAACTTAATAAGAGAGTTGGCTCTTTAGGTATGTTTACAATTGAATTATGTCCAACTTCAAATTTTAATAATCAGATACTTGATATAGGATGCGGAACCCATATTTGTTCTAATGTGAAGGAAGTAAAACGAAGAAGGAATTTGAGACATGGGGAGCTTGATTTTATCATGAGGAAAAAGAGCAGGGTAAATGTTATCAAGATAGGAAATTACGAGATTTTAGTGTCACTTAGTTTTTCAATTAGTTTATTAGATGGTTTCTCTTCTCCTGACATGGTGAGAAACATTATCTCATTTTATGCATTGTGGCATGCAAACATCCTTGGTTAGTTTCCTTTTAGATTTGATAATAATGATGCTGGTATTTTGGCTTACAAAGATAATACTCTTTATTTTGAAGCAAACATTTTCAATGACATATATGAATATGTGATTGGAGTAAGGAAAAAGGATAACTTAATCTTAAATGTTAATTCATCTGGTTTAGCTAAATCATGTCTATGGCATTGTCTTCTTGGCCATATAAATAAGAAGAGAACCGCTAAGCTCCATTTAGATGGGATCTTGGAACCATTTAACCTTATGCTCAATGGAGATTATGAATCTTGTTTACTTGGGAAAATAACAAAGTCACCTTTCACAGATAATTGTGTGAGGGGACATAACTTTTGGATATCATCAACTCGGATGTATGTAGTCCATTCAAACACATCACTACAGATGGTTAAAGATACTTTCTCACATTTACTGATGATTTTAGTGTGTGTGTATATATATATATATATATATATATATATATATATATATATATATATATATATATATGGGTATGCTTATCTAGTTAAACATAAGTTTGGGACATTTGAAGTATTCAAGAAGTTCCAGAGAGATGGACAGAACCAACTAGGCAAGAAAAACAAGAGACTTCATTCGGATAGGGGCAAAAACTATCATAGTGATGAATTCTATGATCATATTAAAATTTGTGGGATAGTCTTACAACAAGCTTCACCAAGAACACCATAAAAAAATGGTGTGTTTGAAAGGATAAATTGAACCTTGTTGGACATGTTTCATTCTATGATGACTCGTGCTACAATTCCAATTAGTTTTCATAGTTATGCTCTAGAATCTGCTGCTTACATACTTAACCTAGTACCAATAGAAGGTTGAAAAGACAACATTTGAAATGTGGAAACCTCTCTTACACAAATCATGGTTTAAGGTTGTTAGGCTTTTGTTCATCGAGAATCACTCAGAAAACTTGAACCTGGATCCGAGAGGTGTCACTTAATTGGTTATCCCCAAAATTCTTTTGGATACTTGTTATACAAGCCTACTGATAACATGATCTTTCTTGCTCATAGGGCAGTTTTCCATGAAAGGGAGCTGATATCTCAATAATCTAGTGGGAGCCCGATTGATCTTGGTGAGATTCAAGAATCAACCAATGAAGAACCTAAAGTTTCCAATGGACCTCAAAAAGAGGTTGATGAACCAATTAAGGAATTTAATATACCTCCCCTCCACCTCGTATATCTAATAGAGAACATCGTCCACCATAGTTTTATGGATTCCATATCACTCAAGAGGATGACAACCTTTTGGGAGATAATCAATTGCATAGCTATCAGAAAGGCATAGCAAGCCTAGTGGCTGCAAAATGGAAAGAGGCAATGTATAGCGAGATTAAGTATACATGCGATAACCAAGTATGGAACTTTTTTGATCCTGCACTTGGCCTTAAAACCATTGGATATGATGTAGATAGGTCTTCAAAAATATTATGAACATGAATGGGAATGCGCAGACTTATAAATCTTGGCTGGTTGCAAAACATTATACTCGGACTCTAGGAATTGCCTATGAAGAAACTTTCTCACCAATATCTATGATTAAGTCTATTAGTATACTACTTACGATATGATATTTCATTACTATGAAATATGGAAAATGGATGTAAAAACTACTTTCCCTGATAGGAAACTGACCGAGGATGTTTACATAGCTCAACCAGAAGGTTTTGTACAATACAAGTTTCCTAATATGGTATACAAGCATGAGAATTCAATTTATGGACTTAAACAAGCACCTCATAGGTGGAAATTTTGCTTCAATAAGAAAATCAATGAATTTTGTTTCTTAAGAAATGAAGATGAACAATGTGCATATGTAAGATCTAGTGGGAGAGTAATTGTCTTTCTTGTCTTATATGTCGATGACATTCTTCTTATAGGAAATGACATCCCAACACTAAATAATGTAAAAAGTTGTCTTAGGAAGAATTTCACTATGAAGGACTTGGGAGAGGTTTCTTATATACTTGGTATTAAGATCTATATGGATAAATGTAGGTGACTAATATTACTTTGCCAAAATAAATACTTTGATAAAATCTTGAAGACATTCAAGATGGAAGACTCTAGGAAATGATTTGTACCTATACAACGTGGCACAACATTGAATAAAACTCAATATCATAGTACTAGTGAAGAACTAGACATAAAGAGTCGAGTCCCATATGCTTCATCTAATATGATTGATCACATATTCCATGATATGTACAAGGTCAGACATCTCATACTATAATTGCATTACGAGTCATTGTCAAGCCAATTCTGGTGAAAGTCATAGATCGCAGTCAAGAACATTCTGAAGTATCTTAGGAGGACTATAGATATGTTCTTGGTTTATTATGGTAAGGATCAACTAAGTGTTAATGGATATGTGGATGTAACTTTCCAAACTGATAGAGCTAATTTGCGATCACTGTTTTCTTTTGTATTCATGTTGAATGAAGGAGCGGTGGCTTGGAGGATTTCTAAGCAAGAGACCATATAAGACTCAAATACAGAGATAAAGTATATTGTGGCCAATGAAGTGGAAAAGGAAGCAATGTGGATAAAGAAGTTCATCAATGATTTAGGTGTTGTTCCAAGAATAATTGAACTGATTGAGATCTTCTGTAATAATGAGGGTGTAGTTGCTTTGGGTAAAGAACCCCAAGATCACAAGCACACAAGTCATATACTCAAAAAGTTCCACTATATACTGAAGCTAGTTGAATATGGAGACATTATTGTGAGTTGAGTTTTGTCGGAAGATATCCAATTGATCGACTCACCAAACCATTGTCACAAGTTTAGCATAATGCTCATACTAGATCTATTGACATTACATGTGCTAGTGATGATTTAATTACACAACTTGTAGTTTGATTTATTGTGGAACATTTTAGATTACGTTTCAAATTGATGATTATTAATAATAAGTTGCTATTTTTATTCATATTCTCCGTGTTCCTATTTTTGCATGTTTAGAAATTCGTATATAATAATATCTTACTCAAAATTCTACAAATAGTCCTACTCTTGGAAGATATCAGTGAATTAAGTATAAGCTTTGTTTGTGTGTTCATGGTGTCTTCTCATACATTTCTTAGTAGAACATGGTGGTGTCCTTTCCAGGGTTTCATTGTTTTCTAAATAGTGAAGTAGGAAGTAAGGGGATTTATCGCATGATATATGACATCCCTATTTTCACGGTTTGAAAATACCTTTTCCTTATGCTTATTCTGAAATAGGGAATTCTTTATAAATGTGGAATTTGTCCTATAAGAGTATGTCCAAAGAAACATTTTCCATTGATTAGTAAAAACTTGGAATGTCATAACTGATATAAGAAATATAAGCATAAACATAGTCATTACAAGCCTTACAAGAACTTATTGTAGTAATGGCCTAAACTCCTTGAATCTGTTAGCAGATTACTATCCTTATCCTTGTGTACCGCTACCTGTGATACAACGAAACTAAGTGAATCAGGCTTGGGAGCCTCGTGAGCATATAGGTTTTCAAACCCACAATATTATATTGTTTTAATATATATATATATATATATATATATATATATATATCACCAAACAATTAATATCGATTACCCATTCCCGTTCTTCTCACTATTCGATCCTAAAATGATAATCTCAAAGGAACTATCCTAAAGGATCTATTCCTCGAGGATTCCTTAGCAATATAGGTCAATAAAGCATCTATGAATGGGATAGAGTACTTGAATGAACACACAATCCATACTCCTAGATAGTATGCTTCATTAATACCTACAAATTTTGAGTCTGCTAGTGTTCCACTAGACTGCCTAGATGAGTCTGTGGTCATCATCAATACTTTGCTAGTTGACTGCTCTCATTTGGGATGGTCTCTCACCATTATTTTATCTTTGATATAGTCTCTCACCATTATATTATATCTACTATTCTCTTTCACCATTATATTACCTCTAGTATGGTGTCTCACCATTATATCATATCCTTCTCACCCTTTTTCTACCCAATACTCTTATAAATACGGTGAAATACATATATGATTTATTAAAGTAAAAGTCATATAATATCATCTCAATTAGCATAGATATCATGAATATAGATAGTAATCACACATGGCATGTAAGAAAATTAAATACTTGATATTTATGGATAAGTTGAAAGTAACTATGCACTCACTTGTTAAAATTGGATGACTGGTGATTTGGTCAGCGCTTCGCCAAACACCTTATCTTTTCCTTTGGAAAGACCTAGATATAGTTGTCACTAAGTCTTATCCTTATATTCCATAATGATTGTCTAGATTCCTCAATAACCCCAATGTCTACATAAAGATCTATCAAATAAGGAATAAACAGGTGAGATCATATCGGAGGTAGGGTCTATTTGGTATACAGAGTATATTGTTTGGAAATCCCACTTTAGCCTAGACATCATTATGATAAGTAGATCAATCAATATTATGACATGGAATCATTGATAAATCTTGTTTATAGGTTCATAATAATGATAATGAATTTAAATATAATTTAAACTTGAAGTAAGGTAAATGCATCTTAACTTACAAAAATTTAAGCGAAAACCAGGAAATTGCATGGACAAAACATTGACCCAAATACTCCTTCTCGTCAGACTCCTAGATATGCTACGACCCCACTAAAATACTAAGAAACTCCAAAAAAATAGGATCAAAAGGGTGGAAGGTTTCTAGAGAATTCTGGAGTGAATTGAGGAGAATGAATGAAATTCGAAGGGGTTTTATAGGTTCAACAAGTGTGTGTCGCACCTCACGAGTGTATCGGCCCCTCTTAGCTGATGTCGCGTGTCTGATTCCTCTAGGACTTGCCACATGTCCTTTTTTGTGGCAATACATGTCTCATTCTCATGGTTCCATGTCATTGTATCTCTCGGAGGAGTCAGCCGTCTGACATCCTACGTGGCACACTCTAGTTCTGCAACGTGACCCTCAACAAGTATTTTCGCAAATCTTTGAACGTTCATAACTTCCTCATATGAGCTTCATTTTTTATGTTCATTATATTCGCGAAATTCTCTCAACGAACTCTATAACTTTCCATTAGATTTCAATAGCTAATTCTTACTATAACTAAACTTCATATTTAGACCAGTTTAGACTACTAAAGTCCATGCAAAATTCATAATTCCTTGATACGAACTCTATTCTTGACTGCATTATATCGACGGGATTCAAAAGATATTCAACTCTCATTTAAATTCTTTTAGCTAACAATCAACTTTGAATTTTGATTTTTGTGTCGACACCATTGCACTGAAACTTTGAAAATCATAACTTCCTCACATGAAGACAAATTTAGACATCCTTTATATGCACAATCTCAATTTTACGATTACGATTTTCATTTAGATTACCAAGGCTAATAAGTGACCTATTTACGATTCACTCTTTATGTCGTGAATGGCTAAGTCAGTTTGATAACGGACATTCAAAGAAGCATAACTTCTTCATACAAAGTTGGATTTAAGTGCTCCGTCTATCCATGAGATAGTCATTACGGCTACCGCATCATTAGCTAACATTATATTGTATATATTAAATTTCAAGCACAAATCTATGGGCGTTACATGATACCTCATCTCAAGAGCGTACGCCTCCTACAAATGAATGCAAAGTTGTATTAGTGGAGGCTATTTATTCAAACCATGGATTGTTTCTGTCAGTGGCAGCAACATTGAAGCAGTGTCGTTAAAACATACATAGGGATTGTATGAGTCTACATGGACTGAGTCATTTGTGTCACCACTCTGATGGTCTGGTTACTTTTAATGATGGGGATGATGACATGAGCGAACATATTGTTGGTATTCAAACATAACCACCCAATGAGCCGAAGGTTAACCTAAATGAGGGGTTGGTATTGGATGCTCAGCTGCTTAGTCGTGTTTTTAAACTACTTGTCTGTGACATCCCTAATTTCTCGGCCAGAAAAGACCGATTTGTTTATGCTTTGTTTTTAAAGTTAGAGTAATCTTTTAAAGAAAACAGTTGCGGAATTTGTTCCCAAAATGTGATAAAGATTTATCAAAACATTTCTTTAAAGAAATGTATTTTTATTATATAACAAAATCTCAGGATGTCATGTTCTAATACAGACACATAAGCATAAACAGAACTTAGATTATTTACACTAAAGATTTTACATCTACTTTAATCTCTCCGTAAAATATATCTTCGTATCGATACCTGTGATACAAAGAAAACTGAGTGGGTCAGGCTTGGGAGCATAGTGAGCATATAGGGTTTTCAACCCACAATAATATAATTATTATATTCAACCATCAAAAATCAACCCAATACCCATCCCCATTATCTTTTTCATTTCTTAGGATTTTACCCTAAGAATTCAACTACCCGTCATTCATTCATTCCTAAGGATTGACCTAAGGGATTAGCACAAAATCTATTGCTACATAAGACGCATCTACCAACATCATCCTTTAAGCGCCTCTACCAGGATTACGTCTTACACTATGAGGCGCGACTGCCAGGTTTATGACATTCTCTTTTAGGCGTATCTACCGACATTATCCTATAAGCGCATCTGCCAGGATTATCCTATAAGTGCATCTGCTAGTATTATGACATTCTTTATTTGGCGCATCTACCAATATTATTCTCAAGCGCATCTGCTAGTATTATGACACTCTCTATTTGGTGCATCTACCAATATTATTCTTAAGCATCTTTCATACCTCATCATTTTATCACATACCAACTATCTCATGTACCCATGTTTTACCCAACATATTTGTAGATATAAAAAAATATACAGTTTAACTCATTTAAAAACTATATAAAACATCCATTCGACACTCATCTCAAATAAACAACAATATATAAACACATAGCACGTATTTTATAACAAATACTTCATATTTATGTGTTAGAAGAAAGTAACCACACACTCACCCAAATATATACTTAATACATTCAAACAATACTTGTATTATACCCGTGTTTATGAAAGGGACTATACACCTACACATATAAACAACTTTATATTATACACATAGCACGTATTTCATAGCATATAATTAATATTTATGCGTTAGAAGAAAGTAACTAAACACTCACTTGATCAGAAGATGATCGGACAACACTACGACTTGTAAAAGTAGTATTCTTTGGTAGATTTGGAAGATCTTTACACAAACCGGGCTCCTCACAGGAAGAGCTTCGGCTCGGAAACTCTTTTCTTCTCGGGATCTTCGGGCTTCGAGATATTTCTTGCACGTAAATCGAGGTAAAATGGGAGAGAGAGAGAGAGAGAGAGGAGAGAGGAGAGAAAATAGCAACCCTAAACGGCTGGCCCTTCAAATCTATTTATAGGGCAAAATTTGCCCTTGCCACGTCCTGACACCCTTTTCCACATCGTGGGCTTGGTCGTCACAGCATGCATCATCACAAGTTGCGTCTAGGGGACTCCAGGAGGTGTTAGAAGACTTGCCACGTCGTGGCACTGCTTGCCACGTCGTGGTATCTGGCAGTTTTGAGGTTTCGCGCCCCGAACTTCAGAAATTCATAACTTTCTCATACAAACTCCGTTTTCGACGTTATTTATATCGACGCGTAGGCGAGATTATGATCTACAACTCTTGTTTAGACTCCGTTGGCTAATTTTGATTTATTTTTAATATAATATAAATATATTACTTATATATTATTTTTAGTAGGTCGGGACAGGAAAACTCCGTTATAAATTCATAACTTCTTCATCCGACATCCGTTTTCGCCTATCTTTTTATTGTTTCACTACTATTAACGAAATCTTCGACTCTCGTTTTAGATTTTTCGGCTAAAAACCACTCGATCTGAAATCGAATATTCAGGCTACATACTGCTAAGTCGAAACTTCAGAAAATCATAACTTCCTCATACAACATCAAATTTGGGCGTTCTTTTAATGCACACTCTCGGTTTAACGAACTCTTCAACTTTCGTTTAGATTACTAAGGCTAGATATCACTCTATCTTAAATTCATATTTTACGTCATTCGGCTTCGTGTCGGTTCTGTCACAAAACTTCGACATATCATAACTCCTTCGTTAGAACTCGGATTTTGGCGTTCTTTATATGTACGGAATCCTGGTAACATAAACTACAACTTATTTAAGATTATTCCATCAAAATAGTATTCCATCAAAAAGTCATTTTTGACGCTTAACGTCTCTAAATTGACTAGCCCTGATCTACGGGTGCTACATTGTCACCATATTTAAAAAATCCCTCTAAACTGACGTATGGATTTCTCTCAAGCTTTGAAGGCAACCGTTTCGAAGGTTGTTTCTAATCTCAGGATCGTTAAAGCATGGGTAACATTGTTAATTCTTCCTAGGTTTACTCTTCGGTTGTTTAGGCCCTAGAATAGGAAAAAAGGTAGGTCTGGGAATATGAAGTCCTTGTAGCATTGTAATAAGCACATAGCTACTTGGGGGACAAAAGAGGGTACAGCTAAGCTTGTTATAAACTTGGTTAACAATGCAAGACTGAAGCAACAAAGCAAGAAAGAAGAGTACATTTAGGAAGAAAGAACATTAGGCAACACAAATGTCAGTAATGTCTCCATAAGGTTGCATATGGACATTTTACAACAACGGTGAAAGTATTATGTTCCTCAGGGGTTTCTCTATACGGTAGTTATAGCACGAAGGTATTGGAGAATAATCATCCATATAAGCCACCAGCACACATGTAGTGGATATTGACAATATCCTTGGGGGCATTTAATCCTTCCTTAAATGAAGCTCGTGTGGGATAGGTGGGTTGAGATCTTAACACATTTTGGATGCACATTGAGGATAAGGTTCAATTATACTAATACACATCGAGTGTAGTAGCTACTATATGGAGACATTTAGTACAATAGGCACATCAAGTTTGGCAAAATTTGTCACCTTTGCTCCTCTTACGCCGCTCTTATAACCTGACAATAGTAAACGACCTACTACCGTAGGCACTATATGGAGACGTCTAGTTTACAAGTTGGCTATGAAAGATGTTGGTAAAGAAATGGCCAACTATCTCAATGATTTTTAGTTTGGGGTCGAAGTGTCGTTACGCGTTGAGGTTGCCTTATATAGCATCAATAGGGTGTTAAGTGAGCGCTACGAAGACGACTCTCTTTCCGTGCTTACTGTGGATTTCTATAATTCCTTTAACCTTGTGGATAGCTCTGCATTACTTTATGACATCAAATTAAAGTACCCTTATATAACCTTGTGGGTAGAATTCTTATATGGTCAAGCAACAAGGTTGTATATAGGAAACACATATTTGGTCCACTATTGAGGCTCAACAAGGAGATCCCTTGGAACTACCTATCTTTTCTCATGTTTTGCACCCTCTCTTACATAATACTAGAGATAATTGTAAGATTTTTCTCCATGCATGGTACCTTGATGATGAAACACTTATTGGAGATTCGAAGGAGGTGGCCAAAGCATTATACATCATTAAGGTGATTGATCCAGAATTAGGCTAAGTTGAATATCAAGATAACAAAGATTTTTTGTCCCTCGTGTGATGGCTGGAAGCTTTATGAGAGGCTACTCTTCGTCGGCATCAGGAGGCCACCATTGGGGGTGAAACTTCTTGGGGGAGTTGTTAGTACAGACGGAAGTTTCATTAGCAGCTTAGCCATAATGAGAGCTAAAAACGCTGTGAATTTGATGCACCTTTTACCACAACTGTCTGACCCTCAAAGTGATCTCCATTTGATTCAGTCTTGTATGAGTATTACTAAAATTTTCTTTTCGATGAGGGTGTGCCAATCCTTTCACATGGAAGAGGCGGCATCGTTTTTTTTTTTTTTGACAAAGGACTGCGCGGGGTGATTTTGGACATCGTGGTTTGTAGTGGACTTTTCTGTATCGACAATAGTGGTGAATTTCTTCCATAGACATTAGGTTTGGTGGTTCGGGTTTGTACTCAGAAGTAGAGGCTACCTCATATGGTTTTGTTTCCTCAAGGGCACAATATTGGGTGTCACAAGACCACACCTTATGTGATAGTGATATATATGGTATGGATTCTGATTATACTTGTGCCTTGGCTTCTCTTCGTAATAAGATTTTCGACATTAACTATAGCAGTTTCACTAATAAGGACACCGCCCACCCTAAATCCCAACATACACTACTGAGTGCCCTTTTTTGTAAAATTTTCCAAGATATGGAAGTGCATCTGAACATGACTGTTCGGTAGAAACCAGTTTTTCAGTGTTTACGAGCACTACATGTTCAAGATTTTCTTCAAGCTATCTCTATAAATGGGCTTGACCAACATATGTCTCTTATGGAGTATCGTACTATCCTTAAATATCGGCTCATGAACCCAATATTTACAGCTGAGAAGATATGTCTGGTGTTCCGCAATGCATGTTTGGAATCAGTTGGAGAGCATCCAGCTCATTATTATGAGCTCACGAGGTTCAAATTAGGACACAACATGCTTATAGATGTTTTGTTCAGCCTATTTAAGCGTGCTAGGGTTTTCGCCAAGAAAGAGCCACCAACGAATATCTTGATTGATCCGACAGAAGGAAGTTCAACCCTTAGAACTGTTGGGTTTTGAGCAATCTAACACTTCCTAAGTGTGCATGCAACCCTAATTGTCACACCCCAAAACCGATAACGGCGGAATACGTTTCGGGGTGGATGACGTAGTGTACAGTATCATCACAATTGTATAATAGTAAAAGCAAGAAACATACAACCATTTCATTTACATAGTAAGTGTATTTACAAGTGTGTTTTGTAATGTTTGAAAAACACCAAAAGTAAACAAAAATAAGAGATGGGTCTTGCATATTCCATCCTCTCCAAAAATGTTGCAGCTGTACCTGTCTATCTTTGACCTGAAGATACAAGTTATTTTGAAAAGAATATCAGCATAAAGTTGGTGAGTTCATAAGAGTTTAGTGTGAGTACTTGTATAAAAAGCATTAGAATCATTAGTATGAAAACTGAAGTTTGTAATCATAAGTGGTGGTAAAACCTAGAAAATCCTATATTTCCCAGAACTGTATAGTAAATGAAAATCTTTAAGAAATATGTTGTTTCTCTCTTTGAAAGCCATTTATCATAGAAGTGTAATAGTGACTCACCATTAAGTAAGGCAATATAGTGAGTTATTCTTGGAGTACATAATAGTGGTGCAGCATCCTTTAGTATTAGATAATTATTTGCTTCGGGATATTACTTCATCTTTCTTTTAGTATTTTAGTGCGGTTATAGTGTCTTTCTCGTATGTTACCAATAGTGTGAGTAATAGCGGACCCTCATGACCTTCCCAGTCATGTATAGTGTGGTAGAGTAAAGGCATCCCTGGGCCTGAGCGGCTCGGACTAAAGTTATCAGTCGGGATGTAATAGCGTCTGCCCCGTATAGATCTGTACATATAGTGTCGTCTTCCTATCGGAAAACTTCGGGCGTAGTGTGTAGCGTATAGAGTATCTCGTAGTGGATTAATGAATTATTTCATGATTAGTACATTCTCTTGTATTATAGTGTAGTAGTCTTTTGTATAACTTGTATGGTATTCTCTTATTAGTGTATTGCTTCATAATAGAGAGAATTATAGTAGTGTAGAATAGTAGTTGAAACAAGGGATAGAGTCCTTAACTATACCTATTATAGTTAAATTAGTGTGTATGGTTCTAATCAGGTTAGTGATTTAGGCATCTAATGAAATAAGAAGTACTCATAATCCGTACTAATATACGAGATATATAACTAAGAAATCAATGACAGTCGGACGGATAACCACTACCCTAAGCCCACAATCAAACAAGAAACAGGAAATAAGGCGAGCTATCGGTCCTAAGTCCTTCAAGTCTTACTTATATAAATATATTAGTGTGGTTACATTCTTATAAGGAGTGTTATTAAACCAAAGTGCTGTACGAACGAAACATTTAAAACTTGTTTGTTTATCCAAGATAGTTTTGAAAACAATTGATTTATTTATAAAGCATAGTGATAAATCACATGTGATTTGAACTACCGGTTGTGAATCACATGTGATTATTTCTGTAATCTGAAAAATAGTCTTGTATAACTTTTCATAAACATGTATATTCAACTTGTATCTCCCCCCTAAAACATATAAAACATTTGAAAGGTTCATTTAAGGGGTATGAACTCACCTGAAATCGCGGAAATCGGGTGAATCGGGTAAATCGGGTAAAAGTGTCGATTGAGCGTTTGGTACCAAATAACCACTTGAGCACCTCCTAGGACCCTAATGTCATATGAAATATGTATTTTACAAGAAGTTAATCATCTTATGCTTTTCATTATAGTATTTGGATATTCTAGCATCGTTTTCGGGGTTTTAAGGCCTAGAAAGGGTTCCCGGGAGTGGTACAAGGTCATGAATGATTTAAGGGAGGGTCCATGAGCTCACTCCCTTGGAGTTTATGACCTAAAGGCCATCCTTTGGGAGTTTACGGCCGTAAGCCCCCTAGGCTTGGCCGTAAACTCTTGTGACACTCCAAAATGTATGATTAGGGCCTTATTTCACTTCCTTAATTTAATGGTATGTGTCTTGGACTAATAGGGAGGGATTAAACATCATAATTTGTGACATTTTTGGGGAGTTTATGGCCAAGACTTGTTCTTGGGCCGTAAACTCAAATAAACCCTTCAAGATGTCTGTTTTAATGGTACAACAAGGTCTCATACACCTTAGATAAATCCTAGAAGGCCCTATAGTGAGTTTTGGGACAATTTGGCATGCATTTTTGGGGAGTTTATGGCCCAAGAACATCCTTGGCCGTAAACTCTTCATTTTGTGTCCAAATGTGAAGTTAAATGGTACAACACACTTCCAAAGGCCTTAGCTAAATTCCTTACAAGCACTAGAGTAGTTTAGGGACTTGTTTGACACAAATTTTTGGGTGTTTACGGACCAAGCTTAAGCTAGGCCGTAAACTCTTCATTTTGCCCTCAAATGGAGTTGTTTGATGTATTTAAGTGTTCCTTGGAGGCAAGTCCAATTTACCAAACCTCTTAGGAGAGTTTTTGGGGCTTTAAACATAGATTTATGGGGTCTTTGAGGTGTTTACGGCCTAAGCACAAGCTTGGGCTGTAAACTCCTTTTTACATGTCAATTCCTTGTGTTTTAGTGTCCAAACTCTTCTAGATACATGCCTTAATTAGTATACTAGCTTAAAATAAGGAAAAACTTGATCTTTGGCATGATTTTGGGGGTTTACGGCCTAAGGAGCTTCTTAGGCCGTAAACTCCTTTATGGTCCTTGATTTCTATGATTTTGGCCCCTAAATTCAATGAAACATGACTAGATTAAGATAGAGGATGAGTACTTACGTTTGGAAGTCGGAAATTAGCGGATTCGGGGCCGGTTTCGAGTCTAGAGAGAGAAAGTAGTGAGAGAGAGGTGTAAGTGTGGTAAAAGAGTTCTATTGTAGTGTTCAATCATTTTTATATGTCTCGGGTATTGTACCCGATACACGGCTACCCGATGCTAAAGTTTAACAGGGTTAAAACTTTTTACCCGGGTGAAGTGGTCGAAAAGTAATATAACTCTATTTAGTTAAACGGGGTTAACATTTACAAGTTATAATTACTTATGATAATACTGGAACTTGTAATTAACTAGATATTTGTTTATTGACGACCCAGACAATACCGAGAAATAACATATAGTGACGCATTCCGTTAGTGAAAATAGGGTTTGTAACGGCAATATATTTGGGGTTGTCACATTATCCGGTCCTCGTTTGGCGTTCCACCGAACTTTCACAATTGGGATACGGTTTTGCTTCGTTCGTTTTACTTCTCGATCCATAATCTCCACGGGCTCTTCCGCGAAGTTGAGGCTCTCATTGACCTCAATCTCGTCAAGGGGAATTACGAGTGTCTCGTCTGACAGGCATTTCTTCAGGTTAGAGACGTGAAAGGTAGGGTGTATGTTGCTTAGTTCGTGAGGTAGGTTGAGTTTATAAGCTACGGGGCCGATTCTGGCGAGAATCTCAAAAGGCCCTATGTACCTTGGGTTCAGCTTTCCACGCTTTCCAAAGCGTATCGTGCCCTTCCAGGGTGAAACCTTCAACAGGACTCGGTCTCCTACCTAGAATTCCAAGGGTTTTCTTCGTTTGTCGGCGTAGCTCTTCTGTCGATCCCTAGCGGCTTTTAGTCGTTCACGTATCAGTACAATCTTCTCAGTCGTTTCTCGAATGATCTCTGGACCAGTGAGAGAGCTATCAAGAACTCTTCCTTTAGCTAGTTGAGTGTCACCCACCTCAGCCCAGCACAGAGGGGATCTACACTTACGGCCGTAGAGGGCTTCGAATGGGGCTGCCTTGATGCTCGTATGATAACTATTATTATAAGAAAATTCCACAAGAGGTAAGTGTGTGTCCCATGACTTACCGAAGTCAATCACACAAGCTCGCAGCATATCCTCTAAGGTTTGAATCGTCCTCTCACTCTGTCCGTCGGTCTGCGGATGGTAGGCTGTACTCATGTCCAGCCTCGTCCCTAGTGCTTCTTGCAACGATTGCCAGAACCTAGAGGTGAATCTACTATCTCTGTCTGAGATAATAGATATAGGGACGCCATGTAGTCGTACTATTTCTTTAATGTATGTTCTAGTGATTTTCTCCATCTTGTCCGTTTCTTTGATGGGTAGGAAGTGTGCGGACTTAGTCAGCCTATCAACAATGACCCAAATAGTATCTAATCCACCCGCTGTCTTGGGAAGTTTGGTTATAAAGTCCATTGTAATCCGCTCCCACTTCCATTCTAGTATCTCAGGTTGTTGAAGGAGTCCTGAAGGCTTTTGATATTCAACCTTGACCTTCGCGCAAGTAAGGCACTTACTCGCAAAAGTGGCGATCTCCGCTTTCATGTTTGGCCACCAGTATAGCTTTTTGAGATCCAGATACATCTTATCCGAACCTGGGTGGATGGAGTAGCGAGTGTTATGCGCTTCCCTCATAACCAAATCTCTAAAACCTCCATGGCGTGGAGTCCAGATTCGGTCCATGAAGTAGTAGGCTCCGTCATCCTCCAGATTTTTATCCATTCCGCGCAGAGATTCTCCCAACACGTTCTCGGGCTTTAAGGCTTCCAGCTGAGCCTCTTTGATCTGTGTGGAGAGGTGCAAATGGATAGTCATCGTCAACGATTTGGTCTTTCGACCAGTATACTCCTTCCTGCTCAGTGCATCTGCTACTACATTGGCTTTTCCCGGGTGATATCTAATTTCACAGTCGTAATCGTTAAGTAGCTCGACCCATCGATGCTGCCTCATGTTGAGTTCTTTTTGGTTCATTATGTGTTGAAGGCTTTTATGATCAGTGTACACCACACTCTTCGTCCCATATAAGTAGTGTCTCCAGATTTTTAGTGCAAAGACAACCGCTCCTAACTCGAGGTCGTGAGTAGTGTAGTTCGCCTCATGGGTCTTTAGCTGTCTCGAGGCATATGCGATAACTTTACCCCGTTGCATCAAGACACAACCGAGCCCCTGATTGGATGCATCGCAGTATACTACAAAATCTTTTGTCCCTTTGGGAAGGGATAATACTGGTGCGGTGCATAGGGCTCGCTTCAGGGTTTGGAATGCTTTCTCCTATCTTTCTTCCCAGTCGAACGGTACTCCTTTCTGTGTCAGCATAGTGAGAGGCTTCGCAATCCGAGAGAAGTTTTGGATGAATCTACGGTAGTAGCCAGCGAGGCCTAGAAATTGACGAATTTTCGTAGGCGTCTTCGTTGCTGACCAGTTCTCAATAGCTTTAATCTTGGAGGGATCCACATGAATTCCTTCTTCACTAACCACGTGACCTAAGAATTCAACTCTTCGGATCCAGAATTCGCACTTAGAGAGCTTCGCATATAACTTTTCGGATCGCAACGTTTCCAAGACTCATCGTAAGTGATCCCTGTGTTCTTCCTCGTTCCGAGAGTAAACGAGGATATCGTCAATGAAGATGATGATTAACTGATCCAGGTATGGACGGCACACTCTATTAATCAAGTCCATGAATACTACGGGGGAGTTAGTTAGTCCAAAGGGCATCACTACGAACTCAAAATGTCCGTAGCGGGTTCGGAAAGCTGTCTTCGGGACATCTTCCTCAAGTACCCGTAACTGATGATACCCAGATCTAAGGTCAATCTTGGAGAAGTAACTTGCTCCTTGTAGTTGATCAAACAAATCGTCGATACGAGGGAGAGGGTAGCGATTTTTAACCGTGAGTTTATTGAGTTCCCTATAATCAATGCACATCCGAAACGATCAATATTTCTTCTTCACGAACAAGACTGGAGCTCCCCAAGGTGAGAAACTCGGTCTTATAAAGCCCTTGCTGAGCAGTTCGTTGAGTTGACCAGATAGTTCTTGCATTTCGGCGGGCTCTAGACGGTAGGGCGACATAGCTACGGGGGTAGCTCCTGGAATTAGGTCGATTCTAAACTCAATCTGACGTTTGGGAGGTAGGCCGGGAAGATCCTCCGGAAAGACATCAGGGAAATCGCATATTATGGGAATGTCTTTTGGATCTTTCGATTTCTGGTTAGTGTCGACGACGTGGGCAAGGAAGGCGTGATATTCCTTGCGTAAGTATTTCTGAGCCTGAACACTGGAGATGATACGAAGGCTCGTACTCGGCTTATCTCCATATATCAAGAGGGTTTCGTGATTCAGAAGGTTCAGACGAATGGCTTTGTCGGAACATAGGATATCGGCGCGATGGAGACTCAACCAATCCATACCAACAATGACATCGAAATTTTTGATTGAGACTGGCATAAGATCGATTGGAAATGAGTGATCGTCTAACATGAGAGTGCAACCTATGTAGATTTCGTTAGAGCTTTCTGTTTTCCCATTAGCCATATCTACGACGAATGTTTCTTTTAGTGGTTGAGGGGTTTGTTTGAGCAAGTATTTAAAGTTATGATTCACGAAGCTTCTTTCTGCACCACTATCAAATAAGACACAGGCATAGGAGTTGTTGAGAAGAAACATACCCATGACTACCGTGGGATCTGCTACCGCTTCATTGTGACCGATAGCGAGTAGCCTTCCAGTCCCCCCAGCATTTGTGGTCTTTGGACAGTTTATCTTAAGATGACCCGCCTCTCCGCAGCCATAACAAGTTGGGGTCACTCCCGTACCAGGAACTTGCGTGATAAGTTTGGGAGGGGCCTTACAAAATCGGACAGTATGGCCCTTTCGACCGCAGTTGGAACACTGCAGTTCATGGCAGGGGCCGTTATGGTGGAAAGGGCACTTGGGACACTTGGGCAAGTTTCCACTGTAAGCTTTCGGCGGGGCTGGAGCAGCTGGAGTAGTCGGGGTGGTGGCAGCATGGACTGCTACAATTTGTTGGTCCTTTGAGGAGTTTTGAGTTTTCTTGCCCTTCTTCTTATCCCAACGCTTCCTCTTTCTGTCAGATGAAGCGGGTGGTGCAGCGGTTGTTGTGGTTGCTGTTGCTGGAGTAGAGGGGATTTCGTGTTTGATCAGACTCTGGGCCAATTCCTTGGCGCTGTCAAAAGTTGTAGGGCGTGAAGCTAGAACATTTCCTCGATACGGAGGCACTAAACCCCAGATGTACCGTTCAATCTTCTTGCTTTCCGAGGGGATCATGTTGGGACACATAGCCGCCAAGTCGCAAAACCTGGCCGTATAAGCCGTTATGTCAGTCCCCTTCATCTTGAGGTTCCAGAGTTCTTCCTCAAGTTTCTGAACTTCGCCCCTAGGGCAGTACTCTCCTCTCATAAGATCTTTCAGAGTGTCCCAGCCCATAGCATTGGCTGTGACCAAGGAGAGTGAACTAACATGGCCGTTCCACCATGTCAAGGCCCTGTTAGTGAGGGTAGCAGTAGCGAACTTGATTTTGCTCTCTTCGGGGCAAGAGCACATCTCGAACACCGCTTCGGTTCTCTCGAACCATTGGGATAATGCCAGAATTCCTCCGGTACCGTCGAAGAAGGTAGGTTTACAGTTCATGAAGTCCTTATAATTACATCCCTGCACCAGATGATGGACTTCACCGAACCTGGAGTTACCACCGCTCGCATCCCCAGAATTCATTTGGGCCATGGCTGCTGTCACGGCCGCAGTCACCGCTGTTTGGAATAGCACCGGATCGATCTGTGGAGGAGTAGGTGGTGGAGTACGGGTTTGAGTTGCAGGCCTTCCTCTGGCGGGACGCTTTCGTGGAGGCATCCTTTACTAGAAGAATTATAGAAATGATAGCAATAGTAAGATCCTATTGCGAATATAAATAGAGTGTTTTGTGGACTAAATCAACATAATCCAAGATCAAGATGAGAGTTATAGCAATAGAGAAATCAACTGCCAATATATTGGTATTCATGATGCAACACAAGTTCATGAAAATTTGACCTAGCAATAGGTCTTACATCATACCATAGAGAAAATGTTGGCAGTTTAGAGGTTTAACTAGAGTGCTTTCAAGCTAGGAATGTTTACAGATAGTAGATCTACGGAACATAGAGTGAAAAGGTTAACCCATTAACAAAAGATTGAGGTAACTAGACGTCTTCTACTGGCGACGGTTGCTTGTTGGGCGAATCCTCAGATCTGTTAGCTGACGCATAACTTCTTGAAGGTGTCGATCATGAATCCTTTGGCGTGCACGGAGTTCTCCAACTTCGGCTCAGGATGCATCCAGTTGGTGCTGCAGAGCCTCATTGGTTCTCCTTGTCCTGTCCATGGCTTCTTCGAGTTGGCGGATGCGAACTGTGTTGAGATTTGAGTTGGCATCCACTTCTACAACTCGACCTATTGCAGCTTGACCTTGCTCGATATTCCTGGCAATTCTTCGGATCATGATGGGCAGAAACTGATCTGCTGATCCTCCTTCGTTTATGTTGTAGAAACTTCGGTCTCCATTGTATGGCATGGGCTGACCCTGCTCTTCGCTCCATATGTGCAAGGATATGGCCCACATAGGAGTGGGGCCCTGAAATGTCGGACGGGGGTTGGGGTTCGGAACTCCAGGTGGTAGGTTATTAACTTCTGGCTCGGTGTCAGAGTTATCCGGAAAGCCTTCTGCTCGGTGGTCATCCAAAGGGATTGGGTGATCATCGTCCGACTCTTCACTGAGCCATCCCCCATTACCCTGGTTTGGGTAGTACGAATCGCCAGGAGGGTGGAAGCCAGCCATGGTATCTATGCGAGAAAAGGGGAAAAGAAGATTAATAGGTGCACTAACCTAATGCATACTAATTACATGTGATTGGGGCAGGATAGTCCGTCGAATAAGTGACCCTAACTCTAAATCCACAACCAAACAAGGAACAGGAAGTAAAGCAAAGATCACAGATTCTAAGTCTATAACGCCCTAGTCACATGTAACCGGAAAGTATCCATTTAACAACTATTGCTCCATTAGTAACGACCCTTTTTAGTTTTTCATAGATGTATGTTTTTTAGAGGTACAGAATACTCCTATAGTATTCTAATGTTAACGTTATTGTGGTAGTGTTGGTAAGTTTTAGACTTGTTGTAACACCACAACCAAGCTTAGGCACATGCTAGTCACTCCCAGGAAAACGTAGTTGATCAGGCTACATCCCCCTAAATGTGACTATATGTCTCTAAACCCAATTGTGCTATCCAACAATCTTAATACTTTTGTTTTGTCCTAGGATGATACTGACTTCTGTGTTTTATAGTGATGTGTGTATATATATATACTTAGTTAAATCTTTTAGATATTTAAAAGTATATATTCTTGGTCAGAGTGTTTTAGTCCCGAAGTGTTTATAGTTCATATATCTTTTATAGGTTGATATACTTGATTCACTATAAACAATGCTCTGATACCAATCTGTCACACCCCAAAACCGATAACGGCGGAATACTTTTCGGGATGGATGACGTAGTGTACAGTATCATCACAATTGTATAATAGTAAAAGCAAGAAACATACAACCATTTCATTTACATAGTAAGTGTATTTACAAGTGTGTTTTGTAATGTTTGACAAACACCAAAAGTAAACAAAAATAAGAGATGGGTCTTGCATACTCCATCCTCTCCAAAAATGCTGCACCTATACCTGTCTATCTTTGACATGAAGATACAAGTTATTTTGAAAAGAATATCAGCATAAAGCTGGTGAGTTCATAAGAGTTTAGTGCGAGTACTTGTATAAAAAGAATTAGAATCATTAGTATGAAAACTGAAGTTTGTAATCATAAGTAGTGGTAAAACCTAGAAAATCCTGTATTTCCCAGAATTGTATAGTAAATGAAAATCTTTAAGAAATATGTTGTTTCTCTCTTTGAAAGCCATTTATCATAGAAGTGTAATAGTGACTCACCATTAAGTAAGGCAATATAGTGAGTTATTCTTGGAGTACATAATAGTGGTGCAGCATCTTTTAGTATTAGATAATTATTTGCTTCGGGATATTACTTCATCTTTCTTTTAGTATTTTAGTGCGGTTATAGTGTCTTTCTCGTATGTTACCAATAGTGTGAGTAATAGCGGACCCTCATGACCTTCCCAGTCATGTATAGTGTGGTAGAGTAAAGGCATCCCTGGGCCTGAGCGGCTCGGACTAAAGTTATCAGTCGGGATGTAATAGCGTCTGCCCCGTATAGATCTGTACATATAGTGTCGTCTTCCTATCGGAAAACTTCGGGCGTAGTGTGTAGCGTATAGAGTATCTCGTAGTGGATTAATGAATTATTTCATGATTAGTACATTCTCTTGTATTATAGTGTAGTAGTCTTTTGTATAACTTGTATGGTATTCTCTTATTAGTGTATTGCTTCATAATAGAGAGAATTATAGTAGTGTAGAATAGTAGTTGAAACAAGGGATAGAGTCCTTAACTATACCTATTATAGTTAAATTAGTGTGTATGGTTCTAATCAGGTTAGTGATTTAGGCATCTAATGAAATAAGAAGTACTCATAATCCGTACTAATATACGAGATATATAACTAAGAAATCAATGACAGTCGGACGGATAACCACTACCCTAAGCCCACAATCAAACAAGAAACAGGAAATAAGGCGAGCTATCGGTCCTAAGTCCTTCAAGTCTTACTTATATAAATATATTAGTGTGGTTACATTCTTATAAGGAGTGTTATTAAACCAAAGTGTTGTACGAACGAAACATTTAAAACTTGTTTGTTTATCCAAGATAGTTTTGAAAACAATTGATTTATTTATAAAGCATAGTGATAAATCACATGTGATTTGAACTACAGGTTGTGAATCACATGTGATTATTTCTGTAATCTGAAAAATAGTCTTGTATAACTTTTCATAAACATGTATATTCAACTTGTATCTCCCCCCTAAAACATATAAAACATTTGAAAGGTTCATTTAAGGGGTATGAACTCACCTGAAATCGCGGAAATCGGGTGAATCGGGTAAATCGGGTAAAAGTGTCGATTGAGCGTTTGGTACCAAATAACCACTTGAGCACCTCCTAGGACCCTAATGTCATATGAAATATGTATTTTACAAGAAGTTAATCATCTTATGCTTTTCATTATAGTATTTGGATATTCTAGCATCGTTTTCGGGGTTTTAAGGCCTAGAAAGGGTTCCCGGGAGTGGTACAAGGTCATGAATGATTTAAGGGAGGGTCCATGAGCTCACTCCCTTGGAGTTTATGACCTAAAGTCCATCCTTTGGGAGTTTACGGCCGTAAGCCCCCTAGGCTTGGACGTAAACTCTTGTGACACTCCAAAATGTATGATTAGGGCCTTATTTCACTTCCTTAATTTAATGGTATGTGTCTTGGACTAATAGGGAGGGATTAAACATCATAATTTGTGACATTTTTGAGGAGTTTACGGCCAAGACTTGTTCTTGGGACGTAAACTCAAATAAACCCTTCAAGATGTATGTTTTAATGGTACAACATGGTCTCATACACCTTAGATAAATCCTAGAAGGCCCTATAGTGAGTTTTGGGACAATTTGGCATGCATTTTTGGGGAGTTTATGGCCCAAGAACATCCTTGGCCGTAAACTCTTCATTTTGTGTCCAAATGTGAAGTTAAATGGTACAACACACTTCCAAAGGCCTTAGCTAAATTCCTTACAAGCACTAGAGTAGTTTAGGGACTTGTTTGACACAAATTTTTGGGTGTTTACGGCCCAAGCTTAAGCTAGGTCGTAAACTCTTCATTTTGCCCTCAAATGGAGTTGTTTGATGCATTTAAGTGTTCCTTGGAGGCAAGTCCAATTTACCAAACATCTTAGAAGAGTTTTTGGGGCTTTAAACATAGATTTATGGGGTCTTTGAGGTGTTTACGGCCTAAGCACAAGCTTGGGCCGTAAACTCCTTTTTACATGTCAATTCCTTGTGTTTTAGTGTCCAAACTCTTCTAGATACATGCCTTAATTAGTATACTAGCTTAAAATAAGGAAAAACTTGATCTTTGGCATGATTTTGGGGGTTTACGGCCTAAGGAGCTTCTTAGGCCGTAAACTCCTTTATGGTCCTTGATTTCTATGATTTTGGCCCCTAAATTCAATGAAGCATGACTAGATTAAGATAGAGGATGAGTACTTACGTTTGGAAGTCGGAAATTAGCGGATTCGGGGCCGGTTTCAAGTCTAGAGAGAGAAAGTAGTGAGAGAGAGGTGTAAGTGTGGTAAAAGAGTTCTATTGTAGTGTTCAATCATTTTTAATATGTCTCGGGTATTGTACCCGATACACGGCTACCTGCTGCTAAAGTTTAACGGGGTTAAAACTTTTTACCCGGGTGAAGTGGTCGAAAAGTAATATAACTCTATTTAGTTAAACGGGGTTAACATTTACAAGTTATAATTACTTATGATAATACCGGAACTTGTAATTAACTAGATATTTGTTTATTGACGACCCAGACAATACCGAGAAATAACATATAGTGACGCATTCCGTTAGTGAAAATAGGGTTTGTAACGACAATATATTTGGGGTTGTCACACTAATAAACCTTGGATCTATGTTTGTCTAAATACATGCAAAATAATAATTTTCCAAGGTTTATAACCTATCTAACATGGCATGGGGAACATTTCAACATAAAAGAGTTAGAAGAGATTACATACCTTTTGGTGAGTTTGGTCCTAAGGAGTTTGAGGGCCAAGCACCAATAGTGTGAATGCCTCAAATGGAATCACAAAACACCACAAACTCTTGGAAAACTTTGAGAGAGTATACACCCTTGTATAAAATCGGCCACACACAAGCACACACACACTAGTTCACTAGTTTCCTCTTAGGCTCCATTTCATGCTCCATAAGCATGCTTATATAGTGTGCAGGGTTAGGGTGAAACCCTAATAACCCATGTCTTTTCCTTTCCAAGGATCCATGGGTTAAAAGCTCCATGGATCATCCATGGACTTCCACATAAGCCTAGCCCATTAACAAATGAGTATTAGCCCACACTATATAAAACAAATAGCCCATAATCTAATTAGTCTTCCTTTTAATCTCTAAATTAATTCATAATTAATTTAAGACTAGAACTAATTAAATAACGTAACTTCATATTAATAAATTATAACTTATAATATATTAATAAACATATGTGTATAACTCTTATAAAATTATCCATAATAGTTTGGATGAGATGCAACCCAAATGGACCATGCCGGTCGGGTCAAGTATATACCAAATAAGTTATGGACTTAGACACCTTATCCAACAGACTCCCAGTTGGATAAGTCTAATGACTGTATTTGCCTATAACTTTAGGAACCAACTAGCAATCGTAGCTCTCGAAAACTCCCTTGAACTATGAATACTCTGTTGAACTATGAAGCGCCATTTTAGATAAGTGATCACATAATCCTCTGTTCTCATGATATCAGCCGGACAAACACATGGAACTATGTCTTGCTTATTGTCTAGCAGTTGTTTCTCGATTTTTCCGATTTGTTTGACGAAGAACTTCACTGAACACATCGGTTTAGTTCTGACCAGGCCTGGTGTAACATTCGAAAAATACAACCAAATTAAAATTTTCAAAACAACCCGATTTTCATTAAAATGTGTACAAAAAGGTTTTCAATACAATTCATTTAAGTATTCCCAGAATCACGTTGTTACAAAATCATGAGGAACGGTACGATCGCGCCTTCGCCTTGCCACAGTCTCCTGAAGAACCTGAAAAACATTAAACCACAACTGTAAGCCCGAAAGCTTAGTGAGATACCCCCAAAATACCAACCACGTATACGCCCTTCCAGGCCGTGACCTTTCGGTCCAAAACATATAAAGCATACATAACAAAACAGATCATAGAACAATCATGCATATCGGGTCTACCGTGACTGGTCCGCCGTATCGGGCCTTCAGTCCATCGGGTCCATCCTCCGGGTCTAGTCATGTCCTTCGAGTCTACAGTGGGGTTGGTCCGCCCGCATCGGGCCTTCAACCCACCTGGTCCACTCTCTGAGTCTACAGTGTGACTGGTCCGCCCGCATCGGGCCTACAGTCCGCCTGGTCCACTCTCCGAGCCTCGGCACGTCTGGTCCGCCCTCGTGGGGCCTACAGCCTATCCGGATCGCTCACTGGGCCTTCGGAACAACCGGTCCGCCCTGGGTATCTTGGCCTACAGTACAAAGCAGGACCCGCCTCAACCCATCTCTAGTCCAAACAACCATGTGCACAACATACATTCATATAACAGTCATAATCAACACACCGAATAAACAGATCACATAGCATATCATTACTCTAACCGGCTACCGACCTACCCGATCACTAGCATAGCATTACTCTGCATATCGAGAACTGACCTTTACAAGGTCCCCTAGCATGTACCATCCTAACTACCAGGATGCAGACACAACCAACAATAATATGATAAACGTAACTGAATCTCATTACAATAAAGGGCCGGCCTTGGTGCCTTAGACCCTGTCAATATAGTGAGGATAACTCACCTCGAAACTGACGGCTGAAAAGATAAGATCCCGCTGCTCCGAATTCTGACACAACTCCTTCACTGAACATCAAACAATAACCCAATAAATACCCATAATTACCAAAATACCCCTGGAAGACAACTGGTCAACCCTGGACAAGTCAAAGTCAACCCCTGACAGACCCTACTCGCCGAGTCAACCCGATGACTCACCGAGTCCTTATGCTCAGAACTTCCCTCACTTAGCGACCCAACTCGCCGAGTCACCCCAGGACTCGTCGAGTGCAATAACTCTGAGTCCACTCACACCCAACTCACCGAGTCATCCCTCGACTCACCGATTCGTCGACTCAACCAGGAATATTGGGACTTCCTCGACATGACTCGCCGAGTCCAACTGGACTCGTCGAGTCCAAGGCCATCTTTAACCTACTCGCCGAGTTGTTCTTCCAACTCGTCGAGTTCAAGGCCATCTTCAACCTACTCGTCGAGTCCACCCATGTGACTCGCCGAGTTCCACCGGTCTGAATCCATACAGAAGCATCTCAGGCCATGCAATTGATCCAAAACATAGATCCAACCTCCTACAATCCATATATCACGTAAAGTGGCAAACTTTACGTGAATCTAACGAGATCTAAGCCATTTTCACCTTAAAACCAAGGTTTGGGACATGGTAGCTTCATTAACAATACAAAGGTTGGGGCTTTAATGCACTTAATGTCTTCTCCACTCCAGATCTGAGGTAGCAACCTCAGATCCATCCTCCAATAACGAAATATCACACAACCAAGCACCCCACACAACCCAACATGATGGAACTAGAATGCACAACTTAAGGACGAAGATTTTACCTCCAAAAGAGGCCTCAATAGCTGCAAAACTTGAATCCAAGCAAAGCCCTTTGATCCAAACCACTTCTCCTTCAAGATTTCTTCAATCAACACCTCTCCAAGCCTTAACTTGCTCCATAATAGATTTCTCCACGAACTTAGGGCTTCTGGAACTCAAGGGGGGAACAAGGGAGGCTGTGGAGGGGTGTAAGGCTCTTTATATAGGGCTCAACCCCGGAAATTAGGGTTTTCTTCATACAGCACCTACTCGCCGAGTCCATCTTTGGGACTCGCCGAGTAGGCCACTAGACACACGACCCAGCCGCGACCTGACTCGCCGAGTCTACCCATGGACTCGCCGAGTCACCCTCCAAACTTACACTTTTGGCCCTTCAACTCTACTCTTGCGATTTCGGGATGTTACAATTCTCCCCCACTTAAATTGGGCTTCGTCCTCGAAGCCTTCGGCATCTCATATTCAAATTACTTCCCACGACGCGCCACCTGACCTTGACCGAACCAAGTCCCTCATGGTACAACCATAAAACCAGAAGCTCACTATTTCCCTCCATAAGGTGTCCTCACCACCTGCTCAATCCGGGCACCAACTGTACCCTCCGATAACCACGCTCGACAATCCGAGAATTACCCATGATGCATTATTACTCAAATCCTCATCTTTCACTTGACTCATATGGATTATAAAGCCACGGACTATCGGAGTCCCGATCCGAAATCCACTCTATCTATCCCATGCCGACCGAAAAACCCCTTCCTCCATCTCGGAGCAACTCCCCCGAGTTCTCCTCTCGCCATCACGCACATATGCCGATCTAGCTCTAGCACCCTCAGGTGTGGATAACCCGATATACTGACGATATCCTCAACATCCTTACAGGATAAACCACTGATACATACCCAGAACCCTGATCATACCCTCACTGAGAGTCCAAGACTCTTGCTCTGCATCCCTTCCGAACTCCTCTCCCTGGCTCCACGTCGCGATATTCCCTCCGCGCCCTGAGCAACATATCGAGTCGAATAAACTTATATTCCGCCGCTGCAACACACTACTCAAAGACCATCGGTGGACCACTGCGATCGCAACTCTACACTGCCGCTTTCACTTCCGCGAGTTCGCACTCCCTTTCCGGAGTTTCATTCCTCCCTCTTTCCTTACCAAGGAAACCACTCGTCTGCCCAGTCACCATGACAGGCACCATGGTGCTCATCCTACGCCACATTACCTCTTTAAAGTGTACTCAACATCCAGGCATTACCGCTACTCTGACTCTCATCACAAGGACTCTCAAGCCCATGCACTACCTTCACTGCTCAAGATCGTTTGCCGGGGCCAGACCTCCCAATGTATTCCCACTGCAACATACGCAACCCATAACCTCCAACCGATCCAATATTACTCGCAGAGTCTTCAGCATGACTGGACCGCCTCCCCGGGCCTTCAGCCAGTCTGGACCACTCTCAGAACCTTCAGCCAATCTGACTGGACCGTCCTCCGAGCCTTCGGCCTGACTGGTACGCCTACCGGCCTTCAGTCTATCCGGACCGCTCCACAATCAATCATCATTCCAAACTATCTCTTTGGAAAATCCTCCCGTGCATACCGTTCTAGCCCTCTAGGGGTTCCGAACTCTATCTCCATCATACATACTCGATCCCGGCCTGCCCCCATGCCTCCCTCAATCAACTGCTCTATGTCTGTATTTCGCCCCGCACGCCTACTGCTCACCCATACGAGCCTGCTCTCATCTGATAGAAATACCGTTGAATTCCCCAAGCGGCTAAACAACCTTCCATGCCCAACGATCATCCGGAGAATTTCCAATTCTCCCCCACTTAAGACACTGACAGAAAATCACCGGTCGCCATCACCGATCTCCCAAAGCACCTCGCAGGAATCAACACATGCACTCCAAGTGCGTTTCACCAGTACCAACAGCTTTCATACAAATCATGCTCCCCCGCTGTACAACCCGCTCGAAAGCGACTCAACCTTCATCTTTCCGTTCCTCAGATTGCAGAATCCAACTAGCCTCCAAACTAACGCCGCATTCGCCACCAACCTTCACAAAGATAATCAATGATGGCTCGAAGTACACTCCCATAACCATAACGATCCCTCAAGGGACACAAACTACTAAAACCAAAATCTCGATCACAACTCGCCAATCTCTCAAGGAATAACGAATACCACAAGAAACCCGAAACGCAATTCCCATAGCCAACCAATGAAACTAGCAGATAACAATACTCCACAACAATCATAAATAATCAAAACATCAGAAAGAAACATACCCGCAGCAGCAGCAAGCTGAAAAACACGACCCTAAGCCCTTGGGGGCTCCGCTCCACCCTGACCTCCACCTGTGATCCTCAACGTAGCCGGTGCTGGAGCTTGCACCGATCCTGCAGCAATCTGTGGACAGTTGACCTTCAAATGTCCAACCTGATGACAATGATAGCATATCCTCAAATCCCGAACCGGCACCGACTGCCGACAATCCCTCGCATAGTGTCCCTCCTTCCCGCACTTGCGGCATGCTCCACCGGACCGACAAACCCCGGCATGACCCCTTCCACACTTACCACAGACGTGGCCACCCTGATCTCCCATCCTGAAACCAACGGTCTTAGACCGTTTCGTCGCCGGATGCGACTGAACCGGAGCTTGCCTCAGCTCCCGCATCTGTAACTCAATCTCTAACTCACGCCGCCTGGCGGCCTCCTGCAACTCCAGCAAAGTCTCGCACCTCTGTGCAGACACAAACTGTCTGATATCCCTCTTTAGCATGCTCAGATATCGAGACATCTGAGCCTGCTCCGAAGCGAACTCAGGGCAAAACATCACCCGCTCAGTAAACATCCTGGTGATTTCCGTCACCGATTCCGAATCCTGTTTCAGCTCCAAGAACTCCTGAGCCAACCTCTCCCTCTCGACCTGTGGAACATAACGAGTACTGAACATCTCCCTGAACCGATCCCATGAAATCGCAGCCCTCTGCGCATCCGAGTACAATCCCGTGGTCAATCTCCACCAATCCTTTGCTCCGAGCCTCAACAGGTTCAAAGCACACCTCACCCTCTGATCAGCAGGGCATGAACACGTGAAGAAACATCCCTCCACATCTGATAACCACCTCATAGCAACGATCGGATCCTGAACTCCATCAAAAGTGGGAGGCTTCGTATTATCGAAGTCCCGATACTGAAAACCTCTACTGGCTCCTCCCCCTGCCGCCGCTACTGCTGCGGTAGCCGCCGCGGCAGCCGTCTCCGCGAGAGCCGCATAACGCTCATCAAAATACTCCACCATGGCGGTCTTGATCGACCCAAACAACTCTGGCAGCTCAGCCCGAATCAATGCAGCAACCTCATCATGCAGAATCTCGCGAATCCTCGCATCCAACTCGAGCGTACTCATCTGGCTGACAACCTCTGGCTGTGCAGACCCACTTGGAGCTCCCTCTCCTGCTCGTGATCCTGACCCGGATCCACTCCCAGCATGCCCTGGAATCTCCATACTGAAAATAAAACACTAATCTCAGACATATTCCACTATTCCGGGAACCAGCTCTCATCCCAACCCTAGAGGTCATGGTTTCCCTGATACGCGTATGAGTCCGTGCTTTCAGTAGTACGGGCCCATACTACCTTCCACACCAACCCATATTTGTATGAAGTACTCCCACAACACCCTAGCGACACACATAACAACGCTCTATCCTCACCACTAGAGGAACACTAGAAATCTCTTCACAAGGAACCCTACGCTAGCAGGCATCATAAATCAGGCAACTCGTCAATAAATCCCGAAGATCCCTAGCCTAACTCTAGCATGCTGTTCTATCAAAGCTCAATAAAACACTTGCCATGTATGATATTTTGGGGTTACTTACTGGCTCCGGCTGATCGTACCTCCGCGTCCTCCTTTACTTATTTTGAAAACCATTTTAAATTCTCTTTTTGAAAACTCTCCTCGATTTGAGACTGGAGTCACACAAGTGTTCCTCCAATTCACTCAAACCAAGGCTCTGATACCAACTTGTAACATCCGAAAAATACAACCAAATTAAAATTTTCAAAACAACCCGATTTTCATTAAAATGTGTACAAAAAGGTTTTCAATACAATTCATTTAAGTATTCCCAGAATCACGTTGTTACAAAATCATGAGGAACGGTACGATCGCGCCTTCGCCTTGCCACAGTCTCCTGAAGAACCTGAAAAACATTAAACCACAACTGTAAGCCCGAAAGCTTAGTGAGATACCCCCAAAATACCAACCACGTATACGCCCTTCCAGGCCGTGACCTTCCGGTCCAAAACATATAAAGCATACATAACAAAACAGATCATAGAACAATCATGCATATCGGGTCTACCGTGACTGGTCCGCCGTATCGGGCCTTCAGTCCATCGGGTCCATCCTCCGGGTCTAGTCATGTCCTTCGAGTCTACAGTGGGGTTGGTCCGCCCGCATCGGGCCTTCAACCCACCTGGTCCACTCTCTGAGTCTACAGTGTGACTGGTCCGCCCGCATCGGGCCTACAGTCCGCCTCGTCCACTCTCCGAGCCTCGACACGTCTGGTCCGCCCTCGTGGGGCCTACAGCCTATCCGGATCGCTCACTGGGCCTTCGGAACAACCGGTCCGCCCTGGGTATCTTGGCCTACAGCACAAAGCAGGACCCGCCTCAACCCATCTCTAGTCCAAACAACCATGTGCACAACATACATTCATATAACAGTCATAATCAACAAACCGAATAAACAGATCACATAGCATATCATTACTCTAACCGGCTACCGACCTACCCGATCACTAGCATAGCATTACTCTGCATATCGAGAACTGACCTTTACAAGGTCCCCTAGCATGTACCATCCTAACTACCAGGATGCAGACACAACCAACAATAATATGATAAACGTAACTGAATCTCATTACAATAAAGGGCCGGCCTTGGTGCCTTAGACCCTGTCAATATAGTGAGGATAACTTACCTCGAAACTGACGGCTGAAAAGATAAGATCCCGCTGCTCCGAATTCTGACACAACTCCTTCACTGAACATCAAACAATAACCCAATAAATACCCATAATTACCAAAATACCCCTGGAAGACAACTGGTCAACCCTGGACAAGTCAAAGTCAACCCCTGACAGACCCTACTCGCCGAGTCAACCCGATGACTCGCCGAGTCCTTATGCTCAGAACTTCCCTCACTTAGCGACCCAACTCGCCGAGTCACCCCAGGACTCGTCGAGCGCAATAACTCTGAGTCCACTCGCACCCAACTCACCGAGTCATCCCTCGACTCACCGATTCGTCGACTCAACCAGGAATATTGGGACTTCCTCAACATGACTCGCCGAGTCCAACTGGACTCGTCGAGTCCAAGGCCATCTTTAACCTACTCGCCGAGTTGTTCTTCCAACTCGTCGAGTTCAAGGCCATCTTCAACCTACTCGTCGAGTCCACCCATGTGACTCGCCGAGTTCCACCGGTCTGAATCCATACAGAAGCATCTCAGGCCATGCAATTGATCCAAAACATAGATCCAACCTCCTACAATCCATATATCACGTAAAGTGGCAAACTTTATGTGAATCTAACGAGATCTAAGCCATTTTCACCTTAAAACCAAGGTTTGGGACATGGTAGCTTCATTAACAATACAAAGGTTGGGGCTTTAATGCACTTAATGTCTTCTCCACTCCAGATCTGAGGTAGCAACCTCAGATCCATCCTCCAATAACGAAATATCACACAACCAAGCACCCCACACAACCCAACATGATGGAACTAGAATGCACAGCTGAAGGACGAAGATTTTACCTCCAAAAGAGGCCTCAATAGCTGCAAAACTTGAATCCAAGCAAAGCCCTTTGATCCAAACCACTTCTCCTTCAAGATTTCTTCAATCAACACCTCTCCAAGCCTTAACTTGCTCCACAATAGATTTCTCCACGAACTTAGGGCTTCTGGAACTCAAGGGGGGAACAAGGGAGGCTGTGGAGGGGTGTAAGGCTCTTTATATAGGGCTCAACCCCGGAAATTAGGGTTTTCTTCATACAGCACCTACTCGCCGAGTCCATCTTTGGGACTCGCCGAGTAGGCCACTAGACACGCGACCCAGCCGCGACCTGACTCGCCGAGTCTACCCATGGACTCGCCGAGTCACCCTCCAAACTTACACTTTTGGCCCTTCAACTCTACTCTTGCGATTTCGGGATGTTACACCTGGTACATGGGTCAACACAAAATCATCGAGGGGCCCAGATATCGCTTCTATTTCTAGAAGAAACAGATAAACTTCGACTGATATGCTTGTTCTACTACTTATTGAATTGTACACAAAGGCACGTTTTATAACATCAAGTTACTGATGCGTTTAAGTACAATCATTGCACAACCAACTCATAGGTAACAACTCATATCTCTAGGTTTAAAGATTTATATGATGTTATCGTCTCACAATCACTCGAGATAAATTCCATAAAGTGATACAAGTGAGCGTGGGTTTATACCACTACTCATAACTTATGAGTACTCATGAATGTTGCAGCAACCATTTCCATGTCTAAACACCTTTAAGGCATCTACAAACCCAATTCATGACAATCTTGATTCATACCTACTTCTGACGTATGATCGATTGTGGAGGCTTGAATAAATTAATTATTCTGGAAGTCAAAACATGCAAAACTGAAACAATAGTAAATAATTGACAATGATAGTAACACTTTACTCATAAATAAATCACAAATTTTATTCATCATCAAACATCGATTACATTTTACAAGTTTCAGGAAAACTATCTAATCTATAAAACTAATATCGTCCCTCAGCCCGATGCGTCTCGCTTGCTGAAAATGCTTAACCCTCGTCAGTCCCTTCGTAAGGGGATCTGCAGGATTCTTATCCGATGATATCCTCCTTGTCACAAGGAGTCCTTCTTCAATCTTGTGTCTTATAAAGTGATATTTTCTGTCAATGTGTCGAGATCTGCCATGATCTCTTGGTTCCTTGGCTAAGGTAACCGCACTATTGTTGTCACAGAAAATCTCTATAGGTTCCTTAATAGCTGGTACAACTCCAAGGTCTCCGATGAAGTTCTTTAGCCATATCGCCTCATTTGCTGCTTCACTCGCTGCTATATACTCTGATTCACAAGTTGAATCAGCTACCGTCTCCTGCTTGGAACTCTTCCAAGAAATTGCCCCTCCATTTAAGGTAAAGATCCAGCCCGACTGAGAGCGGAAATTATCCCTATCAGTCTGAAAACTAGCATCATTATACCCTAATACTCTCAAGTTATCACTGCCACCAAGAGTAAGGATCCAATCCTTAGTCCTCCGTAGGTACTTGAGAATGTTCTTTACAGCTGTGCAATGAGCCTTGCCAGGGATCCCTTGATACCTGCTGACCATGCTCAAAGCAAATGCCACATCAGGACGGGTACAAGTCATAGCATACATGATCGAGCCAACTGCGGAAGCATACGGTAATTGGCTTATTTCAACTATCTCTGCCTCTGTACTCGGACTCTGAGTCTTACTCAGTTTGGTATTGCTTTGGATCGGTAAATCTCCTTTCTTGGAATTCTCCATGTTGAACCTTTTCAACACCTTATCCAAGTAGATACTCTGACTAAGTCCAATTAGTCTTCTACTCCTTTTTCTTAATATTCGTATCCCTAGGATATAGGTAGCCTCCCCTAGGTCCTTTATAGCAAAGCACTTCCCATGCCAGGACTTAACCTCCTGCAAGGTTGGGATGTCATTTCCTATGAGTAGTATGTCATCCACATACAGTACCAAGAAGCTAACTATACTCCCACTAGCTCTGACATACATGCAAGACTCATCTTCTCTTCTCGAGAAGCCAAACTCTTTTACCTTCTCATCGAAACAAATATTCTAGCTACGAGATGCTTGTTTTAATCCATAAATGGATTTCTCAAGCTTGCATACTCTATTAGGGTACTCTGCACTTACAAAACCCTCTGGCTGATTCATGTACACATCCTCAGCCAACTTTCCGTTAAGGAAAGCAGTTTCGACATCCATTTGCCATATTTCATAATCATGAAATGCTGCAATGGCTAACATAACCCTAATAGACTTAATCTTTGCTACCAGCGAGAAGGTTTCATCATAATCAATACCTTGAGTTTGAGTAAAACCCTTCGCAACCAGTCGAGCCTTATAAGTATGCACTTTTCCTTCCATGTCTATCTTCTTCTTGAAGATCCATTTGCACCCGACTGTTTTACGCCTGGTACATGGTCAACCAAGTTCCAAACTTGATTGTCATACATGGACTGTATCTCGTTATCCATAGCCTCCTCCCATTTAGCAGACTCCGGGCCAGCCATGGCTTCCTTAACACTGTTGGGTTCATCCAAATTTACCAATGTACTATCACTGATAAACGTATCACCTTCCATAGTAATATGAAAACCATAATAAAACGAAGGTGTGTTCCTAACCCATGTGGAACGCCACGGAGGTACAGACCCGTCAGCTGGATCAACAGGAGTTTCCTCCTCAGGTTGATTGCTAGTGTCTGAGGTTCCTTCACCACATGATTCTTGAATTTCTTCAAGATCAATCTGCCTCCCACTGTCTCCTTTGCTTATAAATTCTTTCTCGCGAAGGATCCCTCTTCTTGCTACAAAGACCACATTCTCGTTGGGTCTGTAGAAGAGGTAACCGAAGGATTTCTATGGGTAGCCGATGAAAATACACCTTTCACTTCGGGGTTGAAGCTTATCATGAGTTTCACCTCTCACAAAAGCCTCGCAACCCCAGATTTTGATGTGGTCCAAATTGGGAACCTTCGCAGTCCACATCTCATGAGGTGTTTTGGTAACCTTCTTTGTAAGGACTAGATTAAGGATATGGGCGGCAGTCTCTAAGGCATACCCCCAAAAAGAGATTGGTAACGAAACTCGACTCATCATAGAGCGAACCATGTCCAACAAAGTTTGATTACGCCTCTCAGCTACACCATTCAGCTGTGGTGTCCTGGGAGGAGTCAATTGTGAGACAATCCCACACTCCTTAAGATAGTCAAGGAACTCGGTACTAAGATACTCACCACCTCGATCGGATAGAAGCATCTTAATGTTCCTGCCCAATTGATTTTCTACTTCCTGTTTGAATTCCTTAAACCTTTCAAAGGTTTCTGACTTATGTTTGATTAACTAGACATACCCATATCTACTAAAATCATCAATAAAAGTCACATAATACCGATTAGCATCCCTTGTGGCGGTTTTGAATGGTCCACATACATCAGTATGTATTAGGTCCAACAAACCCTCACCCCTCTCACAAGTTCCAGTGAAGGGTGATTTTGTCATCTTCCAAGTATACAAGATTCACAATTATCATCCGATTTAAGGTCAAATGATTCCAAGACTCCACTCTTTTGGAATTGGCCTATGCGTTTCTTGTTTACATGTCCAAGACGACAATGTCACAATGATGCTTTATCGAGGCTAGTAGAAGAATCAATATACAACACATTATTTCCTAAGTTGTCTACAATCGAAACAGTTTCATACACACCATCACAAGGTAACGCTTTAAAATAAAACACATTATTAAAGAAAGCATTAATACCACCACATTCATTATCAAACGAAAAGGTAAAACCTTGTTTGTACAAAGCATGAAAAGAAATAATATTCCTCGCCATTTCAGATGAGTACACACATTTATTCAAATCTAATTTTAACCCATTATTAAGCAACAAAGTATAAACTCCAATCTTGGAAACAGGTGAAGCCTTCCTATTCCCCATGATCAAGTTTATCTTCCCGTGCTCCACATCCTCACTTCTTCTTAGGCCCTGCAAATCAGAACATATGTGAATACCACATCCTGTATTAAGCACCCAAGAGTTAGAATATGTTGAGTAATTAGACAATATAGTGTAAATACCTGTATGGGTGGGTTTCACTTTCCTATCCTTTAGATCCTGCAAGTACTTAGGGCAGTTTCGCTTCCAGTGTGCCTTTTCATGGCAATAAAAGCATTCAGCATCCTTGGGAATGGCAGAAGGAGTGGCATAACCGCTCTTGGTCTTTGATGAGGAGCCTTCAAAAGACTTTCCCGTGGTACCCTTCGAAGGGTGCTTCCTCTTTTTCCCTTTGCCTTGCCCAATAGCTAAAACAGGGGTAGATGTTGGAGTAGGAGTAGTAGAGGTAACAACCGCCTTACCCTTAAGACTGGATTCCGCGGTCTTCAAGTGTCCTTAAAGCTTGCTGAGGGTAACTTCCTCCTTGTTCATATGTTATGTCATTTGAAAATGATCATCACAAGAAGGCAAGGAGTGCAAAATGATGTCAATTGCCAACTCCTCGGGGATGTTAACATTCAGCTCCAGCAAGCGGTCCACATACCTTTGCATCTTTTGCATGTGGCCCGTGACGGATTCACCGTCCTTCATGCAGGTAGTTATTATGGAGGAGATTATTTCATACCGCTCCTGACGAGCACTCTGATGGTACCTTTCCATCAGGTCTTGGTGCATCTCAAGAAATCTTCATACGACTTTTGGAGCTCGGCTGTCATCGTGGCCATCATGATACATGCCACCTTAGTAGCATCTCTCTCATGAGTCCTGAATTCAGCGATCTCCTCAGGAGTAGCAGTAGACTCATCAGGTTCTTTTAACTCCTTATCGAGGACATATTCCTTGTCCTCATAACAAGTAACCATCCTGATATTCCTAATCCAATCCATGAAGTTGGAACCATCAAAGATGACCCTCCCACAAAGATTCATGAGAGAGAAAGAACCAGTTGGGTTAGAGCCTGAAGCATTAGTGTTGGAAGACATCTGAAAGAAGAGAGTAAGTTTAGATTAGATATTTAGGATCCTTAATAAGACACCCAAATGTAATATTAAGGCTAGGATCCAATCACAATATATTACACTTAGAAGAGGGATGCCGTAATCTAAGTAATAATATATTTGAAAGGTAGGTGAATGACGATTCACCAATTTCCACCATGAAAACGAAATGATTTATTAGGTTTAATTGGATTCGAAATTCCTAGATTCTTTTGAGATTCATTGAACTTTTCAATGGCATGTTTCAATCTCGATTGTGCCCTTCAAGTTTTGTGACTGGGATGCCGAGGATCACAAAACAAGGTGTGAATAACCATGCTAATTCACTTGGTACCCTTAATATTATCACCTAATCAATGTGTCGGTTAACCACACACGCTCCATTGATCTATGACAAACATTAAGTCACCCTTCGTGATCCTTACTAGTCCTAGTTAGTGTGCCGGTTAACCACACACGCTCCACCAACGACTTGGTAAGGTACAAAGTGTGAATTCCATGGACTAGCACCATGTTCACATTTTTCCTAAAATAACTAAGATTGGGAATTAAAAGAGTTTAGTTATTTTATAATATTCATTATACTTTTAATGAGGATTTAAAGACATTGTTCTACCCGTTCGACTAACGACCCTCCACCGATCAAGCAAGCGGTGGGTGAGAGTAGACACCCATTAAGTCGCCATTTTATAGGCAACAACCTTATAGACCGGCTTCGTGAATGAGACCTACTAACGGTAAAACGACTTATTCTTATACATATATATAATAATTAACCATTTATGTTATAAGTAGTATAAAGGTTGAATTTTAACTATTAAAACTCTAAGGGTTGGAATTAAAGTTTATTAAAGTGTGTGAAACTTTACAAATTCCAAAACTTGAGGGCAAGTTTTGTAACTTTGCAAAACTCTTCATTTCATAACTTATGAATTAAAGATTCATAAAAATGAAGACTCTTCATTTTCATGTAACTTATGTGTTTTAAGTGTGTGTTAAATAAGAGTGATCTTTGGAAATCCATAACTTGAGGACAAATTATGGACTCCATTAAAACACATAAATGATCAAGAATTAATTCTAAACAATTCAACAAATAATTCCTATCATTTTCTAAATTCATAAGAACATGAACATGATCATCAAAAATTCAAGAATTAAATGAACACATAAAAACATGGAATTTTTATATATGCTATTGCAAATGGATTAGAACAACCATTACACCAACTAAAATAAGTTTTATAACACCAAAACAGTTTAGGGTAATGTTTCTAGTTCATTTCCAGTAGCAAAAGTCGAAAAACTGCACTCTTTCGATCCTACTCGTCGAGTGCATGAACTTACTCGTCGAGTAGGTTGAAGTTTGCCTTGGACTCTTCGAGTCCCCCCAATGGACTCGGCGAGTCCACCATGCAGACAGCAACGATTTCGACTTTTTCACTATTTTGCATCAAGTATCAACCACTGTTGGGTTTTGAGCAATCTAACACTTCCTAAGTGTGCATGCAACCCTAATAAACCTTGGATCTATGTTTGTCTAAATACATGCAAAATAATAATATTCCAAGGTTTATAACCTATCTAACATGGCATGGGGAACATTTCAACATAAAAGAGTTAGAAGAGATTACATACCTTTTGGTGAGTTTGGTCCTAAGGAGTTTGAGGGCCAAGCACCAATAGTGTGAATGCCTCAAATGGAATCACAAAACACCACAAACTCTTGGAAAACTTTGAGAGAGTATACACCCTTGTATAAAATCGGCCACACACAAGCACACACACACACACACTAGTTCACTAGTTTCCTCTTAGGCTCCATTTCATGCTCCATAAGCATGTTTATATAGTGTGCATGGTTAGGGTGAAACCCTAATAACCCATGTATTTTCCTTTCCAAGGATCCATGGGTTAAAAGGTCCATGGATCATCCATGGACTTCCACATAAACCTAGCCCATTAACAAATGAGTATTAGCCCACACTATATAAAACAAATAGCCCATAATCTAATTAGTCTTCCTTTTAATCTCTAAATTAATTCATAATTAATTTAAGACTAAAACTAATTAAATAACGTAACTTCATATTAATATATTATAACTTATAATATATTAATAAACATATGTGTATAACTCTCATAAAATTATCCATAATAGTTTGGATGAGATGCAACCCAAATGGACCATGCCGGTCGGGTCAAGTATATACCAAACAAGTTATGGACTTAGACACCTTATCCAACAAGAACGACAGACATATTGGTTTTTTGATGGGTTGGAGGGAGCACGCTTGTGTGGATCTTACACGAGTATCCCATCTCGTGGGTTTGAGGGCTGAAGGTTTCAAGGTGAGACAGACTGCTTTAAAAGATGTTACATGTAAAGTCACAAAACATGATAAATCATACATGTAAAATAAACATGTGTGTTCATACCATATGTGTGTGATACATTTGGTTTCCTTGCGTCAGATGTGGTGGGGCTTCTTAATAGCATATAATGGATCATGTATAACAATGTTATGTCTCATAGATCTATAGATGTAGTTTTAAAAAGAATTATTTTTATCATACAAAAAGGTTTAACGACACATCTTATTGTTTGTTTTTTTTTTCACTCATTGTTTTGTAATCATTAATTAGTTATGAATAATAATAATATTATTTAAGTGGAGAATAAAAAAAAACAAAAAACATTCAGTAAACAATTCAAATACAAGTTGATGCTCGTCACAAGTAACCTACACCACATCATAAAATCCATTTCTTAGTTTTGGTGTCTCAGATGGTATCTTCTAAAAACCAAAGATATTTTATTTAAGTTTAAAAAATCGACAAAATATTATTTGGTTGTACAACGCCAACATTGAAAATGTCGTTTGAGCAACATTTGATGAGCTTTTTATCCGTATTAATTTATTTTGTTTGCAAAGTCATACACGTTGTTGGTTTTTGGCCAAGATGTCAACTTTGAAACGTAAATAACTTATCTTTGATTATATCCTTTCGAAATAGTTGTCTAATAGATTTCTAAGTGGAAAATGAAATGGGGATAAAGACACAAAAGTGATTTTATATCTCAAATAAGGTTTAACCCATTGATTGGTCTTCGGTAAAAATTAGAATATTATTTTAAGGAAATCCGGCCCAATTCTAAAAGCAATAAAAATAAAAACTCATGCATTATTAGTTGAATGACAAGAATGACATTAAATGGTCTAATCCATGTATTACTTATAACAAAAGATGGTGTGTGTATGGAGGGATTGATTTCAATAATTTAGAATGCAACGGAATATTCAAGATTAAAGACAAGAACACCACATTATGAAATAACTTGCGCAACAAGAAAGCAAGAAAATATAGAAGTGATAAACAATCTAGAGTTATAGATTGAGTATCAATGAAAACAAATCAATACCTATTGATTTGAGTTCGTATTAACCTAGAAAACGAAATTTAGAATTGACAAAGACGAGTAAGCAACTCAAAAGAAACAAAGTTCTTTATTCTGAAATCATCAAAACAATCATATCTCCAAAAAGAGTCGACTTGTTTTTTCGGGATAGCCGAGGTCTTCTGACACAGTATGGTCGGGTGTGGGTACCGGTAACTAGAGGAGTGAGACAGAAGATATTGGAGGAAGCACACAAATCCAAGTTCTCTATATATCCAGGGGCTACAAAAATGTATAGAGACTTGAGACTGAGTTACTGGTGGCCCTGCATGAAGCGGGAGATCGTTTGGTTAGTGAAGCGGTGCTTGACCTGCCGAAAGGTCATGGCTGTGACATGCCCAATTTCACGGCCAGAAAAAACCGGTTTTGTTTATACTTTATTTCAAAATCAGAGTAACCTTTTAATAAAAGAATTACGGAATTTATCCAAAAACAATAATATGATAAAGATTTATCAAAAGCATTTCCTTATAAATGTATTCCATTAAAAGATTTGGGATGTCATGTTCGATACCGTACATAAGTATAAACAGTACATTATAGCCTTACGACAGTTATTTACAACTAATGGCCTATAATCCAAAAGTTCCTCATCATCATCATAATTATACTCTGAGTCCACTACCTGTAAAACAGAAAGCTGAGTGGGTCAGACTTGGGAGCCTGGTGAGCATATAGGGTTTTCAACCGACAAATAATAATAAATTTATTAATTTCATCGATCAACAATAAATTTATTAATTTCATCAACCAACAATAACCCTGATTACCTATTCCCGTTATCCTTACTTTACTTCCCTAAAGGTTTTATCATCAGAATGGACACTACTGCTAAGGGGGTTTCTCAACAATAAATGTCCTAAAGGCAACCATGAGGGGGATGGAGTACACCGGTGAACACATCGTTCGCAACACCTACAGGTTGCGAGCCTGCTAGCGTTCCACTGGACTGTCTAGAAGAGTCTGTGGTAGTCATCCATACTCCGCTAGATGACTGGAACAACAACAACATCGAGGCCTCTTATCATTTTAACACACATCAACTATTTTGTCTACCCATATTCTACCCAACATATTTGTAGATAAAATACATATACACTTTACAACTTGTATAAAACATTGTATTCAACAATCATCTCAAATAAACAATCAATATAATTACACATAACACGTATTTTATAGAAAATACTTCATATCTATGTGTAAGATGAAAGCGACTATACACTCACTTGATTTGATGATAATCGGGCAGCAATTCGTTGCTTAAAATGATCGTTTCTGATAAAACCGGAAGTTTCATTGAGAAGTCGGGCTCTGCGAGAGTTGGAGCTTCAAAACCGAAAAGATAAAATTTTCCGGGTTTGCAGGCACTTCGGGATGTATTCCAGGCTTTAAAAATGATACCGGGGCTTCGGGGGAAGTCAAAATAGTCAAAATATAAGTTTAGGGGTGACAAATGTCAAATTTTCAAAAGTAGTCGGGAGATCTCGCAGCACCCCTATTTATAGGGTGCGAGGCTGAGGTCTTCGTGGCTGAGAAGCTTCCACGTAGCACCTGTGAGGTTCAGACACGGAAGGGAGACGTAGCAGCGAAGGAGCGAGACAGGTGGTTGGTGCAAGGCGAGACACGGAGGCGAGCTACGAAGCTCGGACGTGGCCGTGCGAGACTCGGACACGCGGCGGCTACGAGGCGGCTTCTGATTGGCTGAGGCTTCGGTCCGAGGGAATGGCGACACGCATCGAATCTGGATTCGGCCACATCCTCGGTGATGCAACAGCTTCTTGCAAGATGACGTGGCGGCTACTGTTCATGCGAAAATTTTCGAATTTTTAGCCCCGAACTTCTAAAATCCATAACTTTCGCATACGAGCTCCATTTTTGATGTTATTTATATGCACATGTAGCTAAAATCATGCTCTACAACTTTCGTTTAGACTTCGTCAGCTAATATTTTGACTTTAATTTTAATATTATTATTTTTAACACACCGGGACAGGAAAATCCGTTAAGCATTCATAACTTCTTCATCCGATGTCCGTTTTCATTAGTCTTTTTACCGTTGTACTACTATTCACGAGACCTTCGATTCTCGTTTAGGTTGTTTCGGCTAAATTTTGCTTGATCTTAAATTCGAGTATTTAGCTGTCTACTGCTAAGCTAAAACTTAGAAAAATCATAACTTCCTCATACAAAGTCAGATTTGGGAGTTCTTTTTATCGAACTTCTCGGTTTAACGAATACTACGAATTTAGTTTAGATTGTTAAGGCTAAAAAGCGCTTTATCGCAATATTCACTTTTTACGCTTCCCGGTGCTATGTCGGTTTCGTCGTGAAACTTTGACATGTCATAACTTCTTCGTTATAACTCGGATTTCGGCGTTCTTTATATCTCCGGAATCCTTGTTTCGGCCACTACAACTTTCTTAAAAGATATCGGATTTTTATAATATTTATTTTAAATGCTTATTTGCATTATTAATTAATTAAACATTAATAATTAAGCAAATAAGCATATAATTCACATAATTCCTCTTTATTACTTCAAAATGAGTTACAAAGGTTGACCTAGACTATTACAACTTTATTAATGCTTTTAGCCCAGAAACACGGGCGTTACAATTCTCTCCCCCTTAGGATGATTCCTTCCTCGGAATCACACATCAGCAAACAAATACGGGTAGCAACTCATCATGTCACTCTCCGTTTCCCAGGTGAGATTTGGCCCATTCGTATGTTTCCATTGCACAAGCACCAAGTCGACCATCTTGCGTCGCAACTTTAAATGGTCTAATAAACCTTGGACTCAACTTTCCCCTTTTACCAAATCTTATAAGTCCCTTCCACAGTGAGACTTTAAGCAAAACCCAATCACCAACTTCGAATGTTATCGGTTTTCTTTTCTTGTCAGCATAGCTCTTTTGACGATCCTGAGCTACAAACATCCTTTCCTTAATCATTTTCAACTTTTCAGCAGTCTGATGGACTGTCTCAGGTCCCATAAACTGCTTTTCTCCAGCTTCAAGCCAACAAGACGGCGTATGACACTTCTGTCCATACAAAGCGTGATAAGGTGCCATCTTTATGCTCTAGTGGAAACTATTGTTGTAGGAAAACTCTACTAAAGGTAAGTGGTCATCCCAGTTACCTTGGAATTCCAGGGTATATGCTCTCAGCATATCTTCAAGTGTTTGTATTGTTCTTTCGCTCTGACCATCAGTTTGTGGATGGTAAGCTGTACTTAAACACAACTTGGTACCCATTTCCTCTTATAGACTTTTCAAAAATCGTGACGTGAAACGACTATCACGATCTCATACAATTATTAGAGGAACACCATGAAATCTCACAATTTCCTTCACGTAAGCATTCGCAAGCTTATCCATAGACCATTTTTCATTGGCTGCTATGAAGTGTGCACTCTTGGTGAAACGATCCACGACCACCCAAATCATGCCGTGACCGCTCTTTGTTCTGGGTAGTTTAGTCACAAAATCCATGGTGATGTCTTCCCATTTACCCATGGGTACAGGTAAAGGTTCTAAACTCCCATACGGTTTTCGATGTTGTGCCTTGACTCTTGCACATGTCACACACTCGGCCACATACTTAGTAACATCGAGCTTCATCATTGGCCACCAGTAATAAGGTTTTAAATCCCTATACATTTTCGTACTGCCAGGATGAATCGAGTACATGGTCTTGTGAGCTTCTTTCATCAGAACATCTCTTACTCCACCCATCTTAGGTACCCAAATCCTATCTTGGAATACCTTCAACTCCTGGTTATTTGTACCGAATACTAATGTTTTGCCCAGACGTTCTTCTTTTGGGCCATTCTTCTCTAAAGCTTCTTCATGAGCTTTCTTTATACTCTCCACAATTGTGGAGACAACCTCAATTCTCAATGCTCTTGGCTTTTTCTTTTCAAGGTTGACTTTCCGACTGAGAGCATCAGCAACAACATTTGTTGTACCAAGGTGATAAAGTATCTCACAGTCGTAGTCTTTGAGTAATTCCAGCCAGCATCGTTGCCTCATATTCAGTTCCTTCTGATTAAAGAGATACTGGAGACTCTTATGACCAGTGAAAAGTTTGCACTTCATACCATAGAGGTAATGTCTCCATATTTTTAGAGCGAAAACTACCGCTGTCAACTCCAAATCATGAGTAGGGCAGTTCTTTTCATGCTCCTTCAGTTGTCTTGATGCATATGCTATCACTTTATCTCGTTGGGTCAGAACACAACCTAACCCAACTCCAGATGCATCACTATAGACTGCAAAGTCTTTAACTCCTTTAGGTAAAGAAAGAATTGGTGCTTCACATAATTTCTTCTTCAACTTCTCAAAGGCTTCCTTATGGTTTTCACTCCAAGTATAAGTAGCCCCTTTGTGGGTCAAGGCTATCAATGGAGCGGCTATTGAAGAAAAACCTTGGATAAACCTTCGCTAATATCCAACTAATCCTAAAAAGCTTCGAATCTCCGTAGGACTTTTTGGTTGTTCCCACTTCATTAAAGCTTCAATCTTTGCTGGATCAACCATTATTCCTTCTTGGTTAATCACATGATCCAAGAATTGGACTTCTTGAATCCAAAATTCACATTTGGAGAACTTTGCATACAACTTCTCCTTTTTCAGGACTTATAGCACTTCACGTAGATGCTTTTCATGCTCTTCTTGGCTTTTCGAGTAGATGAGAATGTCGTCGATGAACACTATCATGGATTTATCGAGGAATGGTTTACAAACCCTGCTCATCAAATCCATGAATGCTGCAGGAGCATTGGTTAGCCCAAATGACATAACCGAGAACTCGTAATGTCCATATCTTGTTCTAAATGTAGTTTTTTCGATATCCTGCTCTATCACCTTTAGTTGATGGTATCCCGACCTAAGATCGATCTTCGAGAAATAGCTCGAACCCTGTAACTGGTCGAACAGGTCATTGATCCTTGGCAACGGGTACTTGTTCTTTATCGTTGCTTTGTTCAACTCTCTATAATCAATACACATTCTCATGCTTCCGTCCTTCTTCTTTATGAATAACACCTAATCTCCCCAGGGTGATGAACTAGGTCGAATGAAACCACTGTCCAACAGCTCCTGAAGTTGCGTCATGAGTTCCTTCATCTCTGTCGGTGCTAATCGGTAAGGTGCCTTTGCTATCAGTGTTGTTCCTGGTAACAAGTCTATACGAAACTCCACTTGCCTATCAGGTGGTAATCTAGGAAGATTTTTGGGAAAGACTTCTGGATAATCACATACAACTGGTATATTCTGCACCTCTTTCTTCTCCTTCTTAGCATAGATTACGAATGCCAAGTACAACACACATCCTTTGGACAAACATTTCTTGGCTTTCATCAGGGAGATAATTCTAGAATTCACTCTGCGTTTGTCCCCGTACAAAATAAATGATTGTCTTCCGGGTGGGTTCACCCTTACTATCTTCTTCTTGCCAAGAATCTCAGCATCGTTGGCGCTAAGCCAATCCATACCCAAAACGATGTCGAAACCGTTTAACTCTATGGATAATAGCTCTTCGTCATATTCGTTTCCATTTAGGTCAATGACGATGTTCCTAATATGATTACTAACAGGTACGAATTTTCCACTGACAACTTCTACAATCAGGGCATTATCAAGTTTTTCTACAAGTAATGCTAATTTCCTACCAAATTTATGCGACACAAAGGAATAGTTGGCTCTGGAATCAAATAGTATATTTGGAGGCAAACAATTTATAAGAAAGGTACCTGAAGCAACGTCTGCTGCCTCCTTTGCAGCCTCGAGCGTCATCTGGAAGGCTCTCGCCTTCGGCTTCGGTGGTATGTTGGGTCTTCCTACCTCCTTCTTCTTCGGGTAATCCTTTGAAATGTTCCCCTCCTCGTTGCACTCGTAACAGACCTTTTTAGTGAATGTGCATTCGTTGGCATAGTGCCCAGGCTTTCCACATTTGAAACAAGTGACTCCTCCATCACACTTCCCAGAGTGCTTCTTCTTACACTTGTCACACCACTTCGCTTCTGATCCTCCTCCTCTCGAACCAGACTTCGAGAATCTACTCTTCTTGTTAGACCTCGAGGATCCATCAAACTTCCGTTTCTCACCAACCTCAGCCCTTTCTAGACCTCTTTCCTTTTATTGGGTCTCCACATTCTTAGCCGCTCGAACAACTAATTTTAGAGTGGTTACCATCTTGACTGTTGGGCCAAAGTCAGCCGACAATCCGTTTGCGAACTTTTCAATTTTGGAAAGTTTGGTTGGCACTAGGTATGGAAACAACTTCATCTTTTCCATGAATGCAACAACATAGTCATCAATGCTCATTCTCCCTTTTTCAAATTTTGGAACTCATTGTTCAGATATATCTTTGAACAGTACTGCGCCTTCAGTTGTTCCAAGAACTCATCCCACGATATTTTCAGAGCTTCTCCTCGCGGCATTGTATCTGCCAATAGCTTCCACCAGCTCAAGACTCAACTTTTCAATTGTCTCATAGCAAAGACAGTGTTCTGCTTCTCGCTGCAGTCGCAACTTTCAAACACCATTTCCATCTCGGAGATCCAGTCCATGATCTCAACAGGCTTTGGGCTTCCTGAGAGACTTGGTGGTTTCGCACCCAAGAAATTTTTGTACATCCGTCCATCCTTGTTGTTTCTCCCTTCTAGGCCATCCCTTTGCTCACCTTGAGTCCCTATTTGACTCACTTGGCGGCTGTAGTGCCCTTCCTCAGATTGCTCGAGAACTGGCTCCATCGGTTCAACATGTATGGTAGATTCGTCCCTATTCTCATGGAGAATCCGTCTCATTTCTTCCCTTTTTTCAGATAGCATAGCTTGAATTATGGCTTGAACTCCAGCCATGGTGACTGGCTCAGGTGAAACTTCTTCAACAACAGGTATTTGCTGAACCACTGGGGGTTGGTTCCTATCCCCATTTGCGTTTAGGTTTTTGCTACGGATCCTTGCCATCTTGATCTATACACCGAATAAGGTGAATTTAGATCTTTATTCACTATAGACTTCGAAACGTTTACATGCTAGTTCTAATATCGTAATCATACGCTTAGAATCCTACACATATAAGGTTTTCCAGATCCGGTCGACAACAGACCATAGATCCGAACAAAAATATCATGTATAGCAAACACATAACATTTAGCACATAAAAGCATTTTAGGCATCTTTCCTAAAATATACTAGTGCTCACACCTCACAATCATCGTTTAGCATTCTAAGTTTAAGACTAGAAATCCTACAAATTCCTAGTTCGCTTAAACTACTGCTCTGATACCAACTGTGACATCCCCAATTTCACGGCCAGAAAAGACCGGTTATGTTTATACTTTATTTAAAAATCAGAGTAACCTTTTAATAAAATAATTGCGGAATTTGTCCCAAAATAATAATATGATAAAGATTTATCAAAACAATTTCCTTAGAAATGTATTTCATTAAAAGACTTGGGATGTCATGTTCGATACTGTACATAAGTATAAACAGTACATTATAAGCCTTACGACAGTTATTTACAACTAATGGCCTATAATCCAAAAGTCCCTCATCATCATCATAATTATGCTCTGAGTCCACTACCTGTAAAACAAAAAGCTGAGTGGCTCAGGCTTGGGAGCCTGGTGAGCATATAGGGTTTTCAACCTACAAATAATAATAAATTTATTAATTTCATCGATCAACAATAAATATTAATTTCATCAACCAACGATAACCCTGATTACCCATTCTCGTTATCCTCACTTTATGTCCTTAAACACCTATACAAGGGACCTAGTCTAAGGATTTTATCATCGGCATGGACACTACTGCTAAGGGGGTTCCTTAACAATAAATTTCCTAAAGGCAACCATGAGGGGGATGGAGTACACCGGTGAACACATCGTTCGCAACACCTACAGGTTGCGAGCCTGCTAGCGTTCCACTACACTGTCAAGAAGAGTTTGTGGTCGTCATCCATACTTCGCTATATGACTGGAACAACAACAAGATCGAGGCCTCTCATCATTTCAACACACATCAACTATTTTGTCTACCCATATTCTACCCAACATATTTGTAGATAAAATACATATACAATTTATAACTTGTATAAAACATTATATTCAACAATCATCTCAAATAAACAATCAATATAATTACACATAACACGTACTTTATAGAAAATACTTCATATCTATGTGTAAGATGAAAGTGACTATACACTCACTTGATTTGATGATAATCGGGTAGCAATTCGTTCCTTAAAACGATCGTTTCTGATACAACCGAGAGTTTTATTGAGAAACCGGGCTCTGCAAGAGTTGGAGCTTCAAAACCTAAAAGATAAAAATTTTCTAGTTTTCGGGCACTTTGGGATGTATTCCGGGCTTTAAAAATGATATCGGGGCTTCGGGGGAAGTCAAAATAGTCAAAATATAACTTTAGGGGTGAAAAATGTCAAATTTTCAAAAGTAGTCGGGAGATCTGGCAGCCCCCCTATTTATAGGGTGCGAGGCCGAGGTCTTCGTGGCTGAGAAGCTTCCACGTAGCACCTGCGAGGTTCGGACACGGAAGGGAGACGTAGCAATGAAGGAGCGAGACAGGTGGTTGGTGCGAGGCGAGACACGGAGGCGAGCTACGAAGCTCGGACGTGGCCGTGCGAGACTCGGACATGCGGCGGCTATGAGGCGGCTCCTGATTGGATGAGGCTTCGGTCCGAGGGAATGGCGACACGCGTCGGATCTGGATTCGGCCACATCCTCGGTGACGCAACAGCTTCGTGCAAGGTGACGTGGCGGCTACTGTTCATGCGAAAATTTTCGAATTTTGAGCCCCAAACTTCTAGAATCCATAACTTTCGCATACGAGCTCCGTTTTGATGTTCTTTATATGCACGTGTAGCTAAAATCATGATCTACAACTTTCGTTTAGACTTCATCTGCTAATTTTGAATTTAATTTTAATATTATTATTTTTAACAGATCAGGATAGGAAAATCCGTTAAAAATTCATAACTTCTTCATCCGATGTCCGTTTTCGTCAGTCTTTTTGCCATTATACTATTATTGACGAGACCTTCGATTCTCATTTAGCTTGTGTCGGCTAAATTTCGCTCGATCTTAAATTCGAGTATTTTAGCTGTCTACTGCTAAGCTAAAACTTAGAAAAATCATAACTTCCTCATACGAAGTCAGATTTGGGCGTTCTTTTTATCGAACTTCTCAGTTTAGCGAATACTACGACTTTAATTTAGATTATTAAGGCTAAAAAGCACCTTATCGCAATATTCACTTTTTATGCTTCCTGGTGTCGTGCCGGTTTCATCGTGAAACTTTGACAGGTCATAACTTCTTCGTTATAACTCGGATTTCGGCGTTCTTTATATCCCCGGAATCCTTGTTTCGGCCACTACAACTCTATTAAAAGATATCGGCTTTTTCTAATATTTATTTTAAATGCTTATTTTCATTATTAATTAATTAAATCATAATAATTAAGCAAATAAGCATATAATTCACATAATTCCTCTTTATTACTTCAAAATGAGTTACAAAGGTTGACCTAGACTGTAACAACTTTATTAATGCTTTTAGCCCAGAAACACGGGCGTTACAAAGGCCGAGCATCAGCGGCCTCATGGCAAGGTTCATCCGCACCCATCCCCATGTGAAAGTGGGAAGAGATCACTATGGATTTCATCACGAAGTTACTAAGGACAGCGAGGGGTATGGATGTCATATGGGTGATTGCCGACATGTTGACGAAAAGTGCCCACTTTATTCCGATCTCTGGGAGTATATTCACTGAGAAGTTAGCAGATATTTATATGCGAGAGGTGGTGGCTAGACACGGGGTTCCAGTTTTGGTAGTCTCTAACAGAGATGTTCGATTTACATCTAGATTCTGGAAGAAGTTCCACGAGGAACTAGGCACTCAGTTGTACTTTAGCACGGCGTACCACCCCCAAACAAATGGCCAAAGTGAGAGGATGATCAAAACACTCGAGGATATGCTTCGGGAATGCGTATTGAATTTTGGATGTAGTTGGGATACATACCTCCCATTAGCAGAGTTTTCATACAACAATAGTTATGATGATAGTATCGATCGACCACCGTTTAAGATGTTGTATGGTCAAAGATGTAGGACCCCTGTTTGTTGGGGCGAGGTTGCACACCGAGTCATGTGGAGCACCGAGGTAGTGCTCAAGACTACCGTGTTGATTCAACATGTGCATGACCGACTACGAGTCGCACAAAGTCATCTGAAAACTTATACTGACCAGCATCGGTCAGATTTGGAGTTCCAGGTGGGGGACTTTGTGTTACTAAAGGTATCTCCATGGAAGGGAGTCATTAGGTTTCGGAAGAGAGGCAAGTTGGGGCCGTGATATATTGGCCCGTTCAAGATTTCGGCCCGAGTAGGCAAGGTGGCTTACCATTTGGATCCGTCAGACGAACTTAGCGAGATACACAACACCTTCCATGTGTTTTAGCTTCGGAAGTGTGTCACGGACAAGGCCGCGGTCATTTCTCTATACGACATTCAGGTGGACGAAAGCCTAAACTACATTGAGAGGCTCGTTGCGATTTTGGATAGGAAGACCAAGGTTCTTCGGAACAAGGAAGTAAAGCTTATAAAGGTGTAATGGCAGCACCAAAGGAGCTCCGAATGGACATGGGAGCTGGATGATGAGATGTAGGAGCATTACCCCTATCAATTTGCGTCTACGGACATCAAGTATGAAGTCTAGTCCAAGTGGGGGAGAGTTGTAACACTCCAATTCAGGTATTAGTCTTTAGACCCTTAAAAAGGAAATGATGGCATAAAAGGTTCCTTAGTATGCATGGCGTACTCCAGGAGTGCGCTTAGCGTACTAAGGATGCATGATCACGGAAGGTGGTCGCGTACGTTGGGCATACACATAGGTACGTGGGGTGTACGCGACAGAGGGCCAAAACCCTAATTCTCTGTAACAGCCGGATTTTTTAAGGTATCTTTAATATTTATGTTTTTGGTGTTTTGAGAGGGGACTCGGCGAGTTGGAGCTCAGACTTGCCGAGTAGGGTCGCGGATCTGGTCGCACCTGGACTCGGCTAGTCCAGGATATGGACTCGGCGAGTCAGCGCTGTGTAATGAAACCCTAATTTCTCGGGTTTGAGACCTATTTAAAGGGCCTTATGGCCGTCATTTGTGCTCACCAGTCCCTTGAGTGAAACCCTAATTGAGTGTGAGCATTTGGAGCAAAGTAGAAGGCCATTATTGATCTTGGAGGTGTTATTTTTGCAAGAAAGGAGAAAACTAGCTAAGGGAAAGCAAGGGGAGCCACTTCTGAGAGTTTGGAGTCCAGAGCATCACTATTGTGGTAATAATTTCAAGTTATCTTCTTCCTTGTTGATGTTTATTTAGATTTAGGGTTTGTTGAACCCTTTTGTGGCAAGATCTAGTGCCCCCTTGGTCCCTTATGTGGTTTAAACCATAGATCTGGACCCTTGGAGGTCCAGAGTGTCCCTTTGCCCAAGCTTTTTGGGAATCAATGGAGGCTTTGGATTGGAATCCTTATGCCTTAAGGTCAAAACTCTATTTATGAGCCATGGGGTGTGTTATGGGCACCAAGATAGAAGCTTGACGTGATGAATCAGTCTAGGGAGGTCAGATCTATAGATTGTGGAAGCAGATCTGACCTTAGGAGCAAGTTGGAGTGGTTGCATGGCATGGACTCGCCGAGTCTGTTCATCAGACTCAGCGAGTAGTTTGAAGATTACCTTGGGTTCGCTCAGTGAGTGGTCCAATCGAGTCATGGGTTGACTCAGTGAGTCAGGGTGAGTTGGGGAGGGACGACAGGTGGACTGAGTCGAACTGGGACTCGGCGAGTTGAGTCGGGGTGGCCCTGTGATTCTTCCAGGTGAAACTCGTCGAGTGAGGGGGGGGGGATACTCGACGTGTAGGAAGGGAATTTTAGAGAGTTGGTGTAAACATCTAGACTCGCCGAGTCGCCATAGCGCACTCGCCGAGTCCGGTCAAAGTTGACCGTTGACCATTGACCGTTGACCAAAGTTGACCTGTGTTGATTTCTTGGGGATAGTCAACCTTAGAGGATACAAAGTGTTAGCTAGAGACATATGATGTTATAGGAGGATTAGAGCTCGGAGGATCGAGCACGAGGGATTTCCAGGATTCGTGAGATACCGAGATACACGAGGTGAGTCTTCTCACTATACTTTACCTTGAGTAGGTAACCAGAGTTATGTGATAGAGTATTTGTATGCTATGTGTTGTATTGCATTATTTCTATGTGATTATGTGGTGCATGTTTATCAGAGTTAGAACCTGAGGGTTCACAGAGTTCAGGTGCACGGACCCACAGAGTTATAGCCTCGAGTGGCTATTAGGTGTTATATGTGGTATTTTGGGGAACTCACAAAGCTTTGTGCTTACAGTGTTTGATGTTATTTTTTCAGATACTAGTGACGACCGTGGGAAGGCGCCAGCTTGATCCGTACACACACACTCGGAGTTTTTACATATGTGATCTTGGGATTTTGTATTGACCTGAATTGGATAATTAATATGGTTGTTTTATGAATATTAATTGAATTATGTTTATGAAAATTTGAAAATTTTGTTTTGAAATTTACGGTGTTACATTCTCGGGTCTTGACACATATTTCAACACCCTGAAGCCTCTTGGACTAAACCCTAGTCAGCCTCCCTAGTCTTATTTCGCACTTCTACACCAGAGATACCTTTTCAGAGTGTTTTGGAGCTTAAAGACTGTATTTATGGCCATTTTAGGGTCTATTCAAGAAGAAGGAGTTACTAAGCAAGCGTGGAGTGGCATTAAGCTTCAAGAATCTACATCTAGTTCACCTTGAAGAGCTTCTGGTGGTATAAAGCTTTGATCTTGTCGTCTTACTCATCAGATCTAGCTAGGGTTTTCTATTTTGTCCCTTTAGTTGGTTTTGGAACTCCTCTTGAGAATTGAGCAACTCAAGAGGATGAAATGGTTAGATCGAACTTTGTAAGCATGGTAGATGCATAAAGGTGCTAGCTTGAAGAGTATCTAGACTCCATGCATGAATTTGAAGTTTTCCATGGAGTCCTAATATGAAGAATGCAGTTTTTAAGTCCCATATAGAATGCAAGGGGATAAAGTTGCCAAATTATGCCCTAGAACGTCTTAATGAGCGCAGATCTAATATTTGACGTTAGAACATCAAGTAGTAAGCACTTAATAGAAGAAAATGCTTAATCTGTTTGTACGTTGGGCGTAAGTTAGAGTACGCCGCACGTGCAACTCAGGGACTCAGTACGCTGTGCGTAGAAGGGTGGTACGCAAGGCATACACACAACAGATGGACTCGGACTTGTTTTGGGCTTTTAAGCTTTTGGGCCTTAATTAGTCATTAAGGATGGTCATGTTTTGGTGTTAGTGGGCCATCTTATTTGTTTTGGGCCATGGATGTTATGGTTGGGCTTTATTGGGCCATGAGGCCCATTAATGATTTTGGACATGGATATTGGGCCCATTAGCAAAGGAACACTTTTTGGGCCATTGTGAAAGGACTTAGGATTTGGGTTTTTCAATTGGATTGTGTTCAGTCCTAATCTTGGGTAATGTTATTATTGTTCAACACGGGTGGTTACAGACTATTAGTAGAGCAACTCTCAGATTCAATAGATAAAGGTGAGTCTCCTCACCATACCAATGAGTCTAAGGCACCAAGGTCGGCCCGTTTTATGATATGTGGTACACTAGCTGAAGTTATATTTGTTGGATTAATGTCTAAGTCCATAACTATAATTGGTAAGACTTGACCCGACCCGGCGTGGTCCATTTGGGTTGCATGGCATCATGCACTTGGATAGACTATAATGAGAGAAATAAGACACTTATGGTTATTAATATATTATAAGTTCTAGTATATTAATAATAAGAATAATAAGATTATTTAATTAGTATTGATCAAGAATTAATCTAGGATTAATTAAGTGATCAAAAGAAGACTAATTAAATATATGGGTTGATTGTACAAATCATCCATACTTATATAGTGGGCTAATGCTCCATGGATTATCTAGTTGGGCTAAAACCCATATGATGCTCCATGGATGCTTCATGGTGTTTTTGTACCCATGGATCATGGAAATGAAAGGCCATGTCAATTAGGGTTTACATGGTGTAACCCTAACTATATAAGCATCTTATTCTTGACCAAAACCGGCCACTAGAGAGAGTAAGGAAGGGCTAGCCGATTTCATGAAGTGTAGAATTCTCTCAAGTTATTCCAAGTGTATTTGGTGTTGTGTGAACCATTCGAGGTGTCACACTTGGGGCACTAGGCACTCAAGCTTCATGAAGACTTTCTACATGAAAAAGGTATGTATTCTATCTTGTTATATTCATTGTTTTGTATGCTAGATTAGGATAATACCTTGGATGTTCATATTTGCATGTATAATAGAGAAAACATAGATCCAAGGTATTTAGGGTTGCATGTACACTTAGGAGTGTTAGAATGCTCATAACCCAACAGTGGTATCAGAGCCTAGGCTTGTTTTCTTGTTATACGTGCAAATGGAGCTGAAAAAATCGAGTTTTGATGTTGTCTGCCCAGTAGACTCACTGAGTCCATGAATTGACTCGCCGAGTCCAAGGCAAAATGCATCCAACTCGCCGAGTTGGTTCGTGCACTCGACGAGTTGGACCCCCAGACAGCATAAATTCGACTTTTTTCGCTGGAATTGGACTAGGAACATTACCCTAAGATGATTTTGGACTTATAAACTTGTTTTTGACGTGGTAATTGTGACAACCTAAAATTTCCATTCGATCAAACCCTAAAAGTCAACCACTTCGTAGCATAAGTCAATCTAATTATTTCTTATTTTTAAGAAATATAAAGTTGGTTTGATTATTTTAATATTATTTTTAAGCGAACGGGTGTAAGAAAGTGTCGTCTCGGGTTTTGGTTTTTGAAAACCGCAAACACTTCGCGTATTAGAAACACCCGACCAAACTTTTATGTTTGGGTCGAAAAATCATCCAAAAATCCGTAAACTCATGCTTATACATGAGTTTACTCCCCATTTATCAAAAGAGTAAACTCCAAAAATATTCTGTCAAGTATCATCCAAGATTTAATTCCAAATCTTCAATCTTGTAAGTGTTTTAACCCTTTCAAGTTAGTAAAACACTTAATCTAGTGTTTGTGCATCTATTCATCCATTCATTTCGGGTTTTTGTTTAGATTTTCCAAAACACCAAGAACACCAAGAGCACACACTAAGTGTTCTAGGCCTTTTAGCTCAATTCAAGCTTCCCTATGTAAGTACTTCTATCCTAGAGTCATTTAAAGCTAGCTATGCATGTTTATACCAAGGAAATTTGTCAAGAACACAAGTGTATGAGTGTTCATGGTCCAAAGAGATGCTTGGACCGTAAACACCATAAAGAGGCACCAAAGTGTGCCTAAGTCCCAAATCTAAGCCCTAGTTGATTTATAGAGCATCATTGACATGTTTAAACCCTTCCTTCTTGTGTTTAAGCCTTGAAAAAGCACCAAAACCACCAATTTTATGTGTTTACGGTTTAGGGATGTCCCAAAACCGTAAACACCCCAAAAAGTAGGTAAATGTGCATTTAAAGTCCCATACTTGGTTCTTATGGCTAAATCTAACCTAGACTAGTGCCATCATTGAACTAAGGACTTGAAAACCCCAAATACCATAAACTTAGGAGTTTAAGGTAGTAAACTCATGAGTTTAAGGTAGTAGACTCATGAGAAATGGTCCTTAGACCGTAAACTGCATTTAGGAGTGTTTTGATGCCACACAACACTTCCTAAGGCTAATTTGTGAAGTAGGAATGCTTGGAATAGCCTATAAGACTTCAAATCACCAAATGGTCAAAAGATTAGGAGTTTACGACCATAAACTAAAGAGTTTACGACCGTAAACTCAAGGGGTGTTGATCCTTAGAGAGTAAACTCATTTTAAGAGTTACCCTTGAACCCTAAACACACTAGCCTTACCCTACAGCACTTAGATGCAACCCTTGAGAGTTTTTAGCACTTGTATAAAGTGTTTAACATGTCCTTGAGTGTTTTAACTTTGTTTATTAGTTGTTTAAAGACTAATTGAGTATATACATATATCCTTATATGTTATTAGGATCTTTGTGCGTGTCTAAGTCTTCACTTGACACCAAGCACTTATCCGACACTTCTTTCCGATCCACTTACCATAGGTGAGTTCATACCCCTTAACTAATGTTTTAAATGTTTTTAAGTGTTTTATGGGGGGGGGGGATACAAGTAGAATCATTCTAATTATTGTATCAATCATATGTGATTAATAAGTAGAATTATGCTAGTTATTATATCAATCACATGTGATTAATATGCAACATTCAAATGATTCACTTCACTTTAACCATTCTTACTAAACAGGTTCCTCAAATGATTTTCTTAAATGTTTTATATGTTTAAAATCCTTATTAAACGGTTCATTACACACTGTATGATCCTATTTCAAACCATTTTACTCCAATCTGTTTTACTCCAAGCTGTTATCAAAACGTTTTACTTCAAACTGCTTTTACTTCAAACTGTCTTACTTCAAACTGTTTTTACTTCAAACTGTTTTATAGATTGACATCAAGTCGATCTTTTCTTAAGATAATAATTATGTTCAAAGGTTTTACAAAACTTACTTTATGATTTTATATTATAAATTGCATGCCTATATATGTATATTTAAATGAGTAATGTTTAAAAGACTTAGGAAGGCTATCCACCCTATTCCCTTTTCGTGCTTGAGATGTGGTTTGGTGGGATATCGGGTACCCGTCCGAAGGTCGTTTAAATATTAGTTATATATCATGTGTACATATGTAGTCATAAAGGTTCTTCCAGTTCAATCAATACCCTTGGGTAGCAAGGGTATACATTCATGTCCATACATACCAGTTAGATTACTAGTAAACTATCATAGGGGTAGTTTAGGGAGATACTAGAACTATTACTAGAACACAATATCATACTATGAGTCAGTTCATTCATGAGTCAATACTTACTACTAGAAGAACATATACAACTATACTAGAGAGGAACATATACAACTATACTAGAGAAGAACATATAAAACTATACTAGAGAGGAACATATACAACTATACTAGAGAAGAACATATACAACTATACTAGAGAAGAACATATACAACGATATTAGAACGAGTACATTACTATACATGCTAGATAGAGAGAGAGATCACACATTACAGCTAATACACGTGGAACATTACAGTACATTACTATAATATTACATAGATATGTTTACATGATCCCTTACATGATCACACGTACATGAGAAAAACTACATGATCACTTACATGATCACACTTACATATACATAGGACAGATGTCACTAGGTACTATAGCATGGAACCAGTTCAGGATCTAACTATACCGATGAATCACAATGCAATTGTGATCGTTATATCGAGTATACATGATCATAGTAATGTGGATGCTCATGGCTTGCATACATGAAGGGGTCATGAGTAGGTCCCAAAATCCCTTTGATAGGGGAGCGTATAGTATGGGATCTAGACATCACATTATACCTTATCCCTCAAATAAGGCAGTTGAGTACCGATGTGGTTATTTATTACAAATACTACAGTACTTATAAGTATTACCTTAGACTTAAGGTAATTGGTACGGTTGTAGTTCAGTGCTACACCATAGTACTATTCCATTTTCCCATTACATTCACTTCGTGAACATTCACACGATGCACAGTAATGTAGAAACTATCTTTTTGATTAATGGTAGTCAGCCTTGGGAAAATACACACTCCTACAAGAGACACACAGACACTAGGTCTTGATAGAAGGCTACATGAGAACATTTAAGTCTGGGTAGAAGACTCCTTTTATTACTAATAGGAATCATAGGGATTTCTAGGGTTTTTCAAATGTTTACAGTTGTTTTACAAACCTCTTCATACTTACAGTTCATATACAAATTCTTACATACAAATACTTACATACAAATTAAGACACAAAATATTCATGATCTCACCAGCTTTAAAGCTGATACTCGCTTTCAAAATTACTTGTATCCTCAGGTCATCATAGACAAGTACCGCTGCAAGGACTAGGGAAGATGGAGCTTGTTGAAGACTCATCTTTCATTTTGATTTATGCTTTAGTGTTTATCAAAATTTGACAAAACACATTTGAATAATAATTATATTATTAATGCAATGGATGATGTTGTTGCTTGTTTACTACTTTTCATTGTTGCGATACTGTACATGACGTCCTCCGCCCCAGAACGTTTCCGCCGTTCTTGGTTTTGGGGTGTGAAAGTAATGTTCGTGCTAATCCAATTTCAAAGATAATTGTCAATAGATTCATGTTTTGTATTAGTTTATGGTTTAGACTAATTACATGAAAAAGTTTGATTTGAATTATCTTGTTCATATGAGTTGCTTAGATTAATAGAAAAGTTGAGTGAAATAGTTGTTTTCAATCCAAATTAATCTAAGAGTTGATTCTAAAATATGTTTTTGTAACTTTTCCTCAAGTTATATGAAAAGTCACATTTAAGTTTCATAAAACTCATAAAAATTGGCAAATGATACAAAAATGAAGAGTCTAGTTCTAATTAAATGGTTTTATGACTCCATAACTTGTCCTCAAGTTATGGAGGACCAAGAGTCTCTTCATTAAATAATAAATAAATTAAAAATGTAACCTTAATTAATTCCATAAGTTATAAAATAAAGAAAAATTAATTCTTTTATTAGTTTAAAGTCTTCCATAACTTGTCCTTAAGTTATGGAACTTGAAGAGTTTTTGGATTAAAACTACTTTAAACACATAAGTTATGGAATTAATTAGTTTTGAATAGTTTCAAAACTTGCCCTCAAGTTTTGGAATTTGTAAAGTTTTCTCTTATGATTACTTTAATTCCATGGTAGCCCTTAGAATTTTAAAAGTTAAAATTCAACCCTTATACTTTATAATATTATAAGTTAATAATATATATATATATATATATATATATATATATATATATATATATATATATATATATATATAAGAGTAAACTCAGTCTTACCACTAGTACGCCTCATTCACGAAGCTGGTCTATAAGGTGGGTATAAGGTTGTTGCCTATAAAATGGCAACTTAATGGGTGTCCACTCTCACCCACCGCTTGCTTGACTGGTGGAGGGTCGTTAGCCAAACGGGTTTGACAGGACTAGAATTCTCCCTTCATTAAAAGTATTAATGATAAATACTAAGTAACTAAACTCTTATAAATACCCAATCTTAGTTACTTAGGAAAATGTGAATAAGGTGCTAATCCATGAAATTACACTTTGCACTTTGTTTAAGTCGGTTAGTGGAGCGTGTGTGGTTAACCGACACACTAACTCGTATTTAACAAGGTAAGAAAAGGGTAACTTAATGTTTATCATAGTATTAATGGAGCGTGTGTGGTTAACCGGCACATCGATTGAGGGGTAAGCACTTAAGGGTACCAAGTAATTTGCATGGTTACTTCACACCTTGTTTTGTGATCCTCGGCATCCCAGTCACAAAACCTAAAGGGCACACTCGAGATTGAAACATACCATTGAACAGTTCAATGAATCTCAAAGATCTAGGAGTTTCAAAACCAATTAAAACCCAATTATTATTTCATTTTTCATGGTGGAAATTGGTGAATCGTCATTCACCTACCTTCAAATATTTTATAGCTTGGATTACGGCATCCCTCTTCTAAGTTATAAAATAGTTTGTTGGGTCCTAGCCTTAATATTTCATATTGGGTGTCATATTAAGGACTTTAAATCAACTATCTTGAATGTCTCCCAAAAGATGTCTACTTTAGACATTTATGATCTTCCCAAATCTCTTGAAACAAGCTTTCCTAATGAAGATGATGTCCCTTGGAAATCATACTTCTTTCACCTCCTCCAATTATTCTCCCTAACCCACAAGTTCTTGAAAAGTTTAAGATCACTCAAGCCCTATTGCAAGGCAAGGTCTAGGTGTGGTCAGATCTTGGAGATGTAGTCACATATTGACAAGCCGAGAGAGTTGGATGTCAAAGTCTTGAGAAAGTTGGTTGTTCAACTACTTTCTAAGTCACATAGTGAGTTCTTTTGGAACACCTATAAAATAGACTATGACAAGACCCTTAATGATCTTATCTATTTTCTATGATCAACTTCCTAAAACTTTATGGAAATTGAGAATGATGACATTGGATATCTAGTAAAGCTCTCTCTTCCTAGTGGAAAGGGATCGGCCACAGTCAACTCGGTTGACCAAATGGTAAAGAGAAAGGCTAAGTCTGTGATAGTCCCATGTACCATTATCAAAGGGTCCATATGTTTATATTGCCAAAGGAAGGGGCATTAGTTGCGAAGCTGCCAAATTTACCTAAGCATGTTAAAGTCAATAAGTTTGACTCTACTTCAGGTAAAGTCCACTATCTAACTCTGCTAAGTTTCTATTCTGAGATTCTTGATACATGATGTGACTGGGTCACATGGTGATGTTTTAAGAATCAATGAAAAGTGAAGAAACTTAAAGAAAGAATATGTTGAATCTGATCGCATATATTGATTTCTATCGTGTAGTTTGAAGATCGGATTCTTGAGCTACTTCTTAGGAGTTATGATATATTGCTTAGGAATAGATAACAACAAAGTTTTCATGTGCTTTTGCAATGTAAGGATAAGTTTTTCCACAAAGTTTTAGAATAAAAGAAAAATTTTTGATTTTATTTATTTTAAAATATCCTTACAATGGCATTTGAGGAAAAAATTGTTGCTTATATAATTCCATTAATAGCAAGAGTGGAAATATGAAATTGATTCTTTCATTTGTGGTAATGTCAAATTTTCCCAAATAAGGAAAGATTCTCATCACCCAAGTTTCATTTGGACCAGGACTTGGAATCATGTAAGGGGTATAGCATGATGAATGAGAACTTTCAAGTATTGGCAAATTAAGACTAATTACTTGTTCACATGGATGTGTGAGTTAAGTGAAGGACTAAGGGATCGAGTACACATTCTTGTGCACTGGTCAAGTCCACCACAAAATATCGATAAAACTATTCGTCATAGTTTACTAAAGCTCAATAAATATGATTATACTTACAAGCTTAAGTGTAATTCTGAGACATTGGAAAAAGGTTCCAGTGTATGACAGAGCGAATAAGAAGAATCAAATTAGGTAGAAGGATAAAAGTTTCTCAAATCTGAAAAGATGGGAGAGTACTTTAGTATCAGTTTTTGTGTTCATCTTAATGATTAAGAAACCATAGAACAATTAGTTCTCTAAGGAAATCTTAGTGCATTCTTATGACTAAGAAGAGGGATCTTGAATTGTTGAAATAGTTAAATCAAGAAGATGAGTCATACTTCGTTCCAATACAAGTCTTAGAGTCATACTCCAAGATTGTAATTTGAGTGACATGTCTTAAGAAGGTTTAAAACACTTGTCGAATGTAAGAGTAAAAGTATACTACTCTTGTACATTTGAAATTGGTAAGTTGTGATGTTTTGGATAAAACAAAGACGAACTAAGGCTAATTGTGTGAAGTGATTGTCTTGATTAGAATCCGCACTATCTCTTGGATGTTTGACAAGGGAGTCTTATAGGTCAAGAGGACAGTGGGAGTCTTAAAGGTCTTGAAAGTTTCGAGAACTAATCAAGAATAAAACCTGAAGTTCTTCACTAGCACACGACTTGAGATTATAACCTATCATGTTGACATATTCTGTGCCCATTCCAGTTAAAGTTGGCGTTGCATATGAGTTCTTAGAGTCCTCAATTGGTTGCACAACAACTTGGAAGCAATGGCAGGCCCTTGAGCTGCCAGGTGGCAAGAAATTAAGATTGAGTTCAGTCCATATGAGTTTGGATTTGTCATTATCCTTGTCTTGTGACTATGGTTTTGATAATTCACATGGATAAGAACACATACACCATTAAATCTAAGTGTCATAAGGTTTCTCTCCGATTCATGAAAATGATGGTGAGGAAACACTTTCACTAAGTAGATTTTAGCTAGATAGCAATTGTGATTTTTGCATTCTCAAAGTCATTAGTGGAGCGTGTGTGGTTTACCAACACACAAACTTGGACTTGTGAGAAGTGGAAAAAGGTCTAACCATTATGATTACGACATCCCTCTTCATAATTGTTTAGACACACAAGTGTGCTATCTAAGGGAAGGTGTATGGTTTTGATAAAGTTTTATCAAAACAATCTAGTATCAGAAATCTGAACTTTGGTAAGAAAGTCAGCCGGTTTCTGAGTACATGTCAAAGCTAGTGGGAGCATAAGTGTTATGCTAATAGTCATCATGTTAGTTGGAGCATGATAATTATGATAAGTATTGCAAGTTAGCAGTGTTAATTATATAAAAAAAGGTTTCAATTGGGAAAGAGTTGTTTTGCTATAATTAAGGGAGAGGAAATTACACTTCATCTCAAATTTATAAGCTTAGATCGTGAGGTTTTAATCATTTAGACAAGGATATATATGAATTTCATGTTGGAATGGCTCAACATAAGGAAATTCTGTATATGGGTCCATTATCTGCGTTCTAAAAATCGATTATGATTACGACATCCCTTTTCATAATCTAAATTATGAGAACTTGGCAAATTGAAATGGAAATGTTATAACAAAAGACTGGTTTAGTCTTTATGTGAGATATCATGAATCGTGTCCCATATGCTTCAGATATAGGATCGATTACATGTTCTATATTCATGTGCTATATTCATCCTTTCTAAAATTTTCCAAATGCCTGGGGCATTAAGAAGGGAAAAGGTTTAGAACTGGATATGACTAAAAGGATTAAACAATTGTCGCGGACAATCTAAGGTTTACCAAGATTGGTTGCTCAAGGACAGTTGGAAGTATAGTGATAATTCTGGAAGGACCATATTGACATAATCTGTAAGGAGGCAACTCTTGTTTAGAAGTGACAGTTAAAATAGAATCTGGAAATGTTTCAAAGTTAGAATTTTCAATCTGTGTAAGATTAAGGAAACTTAATGCAAGAAGGATGTTTCCAAGGATTTGATCTCCTTTGGAATGCTCTGTAATGATTGTTGCCAAGTCTTTGTGAATTTGTGCATAATCGTTACAAGAGGATCAATGCATATAAGTTTAGAATCTAACAGATTTCAGTAAATGGCATGAATTTGGAATTCTTGCATTTGCAGTAAGGATTGGGACTGTGAAAAGAGAATCATTGAAGTTATGTTCAATTGATCTAGTTCACAAAGTAAAGATCATAGACAAACATAGTATGCATACTTGGTGTATGGCATGACTAGTGTTTAGAAAACATAGTGTACATGCTTGGAGCATGGGACAACTATTGTTTTAAATTCAAGAATAAAGTTGATAGTTGAAATAGTATACAATGAATAATGTGTAATCATATGGTGATAAATAAAAGGTGTTTTATTTATGTTCATATGTTTTGATACCATATTGGATTCAATTATTATTGTGTTTCACTTTGCATGTTTTGACTTCCCGAATAAACTAGGTTATTCTTCCGGAATGACTAAGTTATTCAAACCATCCACAGTCGGTCATATGTTGGAAGTAGATATTAATTAAGACTGTCATGGGTTGGCTTGTAGAGGTCTAAGGTGTTGGACAAAGGGCTACAACACTCATGAGTGCTCATAAGTTCTAAGTATTGGATTCAACCCGCGCTCATTGGAATCACTTCATGGATTTTATCACGAGTGATCATGAGATTATAATATCTTATATTCTTCAAACCTAGAGATATGAGTTGTTACTATGAGTTGGTTGTACATTGATTGCACGAAAACACATTTGGTAACTTGGTGCTATAAAACGTGCCTTTGTGTATGATTCAACAAGTAGTAGAACAAGCCATATGAGTCGAAGTTTATCCATTCCTTTTACCTTCGGGATAAAAGCGATATCTGTGGGCCCCTCGATGATTTGATGATGATAAATGGAAGTGCTCGGTCGGGCCAGGACTGATTTGATTTGATCAATTAATTAGTCAGTCGTCATAAATCAGAAATCAGGAAACAACAAATGGACAGAGAGAATGATTATAATCCATGTCTCAGTCCATATGATATCTAGAATGGAGGAATATATGATCCCTTATCTAATGGACAAGTCATTGACAAAGGTCAGAGTTCATCTACAAGGTTAAAGTTCGACAGAAGCTTTTGAGAGCTACGATTGACAGTCGGTTCTTGGAGTTATACACAATAATAGTTTTAGACTTATCCAAGTGGGAGACTGTTGCATTAATGTCTAAGTCCATAACTATAATTGGTAAGACTTGACCCGACCCGGCGTGGTCCATTTGGGTTGCATGGCATCATGCACTTGGATAGACTATAATGAGAGAAATAAGACACTTATGGTTATTAATATATTATAAGTTCTAGTATATTAATAATAAGAATAATAAGATTATTTAATTAGTATTGATCAAAAATTAATCTTGGATTAATTAAGTGATCAAAAGAAGACTAATTAAATATATGGGTTGATTGTACAAATCATCCATACTTATATAGTGGGCTAATGCTCCATGGATTATCTAGTTGGGCTAAAACCCATATGATGCTCCATGGTGTTTTTGTACCCATGGATCATGGAAAGGAAAGGCCATGTCAATTAGGGTTTACATGGTGTAACCCTAACTATATAAGCATCTTATTCTTGACCAAAACCGGCCACTAGAGAGAGTAAGGAAGGGCTAGCCGATTTCATGAAGTGTAGAATTCTCTCAAGTTATTCCAAGTGTATTTGGTGTTGTGTGAACCATTCGAGGTGTCACACTTGGGGCACTAGGCACTCAAGCTTCATGAAGACTTTCTACATGAAAAAGGTATGTATTCTATCTTGTTATATTCATTTTTTTGTATGCTAGATTAGGATAATACCTTGGATGTTCATATTTGCATGTATAATAGAGAAAACATAAATCCAAGGTATTTAGGGTTGCATGTACACTTAGGAATGTTAGAATGCTCATAACCCAACAATATTTGAGGCATAATAGTGGGTTATGTGCTAGGAAGTATGCTAGTTGTATATGTGGTATGCTTGTTTGGAAGACCATGGGAGAGCCTATGACACTTGGATGTAAGACTATGTGGAGAGCCCATGGATTTCCTACTAAAGACCATGGGAGAGCCTATGGTAACCTGATGTAAAAGCATGTGGAGAGCCCATGGCTTTCCTATTAAAGACCATCGGAGAGCCCATGTCACTTAGGTGTAAGACCATGTGGGGGAGCCCATGGCATCCTGGAGTAAGAGCCTGGGGACGAGCCCATGACATCCCTATATGTTGTACACATGGCTTATGTGATATGCATAGCTTTTATTGATAATATGATATGTGTTATGTGGATTGTGTGTGGGGTATGTTTTGGAAAACTCACTAAGCATTAGCTTACAATTTGTTGATTTGTTTCAGGTACATTTGAGCCTAAGGGCAAGGGCAAGGCTTGATGACGCGAAGTGTACTCTCCGACATTTGCTTGATGGGACACTCTCATGTTTTGAATAAAATGTTAATGTGATGAATTTTGAAAACAGTGGTTAATGTTACTTCACATTTTATAAGAATGTTTGGCTAATTTAAAATGTAAATTTTATTTGAAAAATGTGGGTCGTTACAGATAGGGTTTTTGGTTATAAACATTTATAGATAGAAATTAAGATGTGAATAGAACTGATGATGGTGCGAACTCCATTAAAAGACCAATTATTGGAATTACCTTTGATCTCAGAGAGAGAGAGAGAGAGAGAGAGAGAGAGAGATACAAGAGTTGCTTAATGATTTTGTGTTGCTATGCATTTATATGCCTAAATAAACAAAGTTGAGGTTATAGCATATGACTTAACTTTTTTAAAGGGTGTTTGAGATTTCATCTGAAAACTCATTTTTAATTTATTGACTTCTTGAAAAATCAACAAGTTAAAAAAAAGTGTTTGCATACTTAATAAGAACTTTCAAAACAACTTTTGGTTTAACCTTTGAAAATGAGTTTTGAAAAAGTTATAATTACTAAATATTTGGAATGACTTATTAAAATAAAAAACAACCAAAAGTTAAGTTAGTAGAACACCTTTTAATTTATTGATTTATTGAATTTTTATCACTAAAAAGTTAATCCAAATATTTTTTTAAAATCTCATTTTTGCACATTGATAAGTCAACAAGCCTCTTTAAATAAAAGTCATTTTTAATTCAAAATGAAATTTCAAAAACCCTGTTAATAAAATTAGGTTGTTAGGTGGATAAACAATAATATAATAGAGCGTATCCGCACACTTTTACTAATTTGTTATTGACTTGAAAACGGGAAACATATAATGTGTATACATGTGAAAGATATATTTGTTTAATTAATCTAACAAGATCGTGTTGTCGGTCATTTCTATCTAATATACTCGGTACATGTTCTATCTAATATACTCCGTATATGGGACCACAAGGCTTGACCAAATACATCTGAGTCATTGGCCGCCAAAATATAAAAATACAAATCATATTTGATCAAGTTGATGAGATTGCGTGTAATAAAACACGAATTGCGACGTCATTTTTCCAAATAAATACCCACCTTATCGTCCTCCATTATCCACATCGCACCAAGAATCCCTTCAATTAATGGCTTCTTCTTCTCTTTCTTCACTTTCACTCACTTTGCTTTGCTTTCTCTTGATTTTAATTGTGTCTTCATCAGTAGCCCAAACCTCATCACGTCCGAAGGCACTTCTTCTGAGGGTAACCAAAGATGCCAAAACACTTCAATATGTCACTCATGTTGCCCAAAGAACACCTCTTGTACCTGTCAAATTGACCCTCGATCTTGGTGGCGACTACATGTGGGTCAACTGTGAGCGAGGCTACACCTCCTCCACCTACCGGCCGGCACCTTGTGGCTCCGCCGCATGCCAACTTCTGAACACCACTTCATGCACAACCGAATGTTATTCTGCACCAGCTCCCGACTGCTACAATAACACTTGTGGCCATGGACCTACCAACTCCGTCGCTAATACAGGCACCAGTGGTCAGCTTGGTGCAGATGTATTCGCCATACAGTCAACCGACGGAAAGAACGTTTTGCAAGTCGTTACCGACCCTCGTCTTTATTTCATCTGTGGAAATAACTTCATTGAAGCTGGTCTTGCTAGTGGGGTTACTGGCATGGCTGGTCTTGGAAGAACCGGAGCTTCACTTCCTGCACAGTTATCTTCATATTTTAGATTCGATCCGAAATTTGCTCTCTGTTTGAGTTCCTCAACCAGCTCAAGTGGGGTTGTGTTCTTTGGGAATGGACCATATACGTTGCTTCCAAATGTTGATGCTTCCTCATCTCTTACCTACACCCCTCTCATCATAAACCCTGTTACTGAAAATGGGTTTTTGGGTGACGCTTCTCCTAAATACTTCATAGGAGTTACATCAATCAAGATCAATGACAAACGTGTGCCAATCAACGAATCCTTGCTGTCCATCGATGCTGAAGGTTATGGTGGGACAACTATTAGTACTGCCGATCCTTACACCGTCTTGGAAACTTCAATCTACCGTGCTGTTGTCGCTGCATTTGTAAAAGCAATGCCCAAGAATGTCAAAAGGGTTCCTTCAGTTGCACCCTTCGGAGCTTGTTTTAGCTCCAACAACATCAGTAGCACTCGTCTGGGTCCTGCTGTGCCTTCGATTGACCTTGTTTTGCAAAGCAAGAGTGTGTCTTGGAGGATAAATGGTGCCAACTCCATGGTTGAGGTGAAAAAGAATGTTTTGTGCCTTGGATTTGTTGAAGCACGTACTGATATCCGACCTAGATTTGCAGTGGTTATTGGAGGGCATCAAATTGAAGACAATCTGTTACAGTTTGATCTTTCGACATCAAGGCTAGGATTCAGTTCCTCGCTTCTAGGTCGATCAACAACTTGTGCTAATTTCAACTTCACATCAACTGATTGAAAGACGAATAACTTATTAATAAATGGCCTGGTTGCCAACTTGCCATGTATGTTTCAAAATAATTGGTTTTCAGTTTTTAGGTTATCATCAAGTAATTTCTCCTACTTATTATGGAACTTTATCCATTACGTACTATCAATTTCATCATTCATTTTCGAAGTCTTTGAATTGACGCAAAATTAAGGAATTGAAGATTTGTTTGAGCAACGACTATGGCTAGTTCACACATGATTTACTGTGGTCCAAACTCCACAATATGTGTATATATAGTAATCGTTGGGTCTATTTCTTTAAATCGTTAAATGGTTTAACCAATTTCAAGACTAGGGTCGGCTGGGACAACAATAAAAAAACCCGGTCTTTGTCGAAGTCGGGTCCACACTGGATTTAAAAAGCCCATCCCATTCTTTAGATAGTGAAAACCACCTACTAAAACAAGCAAACATCTTCGACCAATCCTTATTTTTTTTTTTATAAATAGAGTAAAAAATGAAATAAATAGTACACTATTCTATTTTATATCACATTTTTAACCCAAAAAATATATTTTTAAAATATTTCATTTTTATAACTTATATATATTATCAAATACACCCCTCTACTAATTAGATTTTAACAAATATATATTATATTTTTTCACTACAAAAGTATTTCAAATTATATTATAGTAAATAAAATGTTTATATATAATAAATTTAAATTAAATATTACTTTATTATAAATAATTATAAAATAAATAATATTATATTTATAATAAATATATCAAGATTGCGATCATATTTGTTTACTATATTTTATAAATTATGTTATTGTGTTTTAAATTTTTAATATATGTATTTAATTTTTTTTATATGAATTCAATAAATAAATATTAAGCTCTATATTTATGATTAATTAATATAAATTAGTATATAATATGATATTATAAATATTAAATATTGCATTTAAATTGTAATTAGTAGATCAAATAAACTAGAGATGTATAAAATAAAAATGAGAGGGATTAAAATTGACAACCAAACTTCACCTCCATTTTTTAGATATTAATAGTATTCCCTCATATATGGGGGAATATTATTCATATCTCCAAAAATGAAGGTGAAAAGTAGTAAGGGTTGGAGAAGAATGGGGAAAAAATTGAGTTTGGGGGTGTGTTAGAGATGCTCTAAGTCTAGTCTGTTCATATCTAAAAAGTCGGTTCCATATCTAAGAAGCCCTAGCTTTTTTCAGTCTTTCAAATTTAACATTTTCTTAGGTTGTGTTTGGCGCGTCACAGTTAGCTGATAAACTAGCTTATTTTTCGAGTATTTTTATATTGTCGTGTTTGACAAGCCAAAAAGTAGCTTATAAGCTAATTTTTTTTAAAAGCTACTTAGATTAGGATTTTGTAAGAGGTTTTTTAAAATTTTCCAAATATACTCCTTAATTAATTATAAAAACAAATACTCTTAAATGTCTTTTTATGTAATTTTATATATTTCAGTTAGTTTTACCAAACGTTATTTTTTATCAGTTAGCTTTTCAGCTATCAATTAGCTTTTTATTTAACAACTGACTTTTCAGCTACTACGCCAAACATAATCTTAGTGTTTAAGTATTACACAACCAATTAGCCTAATAAAATCATCTGATTATTAAGTAAAATCAGCCAAGCAGGAAAAAATTAAATACCATAATATAAATGAATTCATGGATGGTTGTTCACTTAATTTCTACATTTACAGGTGCATATGAAATACTATATTTGTCTCATATTTATTGTTTACTTTTGACTTTTAAAGTATTTATTCTTTAATTTTGATTTTAAATATTTTATTTTTGTTATATAATACTTGATGCAAAGTATATGAATGAATTGTATTTTAAATATCTTTTCATTATTATAAATTTCACCAAGTAATACATAATAATAATAATAATAATAATAATAATAATAATAATAATAATAATATTAAATTTGATGAATAAAAATTTTAAAAATAAAAAATGAATAATAATCATGGGACAAAATGATTATATATACTAGCTTAATTTTGCCTCAAGTTTTCGGTTGCAGACATACTTTTGTATAACTCCTTTTTCATTTTTCACAAAAAATGCCCCAATTTACTGATCTAGCTTTAAAATAAGTTATATTGCTTTATGTAAGCCACAACTACTAGTTATGTTAAAAATTGTCCACTACAAGACAAAAAGCTTTTTTTGACAGACAAGTTACGACAGAAAGCTATTTTATGACAGGCACGGAAGTCTGTCATAAACTTTATGTAATATATCGTAAAATAATAACTATTTACGACAGACAAAAATGTATGTAGTAAATATATGTCGTATTTTAAAGACTAAATTAAATAGTTTTTTGTCCGTTAATATTATAAGAAAAAGTTGAAATTAAAAGGATATATAATTTAACCTAATTATAAGATAAAAAAATGTTTTGAAAATTAAAATGTAATCAAAAGAAATCTGGTTATAATTAAAGTTTTTATGATAATATAGAATAATTTTACTTGTATATATACATATTATTTTAGCTGGATAATTTTAAATATAGGATATTTTTTATAAAATTTGGTAGAAGCTATATATATATATATATATATATATATATATATATATATATATATATATATATATATATATATATATATATATATATGTGTGTGTGTGGTGTGTGTGTGTGTTATTTGTTAAAAAGATGTAAGGAAGAAAAAATTTTACGTTTTAAATATAGTTTGTAGTTAACTATCGTGACTAACTAAGGAAAATATCGTAAGTGCCATTCTTTGCATAAAATGACTATCTAGTTAAAATAGGTAAAGCAAAAAAAAATTTCTATGAAAATGGAGGACGGTCCATAAGTTCATAAGTTGTCTAAATTATATTGAAATCCTTTAATATATATCAAACATAGTTAACTAAATAAAAAGTTACATTTTTTACTTTGAACTTATAGGGATCCATTAGTTAACTCTTTTAACAATGCGCAAAGAAAAGCTCCAAAAAAGAAAAGATATGACTTGTACAATAAAGGACTAAACATGGGCCATGATGAAATTCACGTGTGCAACTCATATTTGCATATATCTTACTTTGAAGAATATATCATATCTTACGCGACTGAAAAGAGAAATAAAAGGGTAGTATCGTGCATTGTAAGATTTGTAGGTTTCTTATTATTCACTAGAAGGCTCAGATATGATGATACCCTCAAATCTCGAATTACCATTTAAAATCACCTAACCATTTCCATCAAATCAAACAAAGCATTGATCGATTAGGGTTGCTCCACTCAAGAAATTAACCCGTTGTCTTACTATTTTCATCCTCGTTCACCACTCACCGACTTTCCACTAGCCCACTGGTCACCCCATTGTCATTCCTTCCACTGATTCATGAATCACAAAGGATTTTGCTTTACAGTTTGAGTAAGAATTGCAAGCAATGGAGGTTGTCGCGCCTTGTCACACTCCCGGACTAGGTGGCAGAAACGTCCGGAGGTGGGTGACTTTATTGTGCAATATCATAACCATTGAATATAAATGAAACATAGCAAATCCAAACATCATACATCAATATAACCAACTTACATTGTTTTACATCATGTTCATGTTTCTAAATTACACAAAAGAAACAATGGTGAGTAAGTTCCAAACTACATCAAAATAATTCAGAATCTGCGATCCACACCTGCGTACTGATTCTCTAAGAATACAAGCCGTTTGAAAAGCTTCAACATAAAATATTTTGGTAAGTTCATAAGCATTTTGTTTAAAAACCTGTGATTGTTGGAAAACAAGAAAATCCAATATTTTCTTGTCAAAATAGTTGTAAGTTTCGTTTTTAATCAAGTACAGTTGCTTGTGTGTGTGTGTGTTAGTTTATCATATTCGAGATCGTATAAAAATCATGTTCCCCCAGAAAATCCTATATTTTATGATATACAAAATAGTAGGTCTTGTTTCCAAAATTAAGTATAGTTACGTTTGTGGTTTAGTTTATCATCCTTCAGTATTGTATAAAACTGTTTTTCCCTAGAAAATCCTATATTTTCTATATGTGTGTGTAATCGTTTGGTGGTCTTAAAACCCTAAGACTGGAGATGTGTGATAAATCAACAGGGAATTATGGATAATCCGTACAATGCAAGTGTACGATCAACACAACAAATGTGGGAAATCACTACCAAGCATTGGGGCGGTCAATACAATGTGTCAATTCATTTGTAAGGTTTTCCCTACACAAATTTCTAAATAGCATTACCATATTCTAGTGAGCCGTTATAACCATACTAATATAACGGAGACCTGTCTTGGCATTTCTCAGACGCCCAAATCGAATAAAGACATTTGTCACCCTAGACTGGCCAGTCCAGCAGTAACGAACAGCGAAGGTGCGGGGTGTCAACCCCGTACAGATCTATACACAAATTCTCGCTGTCCCTTCATGAGACTTTGTTTATAACTCTTTACAGGACTTTAAACGTACACTAATATATTTTTATATTTAGGTACTTTGGAGATTCGTCTGACTAGAAAACCAACAAGTGTCTGTACTAACGGGTGAAATCCGTTATTTCTTAAATAAATAACAATAGTTGTACTGGTTGAATAGATATATCGTTTTCATTTCGTAACATTAACTGTGCATCGGTGACTAGGCATATCGTTTTTAGTTTATTGAAAAATAAACCACATTGAATCATATTTATTAAAATGATCCAATATTATGGACATTGGCAAAAATGGCCCTTCTTTGATAAAGTATCAAAATAAGGCCCAATTTTGTCAAAAGGTGTCACAAGTGACCCAAAACTTGGTGAATTGTTGAAAATGGACCAATTCTTCTAAAATGTTCATTGTAGACTTATATTTGAGAAAATATTCAAAAGGCCCTTGCCTCTCCAAAAATTTCATTTTTGGTCCCTTAAAATTTAGATGTTCAATAATTTCCCAATTTATTCCATAAATCAAAAATAGTCCATTATATTTATATGGCCGAAAATGGTCCCCAAAATATAATTAATTCCCTAATCTAACCATTTCCAAATATTTTGTTCCTCAACTAGTTTTAAGCAAAATTTTGAGACTATCATTACGGTTTTTGTCAGAATAATTTCGGACTCATGAATTGTAACATATTAAATCTTGGTTCTATTCATCATTTGTAGATTATAGTTCAAGCACTTGATCTTGCACCAAATTTTCTAATTTTTGGATTAGTTCATAAGGAGTTTTCATAGATTTATCACGTATATAACTCAGCATACATGTAAAACAAGCAAATATATCAAGATTTGGACAAAACCTTGACTTGTATCCTCCCCTAAAACCATGAAAACATAAAAAATAGGGGTATGAATATCACCTTGGGTAGGAGAATGTGTGGATGAAGAGATGTGGTGAGAAATTTGGAGCCTAGAACACTTGATGTATTGGATGAAATTCTTGAGGATTTTTGCTATCATAAGATTGTGAAAACATAATTTTTGTGTGAGTAGCTCTTTTGTCGGTCCCGCGATGCTTGGAGTCATGCTTAGATTTGGAGTATCTTTTCCATGTTTTCTCGAATAATTTTAGGTCCACTGAGCGTGCTATTGGGTGTTTTCCCTTTTGCCAGCTTGGTGTCTCCCACCTCAGCCCAGCAGAGCGGCGATCTGTACTTACGACCATATAGGGGCTCAAAGGGAGCAACTCCTATGCTCGTGTGGTAGTTATTGTTGTATGAGAATTTGATTAGGAGCAGGTGAGTATTCCAAGCCTTTCCAATATCTATTACACATGCCTGAAGTATGTGTTCTACAGTTTAAATGGTTCACTCGCTTTGGCCATCAGTTTGAGGGTGGTAGGCAATCCTCATATCTAGTTGGGTTCCCAAAGCTTTTTGGAGCGACTACCAAAAACGAGAGGTGAATCTGCTATCTCTATCTGAGATAATAGATATGGCACCCCATGGAGTCTTACTACTTATTTTAGGTATATTCGCGTTAGTTTTTCCATCTTGTAGGTTTCCTTTATTGATAGGAAATTGGCGGATTTTGTTAATCAGTCAACGATCACCCAGATAGCATCCAGATCGTCTGTCGACTTGGTTAATTTGGTTATTAAATCCATTGTTATCCTCTCCTATTTCCACTAGGGTATTTCGAGTTGTTGAATTAGACCCGAGGGCTTTTGATATTCCATCTTAACTTTGACACAGGTGATACACTTGCCCACGTAAGTGGCGATCTCCGCTTTCATATTCTGCCACCAATAATGTTGTTTGATATCCAGGTACATCTTATCGGAACCCGGATGGATGTAATACCTTGTTTTGTGAGCTTCATTCATTATTACGTCTCGGAATCCACCAAATCTCAGTGTCCTAATCAGGTCCATAAGGTAATAGGCTCCATCTTTCTTGATCATCAGATTCTTTTCCCTTCCGCGCAATGCTTCATTGGTGATGTTATCTGATTTCAAGGCTTACTGCTGAGCATCCTTGATTTGTGAGGATAGCTGGGAATGGATTGTCATTGTCAGCGTATTTACTTAGCGGCTTGAGTATTCCTTTCGACTTAAGGCATCGACTACCATGTTAGCCTTGCTTGGGTGGTACTTGATCTCGCATTCATAGTCATTTATCTATTTCCTCATGTTCAATTCTTTTTGATTCAGAATGTGCTGAAGGCTCTTATAGTTTGTGAAATTGGTGCACTTTGTACCATATAGGTAGTGCCTCTAAATTTTCAGGGCGAAGACCACAGCTCCCAGGTCGAGATCGTGGGTGGTATAGGTTACTTCATGAGTCTTTAGTTTTCTAGATGTGTAAGCTATCACCTTTCCGCGTTGCATAAGCACGCATCCTAACCCTTGATTAGAAGCATCGCAGTATACTACGAAATCTTCTATTCCCTCTGGCAAGGACAGCACTGGAGCACTACAGAGGGCTTGTTTCAGGGTTTGGAAGGCGGCTTCTTGTTTGTCATTCCACTAGAAGGATACACCCTTCTAGATGAGTGTGGTGAGAGGCTTGGCGATTTTGGAATTTTTTTGTATGAACCTTAGATAATAACCAGCAAGGCCCAAAAATTGTAAGATTTTGGTTGGGGTTCTTGGGGTTTCCCAGCCCTCAATAGCTTTGATCTTGGTAGGGTCCACATGTATTACCTCTTCACTGATTAAATGCCCCAAGAATTCCACTCTGCGAATTCAGAATTCACATTTGGAAAATTTGGAATACAGCTTCTCCGCCCTTAGAATTCCCAAAAATCTGTCGTAAGTGCTAGCTGTGGTCTTCCTCACTCTTAGAGTAAACGAGGATAATATCAATGAAAACGATTACAAAATTGTCAAGAAATGGCTGACAAACTTGGTTCATCAGGTCCATAAAGACTGCGAGTGCATTTGTGAGACCAAAAGGCATGACCACGAATTCGAAATGTCCATAACGAGTTCGAAAAGTAGTCTTCGGTATATCCTCCTCTCGGACCCTTAATTGGTGGTATCCGGACCTTAGATCTATGTTGGAGAAGTAACTGGCTCCTTGGAACTGATCAAATGGATCATCGATTCCAGGGAGTGGGTATCGGTTCTTGATAGTAAGCTTGTTTAACTCCCGGTAATCAGTGCACATTCTGAAAGATCCGTCATTCTTTGTGACTAATAGGACTCGAGCTCCCCAAGGGAAAAAACTCGGCCTGATGAATCCTTTGTCGAGAAGTTCGCTTAGTTGGCTAGATAACTCTTGAATTTCGGTAGGAGCTAATCTGTAAGGTGATTTGGCGATTGGAGTGGCTCAAGGTACAAGATCGATTCGAAACTCGACCTGATGTGCGGGGGGTATTCTTGGAAAATCTTCAGGGAATACGTCGGGAAAATCACATACTTCCAGAATATCGTTAATTTTTTTCTCGTCTTTTCTTCTATCCACAACATGAGCAAGAAAGGCATGATTCTTTTTATGCAAGCACTTTTGTGCTTGAATGCAAGAAATGAGTCAGAGGTTTGTGCCAGGTTTATCACCATAAACTGTAACAACCCGTCATTTCAAGTCATCAAAGATCGAATCTTGTAACCTCTTTGAAAAAGGGATTAGAATATCATCGAAAAATGAAGTATTCAAAAGCTCTATTTGGAATACGCTATGTGGTAGGTATCGTCTTAAGGTTTCCAAACATATAAATAACAAAAAAATCCGAGTTATAACGAAGAAGTTATGACCATTCTAAGTTTTCCGACAAAAAACGGCGATACGAAGTTACGTAAAAACGCAAAGTTTCAATAAAACACTTCCTGATCTTAGGTGTCTAAATGAAAGTCATAGATATCGTTAAACTACAAAGGTGCATAAAAAGAACGCTCAAATCGGACATCGTATGAAAAAGTTATGAATTTTTTAAAGAAATTCCTTAATCATGTCATTTTAATAAATAAATAATAAAAATAATTCCGGAATTTGCCAACAGAATCTAAACGAAAGTTGTAGATCATAGTCTCACCTACGCGTGGATATAAACAACGTCGATAACGGAGTTCGTATGAAGGAGATATGAATTTTTGAAGTTTGATAAATAGTTAATATATATTTTTATTCAAAAATTCGGTATTATCCGAAGTCTGAGTCACGCGAGTACGCCGAGCGTACTCGACGCCATGGCCTCAGATCGTCCACGTCACCCCTATGCGAGCCTACACCCCCCGTCCCGTCCCGTCCGAAGTGCGAGGCAGTCGAGGACTCGGTCATGCGTGACGTATGCGTACGCCCCGCGTACCGAGGCGGTTCCAGCCCCCTATAAAAGGGATGCGAGGGTTCCCGGAAAAATTGTTCATTCTCTCTCTCTTTTCTTGCGTTTTGCCTCGTTTTCCATGTTCGCACTACCCCGAAGCCCTGGGCACTTTGTGCAAGTCCCGAAGGTCGATTTTACTCCCGAAAAATCCCGAGAATCCCGAGGAAAATCCATTTCCCGAGACGAAACTCTGCCCGGTTTTCCATCTTGCTATCTTCAAACTTTCAAGTGAGTTCATACCCCTTTCAAAGACACTTTAAATACATTTTAAATACTTTTATACTCTTTTAGGGGGGGAATACAAGTAAACATACGGTTATTATCGTGTATTTTATAAAGTTTCACTTCGCTTGTTTTACCGAATAAATCACTTGGAACTCATTACTATCACTTGGAACTCATTACTATTATGGAAAACTCTTGTCATACTTTGTGAGCATTAGACTTATGCAAAGTTTATAATGATTTCAATGTACCTTTCATTGTTAAGTCGTTTTATACATTCTATAAACTTATGATTTATGCTTTGTCAAACATTGTGAAAAAGGATAAACTTTGCATACAAAAACTATCACTTTAATACAGGCTTAGTTGAGAATCCATGAGACGTGTATATCTTCAAACGTTACTTGTCTTTATTAGAAAGTAATGCTGCAAGTCCTGTCTATAACCAGAGTCTCCCGTTCGGAGAACGTGTCAAATGTGTATAGATCTATACGGGAAGTCATGATCCCGCGCCCTGACTGTTAGCTACAGTCCGTCCTTTGGGGTGACAGTTGTCATAACGCTGCGACGCCTGAAGAACGTCATTACAGGCATATTATGTTTAGTATAGTTATAAAACTCATCGGATATACAATTATTATGGTATTATGCTTTTATGAACGAGTAACTGTTAAAACTATTCTTCATCTAACAAATGCGATCTTCGTATAGCTTTATTATATAAAACTATGACACAACTTTTAAGAACATCGTTTTCTTGCGATTTTCGGTCTTAGAGACTGCCCGTTATGTTAGGAAAATAAGGGTTCTTCCTGTATACAAACCAAACAAACAATAGGAAAATAAGGGATTTTCCTGGTGCAATTATTTACAGTTTATAACACGAACATTCATATGCATTTCATACTTTTATAAGAAAATAAGGGATTTTCTTGGAAAACACAACCATTCATATCACAACCATTAGGAAAATATGGGATTTCCTGGATCTAATACAGTCATTTTTAACACAACGAGTCATAACTCTTTACATTTGAATTACTGCATTTTCTGGAAAACATACACCCATTTTGGAATGGCATTTAATTTTTCTAAATCACTTACGAACTCACCAACTTAATAGTTAACACTTTCTCTTTGAAATAACTTGTATTCTCAGGGAATCGTTAAGCAGGTTTGGAAGTCAACTTTTGGGATTAACGCGCTGGCGTTAATTACTTCTTTTGAAAGATGTTTATGTATTTATCTTTTGAACATGTAATGAATACAATTATGTAAACATCTTGGAAACTTTAACATATATGGTGGTGTGTACTTTGCTTTCTATGAACTGTTATGATACTAAATATGATGTCCTCTGCCCCCGAACATTTCCGTCGTTCTGGTTTGGGGGTGTGACAGATTGGTATCAGAGCTTTGTTTATAGGGAATTAAGTATATCAAAACCATTTCTTTCTGGTATACAACTATAAACTCAACTGGGCAAAAACACTCTGAGAAGAGTCATACTTTTGAAATTAAATTTATTTAGTTTTAAGGTAAGCATGCACTCATTTCATACTAATAACAGTTTCATATCGAATAACTCTATAAGTATTATAAATAAGTTGTGCAGTACAGGTACGCCTTGGGACATGTAATCGGAACTGGGAAGAATATAGCCTGATAAACTATATTTGTCCGAGAGCCGACTAACGTATGCCAAGGAGTGTCTGCAGTGGACAACGATTTTAAAACTTACCAAAAGCACATCATTACATAATACTAAGGGAGTTTTTGTATTGCCATCAACCATTAAACTTAAGGGTAAGTTTCATGTGCTTTAGCTTATAGTAAATTTTTAACCCTATTCTCATACAGTATAAATGGCGGGATTCCATCACCCCAATGACCCCTACTACCCCAACCAAGGTAATGGAGGATGGATCGAAGAAGATCCTGAAGAAGACAAAGTGCCTATAGAGTTGGAGGAAGGGGATGACTCTGGCACAGATTCGGAGCCAGAAATTATCAATCCACCAATCCCACAACCTCCCGTTCACGTGAGGAACTTCCAAGGACCCACTCCTGTGTGGGGAAGTCACCTCCATCACTGGAGCCAACAACAAAGCTTACGCCCTCCCTACGGCATGTGCCGAGACTTGTATGATGTCAGAGGCGGGGGATCAGCCGACCGAGCACTTCCGATCAAGGTTGGCAAACTCGCCAATCAGTGCTATCAATCCGGAGTGCAAGCCAACCGAATCCGAGAGGTCAATGTGGAAGTACAAATCCACACGGACGATATCAACCGCCTAGAGATGTTGCACAACGACATCCACATTCGTGCCGAAGCATTTCAAGCACAAGCAAATGCAGCCTTCGCAGAATTGAGGGAACAACAAGCTGCGTTTGATAGGCGCCTCATGGATTCAAAGCAGTCCGACACGGAGTCGAGCTCCAAACGCACACCGCGCTGCAAGTAGTACTTGCCCGACTCTCAAATTTTGTTATAAATTAGGACTTTGGATAAATGTATTATTTTCTTTAAATTGTTCTGTAATCGGAGGCCTTTAGAAAGGTCAAGAACTTTTGTCCTGACCCCGCTGTAACACAACTATATGTTTAATATATATAAGGGTATATCCCTTTTCTTGTTGTTAATCATGCGTAGTTCGTTCAATTCATAGGTACATCTATTCAAACTTTATTTTCAAGCTCAAAACCTTGTGACAATCAAACCCAATTTCTTAGAACTATTAGAAGTTAACTCAATATCATTCAACTCTGAACTACCAAAACTTATAAATCTTTCATTTTCTTTTGGCAGCACGATGCCTCCTCGTCCAAACCTAAGGCCCAGACCGGGCACGGCACCACCACCACCTCCACCACCAACTTATGATCCAGCCATGGTCCAGGCTGCTATCACAACAGCAATAACTGCAGCCCTCTCGCAGATAAACTCCCACGGAAATGGAGGGGCAGCAAGCAGCACGAATCATTCAAATCATGGCACTGGTCATGGCCAAGTAAGAGAATGTACTTACAAGGAGTTCTCTAACGCTAATCCAAAAACTTTTAAGAGAATTGGGGGAGTCATTGCACAAATGCAATGGCTCGAGAAGACCGAAACGGTCTTCGAGATCTGCTCATGCCTGGAAGCAAGCAAAGTCAAGTTCGCTGCTTGCACTTTCATAGATCAAGCCCTCACTTGGTGGAAAAGCCATGTGAATTCGGTGATGCTCACTGTCGCCAACGCCATGAGTTGGGAGGATCTGAAGGTTCTACTACTGGAAGAATACTGCCCAAGGGGCGAAGTGCAAAAGCTTGAGCAGGAGCTCTGGAATCTGAAAATGACTGGGTCTGACCTAGTCGCCTACACAGCTAGGTTCAACGACCTCGCTGCATTGTTCCCTACCATGGTCAATCCAGAATCAAAGAAGGTTGAAAGGTACATTTGGGGGTTGTCACCCCATATTCAAGGGCATGTCCTAGCTTCCAGCCCTGTTACCTACAACAGCGCTAAACGCCTGGCTCAGCGACTCATCGACCACGGAGTAAAACAGGGTACCATTGCAACAACTGCAAATCCATCTAAGGAGGCTCAGGGCCAGAGTAAGCCTTGGAACAAAAGGAGGGGACAAAACCTCCAGGAAAACCCCAAGAAACAACAAGTAATAGCGACCCACGCTATGACTGTACCTGCCAACCTTGCCCCCACAAGCTCATAGAATGGGAAACTTCCTAAGTGCAACCGGTGCAACTTCCAACACCACGGTCCTTGTCTTGATCTTCAATGCACCAAGTGCAATAAGAAGGGACATACAACCCACTATTGCAAAGAGCCAACCCAACCATCCGTCCCCACTGCTAATACCAGGGTAAGCCGTGCCTGCTTTGAGTGCGGAGATACGGGGCACTACCGCAGGGACTGCCCAAAGGCAAACAACCGGAATACCAGCGGAAGGGACCGAGTTTTCGCAATGGGACAAGATGAAGCCATTGCAGACCCTACTGTTGTTACGGGTACGTTTCTTCTCGATAACTCGTATGCATACATTTTGTTTGATAGTGGAACGGAAAGGAGTTTTGTGAGTCACGACTTTAAAGGCCTGCTAAAATCAATACCACAACCATTAAGTGAACCATTCATAGTAGAAATGGCCAACGGGAAGACCGAAGGAACTAAGGAGATATACTTAAACTGCACCTTAACATTAAACGATAATCCCTTTTCAATCAGCCTCATGCCAGTCTCGATTAAGAGTTTCGATGTCATTGTTGGCATGGATTGGCTGGTTTCTCATCATGCGGACATTTTATGTTACGATAAGGCCGTTCGCCTTAATCTGCCAACCGGCGAAACTTTCATTGTCTTGGGCGACAAACCCAGTACCAGTCTTCGTATCATATCAAGTATCCAAGCTCAGAAATGCCTACGCAAGGAGTGTCACGCGTTTTTGGCACATGTTGTAGATGTGAAACGCGAAGTCCAGGACATCAAGAATGTGCCCGACGTATGCGATTTTCCCGACGTTTTTCCCGAGGACCTTCCGGGAATACCTCCCGCGAGAAAAGTTGAGTTCAGGATCGATCTGGTTCCCGGGGCTACCCCAATAGCCAAAGCACCCTATCGATTAGCCCCGGCAGAGATGCAAGAGCTATCCAGCCAACTGAATGAGCTACTTGGAAAAGGATTCATCAGGCCAAGCTTCTCGCCATGGGGAGCACCCGTGTTGTTCGTGAAAAAGAAGGATGGATCATTCAGAATGTGCATCGACTACCAAGAACTCAACAAACTTACCATCAAGAACCGATACCCCCTACCCTGAATCGATGACTTATTCGACCAACTCCAAGGAGCCAACTACTTCTCCAAAATCGATCTGAGGTCGGGATATCACCAGCTGCGAGTCCTGGAGAGTGATGTTCCCAAGACGGCCTTCCGAATGAGATACAGACATTACGAGTTCATAGTGATGCCGTTCGGACTAACCAATGCCCCGGCCGTATTCATGGATCTAATGAATCGGGTATGTCGTCTATTCTTGGATAAATTTGTGATAGTATTCATAGACGACATACTCATTTATTCAAAGAATAAAGAAGAGCATAGTCAACATCTGAGGCAAGTCTTAGAGACGTTACGGACTGAGAGACTGTATGCAAAATTCTCAAAATGTGAGTTTTGGATTAGAAAGGTGGACTTCCTCGGTCACGTGGTCAGCAAGGAAGGAATCCACATGGATCCATAAAAAATCAAGGCTATCAAAAACTGGTCTGCACCAACTACACCAACAAAAATTCGCCAATTTCTAGGTCTTGCTGGTTATTATCGAAGGTTCATTCAGAATTTCTCCAGCATCGCAAAGCCTCTTACCGCCTTAACCCAGAAAGGTGTGACCTACAATTGGGGAGAAAAGCAAGATGCTGCATTTCAGACTTTGAAACAGGCCCTTTGCAGTGCGCCCATCCTTTCTCTTCCAGAAGGGATCGAAGATTTTGTGGTGTATTGAGACGCTTCGAAGCAAGGGATGGGCTGTGTACTAATGCAGAGGGGAAAGGTTATTGCATATGCCTCACGACAACTGAAAACGCATGAGGTCAACTACACCACTCATGATTTAGAACTTGGGGCGGTGGTCTTCGCTCTTAAAATCTGGATACCTATATGGTACCAAGTGCACTATCTTTACAGACCACAAGAGCCTACAACACATCTTCGACCAGAAGGAATTGAACATGAGACAGCGACGTTGGGTCGAATTGCTCAACGACTACGAATGTGAGATTCACTATCATCCAGGAAAGGCAAACATCGTGGAAGATGCCCTTAGTCATAAGGAGTACTCTGGCCGAAGAGTGAAGTCATTAGCCATTTCGATCCATTCGCACCTGTCAGCACAAGTCAATGAAGCTCAAATAGAGGCCTTGAAACCCAAAAACGTGACACGTGAGACCCTTAGGGGAATGGACAAGAACTTAGAAATCAAGAGTGACAGAGCACGCTACCTCATGAATCGAATATGGACACCCAAGTTTGGTGGATTTAGAGAGGTAGTTATGAGCGAGGCACACAAGACTCCATACTCCGTACACCCCAGGTCAGACAAGATGTATCAAGATCTCAAGCAACTCTACTGGTGGCCAAACATAAAAGCAGAGATCGCTACATATGTGAGCAAGTGTTTGACTTGCGCCAAGATAAAAATATAACACCAGAAACCCTCAGGGCTACTCCAACAACCTGAAATTCCTGAGTGGAAATGGGAGCAGATTTCCATGGACTTCATAACGAAACTGCCCAAAACTCAGGGTGGTCAAGATACTATTTGGGTAATCGTCGATAGATTAACCAAGTCCGATCATTTCCTACCGATCAAGGAAACTGATAAAATGGAAAAGGTATCGAGAATCTACATCCGAGAGATCGTACGACTCCATGGAGTGCCAATGTCTATCATCTCGGACAGAGACAGTAGATTCACGTCTAGATTCTGGCAATCATTGCAAAAATTCATGGGAACAAGATTGGACATGAGTACAGCCTATCACCCCCAAACTGATGGACAGAGTGAAAGGACGATCCAAACCTTGGAAGACATGTTACGAGCATGTGTAATCGACTTTGGTAAGGCATGGGATGTTTACTTACCTTTGGTCGAGTTCTCTTATAACAATAGTTATCATACTAGTATCAATATTGCTCCATTTGAAGCCCTTTACGGCCGTAAGTGCAGATCACCTCTACGCTGGACGGAAGTGGGCGACACACAATTAGCAAAAGGTCTAGTCCCTGATAGCACCCTCACTGGTCCGGAGATCATCAGAGAAACTACTAAAAAGATCGTGCAAATACGAGAAAGACTGAAATCCTCGAGGGATAGCCAAAAGAGCTATGCCGACAAAAGACATAAACCCTTGGAATTTCATATTGGCGATCGTGTACTACTGAAGGTCTCACCCTGGAAGGACATGATACGCTTTGGAAAACGTGGGAAGCTAAATCCTAGGTACATTGGACCCTTCGAAATCATTTCAAGAGTTGGTCCAGTGGCCTACAAACTCCGACTTCCAATTGAGCTTAACAAAGTACATCCAGTATTCCACGTATCAAACCTGAAGAAGTGTTTGTCCGACGAAACACTTGTAATTCCACACGATGAGATCGAACTAAATGAAAATCTTAACTTTGTGGAAGAACCCGTCAAAATCATGGATAGGGAAGTTAAACGAACTAAACAGAGTTGCGTTCCAATAGTAAAGGTCCGATGGAATACTAAGAGGGGACCTGAGTTCACGTGGGAACGAGAAGATCAAATGCAACAGAAGTATCCACACCTCTTCCTCAGCCCCTAAGACATTTCTCTTGTATTAAAATTTCGGGACAAAATTCCCTCTAACGGGGGAATGATGTAACAACCCGTCATTTCAAGTCATCAAAGATCGAGTCTTGTAACCTCTTTGAAAAAGGGATTAGAATATCATCGAAAAATGAAGTATTCAAAAGCTCTGTTTGGAATACGCTATGTGGTAGGTATCGTCTTAAGGTTTCCAAACATATAAATAACACAAAAATCCGAGTTATAATGAAGAAGTTATGAGAATTCTAAGTTTTCCGACAAAAAACGGCAATACGAAGTTACGTAAAAATGCAAAGTTTCAATAAAACACTTTCTGACCTTAGGTGTCTAAATGAAAGTCATAGATATCGTTAAACTACAAACGTGCATAAAAAGAACGCTCAAATCGGACATCGTATGAAAAAGTTATGAATTTTTTAAAGAAATTCCTTAATCATGTCATTTTAATAAATAAATAATAAAAATAATTCCGGAATTTGCCAACAGAATCTAAACGAAAGTTGTAGATCATAGTCTCACCTACGTGTGGATATAAACAACGTCGAAAACGGAGTTCGTATGAAGGAGATATGAATTTTTGAAGTTTGATAAATAGTTAATATATATTTTTATTCAAAAATTCGGTATTATCCGAAGTCTGAGTCACGCGAGTACGCCGAGCGTACTCGACGCCACGGCCTCAGATTGTCCACGTCGCCCCTAAGCGAGCCTACACCCCCCTGTCCCATCCCATCCGAAGTGCGAGGCAGTCGAGGACTCGGTTATGCGTGACGTATGCGTACGCCCCGTGTACCGAGGCGGTTCCAGCCCCCTATAAAAGGGATGCGAGGGTTCCCGGAAAAATTGCTCATTCTCTCTCTCTTTTCTTGCGTTTTGCCTCGTTTTCCGTGCTCGCACTACCCCGAAGCCCTGGTCATTTTGTGCAAGTCCCGAAGGTCGATTTTACTCCCGAAAAATCCCGAGAATCTCGAGGAAAATCCATTTCCCGAGACGAAACTATGCCCGGTTTTCCATCTTGCTATCTTCAAACTTTCAAGTGAGTTCATACCCCTTTCAAAGACACTTTAAATACATTTTAAATGTTTTTATACTCTTTTAGGGGGGGGGGGGGGGGGGGGAATACAAGTAAACATACGGTTATTATCGTGTATTTTATAAAGTTTCACTTCGCTTGTTTTACCGAATAAATCACTTGGAACTCATTACTATTATGGAAAACTCTTGTCATACTTTGTGTGCATTAGACTTATGCAAAGTATATAATGATTTCAATGTAACTTTCATTGTTAAGTCGTTTTATACATTCTATAAACTTATGATTTATGCTTTGTCAAACATTGTGAAAAAGGATAAACTTTGCATACAAAAACTATCACTTTAATACATGCTTAGTTGAGAATCCATGAGACGTGTATATCTTCAAACGTTACTTTTCTTTATTAGAAAGTAATGCTGCAAGTCCTGTCTATAACCAGAGTCTCCCGTTCAGAGAACGTGTCAAATGTGTATAGATCTATACGGGAAGTCATGATCCCGTGCCCTGACTGTTAGCTACAGTCCGTCCTTTGGGGTGACAGTTGTCATAACGCTGCGACGCCTGAAGAACGTCGTTACAGGCATATTATGTTTAGTATGGTTATAAAACTCATCGGATATACAATTATTATGGTATTATGCTTTTATGAACGAGTAACTATTAAAACTATTCTTCATCTAACAAATGCGATCTTCGTATAGCTTTATTAAATAAAAGTATGACACAACTTTTAAGATAGTCGTTTTCTTGCGATTTTCGGTCTTAGAGACTGCCAGTTATGTTAGGAAAATAAGGGTTCTTCCTGTATACAAACCAAACAAACAATAGGAAAATAAGGGATTTTCCTGGTGCAATTATTTACAACTTATAACACGAAAATTCATATGCATTTCATACTTTTATAAGAAATTAAGGGATTTTCTTGGAAAACACAACAATTCATATCACAACCATTAGGAAAATATGGGATTTTCTGGATCTAATACATTCATTTTCAACACATCGAGTCATAACTCTTTACATTTGAATTACTGCATTTTCTGGAAAACATACACCCATTTTGGAATGGCATTTAATTTTTCTAAACCACTTACGAAGTCACCAACTTAATTGTTGACACTTTCTCTTTGAAATAACTTGTATTCTCAGGGAACCGTTAAGCAGGTTTGGAAGTCAACTTTTGGGATTAACGCGCTGGCGTTAATTACTTCTTTTGAAATATGTTTATGTATTTATCTTTTGAACATGTAATGAATACAATTATGTAAGCATCTTGGAAACTTTAATATATATGGTGGTGTGTACTTTCCTTTCTATGAACTGTTATGATACTGAATATGACGTCCTCCGCCCCCGAACGTTTCCGCCGTTCTCGTTTGGGGGTGTAACATAAACTATTAGGGGTTCATTGTTGGGGAGGTGAAGGCGAACGACCTCCTCGTGGCACATAATTTCAGCATGGTGAGGGCTTAAACAATCCATGCCAAAAATCACATCAAAGCTCCTAATATTAACAGGCATCAAATCGAATGGAAAGGAGTGATGATTTAATGCTAACGTGCACCCTACGTAGATATCATTGGTTGATTATGTTTTACAATTGGCGATTTTGACCATGAAAGTTTCATTCCATTCGTGGGGAGTTTGATTGAGTAGGTGTTTGAATTTGTGACTTATGAAGCTCCGCTCAGCGCCACTATAAAATAAAATGCACAGATGAGAGTTGTGAGGGAAAACGTACCAGTCACCATAGTTGGATCTTGCACTACCTCTCCCTGTCCCATGGCTAGGACTCTTCCTACATTCTGATTATTTTTCTTGGGGTAGTTGCGTTTAAAATGGCCGGTTTTTCCGCATCTGTAACATGCACGGCTGGCTACGACATTATTGTCAGTGGGCTGCTTGTTATGTTATGGGGGCATCCTGGAATATCGGACAGTATGTCCTTTTCGATTTCATTTGGTGCAATGGAAGTCCTTGCATGCCCCGAAGTGGTGGTAATTACACTTGTCACACTTGGAATTGGAACCCGCGTATGACGTGGCTGGCACTGTTGTGGTTGGGGCTGGGGCGGGTAGAGCTGGTGCGATTGGATCGGTAACAGAATGGACTGCTACTGTCTATGACTTCTAGGATGAACCTGATTTCTATCCACTTTTACTCTTGTGTTCCCAGTTCTTCTTGTTACTTCCTTCTTGATTTTTGCCTCCTTCAGTCATCTTGATCCCTTTCTTGTCACCATGATCATAAAGCTTCTTGGCTAGACATTTGCACTATCGAAAGTCTTGGGTTTTGAGGCAGTCACATTACCTTGGATGGGAGGCATCAATCCCTACACGAATCATTCTATATTCTTTCCCTCAGATGTAATCATATCAGGACACAAGATTGCTAGTTCGCTGAATTTGGAGGTATACACGTCAATGTTTGAGTTTTGCACGGTAAGGTTCCACAGTTCTTGCTTGAGTTTCTATACTTCCCCACGGGAGGAGTACTCGGCCATTACCATCTCTTTGAGTTCCTCCCAAGACATGACGTTTGCAATGGGGAGTGTCATAGCCTCAATGTGACCATTCCACCATGACAACGCTTGATCGATGAATGTGCAGGCTGCAAATTTCACCTTACTCCCTTCTAGACATTAGCATATCTCAAATATAGACTCAACCTTTTTGATCCATCGCTTCAAGGCGATGACTCCTCCAGTCCTGTTAAAAATGCGGGGTCTTGCATTGCAAAATTCCTTGTAAGTACAGACCTTTACAAGCCCTTGATTCATCCCTTGGTGGGAGCTTCTCATCCCTTGGCCATTCCCACCACCGTTGTTTCCAGTTTGAATGTAGGCTAGGGCTACTATCATCGCAATTGAAACCGCCGCTTTGAATGCAGCAAAATTCATATTCAGTGTAGGCGGCGGAAGTGGTGTTGTGTTGTTATTCTTATAGTTTGGTCCCCTTGGCATCTTTCTGTGATGGAATAGAAGGATAATAAGCACATATGGAATTCGGATATCCGTTAGTGTTTATAGAATTTAGTGGATCGCTGACGCGACCTTAACCAATATTAGGAAACATAGCAGATATATCTTAGATAAAACACAAAACTGTTTCATTAACGATAATTTCTTAGTACACGCATAAAAATTTGCCTTCGAAAGGCACTCGGTACATATAGGAAACGAAATATGCTAGTACATAGATTCAACGAGGAGTGCGGTTACTTAGTTTTTGGAGTTAATGCTACATTCATAAGCAAAAGAGAGTTCTATGATTAACGACAGCAAGTAAAATGGGTTCTACTTGCGGTGAGGAGCATCTAATGGTGTGGCTGATGAAGAGGACGCACCCTAAAGTTCAGCTACTCGGCGCTCAGCGATACGTACTCTGTTCTCAACAGTCGCTTGTCGCACCTGATATTCTCCTAACTCTACTTGCGCAGCTGTAAGGTCTTTAATCAGGCTCTCCATTGGGGCATAGCTCCGTTCAAGGTCCTTGATACAGCCACTCGCTTGTTCCAAGGCAACTCTCATTTGTACCATTTGGTCGGCGGTCCCTTGAGCCAGATTGCCAACATCTCCGATTTATCAGACCACAACCGGAAGAGCACGATCAGTGAGTCCTCCATGATGGAGATCATAAAATCTTTGGTCCATCCCATAAGGAGGTGGTTTTTGTTGATGCCTTCTCCATTTCTCGATGTCATGAGCCCATGAGGGTATAGGACCATTAGTGCCCAGACGATGTGGAGGTACCCTATGGATGCAGGGAGGGTTGATGACTTCGGACTCGGTGTCCGACAAGTCATCCTCCTCTTGTTCGTCTTCCTCCTCACTGATTTCTTCATCCTCAAGTTCTTCCATAGGTTCTTCCTCTAGGTCATCTTCGATCCACCCTCCATTTCCCTGATTAGGGAAATAAGGATCGACTGGAGAATGAAATCCTGCCATGTCGTCTGTATGAGAATAGGGCATAAGAAGAGTGTAGAAAATTTGCAAAGCGCCAAAATAATCCTATAGTATTTTTAATTGTTTATGTTTGTTTCTTAAAACTTTTGGGATAACAAGTTGAGAAGTTTTAGATTTGTTTCAACACCAGTACCACTCCCAAACACGTGGTGATCATGTATCAAATAAATATAGTTGATCAGGCTATATTTATGCCAGACATGATTACATAATTGTCCAGGTTTGATTGCAGTGTTCAACCTTTGAGTTCTTTTGTTTTGTTCTTGTTATGATACGGTTCTAGCAAATATGTATACTTTTATTCAGAGTGTTTTAGTCCCATTGTTTTTATAGTTGTATATCTTGTATGGCTAGATATACTAGTTCACTATAAATAATGCTTTGATACCATTCTGTCAAATCCACGGACCAGGCGGCGGAAAGGTCCGGAGGTGGGTGACTTTAGTGTACAATATCATAACCATTGAATATAAATGACACGTAGCAAATCAAAACATCATACATCAATATAACCAACTTACATCGTTTTACATCATATTCATGTTTCTGAATTACACAAAAGAAACAATGGTGAGTAAGTTCCAAACTACATCAAAATAATTCAGCATCTGTGATCCACACCTGCTTTCTGATTCCCTGAGAATACAAGTTGTTTGAAATGATTCAACATAAAATATGTTGGTGAGTTCATAAGCATTTTGTATAAAAACCTGTGATTGTTGGAAAACTAGAAAATCCAATATTTTCTTTTCAAAATAGTTGTAAGTTTGGTTTTAAACCAAGTATAGTTGCTTGTGTGTGTTAGTTTATCATATTCGAGATCGTATAAAAATCATTCCCCCCCCCCAAGAGAATCCTATATTTTCTGATATAGAAAATAGTAGTAAGTCTTGTTTCCAAAATTAAGTATAGTTGCGTTTGTGGTTTAGTTTATCATCTTTCGGTATTGTATAAAGTCGTTTTTCCCTAGAAAATCCTATATTTTCAGTATGTGTGTAACCTTTTGGTGGTCTTAAAACCCTATGATTGGAGAGGTGTGAGAAATCAACAGGTGATTATGGATAATCCGCACCACGCAAGTGTACAATCAACACAACGAATGTGGGCAATCACTACGAAGCATAGGGGCGGTCAACACAATGTGCCAATTCATTTGTAAGGTTTTCCCCGACACAAATTTCTAAATAGCATTAGCATATTCTAGTGAGTCGTTATAACCATGCTAATATGAAGGGGACATATATCGGCGTTTCTCAGGTGCCGAAATCAAATAAAGACATTTGTAACCGTAGACTGGCCGATCTAGCTGTAGCTAACAACGAAGGTGCGGGGTGTCAACCCTGTATAGAGCTATACACAAATTCTCGCTCTCCCTCCAGGAGTCTCAGGTTATAACTCTTTACATGACTTTAAATGTACACTAATTTATTTTTATATTTAGGTACTTTGGAGATTCGTCTGACTACAATCTGAACAAGTGTGTGTACTGACTGCTGAAATCTGTTATCTATTAAATAAATAACAATAATTGTACTAGTTGAATAGATATATTGTTTTCATTTCATAACATTAATTGTGCATCGGTGACTAGGTATATATCGTTTTGTTTTGTTTATTGAAAAGTAAACCACATTGAATCATATTTATCAAAATGATCCAATATTATCGACATTGGCGAAAATGACCATTCTTTAATAAAGTATCAAAATAAGGCACAATTTTGTCACAAGGTGTCACAAGTGACCCAAAACTTGATGAATTGTTGAAAATGGCCCAATTCATCTAAAATGTTCATTTTAGACATATATTTGAGAAAATATTCTAAAGGCCCTCGCCTCTCCAAAAATTTCATTTTTGGTCCCTTAAAATGTAGATGTTCAATAATTTCTCCAATTTATCCCATAAATCAAAAGTAGTCCCTTTATATTTATATGGCCAAAAATGGCCCCCAAAATATCATTAATTCCATAATCTAAACATTTCCAAATATTTTGTTCCTCAACTAGTTTTAAGCAAAATTTTGAGATAATCCTTATGATTTTTGTCATAATAATTTGGGACTCATGAATTGTAACATATTAAATCTTGGCTTGTAATGTCCTCATTTCCAGGCTAGGCATTATTGTTGATGTAATAGTCTAGGTTAACCCTTGTAACTGTTTTTGAAGTATTAATGATGAAATATTTGAGGATTATGTGAATTATGTGATTATTTTCTTAATTATTATAATTTAATGAATTAAGAATAAAATAACCATCAAAATTTAAAGTGTGAGATAAGCCCGATATCTTTTCATGAAGATGTATTGGTTGAAACAAGGATTCCGGAGATATAAAGAATGCCGAAATACGAATTATAACGAAGAAGTTATGACCTATCGAAGTTTCGCGACAGAATCGACGACGCTGAATGATGTAAGAAGTGAATTTTTTGTTAGAGCGATATTTAGCCTTAGTGATCTAAACAAAATTCGTAGAGTTCGTTAAACTGAGAGCGTGCATAAAAAGAACACACAAATCTAACTTCGTATGAGGTCGTTATGATTTTCCGAAGTTTCGACTTAGCAATATGCAGCCCGAATACTCGATTTGAGACCTAGCGCTTTTTAGCCGAAACAATCTAAACAAGAATCGAAGATATCGTTAATAGTAGTGAAACAATAAAAAGACAAGTGAAAACGGATGTCAGATGAAGAAGTTATGAATTTATAATGGAGTTTTCCTGTCCCGACCTACTAAAAATAAATAATTAAAATAAATTCAAAATTAGCCAACGGAGTCTAGACGAAAGTTGTAGAGCGTAGTCTCACATACGCGTGGATATAAAGAACGTCGAAAACGGAGTCCGTATGAGGAATATATTAATTTTAGAAATTTATTAAATAATTAAAATATTAAATTTAATTATAAATTCCGATATTATCCAAAGCGGGCGGGGGGGGGGGGGGGGGGGGGGGGGAGAGTTAGCGATCTTATCCAGGTTACGCCCAACGTAACTAGCATTTATGCCCAGCGTAAATCGAGGATCCAGCCCCCTATAAAAGGGAGTCGAGGCTTCCGAGTTTCGTTGCTCAATTCCTCTTCTCTCTCTCTCTCTCTCACTCTCTCTCTCTCCCTCTCCCGTTTTACCTTGATTTTCGTGCAAGAAATATCCCGAAGCCCCGGTATCAAAATTTAAAGTGTGAGAGAAGCCCTGAAGATCCCGAGAAGTAAAATTCCCGAGCCGAAGCTCTGCCTGCGAGGAGCCCGGTTTTTGTGAGCATCTTACAGATCTGCCGAAGAATACTACTTCTACAAGCCGTAGTGCTGTCTGATCATCTTCTGATGTAGTGAGTGTGTAGTCACTTTCTTCTAACGCATAGTTATGAAGTATTTTAAATAAAATATGTGTTATGTGTATATTTTATGTGTGAATGTATATTCACTTTCTTCTGTCTCATAGATATGATTTATTCTCTATGAAATACGTGTTATGTGTATGTGTCTCTTCTGTTGTTTGGAATATGTATTGAATGAGAAAGCTATATAGGTTTTAAACTATGTATAAAAATATATATATTTTTATCTACTAATATGTTGGGTAGAACATGGGTAGATAGTTGATGTGTGATAAACAAATGAGAGGCCTCGATGTAGTTTTTGATTCAGTCATCTAGCGGAGTTTAGATGACGACCATATAGTTTTTTAGACAGTCCTGTGCAACGCTGGCAGGCTCGCCACCTATAAGTGTTAATGAACTTGGGTGTTTAGTCACTGTACTCCATCCCCCTCATGGTTTCCTTATTTGACATATATTGTTGGGAAACCCCCGAAGCATGTGTTGTCGCCCCGATGAAATATTCTAAGACTAGGTCCCTTGTGTTACTTGGTTTAGGGATGTAAAGTGAGAATAACGGGAATGGGTAATTTGGTTGTTGTTGGTTGATGAAATTAAATTAATTATTTATTATGGGTTGAAAACCCTATATACTCACTAGGCTCCCAATCCTAACCCACTCAGTTTTCTTTGTATTACAGGTAGTGGCACCAGAGCATAAGTTGGATGATTTGTCAGGATATTTTGGATTAAAGACCTGTTGTTGTAAATAACTGTTCTAAGGTATGTATTGAAATGTTTATGCTTTGGTCTGTTTATCGGAACATGACATCCCAAGTATTGTAATATAATGAAAAATACATTTCTTTAAGAAATGCTTTGGTAAATCTTATTTTTATCATATTTCGTTTTGGGAAAAAATTCCGCAACTATTTTAATTAAAGGATTACACTGAAATTATTTTAAAAGCATAAGTTAAACCGGTCTTTTCTGGCCGTGATTTTAGGGTTGTCACATGGTTCTATTCATCATTTGTAGATTATAGTTCAAGCACTTGATCTTGCGAGCCTAGAACACTTGATGTATTGAATGGACTTCTTGAGGATTTTTGCTATCACTAGGTGGTGAACACATAATTTGTGTGTAAGTAGAAGATTCACATTAAATAAATGCATGAATTATTTCAAAGCATGAATTACTTACCAAAAGCTAGAGAGGATTGTGAAGAAAATGGTTCCTGGAGCTAAGTCTTGAGCTTTATTTGGAGATTTCACGAAGGTTACAGAATGCAAAAATGAATTATGGAATGGGGGAAATGGGGTTTACGACCCCTTTTATATGGGATAAGGAGTTGATTAGATGTTTGCTTTGATTAATGTTGGGTAATGCATGAATTACTGAGATTTGCATTGGAAATAACCACTTACAGCTCACAATCTGTAAACATGCTTGAAATGGGGATGGTTTCACGGGCCAAATGGACCTTAAACTAGGGTTTACGGTCTAAATGGAATCCCCTAACGGGTTTACGACCAAAAGAGGTCCACTTAAGGTGCTTTGCGGCCTAAAGGGATCCTAGGAAGGTGTTTATGGTCAAGGTGTAATGGCTTGAGGTGGTTTACTGCCTTAGTGAGTTATTGGGAGTTGTTTACGGCCAAACATTGATTCCTAGGGGTAGTTCACGATCAAGGTGTTTCCTAGGGAGGTGTTTATGGTCAAGGTGTAATGGATTGAGGTGGTTTACGACCTTAGTGAGTTCTTGGGAGTTGTTTACGGCCAAACATTGATTCCTAGGAGTAGTTCACAGTCAATGTGTTTCCTAGGGAGGTATTTATGGTCCTAAAGTATATAAATTCTAAATTGTGGGTCTTAAGGTTTTAGAGTAGCATAAGCCTCAAAACATTACATTACCAAGGAATATAATAGAATAGATACAAACATTACAAGCACAAGACTCTTTCAGCTTGGTTTCTAGACTTGAAAATTTTCTAGTTGTGACACGCCTAGTGTTGATGATGGGAAGGATCTTAATGTTGTCTTGCTTTTTTAACCGCTGGACCTACGCTGATGTTCAGGTAATTTTCTTAACTGATTAATCCAAATTCACCGGTATTAGTAATTTTTTGTTTGTGTAAAGTGTTTCAATATCCTCCCTTCCTGTTAATGTCTTCAACGGTTGTGTGAAATTAAGCTCAATGTATTGTTATTCTAGCTCATGAACATCATTTATGATCTGGTCGATTTAGAATATTATGCGAATTAACTATGTTCTGTAAACAGTTTCTTGATCTTTCTATGGAGGATTACATCATTGTTAATGCCTCAAAGCACCCAATCTACATGCCTCACATAGTTGGAAGGTACCAAGCAAGGAGGTTCACGAAGGTTCAATGCCAAATTGTGGAGCGATTAACTAACTCTCTCATGATGCACGGGAGAAACAATGGTAAAAAGTTCAGGGTTTTTCCCATAGTCAAACACGAAATGAAAATCATCCATCTATTAACGAATGCTAATCCTATTCAAATCATCGTTGATGTTGTCATCAATAGGTATGTAACACAGTAAAATTCAAAACAAATTTTCACATTTTTTAACACATTTTACCAGACACATTTAACAACAAAATCCCATTGTATCATACTTTGGTTCACAAAATATTTCCCAAGATCAAAATACATAAAAATCCATACGTGTGTATGAATCATGTCGGCGCCTTCCCGCGATCATCACTGGTACCTGAAACACATGACACATAACACTGTAAGCATAAAGCTTAGTGAGTTCCCCAAAATACCATACATAACACATACTAGCCACTCGAGGCTATAACTCTGTGGGCCCGTGGGCCCTAACTCTGTGAACCCTCTGGTCCTAACTCTGTGAACCTTTCGATTCTAACTCTGATATACTCTGATATAAACATGATATCAACCACAAAGAAACAATGCAGTACAACATACCACATAATAGCATACAATAACTCTGGCACATAACTCTAATTACCACTCCAGGTAAAGTATAGTGATAAGCTCACCTCTGATGTCCCGGTAAATCACTGACTCGGTAGAAATACGATCTAGCCTCCGCCTAAACACATAAAGTAATACTCTCATAAATATAACTCTTAAAACTAGACTCCACCCTCTCTAGGAACCCCTAGAGGGTAAAAGACCATTTTACCCCTCCTTTGGCTCAAAGGCCCTCATTGTTGACCAAACCCTAAAAGTTAACCAAAGTCAACGGTCAACTTTGACCCAACTCGTCGAGTGCACTTGGGCAACCCGGCGAGTCCACCTGTGTCCACTTAACTCTTTAGTCCCATTTAACACGTCGAGTCGCTCTCTTTACTCGACGAGTCCCCAGGTAAGAATCACGGGGCCACCCCGACTCAACTCGCCAAGTATCAAGAACAACTCAGCGAGTACATGCCATGCACAAACTCCATTAACCTCCGGAGGTTAGATCTGTTCATCTAATCTATAGATCTAGCCTTCCTAAGCATAATAATCACGTAAAGTCCAGACCTTGACACTTATATATCATCTAGATGGTATCATTTGGTGATTTAGCCCCAAAAATGGCATTCTAAGCTCCTGACTCCCAAGATAATTCATAAAGCTCTAAGGGTTAAGGTCTCTGGACTTTTTTGAGTCGAGATCCAAAGCATAAACTTGATAAGGGATCAATTGCTTCACATAATCATCCTCAAAAGAGGTTAGAAAACCCTAACTCTAAGAATCAATACCAAAACTGAAGTAGGTCCGAATAAATACCTCAAGTTGAAGTCTCTGGACTCTGAAACCACTAGAATCACACCTCCTTCAATCTCCTCTGGCTCTTAAACACCTTCTTCTTGCTAAACTAAAGATAGAAAGATCAAATATGGCTTCTCCTTCCTCCCAAATGATTTAGCTCACTGAGGGTTCTCTCAAGGGACTGGTAGCCGCAATGGGAGGCTATGAGTGCTCTTAAATAGGCTCCAACCCCAGGGGATTAGGGTTTCATTAAACAGCATGGACTCACCGAGTCCAGATGTGAACCCGGATGATAATCCACGACCTTACTCGGCAAGTTTATGCATCAACTCGCCGAGTTCCTTCACAAATTCCAAAAGTAAAAATATTAGAATAATATACATGGGAATCCAGATGTGACAACTCTCCCCCACTAGAATCAGACTTCGCACTCAATGTCTCATTCTGCAAACAACTATGGATGCTGCTCACGCATCTTGCGCTCCGACTCCTAAGTCAGCTCTAACCCTTTCCTATGCTGCTACTGCACATGTACTAGAGGCACTTCCTTGTTCCTCAGAACCTTGACCTTTCGATCGCTAATTGCCACCGATCTCTCAACATAGTTTTGGCCTACATCCACCTGAATATCCTCTAACGGTACTACTGCTGACTCGTCGGCTATACACATTCTCAACTACGACACGTGAAAAGTGTCATGAATCTGACCCAACTCTGCAGGTAGCTCCAAACTGTAGGCTACCCTGCCTATTCTCGTGATCACCCTGAAAAGTCCAATATATCGAGGCCCCAACTTGCCCGTCTTCCTGAATCGAATCACTCCTTTCCAAGGAGAGACCTTCAGGAGCACGAAGTCACCGACCCGAAACTCGAGTTCGGACCGACGCCTATCCGCATAACTCTTCTGACGACTCTGAGCGGCCAACAACCTCTGTCTGACCTGCTATATCTGCTCAGTCGTCTTAAGCGCAATCTCTGTACTACCCATCACACGTTGCCCTACCTCTCCCCAGCAAATATGGGTCCGACACGTCCTCCCATACAACAGCTCAAAAGGGTGGCATTCCAATGCTAGAATGATGGTTGTTGTTCTAGGTAAACTCTGCCAAGGGAAAATACGTGTCCCAACTCCCGCCAAAATCCAACACACATGCTCAGAGCATGTCCTCGAGCGTCTGAATTGTCCGCTCACTCTGTCCGTCAATCTGTGGGTGATATGCAGTACTAAAATGCAGTCGCGTACCCAACTCCTCATGAAATTTCTTCCAGAATCTGGATGTGAAACGCACATCTCGATCCGAGACAATCAAGATTGGAACTCCATGCCGCAATACCACCTCCCTCACGTACATCTCTGCTAACTTCTCTGCGGAAGCGCTCTCACTGATAGCAAGGAATTGAGCGCTCTTCATCAACCGGTCTACAATCACCCAAATTGCATCGATGCCCCTCGCAGTCCTTGGAAATTTGGTGATAAAGTCCATAGTAATCTGTTCCCACTTCCACTCGGGAACCTCTAACGGCTGCAACTTACCATGCGGTCTCTGGTGCTCGGCCTTAACCCCGCGACATGTTAGGCACCTCTCAATGAACCATGCAGAGTCCCTCTTCATACAGGGCCACCAATACTCTTTCTTTTGGTCAAGATACATCTTAGTGGCCCCGAGATGGATCGAGAACTTGATCGATGTGCCTCTTCCATCAAAATGGTACACATCCCGCTCACACACCGTACCCAAATCCGACCCTGAAATATCATAAGTCCCCCGCTATCGGTAACGAACTCCGATACATGTCCGATAACTCGCTCCCTCTTTTGGTTTTCTGGTCTCAAAGCCTTAGCCTGGGCTCCTCGAATGGTGTCCAACACCGGAGTCATCACTGTCAATCTCATACAAACGTCTCGCATCGAGACGCTCTCCGTCCTACGGCTCAGGGTATCGGCTACTACGTTAGCCTTACACGGGTGGTACAGGATCTCACAATCATAATCCTTTACCACATCCAACCATCTCCTCTGCCGCATGTTTAGGCTGGGATGATCCATCAAGTACTTCAGGAAAAGTATGATCCGTGTATATGGTACACCGGACGCCATACAGATAGTGATGCCAGATCTTGAGAGCGAACACCACTGCCCCCAACTCTAAATCGTGGGTGGGATACCTTGCCTCATGAGGCTTTAGCTGCCTCGATGCATATGCTATCACGTGCCCCCTCTGCATAAGCACCACTCCCAACCCTGATATCGATGCATCATAATATACCATGAAGTCCTGCATTCCCTCCGGAAGGGCTAACACCGGGGCTTCGCATAACCTCTGACGAAGTGTCTCAAAGGAGGCATGCTGCTCTGGGCCCCATGAAAAAGTAACGCCCTTCTGGGTCAACTTGGTGAGTGGCACGACGATCTTGGAGAAATCCCTGATAAATATTCGAGAATAGACTGCCAATCCTAGGAAACTCCTGATCTCTTTAGGTGACCTCGGCACCTCCCAACTCATCACCGCCTTAATCTTGGCCGGATCGACTAATATCCCTTTCTGGTTAATGAGATGCCCTAGGAACTGGACCTCTTGTAACCAAAAACTACACTCGGAGAATGTGGCGTAAAGCCTCTCCGATCTCAAAACTCCGAGGATCTCTCTCAGATGTTCCTCAGGTTGTTCTTCGGATCTCGAATACACCAATATGTCTTCAATGAACACGATCACCGAGCGATCCAACATCGGCCTACATACTCTGTTCATGAGGTACATGAACACCGCCGGCACATTGGTGAGCCCAGAAGGCATCACCACGAACTCGTAATGCCCGTAACGAGTCCTGAACGCTATCTTCTGGATGTCCTCATCTCGCACCCTCACCTGATGAGATGCCGACCTCAAATCGATCTTGGAGAACCAAGATGCTCCCTGTAACTGATCGAACAAATCATCGATCCTCGGCAACGGGTAATGATTCTTGACCTTCACGTTGTTCAATTCCCTGTAATCACTGCACATTCGATGTGTGCCATCCTTCTTCTTAACAAAAAGGATTGGCTCTCCCCATGGAGAACTGCTCGGCCGAATAAACCCCTTCCCCAGTAGCTCCTAAAGCTGCGAGGATAACTCCTGCATCTCTAGAGGCGCAAGGCAATAAGGTGCCTTGGCGATAGGCGCAACTCCCAGAACCAAATCGATGCTGAACTCAACCTGCCTCTCGGGAGGCACACCTGGTAACTCTTCCGGAAAAACATCCGAGAACTCACTCACTATTGGAACCTCATCAACTGACCTCGGTCTCTCTGAATCAACCCTCGTATCCATCACATATGCTACAAACCGCTTATAGCCCTGCTGTAGACTCTGCCTCGCTCTAGCGGCTAAACAAAACGCCGACCCAGAACACGTACCCTCACCGTATACGGTAAGAACTCCCCCACTACGGTCTCATATGGTCACCAGCTATCTCTCGTAGTTGATAACCGCTCCAAACTTGCTCAACCAGTCCATGCCCACGATGACACAGGCATCTCCCATCGCAATAGGAACTAGATCGATCGGAAACTCGACACTGAAAATCTCGAGTACACATCCTCGGATCACCTCGGTGGCATACACCGCTCTCTCGTCAGCTATGGAAATTCTCAGAGGTTGAATCATCACCTCTCGACTAATACTGATATGCTGACTAAAAGCCAAAGATACAAAAGACCGACTCGCATCCGAGTCAAATAACACCAAGGCAGGTACAAAATTCACAAGAAAAGTACTTACGCATATCATAATATAAGCATAATATCTCAACATAAAAGTAAATATATGAAAGAATACATACCAACCACGAAATCGGGCGCTGCGTGGACCTCCTTTGCAGTCAACTGGAAGGCTCTCTGTCACGCCTTCGGTACCTCGGCCTTCATTGGCTGGCTCTCAGTAGCTCTGATAGCAGCAGGGATAGATCCCTGAGGTGCTCCCTGGGTCGTCCCTCGTAATTGTGGACACTCTGCCTTGCGGTGTCCGGTCTGGTTACAGTGAAAGCATACTGCAAACCCATTGGGGCAATCCCTGACCATATGCCCCTCCATGCCACATTTGCAGCAATACCCGCTCTGCACACCCCCTCGTGGCTCTTGCTGCACTTGCCATAAGTGCGGCCCTTCTGACTCCCAGATCCCGAATCAGTGGGCTTGGCTCGCTTGGCTGCCAGCTGAGACTGTGTTGGTCGCCGATCCCTCGCCTGAGACTCAGCCTCCTCCCTAGCCTGGGTCTCCAGCTCTATCTCCCTCTTACGGGCATTTTCCTGAAGCTCAGCAAATTTCCGATACGTCTAGTTCGCCACAAAATCCCGTATATCCCTCCTCAAAATGCTCAGGTAGCGGCTCATACGTGCCTGCTCGGAGGACACGTGCTCTAGGCAAAACATCGCCCGCTCATGGAACTTCCTCATAATCACCGTAATTGAATTAGTACCTTGCTGGAGGGTCAAAAATCCTGGGCAAAATGCTCCCGTTCCACCTGGGGAACGCACTTATCTCGGAACATAGCAGTGAACCTCTCGCAAGTCACTGCAGTAAGCTCAGCAGGTGAATAATGGGCCGTCACAAACTTCCACCAATCCTTCGCTCCCAAGCGAAGCTGGTTCAGCGCAAACAGGACCCTCAAATGCTCAGGATATAAGCAAGTAAAGAAACATTCCTCTATGTTTGATATCCACCTCATCGCGGAAATCGGGTCCTGGGTCCCATCAAACTCCGGTGGTTTTGTGTTGCTGAACTCCCGGAACAGCAACGCATCACCACCCTGCGGTCTAGCCGCAGCTCCAGCTGCAGTGGCCGCAACAACAGCAACCTCAAAAAGAGCCATTTATCTCTCATCGAATGTCTCTATCATGGTGGTCTTAATAGACCCAAACATCTCTGGAATCTCATCGTGGATGGCAGCAGCCACCTCATCATGAATCATCTGGCGGAGCTCCTCGTCGCTCACACCCCCTCCACTGGTCCCTATTCTGTGACGTGTCCGTACCATGATGCCTCTCTGAAATACAACATAAGATATCAGTAATTTGCTTGGGTGAAAACACACTCAATATCCCAACCCTACTTGATCTCCAGTGCCCTAAGGATTCTTACTTGGGTTGCGCACTGACCTGGTGCCTTCAATAGTACGGGCCCAATACTACTGACCACACCGACTCAACATTCACACCAGTTCTTCCTCTCAGAGCCCCAAATCCCAAGTATGCTATTCTCTCTAATCATGTGCTACTCACTAGCAAATTGCTCATAAGCTCCTTGCTGCTATCCCAACACTCTCAAGCTTTCCTAATAGCAAAATACCTAGACTAAGGCATCATATATCAGGCCACTCTAGTCCTAATAAGAATACCTAGTCTTACTCTAGCATGCATAATATAATTCATATAGCATAACATTTCTTTTACAACTTATTGTAAGGGTACTTTAGGAAATCACCATTCAGGCGCTGGCTGATCGTACACACGACTCTGCTCTATCTGTTTCAAAACTCCTTTTACTCTTTTAAAAAAAATTTCCATTATTATCAAATTTTTTCTCAAATCCTCAGTTTGAGTTCAGATACGGCCAAAGATGCATCTGAATCCCTCAAACCAAGGCTCTGATACCAAATTGTAACACCGTAAAATTCAAAACAAATTTTTACATTTTTAAACACATTTTACCATACACATTTAACAACAAAATCCCATTGTATCATACTTTAGTTCACAAAATATTTCCCAACATCAAAATACATAAACATCCATGTGTGTGTATGAATCATGCCAGCCTGAAGCACATGACACATAACACTGTAACCATAAAGCTTAGTGAGTTCCCCAAAATACCATACATAACACATACTAGCCACTCGAGGCTATAACTCTGTGGGCATGTGGGCCCTAACTCTGTGGACCCTCTGGTCCTAACTCTGTGAACCTTTCGGTTCTAACTCTGATATACTCTGATATACACATGATATAAACCACAAAGAAACAATGCAATACAACATACCACATAATAGCATACGATAAATCTGGCACATAACTCTAATTACCATTCCAGGTAAAGTATAGTGAGAAGCTCACCTCAGATGTCCCGGTAAATCACTGACTCGGTAGAAATATGATCTAGCCTCCGCCTAAACACATAAAGTAATACTCTCATAAATATAACTCTTAAAACTAGACTCCACCCTCTCTAGGCACCCCTAGAAGGGTAAAAGACCATTTTACCCCTCCTTTGGCTCAAAGGCCCTCATTGTTGACCAAACCCTAAAAGTCAACCAAAGTCAACGGTCAAACTTTGACCCGACTCGTCGAGTGCACTTGGGCAACTCGGCGAGTCCACCTGTGTCCACTTAACTCTTTAGTCCCATTTAACACGTTGAGTCCCTCCCTTTACTTGACGAGTCCCCAGGTAAGAATCACGGGGCCACCTCGACTCAACTCGCCGAGTCTCAAGAACAACTCGGCGAGTACATGCCATGCACAAACTCCATTGACCTCCGGAGGTTAGATCTGTTCATCTAATTTATAGATCTAGCCTTCCTAAGCATAATAATCACGTAAAGTCCAGACCTTGACACTCATTTATCATCTAGATGGTATCATTTGGTGATTTAGCCCCAAAAATGGCATTATAAGTTCATGATCCCCAAGATAATTCATAAAGCTCCAAGGGTTAAGGTCTCTGGACTTCTTTGAGTCCAAATCCAAAGCATAAACTCGATAAGGGACCAATTGCTATAGATAATCATCCTCAAAAGATGTTAGAAAACCCTAACTCTAAGAATCAATACCAAAACAGAAGAAGGTTCGAATAAATACCTCAAATTGAAGTCTCTGGACTCTGAAACCACTAGAATCACACCTCCTTCAATCTCCTCTTGCTCTTGATCACCTTCTTCTTGGTAAAACAAAGATAGAAAGATCAAATATGGCTTCTCCTTCCTCCCAAACAATTTAGCTCACTTAGGGTTCTCTCAAGGGACTGGTAGCCGCAATGGGAGGCTATGAGTGCCCTTAAATAGGCTCCAACCCCGGCGGATTAGGGTGTCATTAAACAGCATGGACTCGCCGAGTCCACTAATGGACTTGCTGAGTCCAGACCCGAACACGGATGATAATCCACGACCCTACTCGGTGAGTCTAAGCATCAACTCGTCGATTTCCTTCACAAATTCCAAAAATAAAAATATTAGAATAATATACCTGGGAAGAATCAATCATGTTCTACAGTTTCAGTCTATTTCTTTTCAACCATCCTTATATTTCCATGGTTTCTGATTGATTATAACTGATGATGTTCATACCAAGAGAAGAATCAACAAAAATTGGTTCTGTTGGTGTTGTGAGGCGTCAAACTACTAATATCTCATCTCTAAGACGTGTCTATCAAGCAATCTATCTTCTTACTAGAAACAAAGGATAAAACAATAAAAAGACTTCTTTTAGATTAAGTAACCCAAAAAATAACCAAAAACTAACAGAAACTCCCAACAATATTTTATTACTTCAAGTGAGTGACTAATGTAAATGGTTCAACAACATGATCAATTATGTGTCTTAAGGTCATAATTTCATTTGTTTAGAAACATTTAACTCTACCCAAAATTTATGTGTTACAAAGTCAGAAAAGTGAAAACTAAAAGTTATTAGCAACTATACAGTCGAAAGGTTTTCATATGACTGTCGAGCACTAATAGAAGTGGATCTTATTGTTTTTATTAAGACTATGATTCTGTGATTTGGGCTTTAGTTTTGAAAGAATATTAGTGTTTCTGTTATGATTTCAGGTCTGCATGACTTGTCTTCAACATTTTTCTCACAATTAACTTTAAACCAAAGTTGCAGGTTGTACAAACTTCCATCAAGGTATATCTGACATTTTATATAAAAAGTTTGATGAAAATTAATTAATTTTCCTGTGTTCTTATAGGCATATCATCTCCTATAATATGAATATGTCACATGGAAAGTTTATTACCCTTCACACTAGAACATGCACAAACCTCATCAATCTTTGACTTCATTTTTTAACAGTTTTTTTTTTAATTTCTTTTTTTACTATTCATTTTTTATGTAATTGTATTTTACGATGCTCATTATGTGAGGATTTTTTTAAATATTCGAAAAATATGGTGTTTATCTCATCTAAAATCGTATAATTTGTGAACTAATAACTATCGAGTAATATATCAATTAGATGTATCATTTTTAGTTAATATTTAAGAGACGGATATTACAATCTATATTTTTAGAAATCTTTTATCTTAAATAACATATATGCATGATAAATAAGTGGATGTTTTTATTTTTCTTTTATTTTTTAAAGGGTTTTTTTTCCTTTAATTTTGTTGTAATTTCTTTCAATTTCTTTACCAAAAATGCAAAATACATTGGCATTTGGTGTATTTTTCCATATTTAGGTAATAAACGCAGTAAACAACAATATCGTTTAAGTTTACAAATTTTTTTTTTTCTGTTTTTTATGCAATTTGTTTTGATTTTTTACCTATCTGACAAATATTGTGTGTGTGTGTATATATATATATATATATATATATATATATATATATATATATATATATATATATATATATATATATATATATTCGTAAAGGAAATAAAGTTTTCTAAAATGTTTTCAAAAGAAATTATTATACTTTTTACCTCAAAACATGTGAACTCACTAGCTATAAGTTGACGTTTTCATAAATCGCATGTGTTCCTAAGATGGAGTAGATATCAAGTCAGGAAAGGATTATCGGCATGAAGACATGTACATTTTCGTTTAGATAGCTAATTATGATTGGTTCCCTGTGAATTAGGAAATCTATGTACCATCATCACTCGACATTTTCTTCTATCGGTCAAGGAGGGTGTGACAGAATTGGTATCAGATCTAGTTGCTATAGTGAATTAGTATTTCTTTAGGAAATACGAGTATAGTTTAGGACATATACGCTGATTAAGTTTGTCCTCAAATCTATAAATAAAAGTATTTATATTAATTACCCTACTGATAGACTACATACTGGAGATGTGCCTAGATTGGAACTGTCGTCTTCAGATTTAGGATTTCAGAATAGCTATACGCTAAAATGGTGCTACCCATCAAATTTTCCTACGTGGAGGATCCATATTTAGTATAGAAGTATAAAAACAATAATAATCGGAAATCTTGAAAAACGTATACAAATCTAAAATGAGAGACATAAGACAAAAATCCAGGATGGTTTAGTATGTAAAGGTTGAGCCACTCATAGAAATACCCTGATCAACTATGTTTAGTCTACATCAACTGAATTGGGGATAGATAAACGATAAAAAAAAATATACAAGTACAAATAGTATACATAGAGTTTATCACATCGTAAGTATCAAAATACTAAGTATCAAACCTAAAAGCCTAAACCTACTAATTGTTTCTCTCATACTCGGTCTCCTCATCCTTTGTGACCTCATCGCTATCATCCTCAGTATATTCAGGATATGTGCCTGAAGTGCCAATGACACAATGACCGATGCCCCGTGGCTAAGAAGGGGTATAATAGTAGGACACACCCTAGGAAAAGGTAGACGAACCATCCCCAAATGTCGCATAATCCCAACAATCAAAGTGATGATCCAGCGATGCTACTCCTATGCAACAATCAAACATTGCATCACGTCACATAGATTCAGCTCTGATAGGTTGCACTCAGTGTACCTAGGCCTCTAACGCCTCACAAAGGCAGGCTCATGGATGTCCTCCAACTCCACATGTCAAAGAGGCTCCACAACATCATAATTTGAAATCCTCCACTACTGCCCCACTCTTCAAATCAACACTTGCATCTTCCAGAGAGCGGTAGTACCTACATCCTATATAGATATAGGAACGATCCCACTAGTGTCAACCTCATAAGATAAGGCCAAAATAGTAACCTAGTGACCCCTATAGATCCTACTTGAAGGTGTAGAACCTAGAGCCATGCTAGATAAATAAAAAGCAAGGGCAAAAGGAAGATGAAGGCAAACCTCCGTCTAAGTGAGGCACCACATATAAAAATGGTGTCCAGAAGGAACCTTGTCACACTCCTGTCAGTGAAAATTGGTAGAAATGACCAATCGGTGGATCAGCCAATACATAGGACAACAGAAGGCGCTCTCCTTGGTCGTCTTAGAAACATAAGAACCCCGAGCATGACCCTAGAACTACATGTAGTTATACTCCTGTTGTTAAACAATAATACAACTGTCAAGATAATAATAAAAATAAGGACTGAGATTCTCCTCAGTATTATAAATCCCTAGACGCCTCCCTAGCCCGATCAGGTTGTAGGAGCGGGATACGCCTCCCAGGCGAAAGGTAAAGACTGATCTGTCAGCCCATCTCATCGACTCTTTGTCAAAATAGACTGTGTAAAAGAAGTCCCATCAGAGCTTGTTGTTGACCACCTCCTGAACCCCAACAACCCGCCGCCATCCGTGGAAAACAAAAAGATTAAGACCTCTATCATTCCGCACTACATAGGTAAGGAATGACGTCAGTAGAGCCATCAGCCATGAATCGTCCCTGGGGAATACTGAATTTCTTGGATAGAAGAGCAGTCATGCGAGATACAAAAGACCTCCGATCACGAAGACCATTGGGGAAATCTAGAAAAAGATGTAAAGGGCAGTTAGGACGTAATTAACGCGTAGCTTGTCGACATCATCTCACCATATCTATAGAAAAAAAGACCAAAAGAAAAATAGGAATATGTTGGAAAAGATAAATGTTTCTTAAAGTGTGGAAATGGGTCAAACGCGCCAGATGTACGCTACATGCGAGTGCATATAACACACATACATGTGTGTTGCACGCTCCAAGAACACAAAGAATAGCAAGCATGGCAACCTGTTATTTCATCCAGCTTTCAACACAAAAATCATATATGGATGTTCGACTAGTCTTCTAGAACACAAATAGGTAACCCATTTACTCCAAAACATCATAATGTATCGATTTAGTTAAAAAATTTCAAATATATAAAAATTCAAAATGAAGATTAATGGATTAGTTTTTTGGAATAGGTTTCTTAGCCATTAACTAAATTATTATAATCTTAATTTATTAGCAAAGTCATTTTGGGTTTCCCTTAAACCTAGTAAAAGACTAGAATTCTATTTGAAGAGAGAGACTAATTTATTAATTTATTATATGATTAATATATTAATTAGTTATCAAAATAAATTATTTGTTAATATGGAGAGAGAGACTGATTTATTAATTTTTATATGATTAATAAATTAATTAGAATGCTATTTGGGTTTCCCTTAAACCTAGTAAGAGATTAGAATGCTATTTGGAGAGAGAGAGAGAGAGAGAGAGAGAGAGAGAAAGAGAGAGAGAGAGAGAGTGATTTATTAATTTATTTTATGGTTAATAAATTAATTAGAAATAAAAATAAATTATTTGTTAATATGTTTTGAGAAAATATAGTAAAGTCTAATTTATATTGTTTACTTATAAATTAATCAAAAATTAATTGGAAATAATTTTGGGATTAATTTGAATAATTAAAAATGGAAGGACTAAATATGACAATATTTAAAAGATTGAACATTGACAATTCTAGAACTTCCTAGGGTTGAACGAATTCTAGGAAGAGTTTTAGATAGTTTCTAGAGCCTTTCTTGGGATTTAAGGAAACTTGGGGGGAAAGCAAAAGGATAAGGCTTATCTAAGGAAACCTGCCTTATCCAAGCCTCCTTGATCACCTATACAAACCTTTCCATAGCCTCATATTTTTGGTACTCATTCTAAGGTAACCTAGAGCCGAAAATCTTCTCCCTTCTCCCCTCTCTTTAGTAGCCTCCAATTTCTAGTGTTTGGGTGTGAGCATTAGAGACGTGAGATTTATGGTGATGGCTTTTTGAAGTTCTACAAAGAAGGAATTCAAGTTTATTTACCACAAAAACTAAAATGTATGTTTTTCTAATAACCTTTTTCAATTTTAAAAATAGAAATCTACTTTGGGGTTCTTAAATTGATATTGTTGTTTGCAAATCATAGTGAGGACATAAATCCTTTAGGGTGTATGGAAACTTAGGGCTTTATTTTTCCACCTAAAATATGATTTTATTATGTATAAAAGCCATCAGTGATATCAGAGAGTATGTTCTCTATGATCATGCACAAAGTGTAATAAGATAAAAAATCATTCTTAACGGTTTTAAATTTAGGCAAGGGTTTTAGAAACCCTAGCCCCTTTCTTTGATTTTCAAAAATTGCTAGGGTTTCATTGTTTTGATATTATTAGTTTTAAATGCCTTAAATTGGATAATTATAAATTTTGAAAATCCTGACAACTAATTTCAAAATTAGAGGGTATTGGATTAAGATCAAATTTATTTGACTAATTGATTAATAGTAAATAAATTGTTTAATCCTCATTGGTTTATTTAAATTGAATTAATTTTATTAATTTTGAAATTTATAAATTAAATCTAGTATTTTAAACAGTTTTGAAATATACCTTATATAATATTATAAGTTAATTACTATACGTATAAGACTAAGTAAGTCGGATCTCTAGTATGTCTCTTTCACGAAGCCGAACTATATGGGAGTTTAAGGAAACAACATATAAAATGACCGCTAGTGGGTATCCATTCTTACCCACCGTTCTCTTGTTGGTGGAGGGTCGTTGGTAGAACAAATCTGATAGGATATTAAATTCATTAAAAGTATAATGTTATCAAAAGTAACTAAAACACCTTTTATAAAATCCTACTCGTAGTTACTTAAGAAAAATGTGAAAAGTATGCTAATCCATAAAATTACACATTATACTTTATAGTAGTTAGTGGATCACATGTGGTTAACCAATACAAATCTAACACATAAAAGATTTACTAGATTTGGTCCTATGAACTGTTCACTCAACAAAACGACAAAGAGCATTTAATGCTAGCACATGCTCTATCACATCAAAAGACTAATTTTGGAAAAGTCTTCATCTTGGAAGAAGATAGACTTCAAAACCCTTCACTTCTCAGACTAAGGTTGAGTTTGGATTTGGTATTGCTCAGATTGCTAGATGTTCACTTTTATGTATCAACAATCTCCCCCGAAGTGAAGTTAGCAATCAATCAACTTAGTTAGCTTGACTAGAAAAAAAGGTAGGAACTATGTAGCTAGCTTCATACTTTCAAATACCATTTCAGGTGTTTAATGAACTTCGTCTTCACATGCTCAGGAGCATAACTTTTTGCAGTGTTGGCGATGAACCTTTTAAGGATCTTTGCAGGAATTAGATGTTTATCTAGAAATCTAATGAATTATTTTCGATTGGTCTTCCATTTGAGATAGACGTATCAAAGTTCCGGTTCATCAATGGGTCTTTCTGCCAATATTTGAGCTTCAGGCAGTTCATAAGTGATTTTGCCTGAAACATTTTCTATTCCGAACAAGTGAGAAAATTCAATGTCGGACCTACAAAATTCTGCAACCTAGTCCTTCAAGAAATTTATTGCAACACTAGAAGATCCAATGCTTGATGGATTAGTTTGGCGTTCTCAAAGATGAGCAACAATGGTGAGAATGTCATTAATGTTGATTGATGGAAAGTCGACATCTATGAGAGTGATGGTTGCTTCTTTATTCCGAGAGACATAGTACCTGTACAACATACGATTGAGATCGAACTTGCTTTGAACCTTGTTACCAAATCCAACTATCTTGGTAATCCGCTTCTGAGACATAGTACTTGTACAACATACGATTGAGATCGACGTGCATTAATGGAGTAGAATGTTCTCAATCTCTCACGCTTTGTCCTGATGATTATTTGAGAATCATAATTCGAATGAAGAGGAGTGTATTTGATATAGAATTTATTGTGAGGAGAGGTTGGAAGATCAAATTGATCAACATGCTATGTCAGAAGATCATAATACATGAAAGGAAAAAATGAATATCGTTAATAATTCCTTCTTGAAAAAGAGGAGATATACCTAACATCAGATTAAGATTGTCTTTCAATACCTGAATCCTGATGCTTTCTTCCAATGCTTGATCTATTTGCTCTTGAGACTAGCCCTCAGATTTTTTCAATGTCTTCATTGGGCTATCCGGTTCGATAGCAATCTACTTTCCTTTGTCTTGTGGAGGCTCGTTTAGGGAAGAGGTGATTTGTTGAATAGTTTAGGAGATGATGAATTCTTGTGGAGGAGGAACCAGTGGCTCTTTAGGGAGATCATCGGGTTTGCTTGTTGGAGAACCTTCATCGATCTGAACGATACTCGGAGCAAGGATTGGTGGGAGCATAGATTTTGTAGATAGGAATGCATTAATGCTAAGCTTTGTTTTGATTATGGCCATATCTCAATTTGTTTGGAATGTTTCGGCTAATGATGATGGCCATGTAACCGAGGACCATTTGAGCCTATCTGCATTTGAAAGGATCTTCATCGGTTATTCCATGATAGCGTGAAGTCCTACAACACCATTTTCAATAAGGTATTCTTCTTCTTCATCACCAAACACATGAGGTTCAATGGATTCAACCTCGATTATATCTTCTTTGGATAATTCCTCTCTGAGTGTAAATTCCAAGACAGGCTTCCATTAAGTTCTTCTATCTCTTTGACAATCTCCTTCTCCCCCTCTTGCATTGGAAGGCCAAACATCCGATGCAAGTATGGCATTGGTCTAAAGTTTAGTTAAGCATTCAAATACTCTCTGAAAGCTCATGCTTATCTGTTTGGATAGAGATTTGTAGCTTTCGAAGGTGGGGGATTGAGCTTTTAGATTGTCAAATAGCGAACCCAAAATTGTGAGCATTTCATCAAACTTGTTATTTGGAACATCGATAATATTCCAACATGCTCAAAGTAGCTTGATGAGGTCCTCTTGCATAATCAAATTCATCTCGTCGTTTTTACAAATCTCCTTCTCAAGCTTTTGGATTTGCTTTTCATGACAAACATGAGTTTGTTTGATCAGTTCGTTGGTAGCACTAATCATGTCATCATGAATCTTGAGCATAGTAGTGGTGGTGGAAATATGATGATCAAGGCTTTCATTGTATTTCTATTCAACTTCTTCCAGAGTGTGATTGAGTTAGAGAGAAATAAGATGGTCGAGTTGATTTGCTCGATCGAGCTTAGAGGGGGCAACTTCTTTGATCTCGTTGGGAGATTGGAGAATGAATTCAAGTTTGGAGTTGAGGTTGGTAAACTTCTAGTCGATCTTGGAATCAAGTTAAGCAACAGACTTGTCGAGTGAGTCAATCATGGAAACAACAATAGATATTTTGTTTAAGATTTCTAACAAGGAAATAGGATCTGCAATGTTTTCATAGGAAGATCTTGTGTCTGAGGTATAACTCTAAGACTTTTTATCATTGGCATCACTTGATGGGTTTTATGCATAAGAAACAATCCTATGTGCTCATACAAACCCTAATGCTTGGATCTAGGTTTCTCTACTTTACATGCTTTGAATCCAAGACTTACAAACCTATATCTATCATATATAATTAGAAATTATCATAAAGAAAATAGATCCAAGTGTTTTACCTCTTTCAAGTAGCTTGAAATCCTTGTTATCTTCTTGATCTTGAGCTTAGAGTCACAATTATAACTCATCTAGTGGTTCACAAACCCCACAAGCAAGAAGGCAATAACAGAGAGGGTATGTGATTCTAGAAATCCACCCTAGGGTTCTCTTGGAATGAAGTGTAGCCGATTTCCATAGCCTAGGGGTCTTATTTATACTTGCAGGCTACTACGGTTTCAGTCTAAACCCTAATGGACAGCTTAACCCCCAAGCAGCCCAAGGAACCTTCTGGAATAAGGCCTTAGATGAAAATATGATGGATCCCCATCATAATTTCGTTCCCCCTTAAGTCCATAAGGTTTCCTTAGCCCAAAACTTAACTATCATACATTTGATAGTTTATACCCCTTTATTTAATTAATCTCTTTTAGTCACCAAATTAATTCCTAATTAATTTATGACCAATACTAATTAAATAAGTATGACTTCTCCTTTAATATATTATTCTTATAATATATTAATAAACCATAATATTCTCTCTTTCTCCTTAAATTACCTTGTCAAGTTGCTTTGGTGAAGGCAACCCAAAAGGACCATGCACAACCGGGTCAAGTACATACCAAATATAGTTACGGGTTAGACACTATTCCAACAGTCTCCCATTTGGATAAGTCTACTAACTATATCTCACATATGACTTTAGAATCTAATTGGCAATTGTAGCACTTATACTTCGCTGTCAACTCTGATCAGCTTGTCCTTCTAATAACGGATCGTATAATCCTCTATTCTAGATATCATGCTGACAATGCTTATTGTCTAGCACTTGTTTCTTGATCTCTGATTTTTTTTGAAATAGATTTCAGTTGCACACATCAACCTCATTATGATCGGGCCTGGTACATAAGTCAAACCAAATCATTAAGTGGCCAAGATATCACTTTTATTCTCATAGAGTAAAAGGAGCATACGAACTTCGACTCATATGTATCTATTATTTACTAGTTGAGTCATGCACAATAATGTGTTTTCTAATATCAAGTTACTGATGCGTTTACACATCATCAATGCATAACCAACCAACAAACAACAACGATATTTATATGTTTTAAGACTATATGATATTATCGTTTTGCGATCATGAAGTGATACCAGCAAACACAGGTTTATTCCAATGCTCAAATCAAATTCATAAGCACTCATGAACTTTGTAGCAAACATTTTCTATATCCAAAACCTTTCAGACAATCTACAAACAATTCATGACAGTCTTCATTCACATCTACTTCCAAAACATGAACGACTGTGGACCGGTTGAATAATCTTATTATTCAGGAAGTCAAAACATGCAAAATTGAAACAATAGATAAATAACCAATACAAGATAGTAACTTTACTTATAAATAACATAACTTTATTTATTCATCAAATGTCAAGTACAAATTATCTATTACACGTTTCCAATCTAATCCAAACTTATATCATCCTTCAGCCCAATGCTCCTAGCGTGCTGTAAGTGTTTGACCCTACTCTGTCCCTTCGTAAGGGGATCTGCTGGATTTTTTTCCGATGGTACCTTCTTCACAACGAGGAGTTCCTCTTCTACCCGATGTCTGTTAAAATGGTATTTTCTGTGGATATGTCGAGATCTACCATGATCTCTTCCTTGGTCAAGGAAACCGCTCCTTCATTATCACATAATTATTCCATCGACTCCTTTATGGATGGCATAACTCCAAGGTCTCCAATGAATTTCTTCAACCATATAGCCTCCTTTGACACTTCGCTCGCCGCAATGTACTATGATTCACACGATGAATCAGCCACGGTCTCCTGCCTGGAACTTTTCCAAGCATAAGGTACTCAGCTCATATCAGCTATCTCCGCCTCTGTACTCGGGCTTTGAGTCTTACTTAACTTGGTATTTCTTTGGATTGGCAACTCCCCTTTCTTGGAATTTTCCATACTAAAACACTTTAGTACCTTGTCTAAGTATGTATCCTGAATGAGTCCTATCAGTCTCTTTACCCTGCTTCTTACTATCCTTATTCCGAGAATATAAGCCGCCTCTCCGAGGTCCTTCATAGCGAAACATTTCCCAACCCAAGACTTGACCTCCTACAAGGTTGGGACATCATTTCCTATGAGTAGTATGTCATCAACATACAATACGAGGAAGATCATTATACTCCCATTGGCTTGGACATATACACAAGATTCATCTTCGCTTCGCAGAAAGCCAAACTCATTAACTTTCTCATTAAAACAAAGATTCCATCTGCGAGATGCTTGTTTCAATCCATAAATGGACTTCTGAAGCTTACACACTCTATTTGGATGCTTCGCATCAACAAAACCCTCGGGCTGATTCATATACACATCCTCAGTCAACTTCACACACTCTATTTGGATGCTTCGCATCGACAAAACCCTCAGGCTGACATATACACTAGCTTTGACATATACACAAGATTCATATTCGCTTCACAGAAAGCCAAACTCATTAAATTTCCCATCAAAACAAAGATTCCATCTGCGAGACGCTTGTTTCAATCTATAAATGGACTTTTGAAGCTTACACACTCTATTTGGATGCTTCGCATCGACAAAACCCTCGGGCGGATTCATATACACATCCTCAGTCAACTTCACATTAACGAAAGCGGTTTTCACGTTCATCTGCCAGATTTCAGAATCATGAAACACAACTATTGCAAGCATTACCCTAATAGACTTTATCTTAGCAATTGGTGAGAAGGTCTCATCATAGTCAACACTGGGAGTTTGAGTAAAGCCCTTCACAACCAATCGTGCTTTATAAGTGTGCAAATTCCCATCCATGTCCGTCTTCTTCTTGAAGATCTACTTGCACCCGAGTGTCTTACGACCCGGTACATTATCAACCAAGTTCCAAACGTGATTGTCGTTCATGGACTGAATCTCGCTGTCCATCGACTCTTTCCACTTAGCAAACTTCGGGCCTGCCATGGCTTCCTTGTAGCTGCTAGGTTTGTCCAAATTCATTAGCGTTTCATCACTAATAAACGTATCCCCTTCAGTAGTAATATGAAAACCATAAAACTGGGTTTGAACACTGACCCTATTAGAAGGTCTAAGAGGTAACGACTCATCAACGGGTTCAACAGGAGTTTCCTTCTCAGGTTGAGCGCCAGTGTTAGAGGTCCCTTCATCGCTTTGTTCTTGAATCTCTTCAAGATCAATTTGCCTCCCACTATCTTCTTGGCTTATCAATTCCCTTTCTCGGAACACTCCTCTTCTAGCAACAAAGACAACATTGTCATTCAGTCTATAGAAAAGATAACCAAAAGACTTCTATGGATAGCCGATGAAACAACACTTCTCACTACGAGGTTCGAGCTTGTCATGAGTCTCTCATCTTATGAAAGCCTTGCAATACCAAACCTTAATATGTGCTAACGAAGGAGCTTTCCCTATCTACATCTCGTGAGGAGTCTTGGTAACCTTCTTGGTGGGAACTAAGTTAAGGATGTGGGCGGCAGTCTCTAAGGCATACCCCCAAAAAGATATTGGTAAGAAGTCTGACTCATCATAGAACGAACCATGTCCAACAAGGTTCGATTACATCTCTCACCCACACCATTCAATTTTGGTGTTCTCAGAGGCGTCAATTGTGAAACAATTCCGAGTTCTTTTAGATAGTCGTGAAACTCAAGACTTAGGTACTCTCCTCCTCGGTCTGACCGAAGCATCTTGATTTTCCTGCCCAGCTGATTCTCCACTTCATTCTTAAACTCTTTGAACTTTTCAAAGGTTTCCGACTTTTGCTTGATTAAGTAGATTATCCATATCTGGTATAATCGTCCGTAAAAGTCACGTAGAAGCGGCAAGCATCCCTTGTGGTGGATCTAAAGGGCCCACACACATCGGTGTGTATGAGATCCAATGGATCCTCACCCCTTTCACAAGTGCCAGTAAAGGGCCCACAAAGCGGCAAGCATCCCTTGACATGGCCAAGGCGACAATTCCACAATCATGCTTTGTCTAGGCTAGTAGACAAATCAATATTCAATACATCATTTCCTAAATTACCAACCACCATCACAGATTCATAAATCCCATTACAAGGTAATGCGTTGAAATAAAAGACACCATTTAAGTAAACATTTATAGAACCATTACGATTATCAAAAGAATATCTGAAACCTTGTCTAAACAATCTATGAAATGAAATAATGTTTCTTGCTATATCTGGCGAATAACAACAATTTTCTAAATATAACCCTAACCCATTACTCATCGCTAAAGAATAAACTCTGACTCTGGTCACAAGCGACAATCTTCTATTTCCCATAATCAAGTTTATCTTCCCATGTTCCATTTCCCTACTTCTTCTTAGGCCCTGTAAATAAGAACAAATGTGGTAAGTACAACGTGTATCAAGAACCCATGCAGTAGCAAATGATGAGTAATTAGATTTAATAGAATACATACTTGCCTAGGTGGGCTTGATTTTCCTATCCTTTATGTCTTGAAAATATTGAGGGCAACTTCGTTTCCGGTGGCCCTTCTTGTGGTAGTAATAGCACTCTGCTTCTTTGGGGTCAGAAGAGGGTTTGACTAAACCAACTTTGGTTCCACTAGAAGAGGAGCCATCTTGTGTCTTACCCTTATGGTGGCCCTTACAGGGAGCCTTTCTCTTCTTACCCTTTCCTTGACCAATTTCTAACACGGGAGCAGCCGTAGTAGGGGATGGTGCGACGGATTTGTCTTTAAGGTTGCTCTCAGCAGTCCTCAGCAGTCCTTGGAGCTTGCTCAAGGAGACCTCCTCCTTGTTCATGTGGTAGGTCATTCTAAACTGGTTGTAACAGGAGGGCAAGGAGTGGAGGATTATGTCGATAGCCAAATCCTCATCAAACTTAACATTAAGTTTGAGAAGACGATCAACATACCTCTGCATTTTCTGCAAATGAGAGGTTAGGGATTCTCCACTCCCCATCTTAGCGGTGATGATGTTAGTAATGATCTCATAGCGCTCTTGCATCGCGCTTTGGTGGTACTGGTCAAGCAAATCCTGATGCATTTCATATGGATACATGTCCTCGTAGGACTTTTGGAGTTCGAGGTTCATGGTGGCCAGCATGATGCAATGAACTTTCGTAGTGTCATGCTCGTGGGCCTCAAAGGCGGCCAACTTGTAACAACCCGAAGTTGTTCATCACCGAAAACCCATTCTACCCGTATAACTCTCCGTATATCGAAACGTTCCGATGTCGTTTTTGGGTTTAGTTAATCAAACTTATATGTTTAATTAATGCTAATGAGTGTCCAAACCTCTTAGGAACTCATGTAATTAGCCCAAAATATTTATTTATAAGTTTTAGAAACGTCGCCGCCGGGTGACGGAAACTTAATCGGGTGTGACCTAAAGCCTCGTTTAAGGCCAGTATCGGGTAGATTCCACCGTGTCCATGTTTTAGGACCAATATAAACGTGTTTAAACATTCATTTGAAGCTTTTTCATCCTCTCTCTACTCTCTCTCTAACCTCTCTCCTAAATCCAAGTTTAAGGGTCCAAAACTCAATTTTAAGGCCTCAAATCTCTAATGTAACTTCCTAGACTCATTGTATAGCATATTTGGCCTTCAAATTCGAGATTAAAACATGGATTAGGAACACATTCATGAGTTTACGGCCCTGGAACCAGCCTAGGCCGTGAACTCATATGAAATGGGTTTTGGAGCCCAAAAACCCTTCCAAAACACAATTGGACCTTAGATATGGCTATATGACTTCATGGAATGGACTTATAACATTTTAGACATGGATTTTGAGTGATTTGAAGGAGTTTACGGCCAAGGCACATGCTTGGGCCGTAAACTCATGTATATGGGGTTTTTATGACTTTAAACACTTCCAAAACCTCAACAAGACATGGATATGACTTCTAGAATAATTGCTTTAGCCTTGGAACACATTAAACAAATTTTTTGAGGGATTTATATGATTTTACGGCCAAGGATTGTGCTTGGGCCGTGAACTCCTTAAAACATGGTGTGAAATCAATTTCAAGGTGTTAGAAAGACATCCAACACCACCAAAAGCCTTGGAATAAATCATAGGACTAACCAAAATTAGTTTAAGGACCTTAAACACATCAAAACTCTTCATTTGAGAGTTTACGGCCATAGAAGGTGCCCCATGGCTGTAAACTCCTAAATACATGTCATTTTATGCCTAAAAATTTATGTAAGGCCTTGAAACAATTTTACGAATCACATGTGATTTGTTTGGAACCAATAACACACTTATTCTTGGGGATTTGAAAGTTTACAGCCATGAGTCCTATGCTAGGCCGTAAGCTCCCTTAAGTATGTCTATTTGGTGTTTAAAAATTATTCCAAGCCCTTAAACCAAACCTAGAAATTATTCCCTAAGTGTTAGAAGTCATTTTGCACCATAAACTACCCCACCATGAGTTTACGGCCGTAAACTCATGGGGAATGGGTTTTTTGACCAAAAACTCTTGTATAAGTTTATTCATGGGGAGTAAACTGAAGTTCCAAGTCCTTAGTGCCATTACACGTCCTTAAACGCCACCCGGGTCCCTCCAAACACTTGTATCGGAGTGTTTTCGCGACTAGAAGTAATTAATAATCAATCTAAGTCCTAATTAGATACAAATGTGTATCTTTACATTATACTTAGGAACCTCGTGCGTTTGCAAGCCCCGAACCAACGTTTAGCATCCGAAATCGTCACATTTCTCGTCCGGTGAGTTCATACCCCTACGCCCTTTTCCGTGTTTTTCAATGTTTTCAGGGGGGAATACAAGCAAACTATAACTGTTTTCAAAACTTAACATTGATGTGTTTCAAATAACATCTGCCAAATTTATAAACACTTTTATTCCTTGTGTATTATGCTGAGCATAAGGAATGATTTATCAACTACAACTAAATGGATTTTAGTTAAGAAAATAACCAAACTAATCAAATTATTATGGGAATAATTTGGGGTTCTTTATTGTTCGTTTTATCATGTACTAATATGTATATAAAGTTATTAGATAAACTATGTCTGATTCAGTTTATCTCCGTATCATTTGAATGTATTGCCAGATAGTTTCATTGTATGTATCTATATTCGCTGTATTACGTTTCATAATCTTTGTATGTTTGATATCGTATGAGAATCCTATGAATAGTTTAGTACTAGTTTGTGAGTAGTCACTACCCTTTATGGATGATCAGTAAATCCTCACCGGAAGTGTAACTAGAGTCTCCTTGAGGGAGAGCGAGGAATTTGTGAATAGATCTATTCGGGACTGACAATCCCACACCTTAACTGCTAGCTACAGTTAGGCAGGCACGCCTGGGGTGACAAATTTCTAGATATCATTCGACGTCTGACAAGCGTCAAGGAGGTCTCGTTGTCGTACCAGCATGGTTACCCGACTCACAATATGTATTAATATAATTTTATTCACAACCTTGGTTTTAGAATCTGTATCTAGTTCGGGATAGCGATCCCATGGTTTTATCAAAGCTAACTTTTATCTTGTACGGGATAGTACTCCGAGGGTTTTGAAACTATATCTAGTACAGGATGATATTCCCATGACTTTATCCAACTATCTTATATCTAGTTCGGGATAGTGATCCCATGGTTCTATCAAAGAATCTTATATCTAGTTCGGGATAGTGATCCCATGGTTTTATCAAACAATCTTATATCTAGTTCAGGATAGTAGTCCCATGGGTTTCAATCTATATTTCATAGTATATCAAACTATCTTGTAACAGGTTCGGGATGTTAGTCCCAAGATTATCAAACTACTTTCTATCTACAGTTCGTGTATATTACGGTATTTCATATCTAATTCGGGATAGTAATCCCATGATTCTCAATATATAGTTTTATGTATTAAACTATACTACGTGTTATTCAATCAATCTTGCATTTAGGAAAATATGGGATTTTCCTGGGGTTAACATATAATGCATAACTGTATTGTAATGAAAGATAACGAAACTGTTCAACATAAGAAAATATGGGATTTTCTTGGATAACAAACCTTTTCGGAAAAACTAAAGGAAACTGATATATTTTCATAAAACAAAACCGCTTATGAGCTCACCAGCTTTATGCTGATTTTCAAACTGCTTGTATTCTCAGGTCCACATTAGACAAGTACCTGGTGATCTCTTTTGATGAATACGGAGTGCGTAGAAGACTCGTCTAGTTTTGTTCATATTATATATGTATAACTGATGTGTGTAAAACCATCTAGTTTTAATCCTATTAACTTAAACACAAAGACAAACACACGAAAGGCAGTGTACCTATCGATTAGCTGTTTAGTTCAGGTAAGTAGGGTATCGAACACAGGGAACGGTAAACAATTAAAATAGATGCTAATATTATCTAAATAAAACAAGTAATAGAAAGGGGTTTTCTCTAGTTTTACAGGACTAGAAACTTAATTAGAGTAACCAATACACAAATTAACTAACTAGCAACTAAAACAATTAATTACCAACTAAATTCAATAGTAAAGAGGACTTCTGTTTAGGTACGACTCATTTGTTCCCATGGATGATTTTAATGTATCGGATTAATTCTTCATTGGCTACCGATTAAGATAATTAGGCACATGTTCGCTATTCCTAATTCTTAGAAAACAAATTAACTCAAGCAATGACCAGTTGTCTAAATTAATGGGTTTCCTAGATTATTGATTCGGGTTTAGAAAGACTTGTAATTAGCTAATCAAATTGGTGATTCAATTAACCTCTTGTTGATGGTGTATCACACAAGCTCACACATTAACTTACCTATCTTCAAGTGAATTCTAGTTTCACATTCGTTATTCCTAGACATACAACTATGTGGTCACATAAATCATATGAAATTAGCAACCTAATCACCAATTAAAGTTAATCCTACTCAAACAATCAATCCATGTTCACAAAATTGTCTACCCTAACAGAAGAATAAGTTTTTAGCTCATGATTACAGTAAACATAAACTCAAAAACGAAATCAAAGTATGTAAACATGATTCAAATAAAAAAGTTACTAAGAATAAACCAAAATTGTCTTGATTCTCTTCACAATTGAATGTAGGGTTGATTCTTCAGTTCCTCACGACCTAGCAGCACTTCCAAACGTTTCTCAGCCTCCTAGGGTTTCTCTCCATGCTAAGATATCGATCTGAAAGTCACTTTATATAGATTTTCACAAAACAGAGGCTACTCGGCGAGTCCAGTGACCTACTCGCCGAGTACATCACTTAAAACCCGTGTACGGCAAGTCAGCGCGTCCAGAATCGCAAAAGTTCGATACAACTCGCCGAGTAATCGACCCTACTCGCCGAGTACGTTTTGAATCAGCATTTTATCAAAACACGAAGTCGTCTGAAATTGTGTCTACTTTTCAGAACATTTTGAATCTCGTCAATCGGAGTTACGGTTCATGAGATATGGCCAAAACACTGACGAGGGGTCAATCTGTCCAGCAACATCCTTCTTTCTTCAAAATCCAACATCCAAGCTTCCAATCGCTAGTTCCGCTTCCTTTTCCATCCGAGCATGTAATTGTTGCTAAAAAATGAAATTATAAACTAATTAAGCACCTTTTGCTCATTAAATGAGATAAAATCAACATAAAGTATTAAGATAATGCATGAATTTTATAACTAAATATGCCCATATCAAAATACCCCACACTTGACTTTTGCTCGCGCCCAAGAAAAACTTAATTTTAGTACAAAAATATTACCTAAGACAATCCCAATCAAACCCAGCCATTATGCCAAGACCGCAACGCATGCATTTGTGTCTAAAATTTTCCTAATAACCCCCCATACTCCAAATACTCACAATCCACATAAACATTCGCCCACTTTTTCCGAACAATGCTCATTTTATGCATCCCTCCGAATCCATCCTCAGAAAACCTCTTAACCTCAAGGTATTTTTGGTTGAGCAACCCAAGCATACATAATCTAGACAATTACAATTTATGATACCACATTGGAGCTCTTTGGAATTCTTCACTTCTTTGACATTTGATCTTTAATTTCTTTGAATTCACCACCTTGTTGTTTGATTTTTGGTATCTTCAACTTTTTGAATTTCTTCGGAATTTTTGATCTTCTAATTTCATACTTAACTTTGATGCTCCAAAAATTCTTCAAACTTTTTCTTGTAATTCTCTCTCTCTTTTTTTTTTTATTACATGTACCTCACTTTTCTTTTCACTCAATCCCTACATGCTTAAGAAGGGGCGCTCAACTTCAACCTTTATTGGTTAACGATAATAATTTTCCTAGATATATTTCTGGTACACGATGCTAAACATATTGCATCCTTCAAACTAAGCGAGGTCGTGTTTTTGTCTCATGATTTCACTAGAATAAGGAAGCCACAAATGCACTAGAACGTATATAGGCTCAACTAAACATTTGGGTTTTCATGCAATCATCAAATATAATACTAGCATGATCCCTAATTGTTTTACCAAAATTTTCTAAATTAGCCCTAGCAATTTTAACGCAAAAATTTCAAAATTTAACTAAAATTTCAAGATTTTCGAATTTTAACTAAAATTTTAACTAATTTAACCAACCCCCTACCCCACACTTAATTTATGGAATGTCTCCATTGCATATCATGCATGATAAAGAACAATAAAAATAAGGATAGAATTGGAACAAACTCCCCTGGGATAGTAGTGGCGAGGTTGATATCTATTCTCTTCAGCTCCATCTTCAATTGACTTTAGACATGCGAACAGCTCATCCATGTCTTGGGTGTCAAAATCTTGTGTGGTACAGCTCCAATTATAAGGGACAAACTCTTGGAAATGCTCGGAAAATGATTACGCCCCGCGTAACACGGCGACCAGGTATATCTTTTGACCCTTTGACTTCTTCTTTATTCTTTTCCCAATTCTTCTCTCAAACTCGAACTGTGACGACAACTCCCTTCCAATAATCTCGATTTTTCTTCTTTTCTTGTAAAATTCGACACACAGGTAAGTTTTTCGGTTACTCAATGGATTTGATTTCTGTTTAAATCGATAAAATAAGCTGCAATTATGCCTTTGTTCGAAATCTAGGGTTCATGTATTTTTCGAATTAGGGGTCGGTTACCCCACACTTCACTTTTGCTTGCCCCCAAGCAAAACTGAATTTTACTACACTAATATTACATAAGAAAACTCCAATCGAACCCATCCATTATGCCAAGACCGTAACGCATGCATTTGTGTCTAAAATTTTCCTAATAACCCCATACTCCAAATACTCATAATCCTCATAAACATTCACCCACTTTTTCCGAACAATACTCATTTTATGCATCCCTCCGAATCCATCCTCAGAAAACCTCTCAATCTCAAGGTATTTTTGGTTGAGCAACCCAAGCATACATAATCTAGAAAATTACAATTTATGATAACACATTGGAGCTCTTTGGAATTCTTCACTTCTTTGACATTTGATTTTCTTTAGTTTTACAAGACTAGAAACTTAATTAGAATAACCAACACACAAATTAACTAACTAGCAACTAAAACAATTAATTACCAACTAAATTCAATAGTAAAGAGGACTTCTGTTTAGGTACGACTAATTTGTTCCCATGGATGATTTTAATGTATCAGATTAATTCTTCATTGGCTACCGATTAAGATAATTAGGTTCATGTTGGCTATTCCTAATTCTTAGAAAACAAATTAACTCAAGAAATGGCCAGTTGTCTAAATTAATGGGTTTCCTAGATTATTGATTCAGGTTTAGAAAGACTTGTAATTAGCTAATCAAATTGGTGATTCAATTAAACTCTTGTTGATGATGTATCACACAAGCTCACACATTAACTTACCTATCTTCAAGTTAATTCTAGTTTCATATTCGTTATTCCTAGACATACAACTATCTGGTCACGTAAATCATATGAAATTAGCAACTAAGAGATGTTCATACAACTTAATTACTAATTTATTAACAGAAGAATAGTTATTGTTAACACATAAGGTTCTTTAACAAGCTTAACAAAACATAATCACCAATTAAAATTAATCCTACTGAAATAATCAATCCATGTTCACAAAATTGTCTACCCTAACAGAAGAATAAGTTTTTAGCTCATGATTGCAGTAAACATAAACTCAAAAACGAAATCAAGGTATGTAAACATGATTCAAATCAAAAAGTTACTAAGAATAAACCAAAATTGTCTTGATTCTCTTCACAATTGAATGTAGGGTTGATTCTTCAGTTCCTCACGACCTAGCAGCACTTCCAATCGTTTCTCAGCCTCCTAGGGTTTCTCTCCATGCTATGATATCGATCTGAAAGACACTATATATATATTTTCACAAAACAGAGGCTACTCGGCGAGTCCAGTGACCTACTCGCCGAGTACATCACTTAAAACCCGTGTACGGCAAGTCAGCACGTCCAGAATCGCGAAAGTTAGATACAACTCACCGAGTAATCGACCCTACTCGCCGAGTACGTTTTGAATCAGCATTTTATCAAAACACAAAGTCGTCCGAAATTGTGTCTACTTTTCCGAACATTTTGAATCTCGTCAATCGAAGTTACGGTTCATGAGATATGGCCAAAACACTGACGAGGGGTCAAGCTGTCCAGTAACATCCTTCTTTCTTCAAAATCCAAGATCCAAGCTTCCAATCGCTAGTTCCGCTTCCTTTTCCATCCGATCATGTAATTGTTGCTAAAAAATGAAATTATAAACTAATTAAGCACCTTTTGCTCATTAAATGAGATAAAATCAACATAAAGTATTAAGATAATGCATGAATTTTATAACTAAATATGCCCATATCAATAACTTTTGTACAATTTACTTTTGTACAATTTACTTTTGAAACAAATGTAAACTATCATATATATATGTAATGTAATGGTTGTTTACTGTGATTACTATGTACATTGGATTTGATACACAACGTGGAGTCCACCCCGGAAATGTTTCCGCCTTTGATTTTCGGGGTGTGACACAACTCTTCAGGAGTAGCAACACCTGGGATGATGTTCTCAAGCTTTTCATTGAGAACATACTCTTTGTCCTTGTAGCTAGTGATCATGCGAATATACGTCATCGACTCGTTGAAGTTTGAGCCAACCAATGTCACCTTTTGACATAGGTTTACCAACGAGAATGACCCAGAAGCGTTGTTGTTGTTGTTGTTGTTTGCAAACATCTGGAAAAGAAAAGGAATAAAGTTTGATTAGAAATGAGTCCCTAATTAAACACCGAAACAAGAAATTAGGGCTAGGACCCAACAACATTATTTACAACTTTGAAAGGGATGTCGTACTCTAAAAGTAAATAATTTGAAGGTAAGTGAGTGACGATTCACCAATTCTCACCATGAAAAACGAAAAAGAAGATTTAAGTTTTAAATGTATTGAAAACTCCTAGATCTTTCAGATTCATTGAACTATTCAATGCTTTGTTTAAATATCGATATGCACTTCAAATTTGCAACTAGGATACTGAGGATCGCAAACAAGTTGTGAATAACCATGCGAATCATCATGGTTCACTCAATGTCTCTATCACCTAATCAATGTGCCGGTAAACCACACACTCCATTGATCTATGATAAGCATCGAGTCACCCTACGCCACCAATGTCATTCCCAAATTAGTGTGCTGGTTAACCACACACGCTCCATTAACGATTGACAAGGGTACAAAGTGTAATTCCATGGAATAGCATCATTTTCACATTTTACCCTAAAGTAACTAAGATTGGGAATTTGTAAAACATGTACTTACTTTGTATCTTACATTATACTTTTAATGAGGAGAGGATTGCCCTATCCTAACCGTTCGGCTAACGACCCTCCACTAGTCAAACAAGCAGTGGGTGTGAGTGTACACCCATCAAGCGTCATTTTATAGGCAGCAATCTGATACCCACTATAACAACCCGAAATTTTGTACCACTTCTTGTAACTCTTTCGTAGTTCAATTCAAGCAACCAATCGTCATTTTCAAATTCGATTCCGATTTTCTTATTTAATTATGTCATTAACTTGTACGTACCTAAAATGACTTAATGGGTGTCTTTATACAATTAGAACTCATTTTAACACCCCATATTAGTGATCAGAATATTTCTAGATTCGGCCACATCGGGTTGTGGCAACTCAATCGGGTACAACCAAAAACCTCGCCTAACGCTGGCATCGGGTAGAATTCCACTGTGTCCAAAACTTAGATACTATATAAAGTGTTCTAAACCTTCATTTGAAGCTTTTGGCTTCATCTCACTCTCTCTCTCTCTCTCTAACCTCTCTCCTCACTCCGAATTAAGGTCCAAAATCAAAGATTTAAGGCTCCAAATCATAGAGGTAACCTTCGTAGCTTGTTATTCAACCTCTTAGGCCTTCAAATCCGAGTTCAAAATGAGATTTAGGATCTGGAACATGTCTTTACGGCCAAGGAGTAAGCTTCGGCCGTAAACACACAAAAATGTGGTTTTTGAGCCATTTAACCCTTCCAAATCATTGTTGGGACTTGGATACGACTTTGAGGCTTACAAACCTGGAGTTGGAACACCCTAAACTTGCATTTTGAGGGAAAAAAGTGAGTTTCCGGCCAAGGCATGTTCTTGGGTGGTAAACTCCTCAAACATCGGGATAAACTCATTTTTACATGTTAGAATGCCTTGAAACTTAACCAATAGCCTTGTGGTAAATCCTAGAACCATCTAAAAATAGTTTGGGGACCTTAAACACATCAAATACCCTGCATATGAGAGTTTACGGCCATAGAACACTCCTGGGCCGTAAACTCCTAAAAATATGCTAAATGGTGCCCTAAATTCATAACATGGATTTGAAAATTAACCAGAATCACATGTGATTGTTCCTTAGACCTCAAATTTATCATTCTTGACCATGGGTGAGTTTACGGCTGTAAACTCCAAGTTTACGGCCGTAAAATCCAAGTTTACAGCCGTGAACTCCCTTTTAAATGGTATAAGTTCATTTAATCAATTCCAAGGCATTTTAGAAATCCATTCCAACAATCCCCTTGTCCAAACAAGCCATTAAACACTCAAAATCACACCAACATGAGTTTATGGTCGTAAACTCATGTGCGTGTGTGTTTTGTGGCTGTAAACTCCCCTAAATGTTTACTCTTGGGGAGTAAACTCAAATCCCAAGTCCCTAGTGCCATTACACATCCGAAGATGTCACCCCGGTCACTCCAAACGCTCGTTTTGAGGTGTTTAACCTCGTTGGAGTGTAATGTTCCATATAATTAGTGATTGTAAATCTAATTAGTTATATATGGACATTATTACATTTTACATAGGGACTTCGCGAGTAATCAAGCCCCGAACCAACGTCTAGTGTCCGAAACCGTCGCATTTCCGAGTCCGGTGAGTTGATACCCCTATCCTTTTTCACTGTTTTCAGGGGGGGGGGGAGAGAGGACAAGCAAAGTACAAAGGATTACTTGTACTTAAAAACATGTTTTCATGTGTGTGTTTCACATTTTATATGCTTTTAACACTGATTACTACAACTGATAACTGTTTGAACATGCAGATCACGTAAACGTATATTTGTGAAATGGATTTTAAACTGTTATGTTTTACATATATTTCACAAATGGTTTTCCACATTTTATCAGTTAAAAGCATGGCATAAGAACATTTGAACAATAAAACCCGTACACTGTTTTCTCCTCGGTAACACTCCAAATAAATACGCGAGTGGAGGACTATCATATTATTACTAGTAAATTTGTTAGTCCTGTATGATTGGAGACACGTCCACATAAATACGCGAGTGGAGGACTATCATATTTCACAATTGGTAACACAATCATTAAAGTATGGGACTTTCCTGTGAATACATTGGTACATAACTTGAACAGTATGTCAAACCAGATAACCTAACTGTACATTCACACTAGATAAAACATGTTATCAGTGTACAACCTTACTTTACATGTTGACAAACGATAACCAACCTTTTTAAGAAAATATGGGATTTTCTTGGTGTGCATAACATTTCAGAAACAGAAAGGAAACTTGAACATTTTCACAAACAAAAATTACTTATGAACTAACCAGCGTTATGCTGATTTTCAAACCGCATGTGTTCTCAGGTCAGCGTTAGAACAGGTACCAGAAGATCCTTTTTGTCAGAAGATGGAGTTCTCAGAAGACCCGTTTCATTTTGTTCATATATATACTATGTATCACAACTGTATAACTTTACTTTTGAAAAAATTGTAAAACTTTTCTTTATGTAATGTAATGGTTGTTTTACTTTACTTACTATGTGCATTGGATTTGATACTCAACGTGGAGTCAACCCCAGAAATGTTTCCACCTTCGGTTTTCGGGGTGTGATAGATTGGTATCAGAGCCCTTGTTTATAGTGAATGAAGTATACCAAACCTTACATGGTATAAAACTATGAACACTAAAGGGCCTAAGTGCTCTGAATTAAAAGTATCTTCAAACTACAAGTATTTTCAAAAGTATACAAGTATACCGAACCGTCGTGATCTGTAACTACAAGTAGAACAGAACATAAGTAATTTGCTGTTTTGTATTACGATTAAACCTGGATAGTTATGTAGTCGTGTCTAGGGTCAATATAGCCTGGCCAACTACATTCATTCGAGACACGGCCAACATGTTCTTGGGAGTGACTGTGGTGTGCGGCATGCCTAAAACTTACCATAATATTCCAAAAATCGAACCATTGTCGTAATCAAATCATGAAATACTATGGAAGTATTTCTCGATCCAATCCTCTGTCGAAATCCTTATTCGAGTGGCGTCCTGTGATCATTCTTAGCGATAAATTATCTGTTTTGATAACTCTTTCCTGCTTTATCGCTTATTCGGAACATATAACCGCCATATCTATCGATTCAATGTAGAGGAAATACCATCCTCTCTCTTTCTTGATCTTATTAGATCAAGATGCTTCCCAGAAAGAGACCCAGCTCAGAGAACAACAACAATCCTTCTTTGCCACCACCTCCTCCTCAATTTCATCTTGCATCGCTCCAAACAGTTCTGACTGCTGCAATGGTGGCAGCCATGTCACAAATGAACCCTGGTGGTTCAGGAAGTGGTGCCCAGCCCCAAAATCCAGAGGATAATCAAGGACACCGAAGGGAGGGTTCCTATAAGGATTTCATGAACGCGAAACCAAGATCATTCAATGGCACTGGAGGTGTTATTTCCTTGTCCCGATGGTTCGAGAAAATCGAATCCATCTTCGAAATCTGTGCCTGCACGGAATCTGATAAGGTCAAGTTCGCAGCCTGTACCTTCGTTGATAAAGCCTTGACTTGGTGGAATGGCCGAGTCAAATCTCTAACCCTACCCGTAGCCAACGCCATGGGTTGGGAAGCCATGAAAGAACTCCTCGTAGCCGAGTACTGTCCCCATGGTGAAATGCAGAAACTAGAGCACGAGCTCTGGAACCTGAAGATGAAAGGTTCCGACATTGCTGCATACACTTCCCGATTCGATGATGTCGCACTTCTCTAGCCAGGATTAGTCACTCCTGAAAGCAAAAAGATCTAAAGGTTCATTTGGGGGTTATCCCAACCGACAAAGAGTCATGTCTTGGCTGCCCGTCCGGATACCTATGATAGCGCCAAGACTTTAGCCTAAAACCTGATTGATCATAGCGATGATGTTGAGGAAATCACTACCTCTCCTGAGTCTACTCAAAAGAGTGGTGAGAAGAGAAACTTCTGGAAGAAGAAGAAGGGTCAATCCTCCCAAGGATCTTCCAAGAAACAGCAGACTGTAGCAGTCCATGCTGCTACTACCCCCATTGCTGCTGCTTCTGTTGTGGGATCCACAGCTCCAACTCCTACCAGTAGATATGCTGGTAATCTTCCTTTGTGTGACAAGTGCAAATACCATCACAATCCTGGCCCCTGCCGAGAACTATCATGTACCAATTGTGGTAAGAAAGGGCACACAGTTCGATTCTGCAAAAACTCCGGCCCAATCGGCCAACCAATCATCTGGAGAAGGCGTTAGTCAAGCTTGCTTCAATTGTGGAGACGTTGGCCACTTTAAAAGGAACTGCCCCAAGAAGTCAACTGCTGATAACACCGGAAAGGTTCTAACCATGAGACGGGATGAAGCACTCGCTGATCCCACTGTTGTTTCGGGTACGTTCCTTCTCGACAACGCATATGCTAGTGTTCTTTTCGATTCGGGTGTTGAAAGGAGTTTTGTTAGTCATGCATTCAAACATAACCTAAAACGTAATCCCCAAACACTAACTGAAACGTTTACCATCGAGATGGCTAACGATGAGAAAGAAATCGCTAACGATGTATTCATAGGTTGTACGCTTACCCTGAATGACCATTCATTTCCTATATATCTCATGCCAGTTTCCATTAAGAGCTTTGATGTTATCATTGGCATGGATTGGTTGAGTCCCAATCATGCTGATATACTTTGTTACGAAAAAGCCATCCGTCTCAACCTTCCTTAGGATCAGACTCTCGTAATCTATGGCGATAAACCCAGTTCCAATCTTCATATCATTTCCTGCATCAAAGCTCGGAAGCTCCTACGAAAGGAGTGCATTGCATTCTTAGCCCATGTGATCAACGAGAAATAGGAAGTTAAAGACCTCGCGAGCATCCCCGAAGTCTGTAACTTTCCAGATGTTTTTCCCAAAGAGCTTCCAGGAATTCCTCCCGAGCGTCAGGTCGAGTTCCGTATTGACCTAATTCTTGGAGCTACTCCAGTAGCGAAGTCTCCGTATCGCTTAGCTCCAGCAGAAATGCAGGATACTACAAGTTCATAGTGATGCCCTTCGGTCTAACCAATGCACCGACGGTGTTCATGGACCTGATGAACCGGGTGTGCTGTCCCTTCTTAGATAAGTTGGCCATCGTGTTCATTGACGACATCCTCGTCTACTCCAGGAGTGAAGAAGACCACAAACAACACTTGAGTTTAGTGTTGGAGACCCTTAGATTCGAGAAGCTATACGCGAAATTCTCCAAGTGTGAATTCTGGATACGGAAGGTAACTTTCCTCAGTCACATGGTAAACGAGGAGGGTATTCACGTGGATCCTTCCAAGATTAAAGCGATAGAGAATTGGTCGGCACTTAATACACCCACAGAAATCCGTCAATTCTTGTGTCTCGCCGGATATTATCGGAGGTTCATCCAGAATTTTCCCAAAATCGCCAAACCCTTAACCACTCTAACACAGAAAGGTGTATCCTTTTGTTGGAGTGATAAACAAGAAACTACATTCCAAGCGTTGAAGATATCCTTATGCAGCGCACCTGTTCTGTCCCTGCCCGAAGGGACAGAGGATTTCGTTGTCTACTGCGATGCGTCTAATCAAGGTTTAGGCTGTGTGCTTATGCAAAGAGGAAAAGTGATTGCTTATGCCTCAAGACAGCTGATGGCACACGAGGAGAACTATACCACACATGACTTGAAACTAGGAGCCGTAGTCTTTGCATTGAAGATTTGGAGACATTATCTCTACGGAACCAAGTGCACAATCTTCACTTATCACAAGAGCCTGCAACACATCTTTGATCAAAAAGATTTGAACATGAGGCAACGGCGATGGGTAGAACTACTCAGTGATTATGAGTGTGAAATCCGTTACCATACCGGCAAGGCCAATGTGGTAGCAGATGCCCTTAGCCGAAAGGAAAGTGCAGGCCACAAGGTGAAGAACCAGACGATGACTATCCATTCCAACTTACCCATGCAAATACGAGAAGCCTAGTTAGAAGCACTCAAACCCGAGAACGTGTTGATCAAAAACTTGAGAGGAATGGAAAAGAAACTTGAGATGAGTGGTGATGGAGTCTATTGTTTCATGGATCGGATCTGGATTCCAAAGTCCGGAAGATTCAGGGAAATTGTCATGGAGGAGGCACACAAAACCAAATACTATGTTCACCCTGGTTCTGACAAGATGTACATGGATATCAAGAAACAATACTGGTGGCCAAACATGAAAGCTGAGATAGCTACATTCGTGGGCAAGTGTCTGACTTGCGCCAAGGTTAAAGTTGAGCACCAGAAACCCTCGGGTCTGCTGCAACAGCCCGAGATCCCCGAATGGAAATGGGAGATGATTACCATGGATTTCATCACCAAACTACCCAAGTGTCCCAGTGGGTACGATACCATTTGGGTAATTGTCGATTGTTTGGCAAAGCCCGCTCACTTCATTCCGATCAAAGAATCATACAAGATGGAAAGACTCGCACGAATCTACATCCAGGAGGTAGTCCGACTGCACGGTGTACGTGTATCCATTATCTCTGATCGAGATATCAGGTTTACCTCCAGATTCTGGCAGTCCCTTCAGAAAGCCCTTGGAACCAAACTGGATATGAGCATGGCGTATCATCCTCAGACCGATGGTCAGAGTGAGAGAAAAATCCAAACCCTGGAGGACATGCTTAGGGCATGTGTCATTGACTTTGGAAATTCGTGGGACACACATCTATCCTTGATCGAATTCTCAGACAACAACAGTTACCACACCAGCATCAGGGCTGCTCTGTTTGAAGCCCTATACGGTCGTAAGTGCAGATCCCCTCTGTGTTGGGCCGAGGTGGGGAATACCCAGTTAGCCAAGAGTCGATTCCCCGACAATGCTCTCACTGGTCCAGAAATCATCCGTGAAACCACCGAAAAGATCACTCAAATCCGAGACCGATTGAAAGCTTCACAAGATCGCCAAAAGAGTTAAGCTGATAACCGACGAAAACCTCTAGAATTCCAGGTTGGAGATCGTGTTCTATTAAAAGTCTCGCCCTGGAAAGGCACTGTACGTTTTGGTAAGCGTGGAAAACTTAACCCTAGATACATTGGACCCTTCAAGATCCTCTCCAGGATCGGTCCGGTTGCCAATAAACTTCATTTACCTCACGAACTCAGTAACATTCATCCTGTCTTCCATGTCTCAAATCTCAAGAGGTGCCTATCCGATGAAACCCTAGTGATTCCCATAGACGAGATCGAGATCAATGAAAACCTCAACTTTGTGGAGGAACCAATCAAAATCATGGATCGAGAAGTCAAACGTACAAAGCAAAGCCGCATCCCGTTAGTGAAGGTTCGCTAGAATGCCAAACGGGGACCGGAATTCACTTAGGAGCGGGAGGACTCAATGAAACAGAAGTATCCACAACTCTTTCTAGATCCATGATTTATATCTTGTCTCGTGTTTTAGCTTTGAATTTCGGGACGAAATTCTCTCTAACGGGGGGATAATGTAACAACCCGAAATTCCGTACGACTTCTTGTAACTCTTTCGTAGTATAATTCAAGCAACCAATCGTCGTTTTCAAATTCGATTCCGATTTTCTTATTTAATTAAGTCATTAACTTGTATGTATCTAAAATGACTTAATGGGTGTCTATATACAATTAGAAATCATTTTAACACCCCATATTAGTGATCGGAATATTTCTAGATTCGGCCACATCGGGTTGCGGCAACTCAATCGGGTACGACCAAAAACCTCGCCTAACGCCGGTATCGGGTAGAATTCCACCATGTCCAAAACTTAGACACTATATAAAGTGTTCTAAGCCTTAATTTGAAGATTTTGGCTTCATATCGCTCTCTCTCTCTCTCTCTAACCTCTCTCCTCACTCTAAATTAAGATTCAAACTCAAAGATTTAAGGCTCCAAATCATAGAGGTAACCTTCCTAGCTTGTTATTCAACCTCTTAGGCCTTCAAATCCGAGTTCAAAATGAGATTTAGGACCTGGAACATGTGTTTACAGCCAAGGAGTAAGCTTGGGCCGTAAACACACAAAAATGGGGTTTTTGAGCCATTTAACCCTTCCAAATCATTGTTGGGTCTTGGATACGACTTTGAGGCTTACAAACCTGGAGTTGGAACACCCTAAAATTGCATTTTGAGGGACAAAAGAGAGTTTACGGCCAAGGCATGTTCTTGGGCGGTAAACTCCTCAAATATGGGGATAAACTGATTTTTACATGTTAGAATCCCTTGAAACTTAACCAATAGCCTTGTGGTAAATCCTGGAACCATCTAAAAATAGTTTGGGGACCTTAAACACATGAAATACCCTACATATGAGAGTTTACGGCCATAGAACACTCCTGGGCCGTAAACTCCTAAAAATATGCTAAATGGTGCCCTAAATTCATAACATGGCTTTGAAACATAACCAGAATCACATGTGATTGTTCCTTACAACTCAAATTTATCATTCTGGACCATGGGTGAGTTTACGGCCGTAAACTCCAAGTTTATAGGCGTGAACTCCCTTTTAAATGGTATAAGTTCATTTAATGAATTCCAAGGCATTTTAGAAATCCATTCCAACAATCCCCTTGTCCAAACAAGCCATTAAACACTCAAAATCACACCAACATGAGTTTATGGTCGTAAACTCATGTGTGTGTGTGTGTGTGTTTTGTGGCTGTAAATTCCCCTAAATGTTTACTCTTGGGGAGTAAACTCAAATCCCAAGTCCCTAGTGCCATTACACGTCCGAAGATGTCACCCCGGTCACTCCAAACGCTCGTTTTAAGGTGTTTAACCTCGTTGGAGTGTAATGTTCCATATCATTAGTGATTGTAAATCTAATTAGTTATATATGGACATTATTACATTTTACATAGGGACTTCGTGAGTAATCAAGCCCCGAACCAACGTCTAGTGTCCGAAACCATCGCATTTCCGAGTCCGGTAAGTTCATACCCCTATCCTTTTTCACTGTTTTCAGGGGGGAGAGAGGACAAGCAAAGTACAAAGGATTACTTGTACTTAAAAACATGTTTTCATGTGTGTGTTTCACATTTTATATGCTTTTAACACTGATTACTACAACTGATAACTGTTTGAACATGCAGATCACGTAAACGTATATTTGTGAAATGGATTTTAAACTGTTATGTTTTACATATATTTCACAAATGGTTTTCCACATTTTATCAGTTAAAAGCATGGCATAAGAACATTTGAACAATAAAACCCGTACACTGTTTTCTCCTCGGTAACACTCCACATAAATATGCGAGTGGAGGACTATCATATTATTACTAGTAAATTTGTTAGTCCTGTATGATTGGAGACACGTCCTCGGTGAACACTCCACAGAGATACGCGAGTGGAGGACTACACCCGTAACCAGAATCTTTGGGATTTAGAGAGCGTGACTTGAGTGTATAGATCTATACGGGGCTGACTATCCCACACCTGGCTGCTAGCTACAGCCGAACCGAAATGGTTCAAGGCTGATGAAAGTCATAAGTATGTGGACTACTTATTGCCACAGGTTTAGTCCATTGTATGGTTTTGGAGCTCGTAATTAGGATAACAAAGATTTACTTATGGTATTAATGATCAACTTTATACAATTAACAACATAACCACGTATTTGGAAAACATCTTTTACATACGGTAACCTACATTCAGGAAAGTATGGAACTTTCCTGGGAAACCTTGTACATAACTAGGTCTAACAGAAATACATCTTTTAAATTGATAACCAACATTCAGGAAAGTATGGGACTTTCCTGGGGAAAACATTTACATAACCAGAAAGGATAACAAACCGGATAACTTTACATTTTTCACAATTAGTAACACAATCAGGAAAGTATGGGACTTTCCTGTGAATACATTGGTACATAACCTGAACAGTATGTCAAACCAGATAACCTAACTGTACATTCACACTAGATAAAACATGTTTTCAGTGTACAACCTTACTTTACATGTTGACAAATGATAACCAACCTTTTTAAGAAAATATGGGATTTTCTTGGTGTGCATAACATTTCAGAAACAAAAAGGAAACTTGAACATTTTCACAAACAAAAATTACTTATGAACTAACCAGCGTTATGCTGATTTTCAAACCGCATGTGTTCTCAGGTCAGCGTTAGAACAGGTACCCGAAGATCCTTTTTGTTAGAAGATGGAGTTCTCAGAAGACCCGTTTCATTTTGTTCATATATATACTATGTATCACAAATGTATAACTTTACTTTTGAAAAAATTGTAAAACTTTTCTTTATGTAATGTAATGGTTGTTTTACTTTACTTACTATGTGCATTGGATTTGATACTCAACGTGGAGTCAACCCCAGAAATGTTTCCACCTTCGGTTTTCGGGGTGTGACAGATTGGTATCAGAGCCCTTGTTTATAGTGAATAAAGTATACCAAACCTTACATGGTATAAAACTATGAACACTAAAGGGCCTAAGTGCTCTGAATTAAAAGTATCTTCAAACTACAAGTATTTTCAAAAGTATACAAGTATACCGAACCGTCGTGATCTGTAACTACAAGTAGAACAGAACATAAGTAATTGGTTGTTTTGTATTACGATTAAACCTGGATAGTTATGTAGTCGTGTCTAGGGTCAATATAGCCTGGCCAACTATATTCATTCGAGACACGGCCAACATGTTCTTGGGAGTGACTGTGGTGTGCGGCATGCCTAAAACTTTCCATAATATTCCAAATATCGAACCATTGTCGTAATCAAATCATGAAATACTATGGCAGTATTTCTCGATCCAATCCTCTGTCGAAATCCTTATTCGAGTGGCGTTCTGTGATCATTCTTAGCGATAAATTATCTGTTTTGATAACTCTTTCCTGCTTTATCGCTTATTCGGAACATATAACTGCCATATCTATCGATTCAATGTAGAGGAAATACCATCCTCTCTCTTTCTTGATCTTATTAGATCAAGATGCTTCCCAGAAAGAGACCCAGCTCAGAGAACAACAACAATCCTTCTTTGCCACCACCTCCTCCTCAATTTCATCTTGCATCGCTCCAAACAGTTCTGACTGCTGCAATGGTGGCAGCCATGTCACAAATGAACCCTGGTGGTTCAGGAAGTGGTGCCCAGCCCCAAAATCCAGAGGATAATCAAGGACACCGAAGGGAGGGTTCCTATAAGGATTTCATGAACGCGAAACCAAGATCATTCAATGGCACTGGAGGTGTTATTTCCTTGTCCCGATGGTTCGAGAAAATCGAATCCATCTTCGAAATCTGTGCCTGCACGGAATCTGATAAGGTCAAGTTCGCAGCCTGTACCTTCGTTGATAATGCCTTGACTTGGTGGAATGGCCGAGTCAAATCTCTGACCCTACCCGTAGCCAATGCCATGGGTTGGGAAGCCATGAAAGAACTCCTCGTAGCCGAGTACTGTCCCCATGGTGAAATGCAGAAACTAGAGCACGAGCTCTGGAACCTGAAGATGAAAGGTTCCGACATTGCTGCATACACTTCCCGATTCGATGATCTCGCACTTCTCTAGCCGGGATTAGTCACTCCTGAAAGCAAAAAGATCGAAAGGTTCATTTGGGGGTTATCCCAACCAACAAAGAGTCATGTCTTGGCTGCCCGTCCGGATACCTATGATAGCGCCAAGACTTTAGCCTAAAACCTGATTGATCATAGCGATGATGTTGAGGAAATCACTACCACTCCTGAGTCTACTCAAAAGAGTGGTGAGAAGAGAAACTTCTGGAAGAAGAAGAAGGGTCAATCCTCCCAAGGATCTTCCAAGAAACAGCAGACTGTAGCAGTCCATGCTGCTACTACCCCCATTGCTGATGCTTCTGTTGTGGGATCCACAGCTCCAACTCCTACCAGTAGATATGCTGGTAATCTTCCTTTGTGTGACAAGTGAAAATACCATCACAATCCTGGCCCCTGCCGAGAACTATCCTATACCAATTGTGGTAAGAAAGGGCACACAGTTAGATTCTGCAAAACTCCGGCCCAATCGGCCAACCAATCATCTGGAGCAGGCGTTAGTCAAGCTTGCTTCAATTGTGGAGAGGTTGGCCACTTTAAAAGGAACTGCCCCAAGAAGTCAACTGCTGATAACACCGGAAGGGTTCTAACCATGAGACGGGATGAAGCAGTCGCCGATCCCACTGTTGTTTCGGGTACGTTCCTTCTCGACAACTCATATGCTAGTGTTCTTTTCGATTCGGGTGCTGAAAGGAGTTTTGTTAGTCATGCATTCAAACATAACCTAAAACGTAATCCCCAAACACTAACTGAAACGTTTACCATCGAGATGGCTAACGATGAGAAAGAAATCGCTAACGATGTATTCATAGGTTGTACGCTTACCCTGAATGACCATTCATTTCCTATAGATCTCATGCCATTTTCCATTAAGAGCTTTGATGTTATCATTGGCATGGATTGGTTGAGTCCCAATCATGCTGATATACTTTGTTACGAAAAAGCCATCCGTCTCAACCTTCCTTAGGATCAGACTCTCGTAATCTATGGCGATAAACCCAGTTCCAATCTTCATATCATTTCCTGCATCAAAGCTCGGAAGCTCCTACGAAAGGAGTGCATTGCATTCTTAGCCCATGTGATCAACGAGAAACAGGAAGTTAAAGACCTCGTGAGCATCCCCGAAGTCTGTAACTTTCCAGATGTTTTTCCCAAAGAGCTTCCAGGAATTCCTCCCGAGCGTCAGGTCGAGTTCCGTATTGACCTAATTCTTGGAGCTACTCCAGTAGCGAAGTCTCCGTATCGCTTAGCTCCAGCAGAAATGCAGGATACTACAAGTTCATAGTGATGCCCTTCGGTCTAACCAATGCACCGACGGTGTTCATGGACCTGATGAACCGGGTGTGCTGTCCCTTCTTAGATAAGTTGGCCATCGTGTTCATTGACGACATCCTCGTCTACTCCAGGAGTGAAGAAGACCACAAACAACACTTGAGTTTAGTGTTGGAGACCCTTAGATTCGAGAAGCTATACGCGAAATTCTCCAAGTGTGAATTCTGGATACGGAAGGTAACTTTCCTCAGTCACATGGTAAACGAGGAGGGTATTCACGTGGATCCTTCCAAGATTAAAGCGATAGAGAATTGGTCGGCACTTAAGACACCCACAGAAATCCGTCAATTCTTGTGTCTCGCCGGCTATTATCGGAGGTTCATCCAGAATTTTCCCAAAATCGCCAAACCCTTAACCACTCTAACACAGAAAGGTGTACCCTTTTGTTGGAGTGATAAACAAGAAACTACATTCCAAGCGTTGAAGATATCCTTATGCAGAGCACCTGTTCTGTCCCTGCCCGAAGGGACAGAGGATTTCGTTGTCTACTGTGATGCGTCTAATCAAGGTTTAGGCTGTGTGCTTATGCAAAGAGGAAAAGTGATTGCTTATGCCTCAAGACAGATGATGGCACACGAGGTGAACTATACCACACATGACTTGGAACTAGGAGCCGTAGTCTTTGCATTGAAGATTTGGAGACATTATCTCTACGGAACCAAGTGCACAATCTTCACTTATCACAAGAGCCTGCAACACATCTTTGATCAAAAAGACTTGAACATGAGGCAACGGCAATGGGTAGAACTACTCAGTGATTATGAGTGTGAAATCCGTTACCATACCGGCAAGGCCAATGTGGTAGCAGATGCCCTTAGCCGAAAGGAAAGTGCAGGCCACAAGGTGAAGAACCAGACGATGACTATCCATTCCAACTTACCCATGCAAATACGAGAAGCCTAGTTAGAAGCACTCAAACCCGAGAACGTGTTGATCAAAAACTTGAGAGGAATGGAAAAGAAACTTGAGATGAGTGGTGATGGAGTCTATTGTTTCATGGATCGGATCTGGATTCCAAAGTCCGGAAGATTCAGGGAAATTGTCATGGAGGAGGCACACAAAACCAAATACTATGTTCACCCTGGTTCTGACAAGATGTACATGGATATCAAGAAACAATACTGGTGGCCAAACATGAAAGCTGAGATAGCTACATTCGTGGGAAAGTGTCTGACTTGCGCCAAGGTTAAAGTTGAGCACCAGAAACCCTCGGGTCTGCTGCAACAGCCCGAGATCCCCGAATGGAAATGGGAGATGATTACCATGGATTTCATCACCAAACTACCCAAGTATCCTAGTGGGTACGATACCATTTGGGTAATTGTCGATTGTTTGGCAAAGCCCGCTCACTTCATTCCGATCAAAGAATCATACAAGATGGAAAGACTCGCACGAATCTACATCCAGGAGGTAGTCCGACTGCACGGTGTACGTGTATCCATTATCTCTGATCGAGATAGCAGGTTTACCTCCAGATTCTGGCAGTCCCTTCAGAAAGCCCTTGGAACCAAACTGGATATGAGCACGGCGTATCATCCTCAGACCGATGGTCAGAGTGAGAGAAAAATCCAAACCCTGGAGGACATGCTTAGGGCATGTGTCATTGACTTTGGAAATTCGTGGGACACACATATATCCTTGATCGAATTCTCATACAACAACAGTTACCACACCAGCATCAGGGATGCTCCGTTTGAAGCCCTATACGGTCGTAAGTGCAGATCCCCTCTATGTTGGGCCGAGGTGGGGAATACCCAGTTAGCCAAGAGTCGATTGCCCGACAATGCTCTCACTGGTCCAGAAATCATCCGTGAAACCACCGAAAAGATCATTCAAATCCGAGACCGATTTAAAGCTTCACGAGATCGCCAAAAGAGTTAAGCTGATAACCGACGAAAACCTCTAGAATTCCAGGTTGGAGATCGTGTTCTGTTAAAAGTCTCGCCCTGGAAAGGCACTGTACGTTTTGGTAAGCGTGGAAAACTTAACCCTAGATACATTGGACCCTTCAAGATCCTCTCCAGGATCGGTCCGGTTGCCAATAAACTTCGTTTACCTCACGAACTCAGTAACATTCATCCTGTCTTCCATGTCTCAAATCTCAAGAGGTGACTATCCGATGAAACCCTAGTGATTCCCATAGACGAGATCGAGATCAATGAAAACCTCAACTTTGTGGAGGAACCAATCAAAATCATGGATCGAGAAGTCAAACGTACAAAGCAAAGCCGCATCCCGTTAGTGAAGGTTCGCTAGAATGCCAAGCGGGGACCGGAATTCACTTAGGAGCGGGATGACTCAATGAAACAGAAGTATCCACAACTCTTTCTAGATCCATGATTTGTATCTTGTCTCGTGTTTTAGCTTTGAATTTCGGGACGAAATTCCCTCTAACGGGGGGATAATCTAACAACCCGAAATTCCGTACCACTTCTTGTAACTCTTTCGTAGTATAATTCAAGCAACCAATCGTCGTTTTCAAATTCGATTCCGATTTTCTTATTTAATTAAGTCATTAACTTGTATGTATCTAAAATGACTTAATGGGTGTCTATATACAATTAGAAATCATTTTAACACCCCATATTAATGATCGGAATATTTCAATATTCGGCCACATCGGGTTGCGGCAACTCAATCGGGTACGACCAAAAACCTCGCCTAACGCCGGTATCGGGTAGAATTCTACCATGTCCAAAACTTAGACACTATATAAAGTTTTCTAAGCCTTCATTTGAAGCTTTTGGCTTCATATCGCTCTCTCTCTCTAACCTCTCTCCTGACTCTAAATTAAGATTCAAACTTAAAGATTTAAGGCTCCAAATCATAGAGGTAACCTTCCTAGCTTGTTATTCAACCTCTTAGGCCTTCAAATCCGAGTTCAAAATGAGATTTAGGACCTGGAACATGTGTTTACGGCCAAGCAGTAAGATTGGGCCATAAACACACAAAAATGGGGTTTTTGAGCCATTTAACCCTTCCAAATCATTGTTGGGTCTTGGATACGACTTTGAGGCTTACAAACCTGGAGTTGGAACACCCTAAAATTGCATTTTGAGGGACAAAAGAGAGTTTATGGCCAAGGCATGTTCTTGGGCGGTAAACTCCTCAAATATGGGGATAAACTGATTTTTACATGTTAGAATCCCTTGAAACTTAACCAATAGCCTTGTGGTAAATCTTGGAACCATCTAAAAATAGTTTGGGGACCTTAAGCACATGAAATACCCTATATATGAGAGTTTACGGCCATAGAACACTCCTGGGCCGTAAACTCCTAAAAATATGCTAAATGGTGCCCTAAATTCATAACATGGCTTTGAAAATTAACCAGAATCACATGTGATTGTTCCTAACAACTCAAATTTATCATTCTTGACCATGGGTGAGTTTACGGCCGTAAACTCCAAGTTTATAGGCGTGAACTCCCTTTTAAATGGTATAAGTTCATTTAATGAATTCCGAGGCATTTTAGAAATCCATTCCAACAATCCCCTTGTCCAAACAAGCCATTAAACACTCAAAATCACACCAACATGAGTTTATGGTCGTAAAATCATGTGTGTGTGTGTTTTGTGGCTGTAAATTCCCCTAAATGTTTACTCTTGGGGAGTAAACTCAAATCCCAAGTCCCTAGTGCCATTACACGTCCGAAGATGTCACCCCGGTCACTCCAAACGCTCGTTTTAAGGTGTTTAACCTCGTTGGAGTGTAATGTTCCATATCATTAGTGATTGTAAATCTAATTAGTTATATATGGAGATTATTACATTTTACATAGGGACTTCGTGAATAATCAAGCCCCGAACCAATGTGTAGTGTCCGAAACCGTCGCATTTCCCAGTCCGGTGAGTTCATACCCCTACCCTTTTTCATGGTTTTCACTGTTTTCAGCCGGGGGGGGGGGGGGGAACATAAGCAAAGTACAAAGGATTACTTGTACTTAAAAACATGTTTTCATGTGTGTGTTTCACATTTTATTTGCTTTTAACACTTATTACTACAACTGATAACCGTTTGAACATGCAGATCACGTAAACGTATATTTGTGAAATGGATTTTAAACTGTTATGTTTTACATATATTTCACAAATGGTTTTCCACATTTTATCAGTTAAAAGCATGGCATAAGAACATTTTGAACAATAAAACCTGTACACTATTTTGTCCTCGGTAACACTCCACATAAATACGCGAGTGGAGGACTATCATATTATTACTAGTAAATTTGTTAGTCCTGTATGATTGGAGACACGTCCTCGGTGAACACTCCACAGAGATACGCGAGTGGAGGACTACACCCGTAAGTAGAATCTTTGGGATTTAGAGAGCGTGACTTGAGTGTATAGATCTATACGGGGCTGACTACCCCACACCTAGTTGCTAGCTACAGCCGAACTGAAATGGTTCAAGGTAGACGAAAGTCATAAGTATGTGGACTACTTATTTCCACAGGTTTAGTCCATCATATGGTTATGGAACTCGCAATTAGGATAACAGAGATTTACTTATGGTATTAATGATCAACTTTATACAATTCACAACATAACCACGTATTCGGAAAACATCTTTTACATACGGTAACCTACATTCAGGAAAGTATGGGACTTTCCTGGTGTAACAGCCCAAAATTTCAGGTATTGCTTTAAAACTATTTTTGGGGCATTTTTAGGAGGGGACTCGGCGAGTTGGTGCCTGACTCGCCGAGTAGGACCTCGGACTTGGTCGCAGATTCGCGACTGGACTCGACGAGTCCATTAGGGACTCGGCGAGTCGATGCTGTTCAGTAGAAACCCTAGCCGTTTGATTCAGGATCGTATATAACGTCTTTAGGGCAGTCATTGCTCATCTTTTGGCTGATTGAGGATAACCTAAACATCTGTGGGCATCTGGAGCAGGAGTGAAGGCTAGTGGAAACTTGAAGGATTTGTTAGGCAAGAAGAGGCAAGGTTGTGGTCAAAGGAGGATCAAGAGGATTGAGCTCTGAAGGTTGGGGACACAGAGAACACGTTTTCCAGGTAATACTCGGACCATTTTTGTTGTTTTGGTGGTGTACACGAATCTAGGGTTTATGAGACCCATTTGGGGATTAGATAGATTATTATGTTGTTACCCAATCGTTTATACCCCAGTAATAGGATGCTTAGAGGTCCAGAAAGTCCCATGGGTGCATGTCTCGGGACCATGCGTATTTCAGGAGGCAGATGATCGACTGCATGGCATGGACTCGCCGAGTCCAATGATCAGACTCGGCGAGTAGCTTGAAGATTTACCGGCACTCGCCGAGTTGTTCTTCAGACTCGGCGAGTAGTTGAGGATTCATTAGAACTCGTCGAGTTGTCTTCGGACTCGGCGAGTGGAGTCGGGGTGGCCCCGCGATTCTTCCACGAGGACCTCATCGAGTCAAGAGGGATACTCGACGAGTAGAAAGGGGAACAACAGGGAAAGTTGGGGAGGACGTCTAGACTCGTCGAGTCGCCTTTGTACTCGACGAGTCCGGTCAAGTTGACCGTTGACCAGAGTTGACCTGCATGTAAATTCTTAGGGTCAGTTGTCTTGAATGATAAGAGTATTAATAAGGGTATATGGTATTATAGGGAGTCTGCAGATCGGCGGATCGAGTGCGAGTAGTTTCAAGAGTTGATAGCTTACATTACCACGAGGTGAGTCTTCTCACTATACTGTACCCGGAAGGGTTTGACTGTGTGACCGGAAGGTCGGAAATATTATGTGTTTTATATATGCTATAATTGAAAGGAATAGTTGCGATGCATGCTATATATGTTTCTATGGGCCGGAAGGCAATGTATTATGTGACAGGAAGGTCAGGTATGATATATGATATATGTGATATATGTGTTAGAGTAAATGTACTATGTGGTATATATGTTTATGGGCCGAAAGGCAATCATGTTATGGGCCGGAAGGCAATTATCTTATGGGCCGGAAGGCAATTATCTTATGGGCCGGAAGGCGATTATCATATGGGCCGGAAGGCATTGTACTGTGGACCGGAAGGTCCGGGCCTGGAAAGGCGTATATGTGTAAGTGGTATATTGGGGAACTCACTAAGCATTTTTGCTTACAAGTTGTTATGTATGTGTTTCAGGTACTAGCGAGGACCGTGGGAAGGCGCCGGCATGATGCATACACACTGCTGCTATTTGAGATCTTGGGGATTTTACATATGTATTTGTTTTGAAACATGAAATAAATATTATTGGTTGAATGAACTCACTTTATTTAAAATGAAAAAATTATTTGAAAATTAGCGTTGTTACAATTGGTATCAGAGCCTTGGTTTGAGGGATTCGGGTGTACCTTCGGGTGTAACTGAACTCAAACCGAGGATTTGAGGAAAAATATTTTAAAAATAATAAATACATAAACTTTTATAAATGGTAAAGTGGTAAATAAGAAAGACGCAGTGTGTACGATCAGCCAGCGCCCGAACGGTAAAGATCCCCAGAATACCTTACAATGTTATGTTATGCACTGAATTATGAATTGTTATGCATGCTAGAAGACTAGGTATACATGATAGGACTAGAATGGCCTGTTTTGTGATGCCTTAGTCTAGGGAGGTTGCTTGTATGAGATATTCGGTAGCGTGCAGGTAGATAGTGCATACGAGAAGGAGAGTACTCACTATTCGGGGTTTGGGGAGGAAGATTTGGGACGAATACTGACACGGTGTGGTTGGTAGTATTGGGCCCGTACTACCGAAGACACCGGGTCGGTGGAAGACCCAAGTAAGAATCCCTGGATATTGGAGACTGAGTAGGGTTGCGTTATCGAGTACAATTGTACTTGATGGAGTCTCCGATAATTTTATGTTGTATTTCAGAGACATCATGGTTACGACACGCCACGGAGCGAGTTCGAGCAGTATGAGTGACGAGGAGATTCGTCAGATGATTCAGGAGGAGGTAGCTGTGGCCGTTCGGGCTGAGATCCCGGAGATGTTTGGGTCCATTAAGACCACCCTGATGGAGGAGTTTGAGGAGCGGTACGCCGCACTGACTGAAGCTGCAGTCGCTGCCGCTACCGCAGCTGTGGCCGCTGCTAGGCCACAAGGGGGTGATTCGTTGCTATTCCGGGAATTCAGCAACACGAAACCCCCTGAGTTCGATGGGACGCAGGATCCGATTGCGGCGATGAGGTGGATCGCCGACATTGAGGGGTGCTTCTATACTTGCTCATGCCCGGAGCACTTGAGGGTACGGTTCGCCTTGAACCAGCTCCGTCTGGGGGCGAAGGATTGGTGGAAGTTCGTGACGGCGAACTTCACTCAGGCGGAGATTTCAGCAGTGACATGGGAGAGGTTTACTAAGATGTTCAGGGACGAGTACGTTCCCCCAGTGGAGAGGGAACGATTGATCCAGGAGTTCTTGACCCTTAAGCAGGGTACTGATTCCGTTGCGGTGGTTACACGGAAGTTTCATGAGAGGGCGATGTTCTGCCCCGAGCTGGTGTCTACAGAGCAGTCACGGATGAGCCGGTACTTGGGCGTGTTGAGGAGGGATATCCGGGAGTTCGTGTCAAACTCCACCTATCGTACTTTCATTGAGCTTCAGGCGAATGCCAGGAAGCACGAGATCGAGTTGGAGACCCAGGCCAGAGAGGAGGCCGAGTCTCGGCAGGTGGACCGGCGACCGGCTCAGTCTCAGCCGGCAGCCAAGCGATTCAAGTCCGCTGATTCGAGGACGGGAGGTTCGAAGGGCCGCACTTGCGGAAAGTGAGGCAAGAGTCATGAGGGGGCGTGTCGAGTGGGTGGTTGCTACAAGTGTGGCAAGGAAGGACACATTGCCAGGGATTGTCCTAAGGGGTTTATGGTTTGCTTTCATTACAACCAGACAGGCCATCGGAAGGCCGAGTGCCCGCAGCTTCGTCAGGGATCTACACCTACTACCAGGACTACTGAGACCCGACCGACGAAAGTCGAGGCCCCGAGAGCTCGCGGGAGAGCTTTTCAGCTGACTGCGGAGGAGGTCCGCGCTGCGCCCGATGTTGTAGCAGGTATGCTATCATTCACGTATTTACTTTAAAGTCGAAATGTTATGCTTATGTTGATGTATGTGTAGGTACTTTTCTTGTGAACTCTATTCCTGCTCTAGTGTTATTTGATTCGGGTGCGAGTAGATCCTTTGTATCGTTAGCTTTTAGTCAGCATATCGACATTAGTCGTGAGCCATTAAGTCGGCCTCTGAGCGTTTCTATTGCGGCCGAGAGGGTGGTTTGTGCCATGGAAGTTCTTCGGGGATGCGTGCTAGAGATTTTCGGGGTTGCGTTTCCGATTGACCTAATTCCTATTGCGATGGGATGTCTGTGTCATCGTGGGCATGGACTGGTTGAGCCGATTTAGCGCTGTCATCGACTGTGAGCGCCAGCTGGTGACTATACGAGACCCTAGTGGGGAGTTATTACGGTGTACGGTGAGGGTACCCGTTCAGGATCAGCTTTTTGTTCGGCCGCTAGGGCGAGGCAATGTCTACAGCAGGGATGTAAAGGTTTTGTGGCGTATGTGATGGATACGCGGGAGGCTTCCGAGAGACCGAGGACAGTGGAGGAGGTTCCAGTGGTGCGCGAGTTTCCAGATGTTTTTCCCGAGGATTTGCCGGGAGTACCTCCTGCGAGGCAAGTAGAGTTTGGTATCGATCTGGTTCCGGGGGTTGCGCCTATTGCGAAGGTGCCTTATCGTCTTGCACCTCCAGAGATGCAAGAGTTGTCCTCGCAACTCCAGGAGTTGCTGGGGAAGGGATTTATTCGGCCGAGTAGCTCGCCGTGGGGAGCACTGATTCTATTCGTCAAGAAGAAGGATGGTTCACACCGAGTTGAACAAGGTGACGGTCAAGAACCGCTATCCGTTACCGAGGATCGATGATCTATTCGATCAGTTGCAAGGGGCATCTTGGTTTTCCAAGATCGATTTGAGATCAGGGTACCATCAGGTAAAAGTGCGGGATGAGGACGTCCAGAAGACAGCGTTTAGGACGCGGTATGGGCATTACGAGTTCGTGGTGATGCCTTTCGGGCTCACCAATGCCCCGGCAGTGTTCATGGACCTCATGAACAGGGTATGCAGGCCGATGCTGGATCGGTCTGTGATCGTATTTATCGACGACATCCTAGTGTATTCGCGAACTAGAGAGCAGCATGAGGAACATTTGAGGGAGGTCCTTGAGGTACTGAGGTCGGAGAAGCTATATGCAAAATTCTCCAAATGTGACTTCTGGTTGCGGGAGGTCCAATTTCTTGGACATGTTGTTAATCAGGCAGGGATATTGGTCGATCCGGCCAAGGTGGAAGCAGTGATGAGTTGGGAGGCACTGAAGTCACCTTCCGAGATCAGGAGTTTCCTTGGGTTGGCGGGGTACTATCGGAGATTTATTAGGGACTTCTCCAAGATCGCGGTACCGCTCACCAGATTGACCCGGAAGGGTGTTACATTCTCATGGGGACCCGAGCAGCAGACTTCCTTCGAGACACTTCGTCAGAGACTGTGCGAAGCCCCGGTATTAGCTCTCCCGGAAGGGATGGAGGATTTTGTCGTATATTGCGACGCGTCGATTTCGGGACTGGGTGCGGTGTTGATGCAGAGAGGTCATGTGATAGCTTATGCGTCGAAGCAGCTGAAGCCTCATGAGGCGAGATATCCCACACATGACTTAGAGTTGGGGGCAGTGGTGTTCGCTCTCAAGATATGGCGTCACTACCTGTACGGGGTTCGTTGTACTATATACACGGACCATAAGAGTTTGAAGTATTTGATGGATCAACCCAACCTAAATATGCGTCAGAGGAGATGGTTGGACGTGGTTAAGGATTATGACTGTGAGATCCTATACCATCCAGGCAAGGCTAATCTGGTAGCCGATGCATTGAGTCGTAGAGCGGAGAGCACTCCATTGCGAGACGTATGTTTGAGACTGACAGTGATGACCCCGATATTGGATGCTATTCGTGGGGCGCAGGCCGAGGCTGTGAGATCCGAAATGCAGAAGAAAGAGAGAGTCGTTGGGTTAATTTCAGAGTTCGTTAAGGATGGACGAGGACTTTTGATGTTTCAGGGTCGGATTTGGGTACCATTCGTGGGCGGTACGCGTACTATTTTGATGGAGGAGGCTCATAGATTGAAATTCTCGATCCATCCCGGTGCTACGAAGATGTATTTGGATTTGAGAAAGGAAGATTGGTGGCCTTGTATGAAGAGAGACGTCGCGTGGTTCGTTGAGAGGTGTTTGACCTGCCGTAGGGTTAAGGTCGAACACCAGAGACCGCATGGTAAGTTGCAACCCTTGGAGATTCCTGAGTGGAAGTGGGAACAGATTACGATGGATTTCATCACCAAATTGTCGAGAACTGCCAGAGGAGTCGATACAATTTGGGTGATTCTGGATAGGTTGACGAAGAGTGCACACTTCCTTGCCATTAGCGAGAGTTCATCAGCGGAAAAGTTGGCGGAGTTGTACGTGAGAGAGATAGTATCTCGGCATGGAGTGCCGATCTCAATTGTTTCAGACCGCGATGTACGTTTCACTTCCAGGTTCTGGAAGAAATTCCATGAGGAGCTGGGTACTAAACTGCATTTTAGTACCGCATACCATCCCCAGACAGACGGTCAGAGCGAGCGGACGATTCAGACATTGGAAGACATGCTTAGAGCGTGTGTGTTAGATTTCGGGGGTAGCTGGGATGCGCATTTGCCTTTGGCTGAGTTTTCCTACAACAACAGCCATCATTCGAGCATTGGTATGCCACCTTTTGAGTTGTTGTATGGTAGGAGGTGTCGGACTCCCATTTGCTGGGGAGAGGTGGGACAGAGAGTGATGGGCAGTACAGAGATCATACTCCAGACGACAAAGCAGATTCAGCAGGTTAGGCAAAGGTTATTGACCGCCCAGAGACCGCATGGTAAGTTGCAGCCCAGAGACTGCAACTTACCATGCGGACAGACGCCGGTCCGAGCTGGAATTCCAGGTTGGCGACTTCGTTCTCCTGAAGGTTTCTCCTTGGAAGGGAGTGATCCGGTTCAGAAAGAGGGGCAAGTTAGGGCCCCGGTTCATAGGTCCGTTTCGTGTAATTGCAAGGGTAGGTCGGGTAGCTTATCGGTTGGAGTTGCCAGCAGAGTTGGGACAGATTCACAATACCTTTCACGTATCACAGTTGAGGAAGTGTATAGCTGATGAATCGGCGGTGGTTCCGTTAGAGGATATTCAGGTGGATGCGAGCCTGAATTACGCCGAGAGACCAGTAGCTATCAGGGATCGGAAGATCAAGGTTCTGCGGAACAAGGAGGTACCTCTGGTGTTGGTTCAGTGGCAACACCGGAAGGGATCGGAGATGACTTGGGAGTCGGAGCGTGAAATGCGGGAGCAACATCCGGAGTTATTCGCGAAGTGAGACTTCGAGGGCGAAGTCTAGTTCTAGTGGGGGAGAGTTGTAACAGCCCAGAATTTCAGGTATTGCTTTAAAACTATTTTTGGGGCATTTTTAGGAGGGGACTCGGCGAGTTGGTGCCTGACTCGCCGAGTAAGACCTCGGACTTGGTCGCAGATTCGCGACTGGACTCGACGAGTCCATTAGGGACTCGGCGAGTCAACGTTGTTCAGCAGAAACCCTAGCCGTTTGATTCTGGATCGTATATAACGTCTTTAGGGCTGTCATTGCTCGTCTTTTGGCCGATTGAGGATAACCTAAACGTCTGTGGTCAAAGGAGGATTTGTTAGGCAAGAAGAGGCAAGGTTGTGGTCAAAGGAGGATCAAGAGGATTGAGCTCTGAAGGTTGGGGACACAGAGAACATGTTTTCCAGGTAATACTCGGACCATTTCTATTGTTTTGGTGGTGTACACGAATCTAGGGTTTATGAGACCCATTTGGGGATTAGATAGATTATTATGTTGTTACCCAATCGTTTATACCCCAGTAATAGGATGCTTAGAGGTCCAGAAAGTGCCATGGGTGCATGTCTCGGGACCATGCGTATTTCAGGAGGCAGATGATCGACTGCATGGCATGGACTCGCCGAGTCCAATGATCAGACTCGGCGAGTAGCTTGAAGATTTACCGGGACTCGCCGAGTTGTTCTTCAGACTCGGCGAGTAGTTGAGGATTCATTAGAACTCGTCGAGTTGTCTTCGGACTCGGTGAGTGGAGTCGGGGTGGCCCCGCGATTCTTCCACGAGGACCTCGTCGAGTCAAGAGGGATACTCGACGAGTAGAAAGGGGAACAACAGGGAAAGTTGGGGAGGACGTCTAGACTCGTCGAGTCGCCTTTGTACTCGGTGAGTCCGGTCAAGTTGACCGTTGACCAGAGTTGACATGCATGTAAATTCTTAGGGTTAGTTGTCTTGAATGATAAGAGTATTAATAAGGGTATATGGTATTATAGGGAGTCTGCAGATCGGCGGATCGAGTGCGAGTAGTTTCAAGAGTTGATAGCTTACATTACCACGAGGTGAGTCTTCTCACTATACTGTACCCGGAAGGGTTTGACTGTGTGACTGGAAGGTCGGAAATATTATGTGGTTTATATATGCTATAATTGAAAGGAATAGTTGCTATGCATGCTATATATGTTTCTATGGGCCGGAAGGCAATGTATTATGTGACAGGAAGGTCAGGTATGATATATGATATATGTGATATATGTGTTAGAGTAAATGTACTATGTGGTATATATGTTTATGGGCCGAAAGGCAATCATGTTATGGGCCGGAAGGCAATTATCTTATGGGCCGGAAGGCAATTATCTTATGGGCCGGAAGGTGATTATCATATGGGCCGGAAGGCATTGTACTGTGGACCGGAAGGTCCGGGCCTGGAAAGGCGTATATGTGTAAGTGGTATACTGGGGAACTCACTAAGCATTTATGCCTACAAGTTGTTATGTATGTGTTTCAGGTACTAGCGAGGACCGTGGGAAGGCGCCGGCATGATGCATACACACTGCTGCTATTTGAGATCTTGGGGATTTTACATATGTATTTGTTTTGAAACATGAAATAAATATTATTGGTTGAATGAACTCACTTTATTTAAAATGAAAAATTTATTTGAAAATTTGCGTTGTTACACCTGGGAAACCTTGTACATAACCAGGTCTAACATAAATACATTTTTTACATTGTTAACTAACATTCAGGAAAGTATGGGACTTTCCTGGGGAAAACATTTACATAACCAGAAAGGATAACAAACTGGATAACTTTACATTTTTCACAATGGGTAACACAATCAGGAAAGTATGGGACTTTCCTGTGAATACATTGGTACATAACCTGAACAGTATGTCAAACCAGATAACCTAATTGTACATTCACACAAGATAAAACATGTTTTCAGTGTACAACCTTACTTTACATGTTGACAAACGATAACCAACCTTTTTAAGAAAATATGGGATTTTCTTGGTGTGCATAGCATTTCAGAAACAGAATGGAAACTTGAACATTTTCACAAACAAAAATTACTTATGAACTAACCAGCGTTATCCTGATTTTCAAACCGCTTGTGTTCTCAGGTCAGCGTTAGAACAGCTACCTGAAACAATTGTAAAACTTTTCTTTATGTAATGTAATGGTTGTTTTACTTTACTTACTATGTGCATTGGATTTGATACTCAACATGGAGTCAACCCCGGAAATGTTTCCGCCTTCGGTTTTCGGGGTGTGACACCCACCTTATAGACCGAATTCATGAATGAGGCCTACTAACGGTAAGACTAGCATTTTAATTATACATACATACATATATATATATATATATATATATATATATATATATATATATATTCATTAAGCTTGTAATAATAAAATAGTATATGGTTGAATTTTAAACTTGTAAAACTCTAAGGGTTTGAAATTTAAATTCTTTAAAATTAAACTTTTAATCACAAACTCAATTTTCAAAACTTGAGGACAAGTTTTGAACTTTTCAAAACTAAAGGGATCAAATAACAAATAATTTAAATTAAATAATTAATTTTATAATTATCTATATTTGACCTAATCCAATTTTAGTCATTAGATAATTACCAAATAATTTTAAATAATCCATATTTATCATATAAACAACCAATATTCAAAAGAATTGAAATTATCTATTGTTTTGGCAAGGATAATCATTTAAATAAGATAAAATTTAGATTTTAACTTGAAAAAACGATTTAGGCATCAAATCCAAGTGAAAACAGCAACTAAATCCTGAAATACCCTCTGCCTGACGCACGAACTCGCCGAGTTAGCTCTGAACTCGCCGAGTATGGGCAAACTCGCCGAGTCCAGATACTGACTCGCCGAGTTGAGTCAGGCAGAGGCATAAAAAAAACTCAATTTTCAGCAAGCAAAATAGTTAAGCATCACATACAATTGAAACCAATCGAGGCTCTGATACCACTAATGGGTTTTATGCATACGAAACAATCCTATGTGCTCATACAAACCCTAATGCTTGGATTTAGGTTTCTTTATTGTACATGCTTTGAATTCAAGACTTACAAACCTAGATCTATCATATATAATTCGAAATTATCATAAAGAAAACAGATCTAAGTGTTTTACTTCTTTCAAGTAACTTGAAATCTTTGTAATCTTCTTGATCTTGAGCTTAGAGTCACAATTGTAACTCCTCTAATGGTTCACAAACCCCACAAGCAAGAAGGCAATGTGAGAGAGGGTGAGAGATGCTAGAAATCGGCCCTAGGGTTCTCTTGGAATGAAGTGTAGCCGATTTCCATAACCTATGAGTCTTATTTACACTTGCAGGCTACTAGGGTTTCAATCTAAACCCTAATGGACAACTTAACACCAAGCAGCCTAAGGAACCTTCTGGAATAAGGCCTTGGACGAAAATATGATGGATCCCCATCATAATTTCGTTCCCCCTTAGGTCCATAAGGTTTCCTTAGCCTAAATGTTAACTATCATACATTCTAAGCAATTAATATCGGCGATTTCCAGGTGATTTCTAGGTGGGATATCGTTTATCGGTACTTTTGTAATGGCTTTGTGAAATATCGGTTCAAAATATCGGACCGCAAAAATCAGTGATATTTACCGATATTTCCAAGCAATATCCAGGTGAGATATCGATTAAGTAATTTTACTTGCTTTTTTTAGTGTTAAGTCATGGCCTTATGTTTTATGGACTTAACTTAACTGAACCTGCATTTATGTTAAGTACTTAATTATTAGTATTAGGTCATAGACTTATGTTTTAGGTATTAACCGATCTTATTGTTATGTTATTTGTTACATACTTTTGTGTTAACTTACTAGTTTCTATTGGTTTGATCATGTTGACGTGTTAATTGCATAATTATTAAATGATGATGATGATATTAGAGATCTAGATGATCTAGATAAAATAATTGGATGCTTTGGTTGATGTGGGCTTGGAGGAAGATTACATAGCTTATGTAAGATTATGTTTAAAACATTGAATGTTTTGAGTTTTGACCTTTTATATTATTTTTATGTTTATATATATATATATATATATATATATATATATATATATATATATATATATATATATATATATATATATATATATATATATATATATGTATATATATATATATATATATATGTTATACATGATATAAAAATACCGATATCCCACCGATATCCCAATGCGATAACCTATATCCCAAATATCGGCCCTTGGCCGATATTTGATTTTGGACCGCTATAACTGCCTAGCATACATTTGACAGTTTATACCCCTATATTTAATTAATCTCTTTTAGTCACCAAATTAATTCCTAAGTAATTTATGACCAATACTAATTAAATAAGTATGACTTCTCCTTTAATATTTTATTCTTATAATATATTAATAAACCATAATATTCTCTCTTTCTCCTTAAATTACCTTGTCTAGTTGCTTTGGTGAAGGCAACCCAAAAGGACCATGCACAATCAGGTCAAGTTCATACCAAATATATTTATGGGCTTAGACACTCTTCCAACATCACCATCATCACCGTTTTGTGGTTGGGAAGGCTTGGGATTATCATTTGGATTGGTTTCAGCTTCGTTGAGTTGAATGCATTGGGTGTTGGCATCAACATTTATTTTTTCGTCTTCTCTTTCGTGGAGGAGGAGAAAAGCTCGAAATCATATGATGGTTTGGAAGAGCAGGGCTTCTGTAATGACTTGAAAGTCGTGAGGATTGGAATAGCACCAACAAAAGTGTTGTCATTATCAAACATTACATCAACGAAATGTTATTCTTTTAAGGGAGGTTTGGGAGTTTCTTCGCTTAGGAACTTCGGAGGAGGATCATCCCAAACAATTTTTGGATCAATAACATATCCAGTAGTGGTTTGCTGAGCATGTTCAGAAGGATGGAACTCTTTATAAGTTGTAAAAGTGAATGGGAGATTGCTTTGAATAGCTCAATGTCGCATCATAAGAAGAGTATACTCTACTTGTGCTCTTGTTAGCTCCGGATGACAAGAATGAGCACTATCTACAAAATCAGACCTGTCTTTATTATAAACACCCGATCGTCCTTTACCTGAACCAGGAATTAGACCGGTTGGGGATTTTGAAGTAGGAGGGACTGCTCCAGCTTTAGAAAGCTTACAATCGGATGCAGGGGCCCTAGGTTTTGCATGTGTAGAAGCAAAAAGAATTTCCAAAAATGCTTGTGGGTGTGTCCCAATGGGGTTTAAGTGACTATTTTCAATATCTGCACCATCTTTTTGCAAAGATGGGGGTAGATTGTGTGTAGACTCCCCATGAGCCCATGAGTGTGTGCATGTGATATTGAAACTGTAAAGGGTACTTCAGAAGACTGGATGGTAAGGGATAGGAGTTAATCCAGATTTAGATCGAATGTTAATATGTGTTTCCTTTTGATAGGATCCACTGACTTTGGTTGTCTTTTAGGCTTGAACTTTTAAGGGTCAAGTTTTTTGTTTAGCCATTTTCTTCTTTCGGCCACCAGTAGAAATTGGTTTGTTCACATCCGAAGGCTACTCATCTGAGATTTGGGTAGACTGTGTAAGGTCATACACAACCGAAGACTCAAGATGGTATTTTTTAGGGACAGGATCCTCGAAATATTCAGGATCTTCAAATGTACAGGATTCGCAGTTACCTCAATATCTCGATTATCTTCATTACTATTTTTATTAATATTTATAAGTTATAACAGCAATTTTTTATCGGTAACTAGCACGTGTGCATAAGCAGTCAAGGGAAGACGAATTCTCAATGAAGAATCATCTTAACTATGTTAAAGACCCGAGATACTTGGTCAAATAACATTCGTGAAGTTGGTCGTAGAGGATCCCGAAAATAACAAACATCTTGTTGGCTAGTTTATACTATAAATTGACACTTGTATTCTGCACACACAATACACTGTTTTTTACTAGAATATTACACTACAAGATTAATCACTTGTTCATATTCAAATACTCTCTGTAAATATCTTTTTACATTAATAAAATCATCAAGGCAGGTGATCATTATCGCCTCCGAAGGTTTTGTGCCGGAGATTCCAGCAAGGATCAAGGGCTTTCCTTGTAAACCATTGAGTCACTTTCTTTTATCATTTTCTATTACACAATATGAACATCATAAACTCTCATTCAATTTGGTTGATTAGTACTTGTGTAATTTTTGACCAAAACAATTTGGCACCCACCATGGGGCCGTTGTGTTCAAAATCCTTGAAAAAAATCATGTCTACACAATTGATCCTCTATTCGTCCCCTACCCCTTCCATTCCAACCAAAAACCTACCACTTCCTCCGAGTGGGCCCCCTACTTAGAGGAAAACACCCGACACTTCCAAGAAAAGCACCCCATTTATCACTAATCCAAGAAGCTTGGGATCCTCAGAGCTTTAGGATCTGATTGCCTCAATCACTATTGAAGAGTTTTTCGCTATGACGAGTAAAATGATGCAGCAGGTGACCCAACGGCAGGAGGAGATTAGAACACTGCTCAAAGAAGTGCAGAGGATGAAGGCGGAATTTCTTAAATCCCAAGAAAGAACGCCCATAGTTGTGCAACCAAGGATCTTAGACTTCGATAATGCAAGTTCCTCAGAAAATCGCCAGAAGAACACGGTTCCTACCACCGTGGCATCACCTTGGGGGACAACTATGGATAAGTAGGTGTCCATGATCAATGATCTCAATGAGCCTTTCAACACTCCTAGAAAACATGATTCTAATAACTTCTTAAATAGAAATACTATTAATACTAACTATACTAATGTTGATGTAGGGATAAACCCAAAATATGGTCAAGGAACTTTAGCAGTTGAGACAAATAATCTCAAGTGTGCCCGGTGGGGTCCAACTTATACCAGAAGCGTCTCCAACAAGTCACAGGATCTCAAGATTCACTCCCGCAACAGTCGATAACGAAGTTCCTAAGCTCTTCCAAAGTCCTAACATGAAGCTATACGATGGAACTACGGATCCTAAGGAGCACATAACGCGATACCCAGAAAGGATAGAAATCATTCCCATCCTAGGGCACATGAAGGAAGCTTGTCTATCTAAAGGATTTGCCTCAACCCTTACAGGATCAACTCTTAAATGCCTGCTAAACCTTCCCCAAAACACTATTACTTCTTTTGCACACTTAGTCAATATTTTCAAATAACCAGTTCTCTTGCAGTAGAACCTTCGAGAAGACCACTAGCGATCTCTATCAAGTAGTCTAGGATACTTAGGAGAGACTTAGGGATTTTGTTAACAGGTTTGATAGGGAAGCTCTGAGCATCCCCAACATCGATATATCTACACCTATAGAGACTTCAAGATGGGACTAAGGAAGGACTCACCCTTCTATGAAGACCTTGTGATGACCCCATGCAAAAAGCTTAGACGAAGTCAGGTTCTGAGCGTTAAGTTTCATAAGGCTTGAAGAGGACAAATAAATACATAAGAGAAGCAACCCCTCAAGTCAATATGAGAATCCCAATAGGAAGGACGAATCCTCGACCCAAAGATCATACAAATCAAAGCCCTATTCCAAGCCGGATCATCACAAGGTTAATGCCCTTGAAGATGAAGGAGAAGAATAGGAGCTTCCTAATATGACTGAATATTGATTTCTTGTGGATATTGGAGACAAAGCGAGATGGCCAAAGAGGGATAACAAGTCCACCACTTGGAAAGAATAGTCCAAATTATGTGCTTACCACGAAGAATTTGGCCACATGACGGAGGATTGCATAGCCCTAAGAAAAGAAATCAGCTACCTCCTTAGTAAAGGACACCTCAAAGTGATCACCGGGAGAAAAAGAGAAAAATCTAAGGAGAATAGCCATGATGGTCGCAGGATCCCAGAGAAACTAGGATCCGCACCCTCTGATGCCTAGATAATTAATCTTATCTCAGGCAGATCTAACATGTGTGGTACTTCTTATTCTCAGGCTAAAAGATATGCCAAAGTCTCTAAAACATAAAAGGAAGATAGACCACGAAAAAATACTATGAGTAGCAGTGAAAAAGAAATCACATGTTATGAGACGGACATGGAAGGAATTCAAGATCCTCACGATGACGGACTCATGATAACACTATACATGGCCAACCATTTCGTCAGAAGAATCCTTGTTGACGGAGGATCCTCAGTCAATATCGTACTCCTAGGAGCACTAGAAAGGATGAACATTCGGAATCAGAGAGGGCCAAGAGATCCTAGGTCCTCATAGGATTTAGCGGGGAAACGAATCACATGATTAGAGAGATAAAGATACCAATATACATAGAGGGGGTAAACTCTATACAAAATTTTTGTGTTATTGACACCTTGTCTTCTTATAATGTGATACTCGGTAGACCATGGATCCACCAGATTAAATCAGTTCCATCAATATACCATTAGTATGTAAAATTGCCTACTCCATAGGGAACGATGAAGATCATGGGAGATCAAACAAGATTCGAAAGAGTTTTATAAGACCTCTATGAAATCTACGACCAAACCTCAACAAGCATAGCAATTAAGGCAGGGGGCACAAAATGTCATGGAAAAAAAGGAACAAGGTGTGAAGGAAGTGCCCCTGGGCATCGAGGATCCTAAAGCTAAAATTCTCATAGGATCCTCAATGCCTGAATAGATCGAGCAGGATCTATTGAATATCCTAAGAACCAGAAGGAAGACATTCGCATGGAAACATGAAGATATGGCATGTATAGACAAGAATATTATCACTTACAAACTTAATATTGATCCTTCTTTCAGACCAATACATCAAAAGAGAAGGATGTTTAAACCCGAAAGGAATCAGATCATCCAAGAAGAAGTTATGATGCCCCTCAAGACAAGAATGATCAAGGAAGTGAAGTTCCCAAGGTGGCTGGCTAACGTGGTTGTCGTACAAAAGAAAAACGGAAAATAGTGAGTGTTTGTAGACTACACAGATCTTAACTAGGCTTTTCCGTAGAATCCTTTCCCTCTACCGCATATTGACACTATGATAAATGCGACGACTGGCTATGAACGCCTGACCTTCAAGGATGATTTAGAAGGATTCCTACAAATCCAGATGGAACCATCAGACAAAGAAGATATAGCGTTTATAACACCAATAGGTATATATTGTTACGCTGCAATGCCTTTTGGTCTTAAACATGCAGGTGCAATGTAACAAGGATTAGTGAATTGAATTTTTAAAGACAAGCTAGGGGACACCATGGAAGTCTATATCGATGACATGGTGGTAAAGTCAATGAAAGCTAAAGATCACCTTAGGGGTATTAAAGAAGCATTTGACATCCTAGATGAATACAATATGAAGTTAAATCCTCGGATATATGGTAACCAAGAGAGGAATCAAAGAAAGCCCATAATAGATCAATGCAATCATCGAGCTGAAATCTCCATCTTTAACAAAATACATCCAAAGGCTAACCGGAAGGGTAGCGGCACTCAACAAGTTTATTTGAAGATCCTCAGAAAGATGTAAACCCTTCTACGACATCTTGAAGAAAAATAAAAGGTCCCAATGGACTGAAGATCACGAAAAATCCTTTCAGGAGATAAAAAAATACTTGTGTTCCACAACATTACTGGTAAAGCCCATAGACGGGGAACAACTCCTCCTTTACCTCTCAGTATCCTCAGACGTGGTAAGTGTTGCGTTTGCCAAGGATCTTAACGGAGACCATCATCCTATCTACTATGTAAGTAAAAGTCTCTTGGATCCTGAAACCAGGTATTCTTCCCTCAAAAAATTAATTCTTACCTGAGTAACTACTTCTACTAAATTGAGACATTCTTTCGAAACACACACTATACATGTAGAAACTATTTATCCTATTAAGAATTTCATGAGAAAACCAGAAATTTCAAGCACATTTGACATCAGATATGAACCAAGATCTACCATAAAATCACAAGCATTAGCAGACTTTGTGGCTGACTCTAGTGATGACCTACAAAATGAAGTAGACATGGAAGCAAAGAAACTCCTAAAAGATGAACACCTAGGAAAATGGACACAGTTCACAGATGGAGCTTGAAATAAAAAAGTAACAGGGCTAGGGATCATATTAAATTTGCTACATGGGGACATCATACTGCAGGTAGTTAGTTGTGAATTCAACACCACCAATAATGAAACAGAATACAAAGCACTCATTATGGGACTACAATTTTCTAAGGACATCATACCCCAAGCAGTTAGGGATCCTCAGGTATTTTTTGACTCTTTATTACTAACCAATCACTTCAATGGATGTTATGCAGTGAAAGGTGAAAGATTAGCATTATATCTAGAGATCTTAAAAAAAAAAGCTTCTGATTTCGAAAACTTTAGCCTAACCCAAGTTCCTAGAGAAGAAAACACAGAAGCAAATGCATTAGCCTATTTAGGATCCTCCCTTAGAATCCCACCAAAGAAAAAGATTCCTATAACCCATATAATAACCCGAACCATAAAAACCCTCTCTAACAAATTAGAAGATCCTAAAAATCCGACAAGCATAGCAACTATTGAAGATCATGAACCTAGGATCCCTCCTCAAAGGGACCCCGATGAATAGGATCCTCAAAGAAGTTCGCGATCATGGACCCAACCCACTATGGATTATTGCCAAAATGGCATGATCCTGATAGAAGAAGAAAGCGAAAGAGAATTTAGGATGAGAGTTTCAAGATTCATGTAAATGCAAGGTAAAATTTATAAAAAATCTATGGCATGTCCATACCTTAGATGCTTGGAATATCCTGAAGCTGCAAAAGTCTTAAAGGATATACTGATGGGTTTTGAGCATTCTAACACTTCCTAAGTGTACATGCAACCCTAATAAACCTTGGATCTATGTTCGTCTAAATACATGCAAAATTTGGTTTCCCAGGTTCATAATCCTATCTTGCATACATGGGAACTTTAATCCTAAAAGGATAGCTAGAAATACATACCTTGTAGTTGATTTTGATTCCTTGAAACCTTGTGAGCCTAGCACCCTAAGTGTGATGCCTCAAATGCTTCACACAACACCAAATGCCTTTGGAATGACCTTAGAGAGAATACACACACTCTAAAATCGGCCTAGCCCTCTTGTTTCTTAGTGTAGCCGATTTTAGTGGAGAACATGTTCTTTATATAGTGTTGACACGTCTAGGGTTACACCATGTAAACCCTAATGTGTCATGACTCTTCATTTCCATGACCCATGGGTTTGTAACTCCCATGGAGCATCCTATGGGTTTAACCTAAATTGATAATCCATGGAGCCTCTTAGCCCACTATACAAGTTATGGATGATTTACATAATCAATCCATATATTTAATTAGTTATCTTTTGATCACTTAATTAAGTCTAACTTAATTCTTGATCAAACTAATTAAATAATAGTATTAATTTATTAGAACTTATAATATATTAATAAACCACAAGTGTTATTTCTCTTATTTAGTCAATTTAATTGCATGGTGCCATGCAACCCGAATGGACCATGCTGGATCAGGTCAAGTAAATACCAGAAATAGTTATGGACGTACACACTTTATCCAACATTCTCCCACTTGGATAAGTCTAATACCTATAACTGCAAGTATGACTTAAGGAATCTATCAGAAATCGTAGCTCTTTCAAGGTTTCTAGGAACTAAGAAGATAATGATACACTATTTAAGATAAGTGATCATATAATCCTATGTTCTAGATATCAACTGGACAAATACATGGAACAATGTCTTTCTTATTGTCCAACAGTTTGTTTCCTGATTTTTGATTTGTTTGACAAAGAACTTAATTGAACACATCAACTTAGTTCTGACCGGGCCCGGTACACATGTCAAAACAAAATCATCGAGGGGCCTAGATATCCACTTCTAATCCAAGAAGGAACAGATAAACTTTGACTCATATGTTTGTTCTACCACTCATTGAATTATACACAAAAGCACGTTTTATAACATTGAGTTACCAATGCATTTACGTACAATCAATGCATAACAAACTCATAAGTAACAAATCATATCTCTAGGTTTGAAGACTTATATGATATTTCTGTTTCACGATCACTCGAGATAAATTCCATGAAGTGATTCTAGTGAGCATGGGTTGAGTCCAATGCTCAGAACTTATGAGCACTCGTGAATGTTGTAGCGATGTCCAACACCTTAGACCTCTGCAACCAATCATGACAGTCTTGATTCATACCTACTTCTGACATATGACCGACTGTGGAGGTTCGAATAATATGATATACCAAACCTAATTATTCTGGAAGTCAAAACATGCAAAAGAAATATAGTAAACGATTGCCAACAGATAGCAACACTTTACTCATAAATAAAACACCTTTTATTCATCATCTAATGTAAATTACACTTTACAAATTTTGAAGTTATCTAACTACTAAATCTAATATCATCCTACAGCCATATGCTCCGAGCATGCTGGAAATGCTTAACCCGAGTTAGTCCCTTCTTCAGGGGATCTGCTAGATTCTCATTCGATGATACCCTCTTGCCACGAGGAGTCGTTCTTCTATTCGATGTATGATAAAATGGTATTTTCTATCGATGTGTCTAGATCTCTATGATCCCTTGGTTCCTTGGCTAAGGCAACAACACTTTCACTATCATAGAGAATTTCCATTGGCTCCTTAATAGTTGGTACAACTCCAAGGTCTCCAATGAAGTTCTTCAGCCATATAGCCTCCTTTGTTACCTCACTCGCTGCTATATACTCTGATTCGCAAGTTGAATCAACCACTGTCTCTTGCTTGGAACTCTTCCAATTAATTGCTCCTTCGTTTAAGGTAAAGACTCACCCTGACTAAGAGCAAAAAGTATCCCTATCAGTCTGAAAGCTAGCATCACTATATCCTACAACTCTAAAGTCATCACTTCCACCGAGGGTAAGGACCCAGTCCTTAGTCCTCCGTAGGTACTTGAGAATATTCTTTACCGCAATCCAGTGTGCCTTGCCAAGGTTCCCCTAATACTTGCTAACCATGCTCAAGGCAAAGGCTACATCAATTCGAGTACACGCCATAGCATACATGATCGATCCTACAGCCGATGCATAAGGTATTCAACTCATTTCTGCTATCTCAGCCTCAGTACTAGGGCTTCGTGTCTTACTCAATCTGGCGTTACTCTGTATGGGTAACTCTCCTTTCTTGGAGTCCTGTATGCCGAATCTCTTTAGCACCTTATCCAAGTAGGTACTCTGACTAAGTCCAATTAGTCTTTTACTCCAGTTTCTCAAGATCCTTATCCCTAGAATATAGGCAGCTTCTCCTAGGTCCTTTATAGAGAAACACTTCCCAAACCAAGACTTAACTTCCTGCAGAGTTGGAATGTCATTTCCTATGAGTAGTATGTCATCCACATACAATACCAAAAAGCTAACTATACTCCCACTAGCTTTGTCATACACACAAGATTCGTCTTCACTCCTAGAAAACCCAAACTCTTTGACTTTCTCATCATAGCAAAGATTCCATCTGCGAGGTGGTTGCTTTAATCTATAAATGGATTTCTCAGGCTTACACACTCTTTTAGGGTACTCTGTATTCACAAAACCCTCTGGCTGACTCATGTAAGCATCCTTAGTTAACTTTCCATTAACAAAAGTAGTTTTGACATCCATTTGCCATATTTCATAATCATGAAATGCAGCTATGCCTAATAGAACCCTAATAGACTTAATCTTGGCCACTGGAGAAAAGGTCTCATCATAATCAACTCCCGGTGTTTGTGTGAAACCCTTTGAAACTATTCATGCCTTATAAGTGTGTACATTAACATCCATGTCGTTCTTCTTCTTGATGATCCATTTGCACCCTACAGTCTTATGACCTGGTACATTCTCAACCAAGTTCCAAACTTGATTTTCATACATGGATTGCATCTCACTGTCCATTGGCTCTTTCCACTTGGCTGACTTAGGACCTGCCATGGCTTCTGTGTAAATGTTAGGTTCATCCAGAGCTATCATTGTTCCATCACTGATAAGTGTATCACCTTCCGTAGTAATATGGAATCCATAGTAATGCTCATGTGCATTCCTAACCCTTGTGCAACGTCTCAGAGGTACAGACATGTCAATTGGTTCAACAGGAGTTTTCTCCTCAAGTTGAGTGTTTGGGTTTGAAGTTCCTTCACCACTTGACTCTTGAATTTATTCAAGGTCAACTTGCCTCCCAGAGTTTCCTTGGCTTATGAACTCTCTCTCTCTCTCAAGACACCTTCTTGCTACAAAGACAACATATTCAGTAGGTCTGTAGAAGAGGTAACCAAAGGATTACTGTGGGTAGCCGATGAAAATACACCTCTGGCTTCGAGGTTCGAGCTTATCATGAGTCTCACGTTTCACGAAAGCCTCGCAACGCCAAATCTTGATGTGGTCTAGTTTGGGTACTTTATTAGTCCATATCTCATAAGGAGTTTTGGCAACTTTCTTTGTATGGACCGAATTAAGGATATGGGCATCAGTCTTTAAGGCGTACCCAAAATGAGATTGGTAGCAAAGCTCGACTCATCATGGAACGAAACATGTCCAAAAAGGTTTGACTACACCTCTCAGCCACACCATTCAACTGCGGTGTCATGGGAGGTGTCAATTGTGAGACAATCCCACATTCCCTAAGATAGTCGACGAACTCTGAACTAAGCATCTTAATGTTCCTGCCCAATTGATTCTCGACTTCCTGTTTAAACACCTTAAACCTTTCGAAAGTCTCTGACTTATGCTTGATTAAGTAGACATATCCATATCTACTGTAATCATCAGTAAAAGTCAAATAATAACGATTAGCATCCCTTGTGGCATGTTTGAAGGGTCCACACACATCCATGTGTACAAGATCCAACAAACCTTCACCCTTCTCACACGAACCTGTGAAGGGTGACTTTTCATTTTTCCAAGTAAGCATGATTCGCAACTATCATCTGACCATAGGTCAAATGACTCCAAGACTCCATCTTTTTGGAGTTGGCCTATGCGTTTCTTGCTTATATGTCCAAGACGACAATGCCATAATGATGCTTTATCCAAGTTATTATCATTAACATAATCAATACACAAAACATTATTTCCTAAGTCATCAACCACAGATACAGTTTCATACAAACCATCACAAGGTAATGCTTTAAAATAAAGAACATTATTAGAGAAAGCATTAATGGAACCGATTTCATTATCAAATGAAAAGGTAAAACCTTTTTTATACAATGCATGAATGGAAATAATATTTCTTGCCATTTCTGGTGAATAACAACATTTATTCAAATCTAAACTAAAACCACTACTTAGCGATAAAGTATAAACTCCAATCTTAGTGATAGGTAAAGCTTTCCTATTCCCCATGATAAAGTTTATCCTTCCATGCTCCACATTCTCACTTCTTCTTAGTCCATGCAATTTAGAATAGATATGCATATCACAACCGGTATCAAGGATCCAAGAGTTAGAATGGGGTGTGTTATTAGATAAGATAGTATAAATACCTGCATGGTTGGGTTTAACTTTCCCATCCTTCACATCTTGCTGCTATTTTGGGCAGTTTCGCTTCCAATGTGACTTTTCATGGCAATAGAAGCATTCAGCCTCTTTTGGGTTAGAAGAAGGAGTGATGAAACCTTTCTTGGTTCCACTTGAAGAAGAGCCATCAAGGGTCCAAGCCTTGGTTCCCTTCGAAGAGTTCTTTCTCTTCTTCCCTCTACGTTTGCCGATTGCCAAAACTGGGGCAGAGTTTGGAGTAGGAGTGTTAACAACTGAAATACCCTTAAGACCGGTTTTTGTGGTCTTGAGGAGTCCCTAAAGTTTGCTGAGTGTGACCTCTTCCTTATTCATTTGATATGTCATGCAGAATTGATCAGAGAACAATGTTAAGGAGTGAAAAATGATATCTACTGCAAGCTCCTCAGGGAAGTTCACATTAAGCTTCAACAACTGATCCACACACCTTTGCATTTTCTGCATGTGGCTCGTGATGGACTCTCCGTCCTTCATCAAGGTTGTTATCATGGAGCAGATGATGTCATACCTCTCTTGTCGTACACTTTGATGGTATCTTTCCATCAGATCTTGGTGCATTTCAAAAGGGTAAAAGTCCTTATAGTACTTTTCGAGTTCCACTGTCATGGTGGCCATCATGATGCATGCTACTTTGGTAGCATCCCTTTCATGTGTCTGGAAGTCAGCGATCTCCTAGGGAGTTGTAGTGGTCTCATCAATGTCCGTAAGCTCCTTATCGAGGACATATTCTTCGACCTCGTAGCGGGTAATCATCCTGATGTTTCTACTCTATTCATTGAAGTTGGATCCATCAAAAGTGACTTTCCCACACAAGTTCATAAGGGCAAATGAGCTATTAGGATTAGAGCCAGAAGCAACGTTGTTTGAAGACATCTGAATGAAGAGAACAAGATTAGTTTAGATATTAAGAGAGTCCTTAATGAAACACCCAAATGTAATATTAAGGCTAGGATCCAATCACAATATATTATAACTTAGAAGAGGATGTCGTAATCCAAGCTATAACATATTTGAAAGGTAGGTGAATGACGATTCACCAATTTCCAACATGAAAAACGAAATATTGATATTAGGTTTTTAATTGGTTATTAGAAATTCCTAGATTCTTTGAGATTCATTAAACTTTTCAATGGCATGTTTCAATCTCGAGTGTGCCCTCCAAGCTTTGTGACTGAGATAACGAGGATCACAAAACAAAGTGTGCAGTATCCATGCAAATCACTTGGTACCCTTAAAGTTTATCACTTAATCGATGTGTCGGTAATCCACACATGCTCCAGTGATACTATGATAAACCTTAAGTCACCCTTTACCTACTTTGTAAAGTCCAAGTTGGTGTACCGGTTAACCACACACAGTCCACCATCGACTTAAACAAAGTGTAAAGTGTAATTTCATGGTGTAGCACCTTATTCTCATTTTCCTAAAGTAACTAAGATTGGGAATTTAATAAAAGCATTTAGTTACTTTATAATATTCATCATACTTTTAATGAGAATTTATAAGTCCTTGTCTTACCCGTTCGGCTAACGACCCTCCACCGATCAAGGAAGCGGTGGGTGAGAGTGGACACCCATTAAGTTTCCATTTAACAACCTTATACCTCCCTTATAGACCGGCTTCATGAATGAGGCGTACTAGCAGTAAGACGACTTGATATTATATATATATATATTATTAACTTATAATATTATAAAGTATAAGGGTTGAACTTTAACTTTTAAAATTCTAAGGGTTGGAACTAAAGTTTATTAAGTGACTTTACATGTTCCAAAACTTGAGGGCAAGTTTTGTAACTTTACAAAACCTTTGCTATTCATAACTTATGAGTCATTAAAATGAAGACTACTCATTTTATAACTTATGTGTTCTTTTAATGGCTTTTAACACAAAAAGACTTTTGGTTATCAATAAATTGTGGACAAGTGACGGACTCCATTAAAACACATAAAGATCATGAATTAATCATATCAACAAGTAATTCCTATGATCTATCAAGAACTCATAAGAACATGAACATGCATATAAAAATTTCAAGAACATATGAACACATATAATCATGAAAAAATGATATTAGCCATTGTAAATGGATTAGAACAACCATTACACCATCTATAACAAGATTTTTAACACCAAAACAGTTTAGGGTAATGTTTCTAGTCCATTTCCAGCAGCCAAGCTCCAAAAACTGCTCACTGGGTGACAAACTCGTCGAGTTCACCTCAGAACTTGTCGAGTTCATGCTACACACAAAATCGGCGAGTTTTTGGCCAGAACTCGTCGAGTTTTCCTGTCTGGATAGTTTTTGGCTTTTGAAAAACAAGTTTGCATCAAGTATTTAACAAACAAGCCTAGGCTCTGATACCACTGATGGGTTTTAGCATTCTAACACTTCCTAAGTGTACATGCAACCCTAATAAACCTTATATCTATGTTCGTCTAAATACATGCAAAATTTGGTTTCCAAGGTTCATTATCCTATCTAGCATACATGGGAACTTTAATCATAAAAGGATAGCTAGAAATACATACCTTGTAGTTGATTTTGATTCCATGAAACCTTGTGAGCCTAACACCCCAAGTTTGATGCCTCAAATGCTTCACACAACACCAAATGCCTTTGGAATAACCTTAGAGAGAATGCACACACTATAAAATCGGCCTAGCCCTCTTGTTTCTTAGTGTAGCCGATTTTGGTGGAGAACATGTTCTTTATATAGTGTTGACACATCTAGGGTTTCACCATGTAAACCCTAATGTGTCATAACTCTTCATTTCCATGACCCATGGGTTTCTAACTCCCATGGGTTTAACCCAACTTGATAATACATGGAACCTGTTAGCCCACTATACAAGTTATGAATGATTTACATAATCAACCCATATATTTAATTAGTTATCTTTTGACCATTTAATTAATTCTAAATTCATTCTTGATCAAACTAATTAAATAATACTATTAATATATTAGAACTTATAATATATTAATAAACCACAAGTGTTATTTCTCTCATTTAGTCTATCCAACTGCATGGTGCCATGCAACCTAAATGGACCATGCCGGATCGGGTCTAGTACATACCAGAAATAGTTATGGACTTAGACACTTTATCCAACATATACGTGGTGTTTTTCGAGGCCAAAAAAATAAATACTCTATATATTACACACAAAAATAGTGTATAGTGGTAAAGGGATCGTATCCACAGAGATTGGTTCAATTTTATAACTCTATGATAATCTTGTTGTACAAATACTTGTAAAACTAAAATAAAATAAAATTGGGGGATTTTGATATTTTTATATGTTTCAAAGTAAACTAGAATTACACTCAGATTTAAACACACAATTCAACAAAAGCAAGGTTTGATATAATATCAAGGGAAATCTCCAGAAAAGTCCTAAAATTTACCCTAATTTATGAAAAAGTCCAAAACTAAAATTTGTTTACGAAAAAACATGAATTACCGGTAAAATGGCAATTTAACCAGTTTTTTCCGGTTTACCGGTTTTATTACTTACATGTTTCACTAAAGTCCGATTATTTTACCCTAATTTGCGAATAAGTCCCATAATAAAATTTACTAATGATTTGGCCCTTTTCTTCATTGAACATACATTTTATCGGTTTCATTACTAACTTAGACACCTAATCATTAAATTAGCTGATAAGATGAATATAATCGGTTATATAATGTCACATTTACTATAAAATTTGATACGCATCTCATCAGCTCATTTATAAATATGTATCTACATCAGCAATGCAACCAATAAAATGTGTGTTTCCAAGAAAAAACGGCAGAAAGAGAGTTGATTTCTGATGAGATGGATATATTCGGTTACATAAGATTAGATAGACAATTTGATATTTCTTATAAACATAAAAAATAACACAATTGTTGTTAGTTTATGTAATTATTGTAGTCTTCGTTGGATATATTTTTTGTTCCAAAAAGATATACAATACATCAGGATATCAAGTTTTATGCTAAACAAAACATTATAAACTCAACATATTGATCTCATCATCTCATTTAATGACTAGGCATCCAGGTCAGCAATGAAACCGGTAAAATGTATGTTACATAGAGAAAAGGGCCAAATCATCAGTAAATTTTATTTTGGGACTTATTCACAAATTAGGGTAAAATAATGGGACTTTAGTGAAACAAATAAGTAGTAAAACCGGTAAACCGGAAAAAAGGGATCAAATCGCCATTTTTACCAGTAATTCATGCTTTTTCGTAAAAAAAAATTAGTTTGGGACTTTTTCGTAAATTAGGGTAAAATTTTAGGACTTTTCTGGAGATTTCCCTAAAATCAATAACATAAAGATGGTTGACTTTGGACCTTCATTACTTGAACATATGGTTAAATAATCATGAGAAAACCAAGGTGCAATACATGTGTTTAAAAATCTAACATAGCTATAGCAATTTATAAGAATAACTTGCCTCAAGTCTTCTTTTATATTAAAATGGGTAGATAAGCTCAAAGCACATTTCCTAAATCAGAGTCAAAAAACTAATGAAGCATGTAATTTTGTGACAATAAATTAGCATTAGGTTTTAAGAGTCACCACATCCAAAGAGTAATCTATTGCTTTCATTACCACTATGGAGAAAATATTTTCTTAGTCTAAATGAAATGAAAACAAACATTTATTCTAGTTGTTGTTTGTTAAACTGAAGACCCATTACTTAGCCAATAATTTAACCAACAAAAATAACATTGACCTATCAATATTCATGACTAGAGATATATAAACATGAAGGAAGTTTTTATAGAACATATAATCATAGATATTCAACACAAGTTGATGGACTTCTTCAAAATAACCAAAACATTCAAGCAATTACATCCAAGTCAACCAAATATGAGTCTAGCCAAGCATGGCCAAAATGAATGAAATGCAAAGGAGTTTAATGGTACCAAACATTGTTCTAGTTGCAAGATGGAAAGACATTACACTAATCTTCTAAATCATCTAATTCTTCCAAAACTTTATTGAGAGCGAAAAATGGGGTTCTTCTCTCCAAGTCTCCCCTCCCTTTTCTTCCTAAACAAAACCAGTAAATAGGAGTAAATATTCGGATCTAAAAGTCCCTCAAAAGCATTCCACCAACCTTCCCAAAATAGAGTCAAAAAGTAAAAAATTCGGATTCTTCACAGTGCGATCCATGCAGACCATTTGTAAACCCACAAGAACCGCGTGGATTCTGGGCCATTTGGCCCATTTGATTGGCCTTTTAGATTACTCTTCTCATCCATGACCCAGCCCATTTGTGCAAGCTCTTGGTAGCCCAACTATGCCTTCCAAACTCTTCTAAGATGCTTCAATGCTCCTTTAATCTTCTATAGCTCGAATTCTCGTCCTCCCACCCGAAATTTAAGTCTGACGAGCTTCTTGCTTATATTGACACCAAGCCCAATTGAACCACTTCAAGTTCATGAAAAAATTGCAAGCCTCCAGCAGTCCCACACTCCTTCTACACCTCCAATAACAAATAGTCTTCGATAAATCCTACAAATAAGCTCAAAAGACTGGAAAGCACCCGATAAGTGAGAAAAATAACAAAAAGAGAAAATATACATGCAGATTAACTAAAATGAGATGGTTTTAACTAAAAATAAACTATGAAAAGAAGTAATAAAAACGAAACTATCAAATCACCACAAGCTTAAACCTTACTTGTCCTCAAGTCAGACAAGACAAAAATGAACTTCGGATGACTTATCCTAGAAAGAAAAAGGAATGAACATCTTAAATGGAAATTTACGACACGCCCTTAAAATAAAGACATATAATCCATTTTAAGGGATAAGAATCATTTTATGGGACGAACCTTTGTTACCTTTCTAGCAAGGGATACATGTTAATCAAGATGCAAAACGAGCATGCATACTTCAATTGTATGGTTTATGTCACATTGTTTCGTGGTCCGATCTAGCCCACTAGCCATAAGAAAGTGTCCCTCGATTAGAATCTTCCTCACTCCTCACAACTTCAACCCCATGCCAATAAATAAAACCAAGAAAAAGATAAGTCGGGCCAAAAATGGCAAGGAATGAGCTAAGTACAAAAGTTGGATAACTACAATCATCTAGAAGAGTAAGTGTTTCCACCAAAATAAGGTCTCTTTAGAGCGAAGAGTTGAGCACGCGGTGAGTAGAGGGCGCCATAGTAGTTGCCAACAAAAGATGGAATCCAACTAGAGAAACATCATCTAGAAACAAATTACATTAAGATAAAACCTAGAAAAGGGCTAAAGATCTACAAAAGCAAAACAAATGGATATAACTCCATGGCCCGACCTTTTCTTCCTTTTTAATATATATATATATATATATATATATATATATATATATATATATATATATATATATATTATTTCTATTTATTTATTTTTGGACAACAAAACCCTAAGGACACTGTTACAAAGACAAATACTTATGACATACCGAGGAAAACACTAAAAATATATAACTACATTCGCATCTTATGATTGCGATAATATCCGACTTTTCAGAAATTTTTTTGCTAGACTTTTAAAGACTAGAACCAACAAACATAAGGTGAAAATTTCACGAAAGATCCAAAATTTGACTTCTCCAAACAAATTGGATACATACGAAATTCCACGTACACAAACTAAATACTAGACTTTATTGAAATTTTTGATAACTTGATGCAAAAATTTTCGAGCGGTACTTTAAAACAATTTAATTTTTATTTACACAAAAAAACTCGAAATAGGGTAGTTCTCTCTCTCTCTCTCTCTCTCTCTCTCTCTCTCTCTCTCTCTTTAGGATCACTTTTTTGGTTTACCACAGGAGTTTTACAAGTATAGCCTGAAAATAAAAATACAAAACATCACTATATACAACTATAAGTAGAATCTAAGTCTAATCCAAACAAGAGGCCAAACGAGCACAACTACACTAAGGCTAATTCGAGATTAAGTGGGAAAAATGTCTCTAAATCATAAGATAATGAGGTATGATGTGAATTGTAGCAGTTAGACATTAAAGATATCAAAATAGCAAAATCTAGTTTTTATTCCTTTCTTTGGTGTTTGATTGCGGCTTGTGAGGAAAATTCAACTGAGGGACTAGTCGACATGAGGTTAGGTTGTCCCCCTACTTATGCCACACTTGAGATGTGTCGGTTGATATGCATAACTACCTACACTCTTTCCCCACATATATAAAAGAACAAGCAATAGCTGAAAGTCCCTAAAAGTGATTCTTATTTGTTATGTGAGTTTCCAATAGAATTTTATTTAAGGTGTGTCATGTTTTTGAAGTAAAGATGTTCGGAGATGAGAATAAAGAGATAACAAAAGTGGATGAATGTTTATGCACTAAGCTAAATTCCATGAAAAAAATAAAAAGTGAAAAAGAAGAAAATAAAATATTTTTGGAGTTTTATAAAAAAAAATGAATGCAATTTAGGGCTAAAATGCTAAGCACCTAATTAAAATGCATGAGCAATAAAAAAGAAAAGGGAATACCCCACCCCAAGCTTAGAAATAAGCATTGTCGTCAATGCTCGGGATGAGGCGAAAGTACCTAAAATAGGGGATCGGGAGGAGGATATGGGTATTTGGGGTAAGGGTAGGGGTAAGGTAGAGGTGGATAAGGGTAGGTGGGTGGAGGGTATGGATAAGGAGGAGGGTATGGGTATGGATTAATGGTTTCTTGAGGGAGAAAGAATGCACAAAGAGAGGGAAACGACAAACATGCTAATGAAGAAGAAGGGTTGCATGTCACTTAAGTTATTTGGTCAAAAAGTCAATGGAAGTCAAATTTGGTCAATGAATCCACACAGACAGCTTCTGGAGTACACGCGGACCATTTGTAGTACACGCGAACAATGCATCGGGTAAATGCGGACCGCGTGAGAAGTTCTGTAAAGATGCTATCTTGAAAAAATGATGCGGACAACCTGGGTGCGTACACATGGACCATTTGTTTATGCACGTGGACAATCCTTAGACCACACGCGGTTCACGTGCGTCTTGCTGAAACATTTCAATTTTCTCCCTTTTGACCAAAACGAATATCGAGGCTCAAATTTCAACAATATTTTGCTTCAAGAAGGAAGAAGAAGATGTGTGAAATGCAAAAAGAATTTATCTAAAACATTTATTCAGAATTAGAAAACATGAAAACATTAAGTTTTCAAAAAATGCATTTCTTTAATGTATTTGGTGAGACGCCCTTCCCTTTCGATTTCAGTATATCGGGGCATCCAAATGGATGACATCTTGGACATTTGAATCAAAACCTTCATAGAACGTCTTCAATTGATATCCATTAGCCTTGAAAACTTGCTCCGTGTCGACATTTTTTAATTTCCACACCTCTATTAGGAATCTTTTCTTGTATTTGACTTTCTTTTTACGAGAAAACCATATTGGAATTAGACCTTTGATAATAGAAATCATCCAACCATATTCTATCTAGTACTTGTTCAGTATGTTGACAAACTCTTCCCTATTTAACATGGTGGTTGAGTAGGTGACCGGTTGGGCGTCTTCTTTCTCAGGATACATATCTTGTGCTTGTTCTACCACTGGATTTAGTTTCTCAATGGTATTGGGTGGATGAATCTCTCCTGCGTTAACCACCAACACTTCCTCTATAATTTGATTGACAAGTTTCTCAATTTCTTATTTCTCCTAGACAACTTCTTCTACTTCTACTTATTCTATATGTTGAATTAGGAAAAGAAGCATATTGGCTAGCAACACTCGAAGGAGACTAATCCACAACAACACCAAGGTGCACACGTTCTTTACCTTAAACTTTTCATAATTACTTATTTTCTCCTCGAATACATCATTAACTTAACCAATGGAGGGGCGTTAGCTAGACTCACACCTACCCGTAGCTAACGTTTTCTAAAAAAACAACATACTGTTAAGGATCCTTCAGATTGAAGATCCTGAAACATAAGGATCCTCAAGGTAGAAGACCCTGAAACACAAGGATTTTGACACGTGAAGATCCTAGCGCCATAATACATAACAAACTCATATATATTTAACAATGTAATCTTTAGAATTTCATATACACAAGCTAGAGACTAATCATCTCTCCTATGCTGAAGGGTACTTAATCCCCTTTAAGGTTTAAAGAGCTAATTACCTCTTTCACACGAACTAAGGTTTATACACCTCGCTTGGACGCATGATATCTAACTGTGGGATACCGGTAAGGGGATCATTTCACGATCCAGTGGCTTGGCAGCCCTCTTATCTCTGAACATAAGTTTAGATCCTTAAGGTTTATAACATTTTCATGTTATCCGAAAATCAAGATCCTACCCCGGTGATTACTTAATTTGTAAAATATTTTCATATTATCAAACAGTTAGGATCTTTCCCCAGGAATAACAGAAGGTCTATAACATCTTCATGTTCTCACATATTGGGAATTTTGTCACACCCTCGAACTGGGCGGTGGAAACATCCAAGAGTTTGTGTGACTATCAATTGAATTATCATCACAATGAATATACATGAATCACAACACGATCATTGCCAAACATTACATATTACAACCATCATTGTTCACATCAAGTACATTGTTTAATTGTTTAATATTAAATATTTAAAACATAAATTGTACGAGAGTTGTCATTTCTCAAAATAAAATTCCAAAAATACTCTTGAAGGTTCTTTGACTTATTGGTTACCTGAGAATACAAGTTATTTAAAAAAATGATCAACATATATAATGTTGGTGAGTTCATAAGCAAGTTTGATTAAAACTTTATATTGATGGTATATCCTTGAAAATCTGTTATTTTCTATAAAAGTTTGTTTACGTCGTGATGTGATGATCTAATATATGTGAGTATATGTAATTTCAAAACATATGTAAATGAATGAATCCCAAAAGTTTTCCATGTTTTGTATTTGAAGTGTGTAAAAGAATGAGAATGATGATATTTCCTGGAAAATCCGATATTTTCCAATCTATAATAGTTTTGTAACTATTGTATTATCGTATGAATTGTTTTGTATTGCCACAATATATAAGAATTTGATTTCCCCTAAAATGTATAAGTGGTAATGGATCTCTATGTGAGTCGTTATAACCATCCATGATAAGTGACTAATTCGCATGTCTAGGCATATTTCCAAACGCCGGTTTTGATCAAGATTTTGTCACCATAGACTGGCCGAGTCTAACTGTAGCGAACAACTCAGTTGTGGGGGAGTCACCCCCATATAGATCTATACAGAAGCTCTCACTCTCCCTCCTGGAGACTCTGATTAAAACTACAGGCTACGGCCAAACACTTAATGGTGTCGACCGATAATTCTCACTAAACCCCAATGGTTTCCTCATGAATATGTTGAATGTTAAACATAGTTTTATTTACTAACACTTGATGATAATTTAATGTGAAAGACACATCCCAAACAAACATAAATAAGGACAGTTGCGGTCCATTAAACACTTAAGTTATTTAAGGCTTTATGGCATGCAAACGGACACGTTGAAGCCCATTAAGCATACAATGATTCTCTCCCGGCAAAAATTAACATGCAATTGGGCCACTAAGGCCCATTAACATGTAAAAATTATTTTAGGCCCATTGAGCATGTCATTGGTCACTAAGTCCCAGTACTCTCTGATAATCGCATTCAATAACCGAGAATTACCCAAGATGCATTACTGCCCCACATCTCAATAATCACTCGACCCATAAGGGTTAGAAAACCATGAACCATCGGATCCCCGATCTGAATCCCACTATATCCATTCCGGGACGACTGAGAGACCCATTCTCAATCTCAGAGCAACTCTCACGAGTTCTCCCCTTGCAACAGCATACACATGTTGAACAAGCTCAAACACCCTAAGGTTGGGAAAACCTGATACGCTGATAATATCCTCAAACATTCCCCAGGATAAGCCACTAATACATACCCCATACCCTGATCAAAATCACACTGAGAGTTCAAGACTCTCTCCCTGCATCCTTTCCGAGCCTCTTGTCTCTACACCTGCAGAATTCCCTTCGCAACTTCAGCAGGCATCCAAACCGGATGAGCTCCTATTCCACTGCCACAAACATGCGGCTCAAAAACCATACTCGAATCACTCTAATCATAACTATGCTCTACCCCTTTCACTTTCGTGAACTTGCACTCCCTCTCGGAGTTAAACCTCACTCTTTCTTCCTTTACCAAGGAATCCACTCGACCACATTGTAACTCCAAAAAGTGCCACGGTGCTCGACCAACGCTACACCACCCTTTCATAGCGTATCCGCTATCCATCCAACACACATACTCTGACTCTCATCGCAGGGACTCTCAAGCCCATGCACCATCTCAACTCACCAAGATCACTACTCGGGGCCAGACCTTCTAATGCAAACACACTGCGACATACCCAATCCATATCCTCAAACTGATCCAACAATACGTGCAGAGTCTTTGTCACACCCCCAAACCAGAACGGCGGAAACTTTCAGGGGCGGAGGACATCATATTCAATATCATAACAGTTCATAGAAAGGAAAGTACACACCACCATATATATTAAAGTTTCCAAGATGTTTACATAATTGTATTCATTACATGTTCAAAAGATAAATACATAAACGTCTTTCAAAATAAGTAATTAACGCCAGCACGTTAATCCCAAAAGTTGACTTCCAAACCTGCGTAACGGTTCCCTGAGAATACAAGTTATTTCAAAGAGAAAGTGTCAACAATTAAGTTGGTGAGTTCGTAAGTGGTTTAGAAAAATTAAATGCCATTCCAAAATGCGTGTATTTTTTCCAGAAAATGCAGTAATTCAAATGTAAAGAGTTATGACTCGTTGTGTTGAAAATGAATGTATTAGATCCAGAAAATCCCATATTTTCCTAATGGTTGTGATATGAATTGTTGTGTTTTCCAAGAAAATCCCTTATTTTCTTATAAAAGTATGAAATGCATATGAATGTTCGTGTTATAAGTTGTAAATAATTGCACCAGGAAAATCCCTTATTTTCCTATTGTTTGTTTGGTTTGTATACAGGAAGAACCCTTATTTTCCTAACATAACCGGCAGTCTCTAAGACCGCAAATCGCAAGAAAACGATGTTCTTAAAAGTTTTGTCATACTTTTATATAATAAAGCTATACGAAGATCGCATTTGTTAGATGAAGAATAGCTTTAACAGTTACTCGTTCATAAAAACATAATACCATAATAACTGTATATCCGATGAGTTTTATAACCATACTAAACATAATATGCCTGTAACGACGTTCTTCAGACGTCGCAGCGTTATGACAACTATCACCCCAAAGGACGGACTGTAGCTAACAGTCAGGGCGCGGGATCATGACTTCCCGTATAGATCTATACACATTTGACACGTTCTCCGAACAGGAGACTCTACTATTGACAGGACTTGCAGCATTAATTTCTAATAAGGAAAAGTAACGTTTGAAGATAGACACGTCTCATGGATTCTCAACTAAACCTGTATTAAAGTGATAGTTTTTGTATGCAAAGTTTATCCTTTTTCACAATGTTTGACAAAGCATAAATCATAAGTTTATAGAATGTATAAAACGACATAACAATGAAAGGTACATTGAAATCATTATATACTTTTCATAAGTCTAATGCACACAAAGTATTACAAGATTTTTCCATAATAGTAATGAATTCCAAGTGATTTATTCGGTAAAACAAGCGAAGTGAAACTTTATAGAATACACGATAATAACCGTATGTTTACTTGTATTCCCCCCTAAAAGAGTATAAAAGCATTTAAAATGTATTTAAAGTGTGTTTGAAAGGGGTATGAACTCACTTGAAAGTTTGAAGATAGTAAGATGGAAAACCGGGCAGAGTTTCGTCTCGGGAAATGGATTTTCCTCGGGATTCTCGGGATTTCTCGGGAGTAAAATCGACCTTTGGGACTTGCACAAAATGACCAGGGCTTCGGGGTAGTGCGAGCACGGAAAACGAGGCAAAACGCAAGAAAAGAGAGAGAGAGAATGAGCAATTTTTTCCGGGAACCCTTGCATCCCTTTTATAGGGGGCTGGAACCGCCTTGGTACGCGGGGCGTGCACGTACGTCACGCATGACCGAGTCCTTGACTGCCTCGCACTTCGGACGGGACGGGGGGTAGGCTCGCATAGGGGCGACGTGGACGATCCGAGGTCGTGGCCTCGAGTACGCTGGGCGTACTCGCGTGACTCAGACTTCGGATAATACCAAATTTTTGAATAAAAATATATATTAATTATTTATCAAACTTCAAAAATTCATATCTCTTTCATACGAAGTTCGTTTTCGACGTTCTGTATATCCATGCGTAGGTGAGACTATGATCTACAACTTTCGTTTAGATTCCGTCGGCAAATTCCGAAATTATTTTTATTATTTATTTATTAAAATGACGTGATTAAGGAATTTCTTTAAAAATTCATAACTTTTTCATACGATGTCCGATTTGAGCGTTCTTTTTATACACGTTTGTAGTTTAACGATATCTATGACTTTCATTTAGACACCTAAGGTCAGAAAGTGTTTTATTGAAACTTTGTATTTTTATGTAACTTCGTATCGCCGTTTTTTGTCGGAAAACTTAGAATGGTCATAACTTCTTCATTATAACTCGGATTTTTGTGTTATTTATATGTTTGGAAACCTTAAGACGATACCTACCACATAGTGTATTCCAAACAGAGCTTTTGAATACTTCATTTTTCGATGATATTCTAATCCCTTTTTCAAAGCTGTTACAAGACTCGATCTTTGATGACTTGAAATGACGGGTTGTTACATCATCCCCCCGTTAGAGGGAATTTCGTCCCAAAATTTTAATACAAAAGAAAAGTATTAGGGGCTGAGGAAGAGGTGTGGATACTTCTGTTGCATTTAATCTTCTCGTTCCCATGTGAACTCAGGTCCCCTCTTAGCATTCCATCGGACCTTTACTATTGGAATGCGGCTCTGTTTAGTTCGTTTAACTTCCCTATCCATGATCTCAACGGGTTCTTCCACAAAGTTAATATTTTCATTTAGTTCGATCTCATCGAGTGGAATTACAAGTGTTTCGTCGGACAAACACTTCTTCAGGTTTGATACGTGGAATACTGGATGTACTTTGTTAAGCTCGGTTGGAAGTTGGAGTTTGTAGGCCACTGGACCAACTCTTGAAATGATTTCGAAGGGTCCAATGTACCTAGGATTTAGCTTCCCATGTTTTCCAAAGCGTATCATGCCCTTCCAGGGTGAGACCTTCAGTAGTACACGATCCCCAATCTGAAATTCCAAGGGTTTACGTCTTTTGTCGGCATAGCTCTTTTGCCTATCCCTCGAGGATTTTAGTCGTTCTCGTATTTGCACGATCTTTTCAGTTGTTTCTCTGATGATCTCTGGACCAGTGAGGGTGTTATTAGGGACTAGACCTTTTGCTAATTGTGTGTCGCCCACTTCCGTCCAACACAGAGGTGATCTGCACTTACGGCCGTAAAGGGCTTCAAATGGAGCAGTATTGATACTAGTATGATAACTATTGTTATAAGAGAACTCGACCAAAGGTAAGTGAACATCCCATGCCTTACAAAAGTCGATTACACATGCTCGCAACATGTCTTCCAAGGTTTGGATCGTCCTTTCACTCTGTCCGTCAGTTTGGGGGTGATAGGCTGTACTCATGTCCAATCTTGTTCCCAAGTTTGCAATGATTGCCAGAACCTGGACGTGAATCTATTGTCTCTGTCCGAGATGATAGACATTGGCACTCCATGGAGTCGTACGATCTCTCGGATGTAGATTCTCGATAGCTTTTCCATTTTATCAATTTCCTTGATCGGTAGGAAATGAGCGGACTTGGTTAATCTATCGACGATTACCCAAATAGTATCTTGGCCACCCTGAGTTTTGGGCAGTTTCGTTATGAAGTCCATGGAAATCTGCTCCCATTTCCACTCAGGAATTACAGGTTGTTGTAGTAGCCCTGAGGGTTTCTGGTGTTCTATTTTTATCTTGGCGCAAGTCAAACACTTGCTCACATATGTAGCAATCTCTGCTTTCATGTTTGGCCACCAGTAGAGTTGCTTGAGATCTTGATACATCTTGTCTGACCCGTGGTGTACGGAGTATGGAGTCTTGTGTGCCTCGCTCATAACTACCTCTCTAAATCCACCAAACTTGGGTGTCCATATTCGGTTCATGAGGTAGCGTGCTCCGTCACTCTTGATTTCTAAGTTCTTGTCCATTCCCCTAAGGGTCTCACCTGTCACGTTTTCGGGTTTCAAGGTCTCTATTTGAGCTTCCGTCACTCTTGTGCTGACAGGTGCGAATGGATCGACATGGCTAATGACTTCACTCTTCAGCCAGAGTACTCCTTATGACTAAGGGCATCTGCCACGACGTTTGCCTTTCCTGGATGATAGTGAATCTCACATTCGTAGTCGTTGAGAAATTCGACCCAACGTCGTTGTCTCATGTTCAACTCCTTCTGGTCGAAGATGTGTTGTAGGCTCTTGTGGTCTGTAAAGATAGTGCACTTGGTACCATATAGGTAGTGTCTCCAGATTTTAAGAGTGAAGACCACCACCCCAAGTTCTAAATCATGAGTGGTGTAGTTCACCTCATGCGTTTTTAGTTGTCGTGAGGCATATGCAATAACCTTTCCCCTCTGCATTAGTACACAGCCCAGCCCTTGCTTCGAAGCGTCGCAATACACCACAAAATCTTCGGTCCCTTCTGGAAGAGAAAGGATGGGCGCACTGCAAAGGGCCTATTTCAAAGTCTGAAATGCAGCATCTTGCTTTTCTCCCCAATTGTAGGTCACACCTTTCTGGGTTAAGGCGGTAAGAGGCTTTGCGATGCTGGAGAAATTCTGAATGAACCTTCGATAATAACCAACAAGACCTAGAAATTGACAAATTTCTGTTGGTGTAGTTGGTGCAGACCAGTTTTTGATAGCCTTGATTTTGATGGATCAACGTGGATTCCTTCCTTGCTGACCACGTGACTGAGGAAGTCCACCTTTCTAATCCAAAACTCACATTTTGAGAATTTTGCATACAGTCTCTCGGTCCGTAACGTCACTAAGACTTGACTCAGATGTTGACTATGCTCTTCTTTATTCTTTGAATAAATGAGTATGTCGTCTATGAATACTATCACAAATTTATCCAAGAATGGACGACATACCCAATTCATTAGATCCATGAATACGGCCGGGGCATTGGTTAGTCCGAACGGCATCACTACGAACTCGTAATGTCCGTATCTCGTTCGGAAGACCGTCTTGGGAACATTACTCTCCAAGACTCGCAGCTGGTGATATCCCGACCTCAGATCGATCTTGGAGAAGTAGTTGGCTCCTTGGAGTTGGTTGAATAAGTCATCGATTCGGGGTAGGGGTATCGGTTCTTGATGGTAAGTTTGTTGAGTTCTCGGTAGTCGATGCACATTCTGAATGATCCATCCTTCTTTTTCACGAACAACACGGGTGCTCCCCATGGCAAGAAGCTTGGCCTAATGAATCCTTTTCCAAGTAGCTCATTCAGTTGGCTGGATAGCTCTTGCATCTCTATCGAGGCTAATCGATAGGGTGCTTTGGCTACTGGGGTAGCCCCGGGAAGCAGATCGATCCTGAACTCAACTTGTCTCGCGGGAGGTATTCCCGGAAGGTCCTCGGAAAAAACGTCAGGAAAATCGCATACGTCGGGCACATTCTAGAGGTCCTGGACTTCGCGTTTCACATCTACAACATGTGCCAAAAACGCGTGACACTCCTTGCGTAGGAATTTCTGAGCTTGGATACTTGAGATGATACGAAGAGTGGTACTGGGTTTGTCGCCCAAGACAATGAAAGTTTCGCCGGTTGGCAGATTAAGGCGAACGGCCTTATCGTAAAACAAAATGTCCGCATGATGAGAACTCAGCCAATCCATGCCAACAATGACATCGAAACTCTTAATCGAGAATGGCATGAGGCTGATTGAAAAGGGATTATCGTTAAATGTTAGGGTGCAGTTTAAGTATATCTCCTTAGTGCCTTTGGTTTTCCCGTTGGCCATTTCTACTATGAATGGTTCACTTAATGGTTGTGGTATTGATTTTAGCAGGCCTTTAAAGTCGTGACTCACAAAACTCCTTTCTGCTCCACTATCAAACAAAATGCATGCATACGAGTTATCGAGAAGAAACGTACCCGTAACAACAGTATGGTACGCAATGGCTTCATCTTGTCCCATTGCGAAAACTCAGCCCCTTCCACCAGTATTCCGGTTGTTTGCCTTTGGGCAGTCCCTACGGTAGTGCCCCGTGTCTCCGCACTCAAAGCAGGCGTGACTTACCCCAGTATTAGTAGTGGGGACGGATGGTTGGGTTGGCTCTTTGCAATAGCGGGTTGTATGTCCCTTCTTATTGCACTTAGTGCATTGAAGATCATGACAAGGACCGTGGTGGTGGAAGTTGCATCGGTTGCACTTAGGAAGTTTCCCATTATATGAGCTTGTGGGGGCAGGGTTGGCAGGTACAATCATAACGTGGGTCGCTATTACTTGTTGTTTCTTGGGGTTTTCCTGGAGGGTTTGTCCCCTCCTTTTGTTCCAAGGCCTACTCTGGCCCTGAGCCTCCTTAGATGGATTTGCGGTTGTTGCAATGGTACCCTGTTTTACTCCGTGGTCGATAAGTCGCTGAGCCAGGCGTTTAGCGCTGTTGTAGGTAACAGGGCTGGAAGCTAGGACATGTCCTTGAATCTAGGGTGACAACCCCCAAATGTACCTTTCAACCTTCTTTGATTCTGGGTTGACCATGGTAGGGCGCAATGCAGCGAGGTCGTTGAACCTAGCTGTGTAGGCGACTAGGTCAGACCCAGTCATTTTCAGATTCCAGAGCTCCTGCTCAAGCTTTTGCACTTCTCCCCTTGGGTAGTATTCTTCCAGTAGTAGAACCTTCAGATCCTCCCAACTCATGGCATTGGCGACAGTGAGCATCACCGAATTCACATGGCTTTTCCACCAAGTGAGGGCTCGATCTATGAAAGTGCAAGCAGCGAACTTGACTTTGCTTGCTTCCAGGCATGAGCAGATCTCGAAGACCATTTCGGTCTTCTCGAACCATTGCATTAGTGCAATGACTCCCCCAATTCCATTAAAAGTTTTTGGCTTAGCGTTAGAGAACTCCTTGTAAGTACATTCTCTTACTTGGCCATGACCAGTGCCATGATTTGAATGATTCGTGCTGCTTCCTGCCCCTCCATTTCCGTGGGAGTTTTATCTGCGAGAGGGCTGCAACTACTGCTGCTGTGATAGTAGCCTTGACCATGGCTGGATCATAAGTTGGTGGTGGAGGTGGTGGTGGTGCCGTGCCCGGTTTGGGCCTTAGGTTTGGACGAGGAGGCATCGTGCTGCCAAAAGAAAATGAAAGATTTATAAGTTTTGGTAGTTCAGAGTTGAATGATATTGAGTTAACTTCTAATAGTTCTAAGAAATTGGGTTTGACCGTCACAAGGTTTTGAGCTTGAAAATAAAGTTTGAATAGATGTACCTATGAATTGAACGAACTACGCATGATTAACAACAAGAAAAGGGATATACCCTTATATATATATTAAACATATAGTTGTGTTACAGCGGGGTCTAGACAAAAGTTCTTGACCTTTCTAAAGGCCTCCGATTACAGAACAATTTAAAGAAAATAATACTTTTATCCGAAGTCCTAATTTATAACAAAATTTGAGAGTCGGGCAAGTACTACTTGCAGCGCGGTTTGCGTTTGGAGCTCGACTCTGTGTCGGACTGCTTCGACTCCATGAGGCGCCTATCAAACGCAACTCGTTGTTCCCTTAATTCTGCGAAGGCTGCATTTGCTTGTGCTTGAAATGCTTTGGCGCGAATGTGGATGTCGTTCTGCAACATCTCTAGGCGGTTGATATTGGCCGTGTGGATTTGTACTTCCACATTGACCTCTCGGATTCGGTTGGCTTGCACTCCGGATTGATAGCACTGGTTGGCGAGTTTGCCAACCATGACCGAAAATGCTCGGTCGGCTGATCCCCCGCCTCTGACGTCATAGAAGTCTTGGCACATGGCGTAGGGAGGGTGTAAGCTTTGTTGTTGGCTCCAATGATGGAGGTGACTTCCCCACACAGGAGTGGGTCCTTGGAAGTTCCTCACGTGAATGGGAGGTTGTGGGATTGGTGGATTGATAATATTTGGCTCCGAATCTATGCCAGAGTCATCCTCTTCCTCCAACTCTATAGGCTCTTCGTCTTCTTCAGGATCTTCTTCGATCCATCCTCCATTACCTTGGTTGGGGTAGTAGGGGTCATTGGGGTGATGGAATCCCGCCATTTAGACTGTACTAGAATAGGGTTAAAAATTTACTATAAGCTAGAGCACATGAAACTTACCCTTAAGTTTAATGGTTGATGGCAATACAAAAACTCCCTTAGTATTATGTAATGATGTGCTTTTGGTAAGTTTTAAAATCATTGTCCACTACAGACACTCCTTGCCATACGTTAGTCGGCTCTCGGACAAATATAGTTTATCAGGCTATATTCTTCCCAGTTCCGATTACATGTCCCAAGGCGTACCTGTACTGCACAACTTATTTATAATACTTATAGAGTTATTCAATATGAAACTGTTATTAGTATGAAATGAGAGCATGCTTACCTTAAAACTAAATAAATTTAATTTCATAAGTATGACTCTTCTCAGAGTGTTTTTGCCCAGTTGATTTTATAGTTGTATACCAGAAAGAAATGGTTTTGATATACTTAATTCCCTATAAACAAAGCTCTAATACCAATCTGTCACACCCCCAAACCAGAACGGCGGAAACATTCGGGGGCGGAGGATGTCATATTCAATATCATAATAGTTCATAGAAATGAATGTACACACCACCATATATATTAAAGTTTCCAAGATGTTTACATAATTGTATTCATTACATGTTCAAAAGATAAATACATAAACATCTTTGAAAAGAAGTAATTAACGCCAGCGCGATAATCCCAAAAGTTGACTTCCAAACCTGCTTAACGGTTCCCTGAGAATACAAGTTATTTCAAAGAGAAAGTGTCAACAATTAAGTTGGTGAGTTCGTAAGTGGTTTAGAAAAATTAAATGTCATTCCAAAATGGGTGTATGTTTTCCAGAAAATGCAGTAATTCAAATGTAAAGAGTTATGACTCGTTGTATTGAAAATGAATGTATTAGATCCAGAAAATCTCATATTTTCCTAATGGTTGTGATATATGAATTGTTGTGTTTTCCAAGAAAATCCCTTATTTTCTTATAAAAGTATGAAATGCATATGAATGTTCGTGTTATAAGTTGTAAATAATTGCACCAGGAAAATCCCTTATTTTCCTATTGTTTGTTTGGTTTGTATACAGGAAGAACCCTTATTTTCCTAACGTAACTGGCAGTCTCTAAGACCGAAAATCGCAAGAAAACGATGTTCTTAAAAGTTGTGGCATAGTTTTATATAATAAAGCTATACGAAGATCGCATTTGTTAGATGAAGAATAGTTTTTACAGTTACTCGTTCATAAAAGCATAATACCTTAATAATTGTATATCCGATGAGTTTTATAACCATACTAAACATAATATGCTTGTAACAACGTTCTTCAGGTGTCGCAGCGTTATGACAACTGTCACCCCAAAGGACGGACTGTAGCTAACAGTCAGGGCGCGGGATCATGACTTCCCGTATAGATCTATACACATTTGACACGTTCTTCGAACGGGAGACTGGTTATAGACAGGACTTGCAGCATTACTTTCTAATAAAGAAAAGTAACGTTTGAAGATATACATGTCTCATGGATTCTCAACTAAACCTGTATTAAAGTGATAGTTTTTGTATACAAAGTTTATCCTTTTTCACAATGTTTGACAAAGCATAAATCATAAGTTTATAGAATGTATAAAACGACTTAACAATGAAAGGTACTTTGAAATCATTATATACTTTGCATAAGTCTAATGCACACAAAGTATGACAAGAGTTTTCCATAATAGTAATGAGTTCCAAGTGATTTATTCGGTAAAACAAGCGAAGTGAAACTTTATAAAATACACGATAATAACCGTATGTTTACTTGTATTCCCCCCTAAAAGAGTATAAAAGCATTTAAAATGTATTTAAAGTGTGTTTGAAAGGCGTATGAACGCACTTGAAAGTTTCAAGATAGCAAGATGGAAACCCGGGTAGAGTTTCGTCTCGGGAAATGGATTTTCCTCGGGATTCTCGGGATTTCTCGGGAGTAAAATCGACCTTCGGGACTTGCACAAAATGACCAGGGCTTTGGGGTAGTGCGAGCACGGAAAACGAGGCAAAATGCAAGAAAAGAGAGAGAGAATGAGCAATTTTTTCCGGGAACCCTTGCATCCCTTTTATAGGGGGCTGGAACCGCCTCGGTATGCGGGGCGTACGCTCGTACACAGGGCATACGCGTACGTCACGCATGACCGAGTCCTCGACTGCCTCGCACTTCGGACGGGACGGGGGGTAGGCTCGCATAGGGGCGACGTGGATGATCCGAGGCCGTGGCCTCGAGTACGCTGGGCGTACTCGTGTACGCTGGGCATATTCGCGTGACTCAGACTTCGGATAATACCGAATTGTTGAATAAAAATATATATTAATTATTTATCAAACTTCAAAAATTCATATCTCCTTCATACGAACTCCATTTTTGACGATCTTTATATCCACGCGTAGGTGAGACTATGATCTACAACTTTCGTTTAGATTCCGTCGGCAAATTCCGAAATTACTTTTATTATTTATTTATTAAAATGATGTGATTAAGGAATTTATTTAAAAATTCATAACTTTTTGATACGATGTCCGATTTGAGCGTTCTTTTTATGCACGTTTGTAGTTTAACGATATCTATGACTTTCATTTAGACACCTAAGGTCAGAAAGTGTTTTATTGAAACTTTGCATTTTTATGTAACTTCGTATCGCCGTTTGATGACTTGAAATGATGGGTTGTTACAGTCTTCAACATGACTGGACCGTCTTACCAGGCCTTCAGCCCATTCTAGACCGCTCAACTAGCATTCATCATTCGAAGCTATCACCCCCGGAAATCCTCCCATGTATACCGTTCTAGCCCTCTAGGGGGGTTCCGAACTCTAGTTCCATCATACATACTCGATCCCGGCCTGCTCCCAGGCCTCTACAGTTAAATGCCCTAGGTCTGTATCCCGCCCTGCATGCCCGACACTCGCTCCTATCAGCCTATACTCTGGGCTGACAGAACACTGCTGAATCCTAACAGCTAAGCACTCTAAAATACTCCTCAATCACCTAGAGAGTTCTCCAATTCTCCCCCACTTATAGCACTGATTAACAACCACCGGTCACCATCACCGACCTTCCAGAACAACCCTGTACAAAGAAACACTTACACACGGACTGCTTCCCACAAGCATAAACAACCTTAACGAGATCTCACATCAACATTGATTAACCCGCTAGAAAGAAACTCAAACTATCTCTAACCACTCCTCGGAAAGTCGATGCTACCCGACCTTCAACCCAATGTCGCATCTCCACTAATAACCCTCACGAATGATAACCAACAAAAGCACAAAACACCAAACTATAACCATACCAAACCCTCAGGGAACAACGGATACCAAGATGAAAACCCGAAACACAAATCCATAACCATGCCAAACCCTCAAGGAACAACGGATACCAAGACGAAAACCCGAAACACAAATCCATAACCATGCCAAACCCTCAAGGAACAACGGATACCAAGACGAAAACCCGAAACACAAATCCATAACTATAACCTCAACCCGCAAACGGAGAATATCGCATCAAAAACCATACAAAGATACCAGCACAAACAATACACCACAATAATCACAAGATAACATGACATCAAGAAAGAAACATACCCGCAGCTGCATCCGGTACTGCTCTGACCTCCTTTGCCGCAAGCTAATAAGCACGACCCTGATCCCTTGGAGGCTGCGCTCCACCCTGACCTTCTCCTGAAATCCTCAAAGTGGCCGGTGCAGGAGCCTGCACCGGTCCCGCGGAAAACTGTGGACAGTTGACCCTCATATGTCCAACCTGACGACAATGATAGCAAATCCTCAAATCCCGAACCGGTGCTGACCGCCGACAATCCCTCGCATAGTGCTCCTCCTTTCCGCACTTGCGGCATGCACCACCGGACCTGCAAACTCCGGTGTGACTCCTCCCACACTTCCCACAAGTGTGGCTGCTCAGATCCCCCATCCTGGAATCAATGGTCTTAGACCGTTTCGTTGCCTGCTCCGACTGAACCGGAGCTTGCGTCAGCTCACGCAACTGCAACTCAATCTCTAACTCACGCCGCTTGGCGGCCTCCTGCAACTCCAACAATGTCCCGCACCTCTGTGTGGACACAAACTGTCTGATGTCTCTCTTTAGCATACTCAGATATCAGGACATCTGAGCTTGCTCCGAAGCGAACTCAGGGCAAAATATCGCCCTCTCAGTGAACATCCTGGTGAGCTCAGTCACCGACTCCGAATCCTGCTTCAGCTCGAGGAACTCCTGAGCCAACCTCTCCCTCTCTACCTGCGGAACATAACGAGTACTGAGCATCTCTCTGAACTGATCCCATGAAATCCCAGCCCTCTGCGCATCCGAATATGACCCCGTGGTCAACCTCCACTAATCCTTTGCCCCGAGCCTCAACAGGTTCAGAGCACACCTCACCCTCTGATCAGCAGGGCATGAACACATGAAGAAACACCCCTCCACGTCCGATAACCATCTCATAGCAACAATCGGGTTCTGAACTCCATCGAAGGTGGGAGGCTCCGTATTATCGAAGTCCTGATACTGAAAATCGCTATCAGCTCCTCCCCCTACCGCTGCTATAGCCAGTGTAGCTGCCGCAGTAGCCGTCTCCGTGAGAGCCGCATAGCGCTCATCAAAATACTCAACCATGGCGGTCTTGATCGACCCAAACAACTCCGACAAATCAGCCCGGAACAATGCAACAACCTCATCATGCAGGATCTTGCGAATCCTTGCATCCAAATCGCACGAGCTCATCTGACCAATAATCTTGGGTGGTACTGACCCGTCCGCAACTCCTCCTCATGTACCCGATCCTGACCCGGATCCGCTTCCAGCATGCCTCGAAATCTCCATACTGAAAATATACCAGAAAACCTCAGACTCTTCCCACTATCCCGGGAACCAACTCTCAACCCAACCCTAGAGGTCATGGTTTCCCTAATACGCATATGGGTCCTATGCTTTCAGTAGTACGGGCCCATACTACCTTCCACACCTACCCATATTTGTATGAAGTACTACCACAACACCCTAGAGAAATATGCATAACAACGCTCAACCCTCGCCACTAGAGGAACACTGAGAATCTCCCATAAGGGACCCTAGTCTACAAGCATCACAATCAGGCAACATTAACATGAATTCCTGAAGATCCCTAGCCTAACTCTAGCATGCTGTTCTATCAAAGCTCAATAAAACAAATGTCATGAATGGTAATTTGGGGTTACTTACTGGCTCCGGCTGATCGTACCTCCGCGTCCTCCTTTACTTAATTTAAAAAAAAACCATTTTATTTCCTCTTTTTAAAACCCTCCTCGATTTGAGACTGGAGTCACACGAGTGTTCCTCCAATTCACTCAAACCAAGCTCTGATACCAACTTGTAACGACCAAAATTTCGAAACAATTAAAACTTTTCAAAACAATCCATTTTAATAATGTTGTTACAAAAAGGTTTTCAATACATTATTTAACAGAGTATTTTCCCAGGTCCATTTCATAAAACACCAACGCGAGGAATGGTACGACCACGCCTTTGCCTTGCCACAGACTCCTGAGAACCTGAAAACATAAAAACCACAACTATAAGCCCGAAAGCTTAGTGAGATACCCCCAAAATACCAACCACATATATGCCCTTCCAGGCCACAACCTGCCGGTCCAAAACATATCGCCTTCCGGCCCATAGCGTAATGCCTTCCGGCCCATAACACATTGCCTTCCGGCCCATAACATATTGCCTTCCGGCCCATAACATATCGCCTTCCGACCTGCAACGTAAAATCATATATATCATGACTAGACATAGAACAACCATGCATACCGGGTTACACTCCAGACCAGACAACCATACACATAACATGTAATTATATAACAGTTCGCAGTTAGCAAATCGATAAACAGATCACATAACATATCATTACCCTAACCAAGATACCAGCCTAGCCGATCACTAGCATAACATCACCCTAGGACTCAGCCAACATAATAACTATGCACACACGCCTTTCAAGGCCATGACCTTCCGGTCCACATCGCATTGCCTTCCGGCCCGCAACATGTAATGCCTTCCGGCCCATAACGTAACGCCTTCCGGCCCATATCCCGCAATATCATACAACAGACAATTACCCGGATTTCCATCCGATAAAAGGGTTGGCCTTGGTGCCTTAAACCCAATAGATGTAGTGAGGATAAGTCACCTCGAAACTGCCGACTGAACAGATAACCCAAGCTGCTCCGATCACTGATACGATCTCCACCACTGGACAGCCACCAATGCACTGAACTCAAAACCATAATCAATAATTACCAGAATACCCCTGGAAACCACTGGTCAACCCTTGGTCAAAGACTGGGTCAAGGTCAACCCCTGACTGACCCTACTCGTCGAGTCAACCCTATGACTCGCAGAGTTCCCAACTCAAAACTTCACTCAATCTGCGACCTAACTCGCCGAGTCACCCCGAGACTCGCCGAGTCCAACAATTCCGACTCCACTCGCACACAACTCACCGAGTCATCCCTTGACTCACCGATTCTTCGACTCAACCAGAAAATATTAGGACTCTTCGACAAGACTCGCCGAGTCCAAGAAAAGACTCGCCGAGTCTAAGGCTATCTTCAACCTACTCGCCGAGTTGTTCATCCAACTCGTCGAGTTCCAACTCATCTTCAAGAAACTCGTCGAGTCCACCCTTGTGACTCACCGAGTACCACCGGTCTGAATCCATACAGAATCATCCCAGACCATGCAATTGATCCAAAACATAGATCTAGCCTCCTACAACCAATTCATCATGTAAAGTAGCAAACTTTACGTGAATCCATGAAGATCTAGGCATTATACACATTAGGGCTAAGGTTTGGGACAAGATAGCTTCACTACATACTCAATCACAGGGACTTTCAGGCATTCCAACCCTTCTCTATTCCAGATCTGAGGTACCAACCTCAGATCTAACCTCTAGACTCCAAAATACTAATAGATGTGATCTCAACATCCCCAAAGGTGAAGAATCTAGCCAATAGCAGCTCAAGAACGAGATTTTACCTTCAAAGAATGCCCAAATCTGCAGGGAAACTCGAATCCAAGCAAAGCCCCTTGCTCCACACCTTCAAACTTCCAAACTTTCTTCAACAATTACTTCTCCAAGCTCCAATCCACTCAACAATGGTGCTTCTCCACGATTTTAGGGTTTCAGGGACTCAAAGGGGTGATAAGAGGCTAGGGAGGAAACATAATGCTCTTTATATAGGTCTCAACCCCGAGAATTAGGGTTTTGTCCACACAACGCCTACTCGCCGAGTCCATCTCATTGACTCGCCGAGTCGGCTATTTAACACGCGACCAAGTCGCGACTCTACTCGCCGAGTCCATCCATGGACTCGCCAAGTCACTCTTTCCCAAATTACACTTTTAGCCCTTCCACTCAACTCTTGCTATTTCGGGATGTTACATGATCCTTATAAACCCGAAAAATGTCTATTTTTGCCATTATCTTTGTTTTCTTGACAAATATGACCCTTAGCGAGATTTTTGCTTTAAATGTTTATATCTTAAACATTTAAGTATTTCTAACTTGATAATATGATGTATAAGGTGGTACATGGATTATTACTCATTATTTCTTAAAATGTCGAAATGAGTTTACATCTAGCATATTTTCACAAGGTAATAGATCTACACATTTACTTGTATTTTATCATCAAAAATCATGTAAAAACCGAAAACAACGGTTATGAACTCGCCTTGGGGTTTGTTGTTTCGGTTTTCAAGGAGAAGTGATTGTGTTTTCTGCCCTATCAAGCCTTCTTGATTAGATTTCGATCTTAAGAAGTTTCCAAGAGTGTGATCAGGAATAAAGCTATATAAGAAGGAGTATTTAATGTTAAATTGAGAGGAGATGTTTGGGTTTGATAGCAACTTACCAAAGATTGAAAATACTTGATGAAGATCCTTGAAACACAAGCAAAACATGGGATGTTCCTAGTTACATGTTTCACGTATTGCATTGTTATCCTTTAAACTACAATGATGCTTCATGGCTTGGATAATTTACCCATTTCTCTTTTTTTACGGATGGGCCGAGAATTGAATTAAGGTGGGAGGAGATGAATTATTTTGGCCCAATCTTGATCTGTACTCGAAATCATGAGGCCCATAGAAAACATTTTCGGCCCATTGTTTTCTTGATCTTTACTCGAAATCATGAGGCCCATGGAAAAACGATTATCCTAAGGAGGGATTTCCCATGTATAATCTAAGATCCTTATCTTTAGGGATCCTTGTCCTTATAGATCTCTTTGTTAAGGATCCTCATCAATCCTCATTGGTAAAGAGCCTCGTTATCTACAGTGAACCGAAGTTCTCTTCTAAGATGAGATTTATCCTCAGCAAATTTCAAGACTTACAAAGAAAAAACTTTGAGATATTCAGGTTCCATATATCCTTATTCTCAAAGGAATTTAGATAATGTTTAAGGATCCTAAAATTTTCAGGATCATTACTGAGTTATGAACTTTCATCACTTCGGAGTCATTTGCTATTTTAAATTGATATGTTTAAAGAAGTTTTAAAGCATCTTGAAAACTCTTTAGAGTTAAAAGTTAATCATCCAACTTCTAAAGAAACTTTTAGATTACTTAACAAAGTCAGCTCTTGTTTGTTTAACTGATTCAATCTTTATCAAACCGTTTTGTCTTAAAAATTATTCATTGTTTTTAGGATCCTAACTACGCAAGGATCTTAGTATCGTGTTTTGTAGGAAGCATAGAAAGATAAAGGAAATATCAACCATTATATTCGAAATAAAAAGGCTTATAGACTTACAAGAGTTATGTGTTCACATCAAAAGATTATGCTACCCTAATCACCTTAATGGCCTGGACCTTAGCCTGGTCATCATCGACCTTCTTCTCTTCCCCATGTCATCCACAGTATAAGATCCTGGCTGGCGGTAGCAGACTTGCCAATGCCTTGTGTCAACCAAACACGTCCCAAGAACCTGCATTTTTAAGATCCTCCACAAGACAGATCTTGGCCTCCCAAACGGCTAATGCAGCACTAACCTTCACATCAGAGATCACTTCCTCCATCCCGTGTACGTGCTCGTCCTCTCTCTCGGCCTTCTCCTTGTTGAGCAGCTCCACCCTCCTCAGAAGATCCTCATTGGTCGCCTTCCACATCTTCTACTAAACCTGAAGGGCGTGTTCAGCCCTCTCTGCCTAAATCCTTTAATGGGCGGAAACATGATCAGAGACCTATGATAGAGATGTACTCAATTATAAAAAAAAAACAAAATGAAAAATGAAGCGAGAGTAAAATCAAGACTTACACCCTAGGAGAAGGAAACAATCTTCTGGAGCGCTTCCTCAGCTCCAAGGCTCTAGAAAGATAAACCTGTAGATTCAGCATTTTTCCTTTTCTGGGATCCCGGATTCTTCACTGTCAAGTCCACGGTTGATATTTTAGGAGGAAAAGAATGAACTCTTCTCCTTCTTCACCACCAGGTGATCTCCTGACATGGTCGTATCAAGATCAGCAAGAGCGATGCGGGCACTCGAGAGAGTGACTTTGGATCCTGTATATCACAAAAGCTTATTATGGATCTTTATAACAAGCAAAAAGAATTAAGGGTCCTTACCTATTGACATGAGGTCTGTAACAGCCCGGAATTTCAGGTATTGTTTTAAAACTATTTTTGGGGACATTTTAGGAAGGGACTCGGCGAGTTGGTGCCTGACTCGCCGAGTAGGACCACAGACTTGGTCGCAGATTCGCGACTAGACTCGACGAGTCCATTAGGGACTCGGGGAGTTGACGCTGTTTAGCAGAAACCCTAGCCGTTTGGTTTTGGATCGTTTATAACGCCTCTTAGGCCGTCATTGTTCGTTTTTGCTTACTGAGAAGAACCCTAGAACGATTGTGTGCGTCTGGAACAAGGATTGAAGACCATTGTTGGGTTTGGAAGAGTTGTGTGCAAGGAAGAGGAAGGTTTAGCTAAAGGAACAGCAAGAGAATCACGTTCTGAGGATTGGGGACACAGAAAGTGCATCAATCAGGTAATATCTCGGATTTCGTTCTTCTGTGATTGATGTGTATATGAAGTTAGGGTTTATAGAACCCATTTGATGATTAGAGGGATTATTATGTTGTTACCCAAGTGTTTATACCCCAGTAATACGATGTTTAGAGGTCCAGATAGTCCCATGAGTGTGTATTTCGGGACCATACGTGTTTCAGGAAGCAGTTGATCGACTGCATGGCATGGACTCACCGAGTCGGATGAGCAGACTCGGCGAGTAGCTTGAAGATTCACTGGGAATCGCCGAGTTGTTCTTCAGACTCGGCGAGTGGAGTCGGGGTGGCCCCGCGATTCTTCCACGAGGACCTCGTCGAGTCGCGAGGGATACTCGACGAGTAGAAGGGGAACAACAGGGAAATTTGGGGAGGACGTCTAGACTCGCCGAGTCGCCTTTGCACTCGACGAGTCCGGTCAAGTTGACCGTTGACCAAAGTTGACCTGCATGTAATTTCGTAGGGTCAGTTGTCTTGTTTGATAAGATTATTAATAATGGTATATGGTATTATAGGGAGACTGCAGATCGGCGGACCGAGTGCGAGTGGTTTCAAGAGTTTATAGTTTACATACTACGAGGTGAGTCTTCTCACTATACTGCACCCGGAAGGGTTTGACTGTGTGACCGGAAGGTCGGATATGTTATGTGTTTTATATGTGCTATAATTGAAAGGAATAGTTGCTATGCATGTTATGTATGTTTCTATGGGCCGAAAGGCAATGTATTATGTGACAGGAAGGTCAGGTATGATATATGATATATGTGATATATGTGTTAGAGTAAATGTATTATGTGTTATATATGTTCATGGTCCGGTAGGCAATCATGTTATGGGCCGGAAGGCAATTATCTTATGGGCCGGAAGGCAATTATCTTATGGGCCGGAAGGGGATTATCATATGGGCCGGAAGGCATTGTACTGTGGACCGGAAGGTCCGGGCCTGGAAAGGCGTATATGTGTAAGTGGTATACTGGGGAACTCACTAAGCATTTATGCTTACAAGTTGTTGTATGTGTTTCAGGTACTAGCGAGGACCGTGGGATGGCACCGGCATGATGCATACACACTGCTGCTATTTGAGATCTTGGGGATTTTACATATGTATTTGTTTTGAAACGTGAAATAAACATTATTGGTTGAATGAACTCACTTTATTTAAAATGAAAAATTTATTTGAAAATTTGAGTTGTTACAATTGGTATCAGAGCCTTGGTTTGAGGGATTCGGGTGTACCTTCGGGTGTAACTGAACTCAAACCGAGGATTTGAGGAAAAATCTTTTAAAAATAATAAATACATAAAATTTTATAAATGGTAAAGTGGTAAATAAGAAAGACGCAGTGTGTACGATCAGCCAGCGCCCGAACGGTAAAGATCCCCAGAATACCTTACAATGTTATGTTATGCGCTGAATTATGAATTGTTATGCATGCTAGAAGACTAGGTATACATGATAGGACTAGAATGGTCTGTTTTGTGATGCCTTAGTCTAGGGAGATTGCTTGTATGAGATATTCGGTAGCGTGCAGGTAGATAGTGCATACGAGGAGTAGAGTACTCACTATTCGGGGTTTGGGGAGGAAGATTTGGGACGAATACTAACACGGTGTGGGCGGTGGTATTGGGCCCGCACTACCGAAGACACCGGGTCGGTGGAAGACCCAAGTAAGAATCCCTGGATATCGGAGACTGAGTAGGGTTGCGTTATTGAGTACAATTGTACTTGATGGAGTCTCTGATAATTTTATGTTGTATTTCAGAGACATCATGGTTACGACACGCCATGTAGCGAGTTCGAGCAATATGAGTGACAAGGAGATTCGTCAGATGATTCAGGAGGAGGTAGCTGCGGCGGTTCGGGCTGAGATCCCGGAGATGTTTGGGTCCATTAAGACCACCCTGATGGAGGAGTTTGAGGAGCGGTACGCAGCACTGACTGAAGCTGTAGTCGCTGCTGCTACCGCAACTGTGGCCGCTGCTAGGCCGCAAGGGGGTGATTCGTTGCTATTCCGGGAATTCAGCAACACGAAACCCCCTGAGTTCGATGGGACGCAGGATCCGATTGCGGCGATGAGGTGGATCGCCGACATTGAGGGGTGCTTCTATACTTGCTCATGCCCGGAGCACTTGAGGGTACGGTTCGCCTTGAACAACCTCCGTCTGGGGGCGAAGGATTGGTGGAAGTTCGTGACGGCGAACTTCACTCAGGCGGAGATTTCAGCGGTGACATGGGAGAGGTTTACTGAGATGTTCAGGGACGAGTACGTTCCCCCAGTGGAGAGGGAACGATTGATCCAGGAGTTCTTGACCCTTAAGCAGGGTACTGATTCCGTTGCGGTTGTTACACGGAAGTTTCATGAGAGGGCGATGTTCTGCCCCGAGCTGGTGTCTACAGAGCAGTCACGGATGAGCCGGTACTTGGGCGTGTTGAGGAGGGATATCCGGGAGTTTGTGTCAAACTCCACCTATCGTACTTTCACTGAGCTTCAAGCGAATGCCAGGAAGCACGAGATCGAGTTGGAGACCCAGGCCAGGGAGGAGGCCGAGTCTCGGCAGGTGGACCGGCGACTGGCTCAGTCTCAGCCGGCAGCCAAGCGGTTCAAGTCCGCTAATTCGAGGACGGGAGGTTCGAAGGGCCGCACTTGCAGAAAGTGCGGCAAGAGTCATGAGGGGGCGTGTAGAGCGGGTGGTTGCTACAAGTGTGGCAAGGAAGGACACATTGCCAGGGATTGTCCTAAGGGGTTTATGGTTTGCTTTCATTGCAACCAGACAGGCCATCGGAAGGCCGAGTGCCCGCATCTTCGTCAGGGATCTACACCTACTACCAGGACTACCGAGACACGACCGGCGAAGGTCGAGGCCCCGAGGGCTCGCGGGAGAGCCTTTCAGCTGACTGCAGAGGAGGTCCGCGCTGCACCCGATGTTGTGGCAGGTATACTGTAATTCGCGTATTTTTTTAAAGTTGAAATGTTATGCTTATGTTAATATATGTGTAGGTACTTTTATTGTGAACTCTATGCCTGCTCTTGTGTTATTTGATTCGGGTGCGAGTAGATCCTTTGTATCTTTAGCTTTTAGTCAGCATATCAGCATTAGTCGTGAGCCGTTAAGTCGGCCTCTGAGCGTTTCTATTGCGGCCGAGAGGGTGATTTATGCTACGGAGGTTCTTCGGGGATGCGTGTTAGAGATTTTTGGGGTTGCGTTCCCGATTGACCTAATTCCTATTGCGATGGGTGATGTCTGTGTCATCGTGGGCATGGACTGGTTGAGCCAATTCAGCGTCGTCATCGACTGTGAGCGCCAGCTGGTGACTATACAAGACCCTAGTGGGGGAGTTCTTACGGTGTACGGCGAGAGTACCCGTTCGGGATTAGCTTTTTGTTCGGCCGCTAGGGCGAGGCAATGTCTACAGCAGGGATGTAAAGGTTTTGTGGCGTATGTGATGGATACGCGGGAGGCTTCCGAGAGACCGAGGACAGTGGAGGAGGTTCCAGTGGTGCGCGAGTTTCCAGATGTTTTTCCCGAGGATTTGCCGGGAGTACCTCCTGCGAGGCAAGTAGATTTTGGTATCGATCTGGTTCCGGGGGCTGCACCTATTGCGAAGGTGCCTTATCGTCTTGCACCTCCAGAGATGCAAGAGTTGTCCTCGCAACTCCAGGAGTTGCTGGGGAAGGGATTTATTCGGCCGAGTAGCTCGCCGTGGGGAGCACCGATTCTATTCGTCAAGAAGAAGGATGGTTCACACCGGATGTGTATTGATTACCGGGAGTTGAACAAGGTGACGGTCAAGAACCGCTATCCGTTACCGAGGATCGATGATCTATTCGATCAGTTGCAAGGGGCATCTTGGTTTTCCAAGATCGATCTGAGATCAGAGTACCATCAGGTAAGAGTGCGGGATGAGGACGTCCAGAAGACAGCATTCAGGATGCGGTATGGGCATTACGAGTTTGTGGTGATGCCTTTTGGGCTCACCAATGCCCCGGCAGTGTTCATGGACCTCATGAACAGGGTATGCAGGCCGATGCTGGATCGGTCTGTGATTGTATTTATTGACGACATCCTAGTATATTCGCGAACTAGAGAGCAACATGAGAGTCATTTGAGGGAGGTCCTTGAGGTACTGAGGTCGGAGAAGCTATATGCAAAATTCTCCAAATGTGACTTCTGGTTGCAGGAGGTCCAATTTCTTGGACATGTTGTTAATCAGGCAGGGATATTGGTCGATCCGGCCAAGGTGGAAGCAGTGATGAGTTGGGAGGCACCGAAGTCACCTTCCGAGATCAGGAGTTTCCTTGGGTTGGCGGGGTACTATCGGAGGTTTATTAGGGACTTCTCCAAGATCGCAGTACCGCTCACCAGGTTGACCCGGAAGGGTGTTACATTCTCATGGGGACCCGAGCAGCAGATTTCCTTCGAGACACTTCGGCAGAGATTGTGCGAAGCCCCGGTGTTAGCTCTCGCGGAAGGGATGGAGGATTTTGTCGTATATTGCGACGCATCGATTTCGGGATTGGGTGCGGTGTTGATGCAAAGAGGTCATGTGATAGCTTATGCGTCGAGACAGCTGAAGCCTCATGAGGCGAGATATCCCACACATGATTTAGAGTTGGGGGCAGTGGTGTTCGCTCTCAAGATATGGCGTCACTACCTGTACGGGGATCGTTGTACTGTATACACGGACCATAAGAGTTTGAAGTATTTGATGGATCAACCCAACCTAAATATGCGTCAGAGGAGATGGTTGGACGTGGTTAAGGATTATGACTGTGAGATCCTATACCACCCAGGCAAGGCTAATGTGGTAGCCAATGCATTGAGTTGTAGAGCGGAGAGCACTCCATTGCGAGACGTATGTTTGAGACTGACAGTGATGACCCCGATATTGGATGCTATTTGTGGGGCGCAGGCCGAGGCTGTGAGATCCGAAATGCAGAAGAAAGAGAGAGTCGTTGGGTTAATTTCAGAGTTCATTAAGGATGGACGAGGACTTTTGACGTTTCAGGGTCGGATTTGGGTACCATTCGTGGGCGGTACGCGTACTATTTTGATGGAGGAGGCTCATAGATCGAAATTCTCGATCCATCCCGGTGCTACGAAGATGTATTTGGACTTGAGGAAGGAATATTGGTGGCCTTGTATGAAGAGAGACGTCGCATCGTTCGTTGAGAGGTGTTTGACTTGCCGTAGGGTTAAAGTCGAGCACCAGAGACCGCATGGTAAGTTGCAGCCCTTGGAGATTCCTGAGTGGAAGTGGGAGTAGATTACTATGGATTTCATCACCAAATTGCCAAGAACTGCTAGGGGAGTCGATGTTATTTGGGTGATTGTGGATAGATTGACGAAGAGTGCACACTTCCTTGCCATTAGCGAGAGTTCATCAGCGGAGAAGTTGGCGGAGTTATACGTGAGAGAGGTAGTATCTCGGCATGGAGTGCCGATCTCGATTGTTTCAGACCGTGATGTACGTTTCACTTCCAGGTTCTGGAAGAAATTTCATGAGGAGCTGGGTACTAAACTGCATTTTAGTACCGCATACCATCCCCAGACCGACGGGTAGAGCGAGCGGACGATTTAGACATTGGAGGACATGCTTCGAGCGTGTGTGTTAGACTTCGGGGGTAGCTGGGATGCGTATTTACCCTTGGCAAAGTTTTCCTACAACAACAGCCATCATTCGAGCATTGGTATGCCACCTTTTGAGTTGTTGTATGGTAGGAGGTGTCGGACCCCCATTTGCTGGGGAGAGGTGGGTCCGAGAGTGATGGGCAGTACAGAGATCGTACTCTAGACGACAGAGCAGATTCAGTAGGTTAGGCAGAGGTTATTGACCGCCCAAAGCCGACAGAAGAGTTATGCGGACAGACGCCGGTCCGAGCTGGAATTTCAGGTTGGCGACTTCGTTCTTCTGAAGATTTCTCCTTGGAAGGGAGTGATCCGGTTCAGAAAGAGGGGCAAGTTGGGGCCCCGGTTCATAGGTCCATTTCGTGTAATTGCAAGGGTAGGTCGGGTAGCTTATCGGTTGGAGTTGCTAGCAGAGTTGGGACAGATTCACAATACCTTTCACGTATCACAGTTGAGGAAGTGTATAGCCGATGAATCGGAGGTGGTTCCGTTAGAGGATATTCAGGTGGATGCGAGCCTGAATTACGCTAAGAGACCAGTAGCTATTAGGGATCGGAAGATCAAGGTTCTGTGGAACAAGGAGGTACCTCTGGTGTTGGTTCAGTGGCAACACCGGAAGGGATCGGAGATGACTTGGGAGCCGAAGCGTGAAATACGGGAGCAACATCCGGAGTTATTCGCAGAGTGAGACTTCGAGGGCGAAGTCTAGTTCTAGTGGGGGAGAGTTGTAACATCCCGGAATTTCAGGTATTGTTTTAAAACTATTTTTGGGGACATTTTAGGAAGGGACTCGGCGAGTTGGTGCCTGACTCGCCGAGTAGGACCACAGACTTGGTCGCAGATTCGCGATTGGACTCGACGAGTCCATTAGGGACTCGGCGAGTCCACGCTGTTCAGCAGAAACCCTAGCCGTTTGGTTTTGGATCGTTTATAACGCCTCTTAGGCCGTCATTATTCGTTTTTTCTTACTGAGAAGAACCCTAGAATGATTGTGTGCGTCTGGAACAAGGATTGAAGACCATTGTTGGGTTTGGAAGAGTTGTGTGCAAGGAAGAGGAAGGTTTAGCTAAAGGAACAGCAAGAGAATCACGTTCTGAGGATTGGGGACACAGAAAGTGCATCAATCAGGTAATATCTCGGATTTCGTTCTTCTGTGATTGATGTGTATATGAAGTTAGGGTTTATAGAACCCATTTGATGATTAGAGGGATTATTATGTTGTTACCCAAGTGTTTATACCCTAGTAATAGGATGTTTAGAGGTCCAGATAGTCCCATGAGTGTGTATTTCGGGACCATACGTGTTTCAAGAAGCAGTTGATCGACTGCATGGCATGGACTCGCCGAGTCGGATGAGCAGACTCGGCGAGTAGCTTGAAGATTCACTGGGACTCGCCGAGTTGTTCTTCAGACTCGGCGAGTGGAGTCGGGGTGGCCCCGCGATTCTTCCACGAGGACCTCGTCGAGTCGAGAGGGATACTCGACGAGTAGAAGGGGAACAACAGGGAAATTTGGGGAGGACGTCTAGACTCGCCGAGTCGCCTTTGCACTCGACGAGTCCGGTCAAGTTGACCATTGACCAGAGTTGACCTGCATGTAATTTTGTAGGGTCAGTTGTCTTGTTTGATAAGATTATTAATAAGGGTATATGGTATTATAGGGAGACTGCAGATCGGCGGACCGAGTGCGAGTGGTTTCAAGAGTTTATAGTTTACATACTACGAGGTGAGTCTTCTCACTATACTGCACCCGAAAGGGTTTGACTGTGTGACCGGAAGGTCGGATATGTTATGTGTTTTATATGTGCTATAATTGAAAGGAATAGTTGCTATGCATGCTATGTATGTTTCTATGGGCCGGAAGGCAATGTATTATGTGACAGGAAGGTCAGGTATGATATATGATATATGTGATATATGTGTTAGAGTAAATGTATTATGTGTTATATATGTTTATGGGCCGGAAGGCAATCATGTTATGGGCCGGAAGGCAATTATCTTATGGGCCGGAAGGCAATTATCTTATGGGCCGGAAGGCAATTATCTTATGGGCCGGAAGGCGATTATCATATGGGCCGGAAGGCATTGTACTGTGGACCGGAAGGTCCGGGCCTGGAAAGGCGTATATGTGTAAGTGGTATACTGGGGAACTCACTAAGAATTTATGCTTACAAGTTGTTGTATGTGTTTCAGGTACTAGCGAGGACCGTGGGAAGGCGCCGGCATGATGCATACACACTGCTGCTATTTGAGATCTTAGGAATTTTACATATGTATTTGTTTTGAAACGTGAAATAAACATTATTGGTTGAATGAACTCAATTTATTTAAAATGAAAAATTTATTTGAAAATTTGAGTTGTTACAAGGTCAATGGTGGAAGAAGTTTCCTGTAAGGTACTTTAATCAAATTAGAAGGATCTCTAGACTAATAACTTCTCAATCTTCTCTTCAGAATCTTCAGCAATGGGAACAGGCTCCACGAATTTGAAAGCTACAAAGAAACAAACAAAATAAGAATAAGATTTTGGGATCACGAGTAAAAACATTGAAATACTACCCTTCTTAACCCAATTTGTGGGTAAGTGATTGTCATTGGGAACAAAGTCACGTCTCACAAAGAGATATCTTCCTTTCCAAGCTCCATCATTGTGCTTGGTTTTGAAGACTAGAGGGGATCTGAGAGTTTTGACCTTGAGGAGGAAACGAAAATTCCTAAAGGTTGTGAGGTCATACACGCATGCCAGTTCGGAAAGGCTTATTTCGAGGCCTTTTGAATGGTTTTCCTTGTCGATCCAATATAGGATCCTCTAGAAAACTGGCATGGCCTAGATATACGAAATCCCGATCACCCTAAATAATTTGGAGAGGATCTCGAGGAAAGGTTATCTCAAGCCTAAGGAGAAAGGGTACTCCACAAAACACACCCAAGTGGGAGAAACGAAATCAGGCTAAATGAGAGGATCGAAGGTTATGAAAACAGCTTTAGGAGGAAAGGCTTCATTGAGTCTTAGAGACTCAATATCATCAAAAAAAAAAAAAAAAGAACATGTCTCCTCATAAGAGAGGATCCCTTGGTCGATAAAATAATTGTATGGGACGACCAAAATGCTTTTACGGGAAACAACCATCTTTCGACCCATGGTAGAAAGAATAAAAGCTTGGAAGAAAAAAATATAATTACCTTCTAAGTCATAGGATAGTACGAGAAAAAAAGTACCGGTAGAAGATTGTAGAACTAATTTTACTGTTAACAACTAGAAAATTATACGTTGGATTTCAAATTACCTAGTTCTTAAGTGACAAAAATGGAAATGACTTTCCTCTATCCTTTTATCTATTTAATTTAAGTTATTCCTTTAACATTTTGGAAATTAAGTCTTACATTTTCAAGAATTACATTTAATATTCAGGATTCTCAAATGTCCAGGATCCTCAGCTACCTCAGGATCCTGATTATCACCGTAAACGGTCATTTTTTTATTCGTAACTAGCACATGTGCACAAGTATTCAAGGGAAGACCAATTCTCAAAGAATAATCATCTCCACTATGCTCAAGAGCCAAAATACTTGGTCAAATAACGTTTGTGATGCTGGTCACAGAGGATCCCGAAAATATCGGACATCTTGTTGGCTAGTTTAGACTATAAATGAACACTTGTATTTTGCTCACAATACATTGTTTTTTACAAGAAGCTTACACTAAAAGATTAATCACTTGTTCATACTCATATATTCTCTGTAAACATCTTTTTACATTAATAAAATCATCAGTTCAGGTGATCATTATCACCTCCCAAGGTTTTGTACCGGAGATCCTAGCAAGGATCAAGGGCTTTCCTTGTAAACCATTGTGGCAAGTTCTTTTATCATTTGCTATTACACAATATGAACATCACAGCCTCTCATTTAATTTGGTTGATTAGTACTTGTGTAGTGTTTGACCAAAATGGTGTTTGATATAAGTTGAATAGGATGGAACTGCTGCCAACATATGTTGTGACAAGCAACAAATAGGTCCGGAAACAGCTTGGTTAGGAAGCCTATAATTTTTAATGGCCTTAAAAGAAAGATATACCTCTTTGAGATGAGAATTATGAGGAATGGCTTCTCGCCTTTCATCATACAATTGTTGAAGTGTCAGATCCTAGAATTGTGGACTCAATATATCGTTAGGCTTCCTTTTCATGGAAAACATCCGAAATTCCTACCATAACAATCCAGTCAATTCAATTACATTACTTCTTCTAGAGTAGATATTGTATACAACATACAATCAATCTTTTCTCATGGTGTCAGTACCATCATGCTTTCCAAATAATCCTCGAATGATTAGGTGGATCAGAACAATCCAAAGACCAGGAGCAACAGACTTCTTAAACTTTTTGGCCTTGAATTCACCACTACCCAATTTAATTAAGAAAAGTTTAAAACTCTTCACACATGGGTTCTTGAACATGAAAACACTTGGGGTTTTCTGGAATACCAATAGCTTTGAGAAAAGTGTTCTTGTGCAGAGGAACAATCCTGTTGTTCACGATTTTAACTTCAAGTACGTCATTCTCGATCTTGATTCTCTCATGAGCTTTACAAAGAATACGAAGAGGAAGTTTACGGTATGGGATTTTGGTGATTAGAAGTACAATGGGATGTTGAAAGATAAACTCAGTCATGATGCAGATTGATTTATCATAATCCATGGTATCCAGTGAAAAAAGTTGGGTTGTTTCCCTCAGGATAGGGTTAGTGGATAATGATGAGGCATAATACTTTGAATATTTCTTCTTGGTTGTGTTGGATTAGGTGTCCAGGTTCATAACTATTTCTGGAATGTACTTGACCCCGTTGGCATGGTCCATTTGGGTTGCATGGCATTGCAATACCAGGATAGACTAAATGAGAGAAATAACACTAAAGGTTTATTAATATATTATGAGTTATAATATATTAATAACATTATTTAATTAGTATTGATCAAGAATTAATTTAGAATTAATTAAGTGATCAAAAAGAGATTAATTAAATATATAAGGTTGATTGTGTAAATCATCTGTTCTTCTATAGTTGGGCTAATGATCCATGGTTTGTATGGATTGGGTTAAAACCTATAAGGTGCTCCATGGATAGTCCATGGAGGTTACAAACCCATGGATCACAGAATATGAAAACCCATTACCATTATGGTTTACATGGTGTAACCCTACTTGTGACACAACTATATAAAGACCCCGTGTTAACAAAAATCGGGTACTAGAAGCAAGAAAAGAGGGCTAGCCGATTTTGAGGTGTAAGTGAACTTCTCTCAAAATTATTCTAAGTGTTGTGGTATTGTGTGAGACATTTTATGCATCACACTTGAGGTGCTAGGCTCGTAAGGTTCTCAAGGAATCCAAACAATTAAAAGGTATGTTCTTCTACTAGCATTTATATTTTAAAGTTCCCCTTGCCATGCTAGTTAAGTTAAGAACCATGGAAACTTATTTTTGCATGTATCTTAGTAAAACATATATCCAAGGTTTCTAGGGTTGCATGTACACCATAGGAGTGTTAGAATGCTCAAAACCCTTCAGTGGTATCAGAAGCTAGGCTTGTTTACTTGATACTTGATGCAAACTTGTTGAAAAAACTCAAAAAACCACTATCTGCTAAGTGAACTCGTTGAGTTCATGGGTGGACTCGACGAGTCCATGTGATAATTCATCCTACTCGTTGAGTAGGTTCATGCACTTGAGGATTAGGAGCCCATGATTTCATATTTTCGAGTTTTTCTCCTGGAAATGAACTAGAAACATTACCCTAAACTGTTTTGGTGTTATAAAACTTGTTTTAGATGGTGTAATGGTTAAGCTACTCCATTTGCAATGGCTAATATCAAAATTTCAAGTTTTGTATGGTTTATTTATGATTCTTGAAATTGTTGATATGGAAATTCATGAACTTATGAGTTTAGAAGATCATAGGAATTATTTGTAACTTTCTTGGTAGTTTAATTCTTGATCTTGATGTGTTTTAATGTAATTTACAATTTTTCCACAAGTTATGGATTACCAAAAGTCATACTTTTTAAAGTCCACTATGAAACACATAGGTTATATAAAATGAAAAGCCTCTCATTTTAATAAATCATTAACTCATAAATTATGAAAGATGAAAAGCTTTGAAAGTTACAAAACTTGTCCTCAGGGTTTGGAACATGTAAAGTCACTTTATAAACTTTATTTCCAACCCCTAGAATTTTAAAAGTTAAAATTCAGCCCTTATACTTTATAACATTATATATATATATATATATATATATATATATATATATATATACATATATATATATATATATATATATATATATATATATATATATAAATAAAAGTCATTTTACCATTAGTAGGCCTCATTCACCAAGCCGGTCTATAAGGGGGGTATAAGGTTGTTGCCCATAAAATGGAAGCTTAATTGGTGTCCACTCTCACCCATCGCTTCCTTGACTAGTGTAGGGTCGTTAGTCGAATGTGTATGATAATGAATTTAACTCCTCATTTAAAGTATGATGAATGTAAAGTAACTAAATGTTTTAAAAAAATCCCAATCTTATTTACTTTAGGAAGATGTGAATAAGGTGCTAACCCATGAAATTACACTTTTCACTTTGCTTAAAGTCGTTAGTGGGGCGTGTGTGGTTAACCAGCACACTAACTTAGAATTTACAAGGAAGGAAAAGGGTGACTTAAGGTTTATCATAGGTTGGTGGAACGCGTGTGGTTAACTGGCACATCGATTGAGTGATAAACATTAAGGGTACCAAGTAATTTGCATGGTTACTTCACACCTTGTTTTGTGATCCTCGGCATCCTAGTCATAAAACTTGAAAGGCACATTCGAGATTGAAACATGCCATTGAAAAGTTCAATGAATCTCAAAGAATCTAGGAGTTTCAAAACCAATTAAAACCTAATAATTCATTTCATTTTTCATGGTGGAAATTGGTGAATCATCATTCACCTACCTTTAAATATTTTATAGCTTGGATTACGACATCCCTCTTCTAAGTTATAAAATATTGTGTTGGGTCCTAGCCTTAATATTACATTTGGGTGTTTTATTAAGGACTATCTTTATATCTAATCTAAGCTTCTCTTTCTTCTTTTTTTTTTCAGATGTCTTCAAAACAATGTTACTTTTGGCTCAAACCGTACCGGCTCATTCTCTCTCATGAACCTTTGTAGGGGAGTCATCTTTAATGTTTCCAACTTTATGGATTGGATCTGGAATAATAGGATGGTCAATTCTTACGAGAACAAGGAATATGTCCTCGACAAGGAGCTTAAGGAACTTGATGAGTTGTCTGATAGTCCTGAGGAGATCACTGAATTCCGGACTCATCAGAGAGATGCCACTAAAGTGGCATGTATCATGTTGTCCACAATGACACCCAAGCTCCAAAAGACCTATGAGGACTATTACCCTTTTGAGATGCACTAGGACTTGATGGACCGCTACCATCAAAATGCTAGCCAAGAGAGGTATGATATCATCTGCTCCATGATAACAAACCGGATGAAGGATGGTGAACCCATCACTGGCCACTTGCAGAAAATCCAAGGTATGTGGATCGGTTGCTAAAGCTAAATGTGAACTTCCCCGAGGAGTTGGCAATTGATATCATTTTGCACTCCTTACCTTCTTGTTTTGATCAATTTCGAATGACATACCACATGAACAATGAGGAAGTTACACTCATCAAACTTCAAGGACTCTTGAAGACCGCCAAAAGTGGTCTTAAGGGTAAGTCAGTTGTTACCACACCTATTCCTACCGCAGCCCCTATCTTGGCAATCGGTCAAGGCAAAGGGAAGAAGAGGAAGAGCCTTTCGAAGGGTACCAAGGGAAAGTCCCTTGCTGGCTCCTCTTCAAGTGGAACCAAGAAAGGTTCCGTTACTCCTTCTACTAACCCTAAAGAGGCTGAATGCTTCTAATGCAAAGAAAAGTCGGACTGGAAGCGAAACTACCCAAAAATCTGCAAGATGTGAAGGATGGGAAAGTGAAACCCAACTATGTAGGCATTTACACTATATTGTGTAATAACTCACCCCATTCTAATTCTTGGGTCCTTGATACCGGTTGTGGTATTCATATTTGTTGTTATTTGCAGGGACTAAGAAGAAGTGAGAATGTGGAGCATGGGAGATAAGCTTAATCATGGGGAATAGGATAGCATCACATGTCACCAAGATTGGAGTTTATACTTTGTTGCTAAGTAGTGGGTTAAAATTAGATTTGAATAACTGATGTTCCTCATCTGAAATGGCGAGAAATATTATTTCTTTTCATGTTTTGTACAAACAAGGGTTTACCTTTTCTTTTGATAATGAATATGGTAATATTAATGCTTTCTTTAATAATGTTGTTTATTTTAAAGCATTACCTTGTGATGGTGTGTATGAAGTTGTGTCTGTTGTAGATAACCTAGGAAACAATGTGTTGTGTATTAATTCTTCCACTAACTTGGATAAAGCATTATTGTGGCATTGTCGTCATGGACATGTAAGATAGAAACGCATAGGCCAACTACAAAAGGATGGACTCTTGGAGTCATTTGACCTAAATTCGGATGGTAGATGTGAATCTTTTCTACTTGGAAAAATAACAAAATCACCCTTCACTGGTTCTTGTGCTAGGGGTGAAGGTTTGTTGGATCTGGTACACACTGATGTGTGTAGACCCTTCAGAACTGCCACAAGGGATGATAACCGCTTCTATGTAACTTTTACTGATGATTTTAGTAGATATGTGTATGTGTACTTGCTCAAGCATATGTTAGAAACTTTTGAAAAGTTCAAAGAGTTTAAGCAGTAAGTGGAGAATCAATTGGAAAGGAACATTAAGATGCTTCAATCCAATTAAGGTGGTGAGTATCTTAGTACAAAGTTCCTTGACTATCTTAAGGAATGTGGGATTGTCTCACAATTGACACCTCCCAAGACACCACAACTTAATGGTGTGGCTGAGAGGCATAGTCGAACCTTGTTGGACATGGTTCATTCCATGACGAGTTTAGCTTCGGTACCAATCTCATTTGGGGGGTATGTCGGAGAGACTGGCGCTCAAATTCTTAATCTAGTCCCTACTAAAAAGGTTGCCAAAACACCCCATGAGATGTGGATCGGAAAAGTTCCTAATCTGGACCACATCAAGATATGGGATTGCGAGGCTTTCGTGAGGTGCGAGACTCACGATAAACTCGAACCTCAAAGTGAGAGGTGTATTTTCATCGGCTACCCACATAAATCCTTCGGTTACCTCTTCTACAGACTTAGTGATAATATGGTCTTTGTAGGAAGGAGGGGAGTCTTTCACGAGAGAGAGTTTATAAGCCAAGGAAACAGTGAGAGGCAAATTGACCTTGAAGAAATTCAAGAGTCAAGTGGTGAAGGAACCTCAAACCCTAGCAATCAACTTGAGGAGGAAACTCCTGTTGATCCGATTGACGAGTCTGGACCTCTAAGGCGTTCCACGAGAGTTAGGAATGCACCTGAGCATTACTATGGTTTCCATATTACTGTGGAAGATGATACACTTATCAGTGATAACACATTGATAGGTCTGGATGAACCTAATAGCTACACAGAAGCCATGGCAGGCCCTAATGCTGCTAAATATAAAGAGGCTATGGACAACGATATACAGTCCATGTATGACAATAATGTTTAGAACTTGTTTGACAATGTACTAGGTCGTAAGATAGTTGGGTGCAAATGGATATTCAAGAAGAAGACCGATATGGATGGTAACGTACACACTCATAAGGCACGACTGGTTGCAAAGGGCTTTTCTTAAACTCCAGGAGGTGATTATGATGACACCTTTTCACCAATAGCAAAGAATAAGTATATTTGGGTTATGTTAGCCATTGTTGCATTTCATGATTATGAAATATGGCAAATGGATGTCAAAACTGCTTTCCTTAATGGAAAGTTGGATGAGGATGTTTACATGAGTCAGCCAGAGGGTTTTATCAACACAGAGTACCCTAATAGAGTGTGTAAGCTTGAGAAATCCATCTATGGATTGAAACAACCACATCGCATATGGAATCTTTGTTTTGATGAGAAACTCAAAGTGTTTGTCTTCACGAGGAGCGAAGATGAATCTTGTGTATTTGTCAAGGCTAGTCAGAGTAAGCATTTTTGTATTGTACGTGGATGACATACTACTCATAAGAAATGACATTCCAACTTTGCAGAAGGTTAAGTACTGGCTTGGGAAGTGTTTTTCTATGAAGGACCTTGGAGAAGCTACCTATATCCTAGGGATAAGGATTTTGAGAGATAGGAGTAAAAGACTAATTCGACTTAGTCAGAGTACCTACTTGGATAAAATGCTGAATAGGTTCATCATGTAGAATTCCAATAAAAGAGAGTTACCGATCCAGAGTAACACCAGATTGAGTAAGACTCAGAGCCCAAGTATAGAGGCTAAGATAGCTCAGATGAGTTGAGTATCGTATGCTTCCGCTATAAGCTCGATCATGTATGCTATGACTTGTACTCGTCCTGATGTAACCTTCGCATTGAGTATGGTAAGAAGATATCATAGGAACCTAGGTAAGGCTCACTAGAATGCGATAAAGAACATTCTCAAGTACCATCGAAGGACTAAGGACAGGGTCCTTACCCTCGGTGGGAGTGATGACTTGAGAGTAGTAGTGTATAGTGATGCTAGCTTCAAGATTGATAGGGATAATTTCTGCTCTCAGTCAGGCTAGGTCGTTACCTTAAACGGAGGAGCAATTACTTGGAAAAGTTCCAAGCAGGAGATAATGGTTGATTCATCTTGCGAAACAGAGTATACAGCGGCAAGCGAGGCAGCGAAGGAGGCTATATAGCTAAAGAACTTAAATGGAGACCTTGGAGTTGTACCGGATATAAAGGAGCCTATGGAAATTTTATGTGATAGTGAAAGTGCAATTGACTTAGCCAAGGAACCAAGGGATCATGGGAGATCCAGACACATCGAATTAAAATATCATTTCATCAGAAATCGAATAGAAGAAGGACTCCTCGTGGCAAAGATGATATCATCATATGAGAACCCAATAGATTCCCTCACGAAGGGATTGGGTAGGGTTAAGCATAGGGCTAAAGGATGATATTATTTTTAGTAGTTAGATAGCTTTGAAATTTGTAAGGTGTAATTGACATTTGATGATAAATAAATGTTGTTGCTTATTTATAAGTATAAGTGTTGCTACTTTTCTCAATCGTTTACTATCAGTTCATTTTGCATGTGTTGACTTCCAGAAAAATTATGTTATGGTATATCATATATTGGAAGTAGATATGAATCAAGACTATCATGTGTTGGCTTCTAGATGTCTAAGTTGTCGGACATAGCAAGAGGTGCTACAACACTCATGAGTGCTCATAAGTTTTGAATATTAGATTCAACCCATGCTCACTTGTATCACTTCAAGGAATTTATCTCGAGTGATCGTGAGACGCTAATATCATATAAGTCTTCAAACCTAGAGATATGATTTGCTGACTATGAGTTGGTTATACATTGATTGTATGAAAACGCATTGGTAACTTGATGTTATAAAACGTGCCTTTGTGTATGATTGAACAAGTAGTAGAACAAGTATATAAGTCAAAGCTTATCTGTTCCTTCTTGGATTAGAAGCGATATCTGGATCCATCGATGATTTTGTTTTGACCTATGTACCGGTCCCGATCAAAACTAAATTGATGTGTTCTATTACGTTCTATGCCAAACAAATTGTAAATCTGGAAACAAACTGATGTACAATAAGTAAGAGTTGTTCCATGAATTTTTCTGGCTGATATCTAGAACAGAGGATTATATGATCACTTATCTTAAATGGTGTATCATCATCATCTCAGTTCCGTGAGACCTTGAAAGAGCTACTATTGTTGATCGATTCCTGAAGTCATTCTTGTAGTTATAGTATTAGACGTATCATGGTGGGAGACTGTTGGATTAGGTATCTAAGTTCATGACTATTTCTGGAATGTACTTGACATGGTTGGCATGGTCCATTTGGGTTGCATGGAATTACAACACTTGGAGAAACTAAATGAGAGAAATAACACATAAGGTTTATTAATATATTATAAGTTCTGATATATTAATAGTATTATTTAATTAGTATTGATGAAGAATTAGTTTAGAATTAATTAAGTGATAAAAAAGAGACTAATTTAATATATGACGTTGATTGTGTAAATCATTTATTCTTGTATAGTTGGGCTAATGATCCATGGTTTGTATGGATTGGGTTAAAACCTATAAGGTGCTCCATGGATAGTCCATGGAGGTTACAAACCCATAGATCATGGAATATGAAAAGCTATGACAATTAGGGTTTACATGGTGTAACCCTACTTGTGACACAACTATATAAAGACCCAATGTTAACCAAAATCGGGTACATCAAGCAAGAAGATAGGGCTAGTCGATTTTGAGGTGTAAGGGAACTTCTCTCAAAGTTATTCTAAGTGTTGTGGTGTTGTGTGATAAATTTGAGGCATCACACTTGAGGTGCTAGGCTTATAAGTTTCTCAAGAAATCCAAACAATTAAAAGGTATGTTCTTTTACTAGCATTTATGTTTTAAAGTTCCCCATGTCGTGCCAGTTAAATTAAGAACCTTGGAAAATCATTTTTGCATGTATCTTAGTAAAACATAGATCCAAGGTTTCTAGGGTTGCATGTACACCTTAGGAGTGTTAGAATGCTCAAAACCCTTCAGGTTGCAGGTCTATAAACTTCAGGAACATTTTCGGAAGATGGCATCGGTGAATGCTTGAAAGCTTCGAAGAATAGACTACAGAGAAAGGCTCGAGGAAGAAGATAGCAAAGGTGAAAAGTGGGAGCAGTAACGATTCAAAATCCTTTCATAGGTTGTATATTCCAGGTCGGGTCAAATAAAAAGAAATGATGACACCTGAACACGAAATTGGTTGCATTTAATTGATTATCGAAAATAGCATCCATATCAACTATTATACCCAAAATATGGGACATTCATTTGTTCCAAAGAAGAAAACTATCGTTTTAGTTTGGATTTGACATGCGCTTTATAGAAACTTGTGCCAAAGCACGTTTATTGAGAATTAAAGGATAGTCATCAAGAAAAATAATAGTTAATATATAAATCAGAAAATGTTTCGGATTTAAAAAAACTTTAATGAAGACCTTTGAAATTCTTTTACATGGTATAGATTTCAAGACAGCACAATCTCAAACTGAATATCAGTGGTAGAAATGCATGAAGATCTTAGAGGTCAAGTTTCATAAGATTGAGATTCCAAGAATTGAAGGATCAGAGCTCGGATGAAGATAATAGATCACATTACCGTTTCGAACTTGAATTACGAGATAAACTTCACTATACATTGGCGGTCAGAAGATTCATCATATGAGAAGAGCTGGAAAACTTAAAACTAGAAGAAGAGGTTAGACAAAAAGACACTTAAAATGATCCTATATTTTCCGAGAGGAAGCAATTTCGAGGATAAACTAATTTGACTTTGGAATTTCATTACTTTTTGATGTTTGCATAAGAGAGTACAAGCCTCTTGGAAGAACTGCAGATTAGACATCATTATTCCCATTTTGTTTAGAAATCCATTAAACTTAGTTTCATCTAATGTATTAGTAAATACATCAACAATTTTAGTGTCATGTGGAACAAAAATGATTTTGATGTTTCCTTTTAAAACATGATCTATAATAAAATTGTACCAAATATCAATGTGATTTGTCATGGAGTGCTGAATTGGATTGTGATAAATCGCAATTGCACTTTGAGTGTCACAATAGATTGGAATTTGTTAAAATCAATAACCACTGTCCAAAAGTTGAGATTTCATCCAAAGAACTTGCGATGTGCAGCTTGCAGCATCGATGTATTCTGCTTTGGTTGTTGAGAGAGCAATACAATTCTTTTTCTTAGATGACCAGATAACTAATCTTCCACCCAAAAATTGAAAGCCTCCTGAAAGTGGTTTTTCTATCCAGTTGAAGACCTCCATTGTTTGAGTCGGAGTATGCATGAAGAAGGAAACTTTTATTTCAAGGGTACCAAATTCCAAGGTTCTTTATTCCATTGATATATTAGAATATTTTCTTGACTTCCAGAAGATGACACGTCTTAGGATTAACCTGGAATTTGTCAAACAAACATGTTGAGAACATGATGGTCGGATGACTTACTGTAAGATAGAGTAGCGATACAATCATTCCCCTATACTTATTTTGATCAACAACAACACCTGATGGGTCCGAGAAGATCTTGTGTCTGAAACCCATTGGAACCTATGTAGTGGCACAGGTGTCCATTGAATACTTTTTTAGAAGTTCAGAAATGTATTTTTCTTGGTGAATAAAGATTATTGGTTTTCTTGGTTTGGAGTCTAAGCAAGAAACTTAATTCATGATTCATGCTTATTTGGAATTGACTAACCATTCACTTGGCAAAATCAGCAACCATCGTTGAATCTATGGATCCAAATATGATGTCGTCAACATAAATTTGGACTAACATGAGATGGTTTCCATTCGATCTTCGGAATAGGGTAGGATCAACAATTTCTCTTTGAAAACCGAAATACTTTAGAAAATCAGTGAGAGTCTCATACCAAGCGTGTAGAGCTTGCTTGAGGCCGTAAAAAACTTTTCAGAGTTTGTAACAATAGTTCGGATATGAAAGATTTACAAAACCAGGGGCTGTTGAAGATACACTTTGGTATCCAATTCACTGTTGAGAAAAGCACTTTTAACATCCATTTGGTAAACTTTAAATCCTTTATGAGCCGCATAGGAAAGAAAGGTTCTTATTACTTCAAGACGAGCAACACGAGCAAAAGTATCGTTGTAACCGAGTCCTTCAATATGAAGGAATCCTTTAGACATCAATCTCACTTTATTTCGGATTATAACTCCAGCATCGTCGAGCTTGTTTCAGAAGACCCATCTTCTTCCAACAATAGGGTGATTGTGAGGAGGACGGACAAGAGTCTACACTTCATTTTGGATGTTGGTAGCAAAACAAGTTTGAACACCAGCAGCGAGATTTTCGATGACTTGATTTGGAGGATTAACCTTTGTCAAGATGTGTAATCTCGAATGTTCTTGTGCAGCGGATGATCTGGTATTAACTAGTAGCATTGATGCTCAAAAAATTGATCTGCTGCATATGGAAATCCATTAACATGTTATTTGAGGGAAGGATTCCTATTCTCCCCCTCAACATGAGAACGTTAAAACATATCAGAATCAACTAGAGGAAAGGTGGGTGGCGAACCATAAACATTCTGAGAGATCAGAGCTACAGTTTATGAGGACAGTCTTCACCAAGATTCCAAATCAAGAGCAATTTCTAATGGTCCGAATAAGATTTCAAAGTCGACTTCATAGATGATTTCGGAATTCAGAGATCCTGGTGGTGGAGCATCATAATCCAATATATGAGTTGAAACATGAGTTGGACTGGAATTATGAACAAAATTATTTATAAAAGTGACATCAAATCTTTCTTCAAGTACATGAGTTCGACGATTCATAACTCCGTAGGCTTTGGCTTTGGCTGTGTATACCAAAAAGATTGCTTTATCGGCCTTGGGTTGAAATTTGGTATGTTGATCACGACAGTTTTTGATAAAGCATCTACAACTGAAAACATGTAAGAACGAGATACTTGGCTTGCAACCGTTCATGGCTTCATATGGTGTCAGGTTGAGACAACAATTAATGATGCTTCGGTTTTCAGTGAAGCAGGCAGTGGACACAGCTTCTACTCAGTGATAGAAATGAAGATTTCCAAATTTTAATGTTGATCGAGTGGCTTGAATGATAGTTTTGTTTCATCTTTCAACCTCACCATTTTTTTAGTATAGGGAGCAGAGAAATTGTGGCCGTGCCTTTGTCAGAGAGGAATTTCTCAATGGTGACATTGATGAATTCTAAGCCATTGTCCCTTCGGATTCTTCTAATAGGAAGTTTGACAAGAACTTCAATTCCTTTGATGAAGTTAATAAGTTCAGAGGCTGTTTCGGACTTTAGCCTAAGGAAAAAGACCCATGTGAACCTATTGTAATCATCAACAATCACAAGAATGTACTTTTTGTGATGCAGACTTTCTAAAGTGGATGGTCGAAAAAGATCAATATGGAGAACTTCTAACGGTTCCAAAATTGATTTTTCAAAGATTACATTATGATCTTTCCTGGATTGCTTCCCATATTCACATGCAACACAAAGATGATCATTTTTGAATTTGAGGAGTAGAGGACCTCGAACCGTTTCACCGAAAACAAGATCATTCATGTATCGAATGTTGAGATGAGCGAGCCTCCGATGTCATAGCCAACTAAAATTTAGAATGGCTTTTGAGAGAAGACAAATTTAAGGATTTCCGATGATCGCGTTGATGTCTAATAAATACATGTTTTTTTTTGTGATTAGATTTGATTAGACATTCTTTCCGATATTCTGTCATGACATATCTATGATTTTTGCAGAATTCAACTCTTCAGTTTCTATCAGTGAGTTGAGGCATACTAATCAGGTTGTGTTTAAGATCAGCCACATACGCCACATTGGAGATAGAGAAATTATCATTAGTCAGGACGCCATAACCTCGATATTTCTAGTGTTTTGGTGTGAGTCATCAGTGGCACGAGATTTCTGGTGCTAGCTTTCTGATGTTCTACAAAGAAGGAATTCAAGTTTATTTACAAAATAAACTAAAAGGTTTGTTTTTATAATAATCCTTCTGAATTCCAAAAATATCAATCTACTTTAGGATTCTTGAATTCAAATTCTTGCTTGCAAATCATAGTGAGAACATTGATCCTTTAGTTTTATGCAAACTTAGGGTTTACTTTTTCAACTAAAAATACGATATATTTTTTTATGTATAAAACCCACAAGAATTAAACCCAAAATTAAGTATATAGGAAGTAAATTCGGTAGTATAAGATTCTTAACTTACCATCTATTTCACAAAAAACTAACCCAAGTTCATCAATTGTTAAAAACCTTAAAAACTCAAAATTTATCCCAAAGTTCAAGCTAGGATTAGGCATAGAAGTTACATGGAAGTATAGTAATCGAACAAGATAAAGAAATAAAAGTTTGGAGGCAGTGTCGTGAAGCCAAAATTCAAATTTAATGTTGATCTGCAAGTGCACGACACACACATCGTATGCCCGACATTCTAAAAGCCTTTAGGAGTTTAATGCAACCAGAAGATTAAGAGCAACAGTAATAGGAAATTTCATTCGTAATAAAAGTTGCTAGGAAAAAAAAATGTAGTAGGAACTTTTCTTCGTAATAAAAGTTACTACGAAAGCAACAGTAATAGGAAACATTTGTAATATAAGTTGATAGGAAAGCAACAGTAGTAGGAAATTTCCTTCGTTATAAAAGTTTCAAGGAAAGAAATACTAATAGGAAATTTCATTCATAATAAAAGTTGCTCCAAAAGCAACACTAATAGGAAATTTCATTCATAATAAAAGTTGCTCGAAAGGCGATAGTAGTAGGAAATTTTGTACGTAATAAAAGTTACTATGAAGGCAATGGTAATACAGGAACCCCGTTCACAATAAGAGTTAAACAATAATAGGAAATTTCCTTTGTAGTAAAATTTCTCGGAAAACAACAATATTATGAAATTTTGTTCGTAATAAAAATTGCTAGGAAAGCAACTATAATACAGGAACCCCGTTCATAATAAGAGTTGCTAGGAAAGCAACAGTAACAAGAAATTGCATTCATAATAAGAGTTGCTAGGAAAGAAACTATAGTACCCTACAAATGGAAAAGTAGTGTTAACCCATTAGGAACAACAAATAACCTTCTTGTCGTTATTTTAGGAAAACAAGCTTGTTATGTTACCCTTGATTGATTGGACCACCATTCATATGAAGATTCAGCATCAAGTCTCTAATGCATTAGGGAATCTTAGAACAAGCAAGGATGAGGGAAGCAATAAGGAAGGTAGTAAATTGACAAGAAGCTATCAAGATTTTGTCAACAATAAGCCGAGATTATTCTGTGGAGACATGCAAGTAGATATTTTGATCCATTAGACAGAATAGATAAAGTGAAAGTTTTCTAGTGAACATAGAGTTAAGTTCACAACTTGCATGTTCATGGAAAGAGCTCTCCACTGGTGGAGTATTCAGGTCAAGGCTTTGGGCCTAGATAAAGCCTATCCAACTCCCTGAGAAGAGTTAAAGAAGTAGATGATAAAGGAATTATGTTCTGGCAGAGACATAACATGAGATGAGTAGGTATTCAATCATCTTAGCACCAAAGAGTTAGGTTGGCTTTCTACACAATATGATTTGAGTACCTAGTCACCATATGCCATGAATTGGTCGACTCAAAGATCTAGAAGATCAATACATATCTCTATGGGTTAGCTCTCCATAGTAAAGTCGAAGTGCAGTCACACCAACCTAATACATGTGAGGAAGCTAAATATGTAGTCTTTAGTCTCAAGGATCCTATGCCCTAGAACCCAAGAAGGCATAAAAAGAATCCAAAAGAGCTTAAGAACAAGTGGACAGAAATCATTAAAGGAAAATCTAGTCGGCACTTTTGGAAGGGAAGAGGGGAAAGGAAGCCTCATTAGAGATTAACCACTTTACCAAGGGGATATTTAGGAGGACTCCCTTTTGCCGTAATAGTAGGCTTCATCATCTAGGAGAAAGTGACAAGTATAGGTGTAACATCTAAGGAAGGCCAGGGCACATTGCCAACGTTTGCAAAGGACAACCAGGCCAGTAGAATGAAATACTGAATGTTAGAATAAGGATTTTTAGGAAAAAAAATACATAGGAATAACTATGTAATGTTTAAACAAGTGAATTGGAAACCCTTGAAGTTGTATGTAACACTATTATATATAAAGGAATCGATTTCTTGATTAAGAAAACAGTCTGCCCACTTAAGATTAACATAAGTTAGAAATTTCGTGAGAGAAATTACTAAAACTGGAGGAGAATGTGACAATTGGGAATTACCTATCACCAATCGTCATTGAGATTAGCATCAATCGATGATAATGATAGAACTTTTCACATGGAAGGAAAATATGATCAGTTAAATGATAACAATAGGTTCAAAAATGAATGACCAAAAAGTTATATCACTATTTATTATGGTTAGTGTATTTAGAAAGTACATAACAATGTGATCCCAAGGATATAAGCATTACAAAAATCTTACATCGATTGGAGGATTTATGATTTTATAATAGATAAAAACCAACTATGTTAACAACGCCATTAATGTAAAAATGTACTAAAGAAATGGGTTGAGTTTTGGTTAAAGTCACTAAAAGGAAAGTTCTAGTACTCTGAGAGATATGGACTTTGAAAAGAAAAGGTCAAACACAGAGCGTGTAGGAAGGAGATACGATTTTTAGAAAAACAAAAAATATAGGTTAAAAATAAAAGTTAAAATTTGGGAACACAACCTTAAGCAAAGTAGTGGTACTAGTAGAAAGCTACACAAATATATAACGAGGTTAAGAAACAAGATTCCTATAAGGAAGATATGATTTTTTATAAAAGATTTAGGGGTGCACGCGAAGCACGTTCCTCGCTCGTTTGACACCAAGATTCGTCGGGACTAGGAAGATATGGACCATCAGACGTGTGACACATGACAATATATGGATGGAGCCACGAAGTGACTACATGTTGCACATGAAGTACGCCGCACACACAACCACTATAAATAGAGGTGCTCACTTTCTAATTTTCTCATCCCAAACACTCTCCTAAACCCTCTCTCTATACCTCTCAAGCTGTTTCAGAAATCCTCTCATTGGCACAAAGCTTAGGATGCAATGGATTGGATGATTAAGAATACGCTACTAGAGTGATTACACGATACCAATTTTACTCTTTTAAATGTTTTACCAGGAGGGGGTACATGCTTATCAAATGGTTTTATCAAAATATAGTTATATCTACAAATATCAACCGTTTTATAAAGCATAAAGGCTTAGGATAATGTAGCTATAGATACTATACCTAGTTGTAAAGTATGATATTGTACCTAAGAGTTATGATGCCCGATAGTTTAGGAAAAGATAAAACCTAGATGTCATAATGGCCAAAATCCATAAGAAATCATATTATCTAGAAGTTATGCTGGTCAAATATAGGGATATACACTTTACCTAATCATTAATCTGCCCAAATATAATGTTTTCAAATAACTATAATTAGGTATATATGTATAATATATATATATATATATATATGTATATATATGTACACACACACACAAAATAATTAAGAGATCAAACGGTAATAATTATGAAATATAAGGTAAAAGATTTATGTTGTGATTGTTATAGGAAATATAAAAGATAACGATAAAAGATAAAAGATAAAAGATAAAAGATAAATTCTTAAGGTTAATGCAATAGTGAACTGTTAATATTAATCTGAAGGCCTTGATTAAATTCAGATTCCCTATTACCTATAATAGTTAATCTTGTTAGAGCTACAAAGAAATGTCTAGATGTATATGGTGATTGACAACCCCATCTATGATTGCTAGTTACAATCCCGACATGATAACTTTCTTGTTATTCACTATTTGAAGTCTGATGAAGCGTTGTGGGGAGGAAAATTATTAGTCAAACAATGTCAATTATGGGGGATCGTGGTGACACATTAAAAAAATATTATACATGTGACTACCATTAGGGACACCTTAAAGTGGTAGATAAAATATGTCATACCCTCGACCAAGGTGGTGGAACATGGCAGGCTGTACGACTAAGTTCATGGATAACAAGTAAATTTAATATATAAACAAAGTACAACAATTAACAAAATAGCATTCATATTCCATCTTGATGTTTGAATACATGGTTAATAATAGTAGATCAATTACCTTAACACATAGGCAGATGATACAACTGCTAGTAAACTAGATCGCATGTAATCCATTCCATCTGTAGTGTATGTTTACTAATTTCTTGTGAATACATGTAGTTTTGAGGTTCAAAACAAGGTGGGTGAGACTTATAGATTTTTTTGCTAACGAAATTAATATTTATAAAAAGTCTAAAAAGTATTTTTTTCTTATAAGTATAACCATACATAAAACAGTGTTTGTAAAGAGTCTTTGAATAAGCTTTGAAAACCACAATATATCTTTGCATAAGTAAATCCTTACTTAAAATAGTTTTGCCAGCAAGCAAGCCTATTTTTGTAGTAAGAGAAACCATAAGTAAATCCATACTTAAAATAATTTTGAAAGAAACCAAGCCCGTGATTTATAGTAAGAGAAACCAGAAGTAAATCCATACTTAAAACTATTTTGTAGTAAAAGACACCAAATCCATGGTTTTGTTGTAAGAGAGAGACCGTAAGTAAATCCATACTTAAAATACTTTTGAAGAAAAAAAGCTAATGGTTTGAGTAAGTGAGAGACTATAAGTAAATCTATACTTAAAATGTTTTTGAAAGAAACCAAACCCATGGTTTCTAGTAAGATAGAGATTGTAAGTGAATCCATACTTAAAATAGTTTTGAAGGAAACCAAGCCCATGGTTTGTAGTAAGAGAGAGACCATAAGTAAACCCATACTTCAAATAGTTTTGAAGGAAACCAAGCCCATGGTTTATAGTAAGAGAGAGAGAGAGAGAGAGAGAGAGAGAGATTCTAGTTAATGCTTATAGTGAGTCCTATAACTAAGCTATATGACTAAATGTTCCCTGTGACAACCCGATATTTCGAGACAATGTAGTGTAACACCAGTCAAATTTAGGTCAAAATATAACTTTCCTAAAAACTTATTTGGGTTAGATAAAGTGGTAGGAATCATAACAAGGTTTTCATACATATAAAGAACACTAAAATCCGAGTTATAACGAAGAAGTTATAACCATTCGAAGATTCCCAACAAAACCGGCAACACCGATTAAACGAAAAATGCGAAGTTTCAATAAAATAGCTTTTAACCTTAAGTATCTAAATGAAAGTTGTAGATAAAATTAAACCGTAAACGTACATAAAAAGAACGTCTAAATCTGATTTCGTATGAGGAAGTTATGATATTTCCAGGATCCGGAGATAGCAGTAGACAGCTAAAAACTCGAAATAGAGATCGAGAAACTTTTGACCAAAAAAACCTAAATAAGAATCGAAGGTCTCAACTAAAGTAGCGCAACGGTAAAAAGTCTGACAAATATGGTCATCGGATGAAGGCGTTATGGAATTTAAACGGACTTTTCCAGGTCCGGCCTATTAAAAACTAAATAAATAAAAATAAAGTCAAAATTAGCCGACGAAGTCTAAACGAGAGTTGTAGAGTATATTCTCACCTACACGTGCATATAAAGAACGTCAAAATGGAGCTCGTACATGTAAGTTATGGATTTTACAAGTTCGAGACCTGAAATCCAAGGCTGTCAGGCTTGCCACGACTTGGCACAGTTGGCCGCGACGTGGCAACATGACTCATGGTGTCCTGTCAATGGAAGAGGATAGTGTAACAACGTGAATTTTCAAAACAATTTTTCATTTTTCAAACAACATAAACCAACAATTAATATTCTGAAATCACATGTATAACAAATGTCATTGTAACAAAATACATCCCAAGATCATAAAACAATTCTTCCGTCAGTGTGTACAGATCACACCGGCGCCTTCCCACGGCCCTCGCTAGTACCTGAAAAACATAACACAACAACTGTAAGCATTAATGCTTAGTGATTTCCCCAAAATACTACTTACACACATAGGCCTTTCCAAGCCCTGACCTTCCGGTCCATGTGTCTCAGGGGACTTCCGTCCCAACTCAGTAAACCTTCCGGTCCTACACGCGTCAACCTTACGGTCCACATCACAACGCCTTTCGGCCCATAACATATATGCCTTCCGGCCCATAACATAATGCCTTCCGACCCATATCAAGCATATCATACATAGCACATACAAACGATTAACTTATCATATGCAATGCATACAACTCATAACATATCCGACCATCCGGTCTCACAATAAAACCTTTCCGGGTACAGTATACTGAGAAAACTCACCTCGTGGAAAGTCTAGAATCTCACGTGCTCGCTATCTCCAAATCCCAACCCTGCCTAATCATTACGAAATATCATTTAATTATTATAGACTTCCACAACTAGACTTCACCCTTATTAACATTCCTCAGAGGGGTAAAAGACCATTTTACCCTTCCTTGACTCAAAGTCCACTTGTTGACCAAAACCCTAAAAGTCAACAAAAGTCAACATAAACAGTACGTGGCCATACATCGCTGATTTACAGTCGGTGGTCTCCACCCAGTACCATGCGCGTACTGGGAGTTACGCCCAGCGTAACACCTAGACTCAGCCATTCTTCATTTCTGGTCTTAAAGGCTTAAGAAACTTCTTCAACTTCTAGATCCGGCTCACTTTAAGCCTCCTTTCCCATAAAGTCAAAACCTTTAAGCCTTGGCATGGTTGTAAAGGCTCCTACACTCCTTAATACCTTTCCATTTCAACTAAAAAGATCTAGATCTCATGCATGGCTAATCCTTCATGTGCAAGATTACATTTTTATGAATCTACAATTCAAATGAACCAGAAATATGATGGATCTAAGCCAATGGAGGCTACTTGCTCATAAAGTCTCCATCTTTGGGACCAAAACCCTAGAAAATGGTCCATTAAGCATACTACAAGAACTACAAGGCAAGATCTGAACTTTTACCTTAGAAAGAAGCTCCAACCTTTGCTATTCACGGATCTACACTTGAACACCAACTTCTAGCCTCCACAATGGAGTCCTCTTCTCTTTTCCTACCTTGAAATGATACCACCAAGCTTAGAACAGTCACAGACAAGCTATGAACGAAGGAACAACTCTCTTAGGGTTTCTTTCTGAAGGATGGTGGCTGAGGAACCAAGCCACCTCATTCCTTTTATAGCTAACCACTAAATTAGGGTTTTTGGGTGTAGACCGGTTACACCTAGCATAACCTTGGTACGCCCAGCGTACCTGGGTTATGGTGCGTTTAAATGAGGCGCGCGAGTACGCGCAACGTACTCCTTGTACGCCCAGCGTACTCGCCCAACACATAAGCCCAAAATGACAACATAAATAAAGATGAAGGGCTCATTAGAGGTACCTGAATTTCGGGCTGTTACAACTCTCCCCCACTAGAACCAGACTTCGTCACCGAAGTCTTATACCAAAAACAATTTCGGATACTGCTCCCGCATCTCACACTCGGACTCCCATGTCAGCTCGGACCCCTTCCAATGTTGCCACTGCACTTGCACCAAGGGTACTTCCTTGTTCCTCAGAACCTTAACCTTCCGATCCCTAATTGCTACTGGTATCTCAATGTAGTTCAGGCCTGCATCCACCTGAATATCCTCTAATGGTACCACTGTCGACTCGTCGGTAATACATTTACTCAACTGCGACACATGAAAGGTATCGTGGATCTGACCCAACTCAGCAGGTAGATCCAACCGGTAGGCTACCCTGCCTACCCTAGCGATTACCCTGAAAGGTCCAATATATCGAGGTCCCAACTTGCCCCTCTACCTGAATCGAATCACTCCTTTCCAAGGAGAGACCTTTAAGAGAACAAGGTCACCAACCTGAAACTCGAGATCGGACCGACGCCTGTCCGCATAACTCTTCTGGCGACTCTGAGCGGTCAACAATCTCTGTCTAACCTGCTATATCTGCTCGGTCATCTGAAGCACAATCTCCGTACTACCCATTACCCGCTACCCCACCTCTCCCCAGCAGATGGAGGTTCGACAGCTCCTCCCATACAACAGCTCAAAGGGTGGCATACCAATGCTCGAATGATGGCTATTGTTGTACGAAAACTCTGCTAAGGGTAAATAGGTGTCCCAACTCTCTCCAAAATCCAAAACACACGCTCGGAGCATATCCTCGAGCGTCTGAATCGTCCGCTCGCTCTGTCCGTCCATATGCGAGTGGTATGCGGTACTGAAATGCAGCCTCGTACCCAAGTCCTTGTGAAACTTCTTCCAAAACTTGGAAGTAAATCGTACGTCCCGATCTGAAACGGTCGACGTCGAAACCCCATGTCGCGAGACCACCTCCCTCACATATAACTCTGCCAACTTCTCCGTAGAAGAGCTCTCACTAATAGCAAGAAAATGAGTGCTCTTCGTCAATCTATCCACAATCACCCAAATTGCATCAACCCCTCTCACAGTCCTTGGAAATTTGGTGATAACTTACCATGCGGACGCTGGTGCACCTCTCGACGAACCATGCGGATGCTGGTGCTCGACCTTAACCTGACGACAAGTCAGGCACCTCTCGACGAACTATGCAACATCCCTCTTCATACAGGGCCACCAACACTCCTTCATACTCGGGAATCTACAGTGGCTGCAACTTACCATGCAGACGCTCGTGCTCGACCTTAACCTGACGACAAGTCAGGCACCTCTCGACGAACCATGCAACATCCCTCTTCATACAGGGCCACCAACACTCCTTCTTTATCTCCGAGTACATCTTGGTAGCCCCGAGATTGATCAAGAATTTCAATCGATGCGCTTCTTCCATCAAAATGGTACGCATCCCGCCCACAAACGGTACCCAAATCCAACCTTGAAATGTCATAAGTCCCCGACCATCAGTAACGAATTTCGATACATGCCTGACAACCTGCTCCCTCTTTCATTTTTCTGGTCTCGCAGCCTCAGCCTGGGACCCTCGGATGGTGTCCAAAATCGAAGTCATCACCGTCAACCTCATACAAACGTCTCCGATCAGGGCGCTCTCCGCCCTACGGCTCAACGAATCGGCTACGACATTCACCTTGCCCGGGTGGTACAGGATCTCACAATCATAATCCTTTACCACATCCAACCATCTCCTCTAGTGCATATTCAGATTTGGCTGATCCATCAAGTACTTCAGAATCTTGTGGTCCGTGTATATGGTACACCGAACCCCATATAGATAGTGTCGCCAGATCTTGAGGGCAAACACCACAACCCCTAGTTCCAGGTCGTGGGTGGGATTTCTCGACTCATGAGGCTTCAGTTGCCTCGATGCATACGCTATAACGTGTCCCCTCTGCATAAGCACTGCCCCTAATCCAGATATGGATGCATCACAATATACCACAAAATCCTCCATCCCTTCCGGGAGTGCGAGCACTGGGGCCTCGCACAATTTCTGACGAAGGGTCTCAAATGAGGACTGCTGCTCCGGACCCCATGAAAATGCAACACCCTTCCGGGTCATATTGGTAAGTGGCACGGCGATCTTGGAGAAATCCCCGATAAACCTCCAATAATAGCCAGCCAATCCTAGAAAGCTCCTGATCTCAGTGGGCGATCACGGCACTTCCCATCTCATCACCCCTTCGATCTTGGCCGGATCGAACAATATCCCCTTCTGGTTAACAAGGTGCCCTAGGAACTGGACCTCTCGTAACCAGAAATCACACTTGGAGAATTTAGCATACAGCCTCTCCATTCTCAAAACTCCAAGAATCTCCCTCAAATGTTCCTCATGCTGCTCTCTAGACCTCGAATATACCAAAATATCATCAATGAATACGATCACCGACCGATCCAACATCGGCCTACACACCCTCTTCATAAGATCCATGAATGCAACCAAGGCATTGGTGAACCCAAAAGGCATCACCACAAACTCGTAATGTCCATAACGAGTTCTGAATGCAGTCTTCTGGATATCTTCATCCCGAACCCTCATCTGATGATAACCCGACCTCAAGTCTATCTTAAAGAACCAAGATGCTCCCTTCAACTGATCGAACAGATCATCGATCCTAGGTAACGGATACCGGTTCTTAACTGTCAACTTGTTCAACTCCTGGTAATTGATACACATCCAGTCTGAACCATCCTTTTTCTTGACAAAAGAATCGACGCTCCCCAAGGTGAGCTACTAGGTCGGATAAACCCCTTTCCCAACAGCTCCTGAAGCTGCGAGGATAACTCCTGCATTTCTAGTGGAGCGAGGCGATAAGGCGCCTTGACGATGGGTGCCGCTCCTGGAACCAGATCGATACAAAACTCCACTTGCCTTTCTGGAGGCACGCCCGACAATTCCTCGGGAAACGCATCCGAAAATTCGCACACTACTGGAACCTAGTCAACCAAAATTAGCCTCCCAATGGCCACTCGTGTGTCCATCACATAGACTATGAATCCACTACAGCCCTGCTGTAAACTCTGTCTCCCCCTGGCATCCGAACAAAACGCTGACCAACACCGGGTCCCCTCGCCATACACAGTAAGCACTCCCCCACTTGGGTCTCGTATAGTCACCAACTGTCTCTCGCAGTCGATGAATGCTCCAAACTTACTCAACCATTCCATGCCCATGATGACACAGACATCTCCCATCGCTATAGGAACGAGATCTATAGGGAACTTGACACCAAAAATCTCGAGCACACATCCTCGAACCACGTCGGTAGCATATACCGCTTTCTCATCGGCTATGGAAACCCTAAGAGGTCGACTCATCACCTCCCGATCAATATCGATGTGCTGACTAAAAGCCAAAGATACAAAAGATCGACTCGCACTCGCACCATACTTTCCTTATTGTATGTTACCAATTGTAAAAGATGTAATGTTATCCAGTTTGTTACTCCTTCTAGTTATGTATGTGTTACCCAGAAAAGCCCCATGCTTTCCTACATATTGATTTCTAATGTAAACGATGTTAAAGATGTAAAAGGTGTAATCGTGGTTGATTTCCATGTTTTCCCCAGGAAAGTCTAGTACTTTCCTGGATGTTAGTTACAATACGTGAAAGATGTAAAAGATGTAAAAGATGTATAAAGTGGTTCATTATTACTATAAGTAAATCTCTGTTATCCTAATTGCGAGTTCCATAACCATACAATAGACTAAAACCTGTGGCAATAACTAGTCCACATGTGGCAATAAGTCGTCCACATACTTATGACTTTCGTCACCCTTGAACCATTTCGGTTCGGCTGTAGCTAGCAGCCAGGTGTGGGGTAGTCAGCCCCGTATAGATCTATACACTCAAGTCACGCTCTCTACATACCAGAGATTCTCGTTATGGGTGTAGTCCTCCACTCGCGTATCTCGGTGGAGTGTTCTCCGAGGCCGTGTCTCCAATCATACAGGATTAACAAATTTACTAGTAATAATATGATAGTCCCCCACTCGCGTATGTGTGTGGAGTGTTACCAAAGACAAAATAGTATACATGTATTATGTTCAAATGTTAAATGTCATGCTTTTAACTGATAAGATGTGGAAAACCATTTGTGAAATATATGTAAAACATAACAGTTTAAAGACCTATTTCACAAATATATGATACGTATTCTGCATATTCAAATGGTTATCAGTTATGGTAATCAGTAATAAAAGCATAAGAAATATGAAACACACATTTGAAAACATGTTTTGAGTACAAGAATTCCCTTGTACTTTGCTTGTGTTCCCCCCCCCCCCCTGAAAACAGTGAAAACAGTGAAAAAGGGTAGGGGTATGAACTCACCGGACTCGGAAACGTGTCGGTTTTGAATACTAGACGTTGGTTCGGGGTTTGATTACTCACGATGTCCCTATGTAAAATGATATAATGTCCATATATATACAATTAGAGATACATTCACTAATCATATGGAACACTACACTCCAATGAGGTTAAACACCTCAAAACAAGCGTTTGGAGTGACCCGGGTGACATCTTCGGAGGTGTAATGGCATTAGGGACTTGGGACTTGAGTTTACTCCCCAAGAGTAAACATTTTAAGGAGTTTACAGCCATTGAACACACACATACATGAGTTTACGGCCGTAAACTCATGTGGGTGTGATTTTGGGTGTTTAATGGCTTTAATGGACATGGGGATTGTTGGAATGGATTTCTAAAATGCCTTGGAATGGATTGCATGAAATTATAACACTTAAAAGGGAGTTTACGGCCATACCATAGGAGTTTACGGCCGTAAACTCACCTATGGCGAAGGAAAATTGATTTGAGCGTTAAAGGACAATCACATGTGATTCTAGAAATTTATACAAGCCATTTGAGTGTATTTGATGCATCATTAACATAGTTTTATGAGTTTACGGCCAAGGGTATGTTCCTAGGCCGTAAACTCCTATAAATGACACTTTTGATATGTTTCAAACCCTTAAACTATTTTTAGATGCATCTAGATTTTACCACAAGCCCATTGGTTGAGTTTCAAAGCATTTGGACATGTTTTAAGGCACTAAATCCCCCTTTAAGTGGAGTTTACGGCCCAAGAATGTTCTTGGTCCAAAAAATCAAACTTTTCTGATTTTTATATGATTTGGTGTATTTCTTGAAGGGTTACAAGGTTCTATGCACTCACGGAAGTCCGTTGGAGGTGTTTAGGGGCAAACTAACACCCAACAAGGTGTTTAAGGTCTATGAATGAGGGTTTACGGTCCGAGAACATGCTTGGGCCGTAAACTCATGTTCAAGCCTCATTTTGTGCGATTTTGGGGACCTAAGATCATGCATGTAAGTTTCTAGGCCGAATCTAAGCCCTAGAAGTCTTTTGGAGGGGTTTTGAGGCTTCAAAACCCTCATATGAGGTGTTCACGGCCTAAGGAGGGTTCTTAGACCATAAACACATGTTCATATGTGTTTTAGGTGATTCAAACATGGATTTTCATGCTATTCAAGTTCAATAACAAGTTTACGATGAATTGCTTACCAAAGGATGCTTGAAATGAGAGTTTTTGGATCAAGTTCGACTTCTAGAGAGAGAGTAGAGAGAGAAAGTTTTTAGAGAGAGGGAAAAAGCCTCAAAATGATGTCAATCAATCCCTTATATAGAGTTTGAGTTTGTGGCCCGGTGGAATTCTACCCGATACTGCCGATATACGATGCTTTTGGTTGTACCCGATTGAGTTACTGTAACCCGCTACGGTAAATTTCTAGAAATATTCCGATCACTGGAATTGGATGTTAAAATGATTTCCAATTGTATTAAGACACCCAATAATTCATTTTAAATGTGTACTAATTAATGACTTAATTATACAAAATATCGGAAATCGAATTTGGAAACGACGATTGGTTGCGCGAATTGTACTACGAAAGAGTTACAATAAATGATACGGAAAATTCGGGTTGTTACATTATCCCCCCGTTAAAGGGAATTTCATCCCGAAATTTAAAGTTTAAAACACAAGACAAGATACAAATCATGGATTAAGAAAGAGTTGTGGATACTTCTGTTTCATTGAATCTTCCCGTTCCCAAGTGAATTCCGGTCCCCGCTTGGCATTCCAGCGAACCTTCACTAACAGGATGCGACTTTGCTTTGTACGTTTGAATTCTCGATCCATGATTTCGATTGGTTTCTCCACAAAGTTGAGGTTTTCATTGATCTCGATCTCATCTAAGGGAATTGTTAGGGTTTCATCGGATAGACACTTTTTGAGATTTGAAACATGGAAGACAGGATGAATGTTATTGAGTTCGTGAGGTAAATGAAGTTTATAGGCAACTGGACCGATCCTGGAGAGGATCTCAAAGGGTCCAATGTACCTTGGATTAAGTTTTCCACGCTTACCAAAGCGTACAGTGCCGTTCCAGGGCGAGACTTTTAACAGGACACGGTCTCCAACCTGGAATTCTAGTGGTTTCCGACGGTTATCAGCGTAACTCTTTTGACGATCATGTGAAGCTTTTAATCGGTTACGGATTTGAATGATCTTTTCGGTGGTTTCGCGGATGATTTCAGGACTAGTGAGAACACTGTCAGGGACTTGACTCTTGGCTAACTGTGTATCCCCCACCTTGGCCCAGCACAGAGGCGATCTACACTTACGACCGTATAGGGCTTCAAACGGAGCAGCCCTAATGCTGGTGTGGTAACTGTTCTTGTATGAGAATTTGATCAAGGATAGATGTGTGTCCCACGGATTTCCAAAGTCAATGACACATGCCCTAAGCATGTCCTCCAGGGTTTGTATTGTTCTCTCACATTGTCAGAACCCAAGTGAACAGAGTATTTGGTTTTGTGTGCTTCCTCCATGACAATCTCCCTGAATCCTTTGGACTTTGGAATCCAGATCCGATCCATGAAACAATAGACTCTGTCACCTCTGATCTCAAGTTTCTTTTCCATTCCTCTCAATATTTCGATCAACATGTTCTCGAGTTTGAGGGCTTCTAACTGCGCTTCTCGGATTCGCATGGGTAAGTTGGAATGGAAAATCATAATCTGGTTCTTCACTTTGTGGCTTGCACTTTCCTTTCGGCTAAGGGCATCTGCTACCACATTGTCCTTGTCGGGATGGTAACGGATTTCACACTCATAATCACTGAGTAGTTCTACCCATCGCCGTTGCCTCATTTTCAAGTCTTTCTGATTAAAGATGTGCTGCAGGCTCTTGTGATCAGTGAAGATCGTGCACTTGGTTCCATAGAGATAATGTCTCCAAATCATCAATGCAAAGACTACAACTCCTAGTTCCAAGTCAGGGGTGGTATAGTTGACTTCGTGTGCTTTCAGCTGTCTTGAGGCGTAGGCAATCACCTTTCCTCTTTGCATAAGCACACAGCCTAAACCTTGATTAGACGCATCGCAGTAGACAACGAAGTCCTCTGTCCCTTCAGGCAGAGACAGAACAGGCGCGTTGCATAAGGCTCTCTTCAACGTTTGGAATGTAGTTTCTTGTTTATCACTCCAATAAAAGGGTACACCTTTCTGTGTTAGAGTGGTTAAAGGTTTGGCGATTTTAGAAAAGTTCTGAATGAATCGTCGATAGTAGCCGGTGAGACCTAAGAATTGACGAATTTTTGTGGGTGTCTTTGGTGCCGACCAATTCTCTATCGCTTTAATCTTGGAAGGATCCACATGAATACCCTCCTCGCTTACCACGTGACCGAGGAAAGTTACCTTCCGTATCCAAAATTCATACTTGGAGAATTTCACGTATAGCTTCTCGGATCTAAGGGTCTCCAACACTAACCTCAAGTGTTGATTGTGATCTTCTTCGCTCCTGGAGTAGACGAGGATGTCGTCAATGAACACGATGACGAAATTGTCTAAGAAGGGACGGCACACCCGGTTCAACAGATCCATGAACACAGCCGGTGCATTGGTTAGACCGAAGGACATCACTACGAATTCGTAGTGTCCATACCGAGTCTTGAAAGCTGTTTTGGAAACATCACTCTCCTGAACTCGTAACTAATGGTACCCTGACCGAAGGTCTATTTTTGAGAAGTAGCTGGCTCCTTGGAGTTGATCGAAGAGGTCATCTATTCGCGAAAGAGGATAACGGTTCTTAACGGTCAACTTGTTCAGCTCACGGTAGTCGATACACATCCGAAAGGATCCATCTTTCTTTTTGACAAACAGGACTGGAGCTCCCCAGGGTGAGGAACTCGGTCTAATATATCCTTTACTGAGCAACTCATTGAGTTGACTGGATAACTCCTGCATTTCTGCCAGAACTAAGCGATACGGAGACTTTGCTATGGGGGTAGCTCCAGGAATTAGGTCAATACGGAACTCGACCTGACGTTCAGGATGAATTCCTGGAAGCTCTTAGGGAAACACATCTGGAAAGTTACAGACTTCGGGGTTGCTCGCGAGGTCTCTAACTTCTTGTTTCTCATTGATCACATGGGCTAAGAATGCAATGCACTCCTTCCGTAGGAGCTTTCGAGCTTTGATGCAAGAAATGATACGAAGATTGGAACTGGGTTTATTGCCATAGATTACGAGAGTTTGATCCGAGAGAAAATTGAGACGGATAGCTTTTTTGTAACAAAGAATGTCAGCAGGATTGGGACTCAACCAAATCATGCCAATGATAACATCAAAGCTCTTAATGGAAACGGGCATGAGATCTATAGGAAATGAGTGATCGTTTAAGGTAAGCGTACAACCTATGAATACATCGTTAGCGCTTTCTTTCTCACCGTTAGCCATCTCGACGGTAAATGTTTCAGTTAGTGGTTGAGGATTTGGTTTTAGATTATGTTTGAATGCATGAGTAACAAAACTCCTTTCAGCACCCGAATCGAAAAGAATACTAGCATATGAGTTGTCGAGAAGGAACGTACCCGAAACAACAGTCGGATCAGCAACTGCTTCCTCCCATCCCATGGTTAGAATTCTTCCAGTGTTATCAGCAGTTGACTTCTTGGGACAGTTCCTTTTAAAGTGCCCAACTTCTCCACAGCTGTAGCAGGCTTGACTAACACCTGCTCCAGATGATTGGTTGGCTGATTGGGTAGGAGTTTTGCAGAATCGAACTGTGTGCCCTTTCTTACCACAATTGGTACAGGATAGTTCTCGGCAAGGACCAGGATGATGATGGTATTTACACTTGTCACAGAGAGGGAGGTTACCAGCATATCTACTGGTAGGAGTTGGGGTTGTGGATCCCATAACAGAAGCAGCAGCAACAGGGGTAGTACTAGCAGCATGGACTGCTACCGTCTGCTGTTTCTTGGAAGATCCTTGAGAAGACTGACCTTTCTTCTTCTTCCAAAATTTTCTCTTTTCGCCACTCCTTTGAGTCGGCTCAGAAGTGGTAGTGATTTCCTTAACGTCGTCGCTCTGATCAATCAGAATTTGGACTAAAGTCTTGGCACTATCATAGATATCCGGACGGGCAGCCAAGACATGACTCTTTGTCGGTTGGGATAACCCCAAATGAACCTTTCGATCTTTTTGCTTTCAGGAGTGACTAATCCCAGGCAGAGAAGTCCGAGATCATCGAATCGGGAAGTGTATGCAACAATGTCAAAACCTTTCATCTTTAGGTTCCAGAGCTCGTGCTCTAGTTTCTGCATTTCACCACGGGGGCAGTACTCGGCTATGTGGAGTTCTTTCATGGCTTCCCAGCCCATGGCATTGGCTACAGGTAGGGTCAGAGATTTGACTCGGCCATTCCACCAAGTCAAGGCTTTATCAACGAAGGTACAAGCTGCGAACTTGACCTTATCATATTCCGTGCAGGCACAGATTTCGAAGATGGATTCGATTTTCTCGAACCATCGTGACAAGGAAATGACACCTCCAGTGCCATTGAATGATGTTGGTTTCACATTCATGAAATCCTTATAGGAACCATCCTTTTGGTGTCCCTGACTGTCTTCAGGGTTATGGGGCTGGGGACCACTCCCTGAACCACCAGGATTCATCTGTGACATGGCTGCCACCATTGCAGCAGTTAGAACTGTTTGAAGCGATGCAAGATCAAATTGAGGAAGAGGAGGTGGCAAAGAAGGATTGTTGTTGTTCTTTGAGTTGGGTCTCTTTTTGGGAGGCATCTTGATCTAATAAGATCAAGAAAGAGAGGGGATGGTAAGTCCTCTACATTGAATCGATAAATATGGCAGTTATATGTTCCGAATAAGCGATAAAGCAGGAAAGAGTTATCAAAACAGATAATTTATCGCTAAGAATGATCACAGAACGCCACTCGAATAAGGATTTCTACAGAGGATTGGATCGAGAAAAACTCCCATAGTATTTCATGATTTGCTTTCGACAATGGTCCGATGTTTGTGGTATTAGGGTAAGTTTTAGGCATGTCGCGCACCATAGTCACTCCCAAGCACATGTTGGCCGTGTCTCGAATGAATATAGTTGGCCAGGCTATATTGACCCTAGACACGACTACATAACTGCCTAGGTTTAACCGTAGTACACAACACCCAATTACTTATGTTCTGTTCTACTTGTGGTCACGGATCGCGATGATTCGGTATACTTGTATACTTTTGAAAATACTTGTAGTTTGAAGATACTTTTAATTTAGAGCACTTAGGCCCTTTAGTGTTTATAGTTTTATACCATGTAAGGTTTGGTATACTTCATTCACTATAAACAAGGGCTCTGATACCAATCTGTCACACCCCGAAAACCGAAGGCAAAAACATTTACGGGGTGGACTCCACGTTGAGTATCAAATCCAATGCACATAGTAAGTAAAGTAAAACAACCATTACATTACATAAGAAAGTTTTACAGTTGTTTCAAAAGTAAAGTTTGTACAGTTGTGATACATAATATATATAACAAAAAGAAACGGATCTTCAAGTACACCGTCTTCAAGCAAAAAGGATCTTCGGGTACCTGTTCTAATGCTGACCTGAGAACACAAGCGGTTTGAAAATCAGCATAAAGCTGGTGAGTTCATAAGTGGTTTTTGTTTGTGAAAATGTTTCAAGTTTCCTTTTTGTTTCTGAAATGTTATGTACACCAAGAAAATCCTGTATTTTCTTATAAGTTGGTTATTGTTTCACAAATGTAAAGTATAGTAAGTTTATACACTGAAAACATGTCTACTCATATGAAAAGGTATAGTTGGTTATCTGACTTGTTAAACTGTTCTGTTTACTTATCATGTGTTACCAAGAAAGTCCCATACTTTCCTTATTGTATGTTACCAATTGTAAAAGATGTAATGTTATCCAGTTTGTTACTCCTTCTAGTTATGTAAGTGTTACCCAGAAAAGCCCCATGCTTTCCTACGTATTGATTTCTAATGTTAAAGATGTAAAAGGTGTAATCGTGGTTGATTTCCATGTTTTCCCTAGGAAAGTCCAGTACTTTCCTGAATGTTAGTTACAATAGGTGAAAGATGTAAAAGATGTAAAAGATGTAAAGGATGTAAAAGATGTATAAAGTGGTTCATTATTACTATAAGTAAATCTCTGTTATCCTAATTGCGAGTTCCATAACCATACAATAGACTAAAACCTGTGGCAATAAGTAGTCCACATGTGGCAATAAGTCATCCACATACTTATGACTTTCGTCACCCTTGAACCATTTCGGTTCGGCTGTAGCTAGAAGCCAGGCGTGGGGTAGTCAGCCCCGTATAGATCTATACACTCAAGTCACGCTCTCTAAATACCAGAGACTCTGGTTATGGGTGTAGTCCTCCACTCGCGTATCTCGGTGGAGTGTTCTCCGAGGACGTGTCTCCAATCATATAGGATTAACAAATTTACTAGTAATAATATGATAGTCCTCCACTCGCGTATGTGTGTGGAGTGTTACCAAAGACAAAACAGTATACAGGTATTATGTTCAAATGTTAAATGTCATGCTTTTAACTGATAAGATGTGGAAAACCATTTGTCAAATATATGTAAAACATAACAGTTTAAAGACCTATTTCAAAAATATATGATACGTGTTCTGCATATTCAAATGGTTATCAGTTATGGTAATCAGTAATAAAAGCATAAGAAATATGAAACACACATTTGAAAACGCGTTTTGAGTACAAGAATTCCCTTGTACTTTGCTTGTGTTCCCCCCCTAAAAACAGTGAAAACAGTGAAAAAGGGTAGGGCTATGAACTCACCGGACTCGGAAACGTGTCGGTTTTGAATACTAGACGTTGGTTTGGGGTTTGATTACTCACGATGTCCCTATGTAAAATGATATAATGTCCATATATATACAATTAGAGATACATTCACTAATCATATGGAACACTACACTCCAATGAGGTTAAACACCTCAAAACAAGTGTTTGGAGTGACCCGGGTGACATCTTCGAACGTGTAATGGCATTAGGGACTTGGGACTTGAGTTTACTCCCCAAGAGTAAACATTTTAAGGAGTTTACAGCCATTGAACACACACATACATGAGTTTACGGCCGTAAACTCATGTGGGTGTGATTTTGGGTGTTTAATGGCTTTAATGGACATGGGGATTGTTGGAATGGATTTCTAAAATGCCTTGGAATGGATTGCATGAAATTATAACACTTAAAAGGGAGTTTACGGCCATACCATAGGAGTTTACGGCCGTAAACTCACCTATGGCGAAGGAAAATTGATTTGAGCGTTAAAGGACAATCACATGTGATTCTAGAAATTTATACAAGCCATTTGAGTGTATTTGATGCATCATTAACATAGTTTTATGAGTTTACGGCCAAGGGTATGTTCCTAGGCCGTAAACTCCTATAAATGACACTTTTGATATGTTTCAAACCCTTAAACTATTTTTAGATGCATCTAGATTTTACCACAAGCCCATTGGTTGAGTTTCAAAGCATTTGGACATGTTTTAAGGCACTAAATCCCCCTTTAAGTGGAGTTTACGGCCCAAGAATGTTCTTGGTCCAAAAAATCAAGCTTTTCCGATTTTTATATGATTTGGTGTATTTCTTGAAGGGTTACAAGGTTCTATGCACTCACGGAAGTCCGTTGGAGGTGTTTAGGGGCAAACTAACACCCAACAAGGTGTTTAAGGTCTATGAATGAGGGTTTACGGTCCGAGAACATGCTTGGGCCGTAAACTCATGTTCAAGCCTCATTTTGTGCGATTTTGGGGACCTAAGATCATGCATGTAAGTTTCTAGGCCGAATCTAAGCCCTAGAAGTCTTTTGGAGGGGTTTTGAGGCTTCAAAACCCACATATGAGGTGTTCACGGCCTAAGGAGGGTTCTTAGACCATAAACACATGTTCATATGTGTTTTAGGTGATTCAAACATGGATTTTCATGCTATTCAAGTTCAATAACAAGTTTACGATGAATTGCTTACCAAAGGATGCTTGAAATGAGAGTTTTTGGATCAAGTTCGACTTCTAGAGAGAGAGTAGAGAGAGAAAGTTTTTAGAGAGAGGGAAAAAGCCTCAAAATGATGTCAATCAATCCCTTATATAGAGTTTGAGTTTGTGGCCCGGTGGAATTCTACCCGATACTGCCGATATACGATGCTTTTGGTTGTACCCGATTGAGTTACTGTAACCCGCTACGGTAAATTTCTAGAAATATTCCGATCACTGGAATTGGATGTTAAAATGATTTCCAATTGTATTAAGACACCCAATAATTCATTTTAAATGTGTACTAATTAATGACTTAATTATACAAAATATCGGAAATCGAATTTGGAAACGACGATTGGTTGCGCGAATTGTACTACGAAAGAGTTACAATAAATGATACGGAAAATTCGGGTTGTTACACACCTGATCGACAGGCTCACTCATGAACCTTTCCGTACTTTCCACAAGTGCGGCCGTTCTGACCTCCCATCCTCGAATCGGCGGACTTGGTCCGCTTGGGTGCCGGCTGGGACTGAGTCGGCCGCCGATCCACCCACTCAGACTCGGCCTCCTCCATAGCCTGAGTCTCTAACTCGATCTCCCTCTTTCGGGCATTTGCTTGGAGCTCAGCAAATGTCCGGTATGTCGAGTTCGATACGAACTCTCAAATGTCCCTCCTTAGTATACCCAAATATCGGCTCATCCGTGCCTGCGTAGTGGACACTTGCTCTGGGCAGAACATCGCCCTCTCATGAAACTTCTGGGTGATCATAGTAACTGAATCGTTACCCTGCTTGAGGGTCAATAACTCCTGAATCAACCATTCCCTCTCCACTGGGGGAACATAATCGTCTCTGAACATAGTAGTAAATATCTCCCAAGTCACAGTCGAAATCTCCGCAAGAGTGAAGTTCGTCGTCACGAACTTCCACCGATCCTTTGCTCCCAGGCGGAGTTGGTTCAAAGTGAACCGTACCCTCAGATGCTCCGGACATGAACATGCGTAGAAGCATCCCTCAATGTCAGCAATCCATCTCATCGCAGCGATTGGATCCAGCGTCCCGTCAAACTCGGGTGGCTTCATGTTGCTGAACTCCCAGAATAGCAACGAGTCACCTCCCTGAGGTCTGGCAGCAGCCACAACCATGGTAGCTGCAGCGGCTGTGGCCTCAGTCACCGCGGCATACCGCTCATCGAAAGTCTCCATTAATGTGGTCTTGATAGACCCAAACATCTCCGGAATCTCGGCCCAGATCGCCGCATCCACCTCATCGTGGATCATCTGACGAAGCTCCTCATCACTCACACCGCTCATCCCAGGCCCGTGGCGTGGCCCAACCATAATGCCTCTGAAATACAACATAAAAATATCAGAGACTCAATCGAGCATACTCGCACTCGATAACGCAACCCTACTCGACCTCCGATACCCAAAGGATTCTTACTTGGGTTGCCCACTGATCCGGTGTCTTCAGTAGTACGCCCTATACTACCTACTACACCGCATCAGCATTCACCCCAAGACATCCTCCCTAGACCCCGGATCACGAGTACTCTATTCTTGCTATGCACTGGCTACCTACTCGCTCTCAAAGCATCTCATAACAGCAGGTTCCCCTAGACTAAGGCATCACAAATCAGGCCATTCTAGTCCTACTATGAATACCTAGTCTACTCTACCATGCATAACAGATCACAACATATCTCATAACATATATTGTAAGGGTATTTTGGTATTTTACCATTCGGACGCTGGCTGACCGTACACACTGCTTCTCCTTTAGTTATTACAAAATCTGTTATAAAATTTTTATGCCTTTATTAATTGAAATTTTTTCTCAAATCCTCAGTTTGAGTTCAATTACGCCCGAAGGTGTATCTGAATCCCTCAAACCAAGACTCTGATACCAACTTGTAACAACGTGAATTTTCAAAACAATTTTTCATTTTTCAAACAACATAAACCATCATTTAATATTCTGAAATCACGTGTATAACAATGTCATCGTAAAAAAATACATCCCAAGATCATAAAACAATTCTTCCGTTAGTGTGTACAGATCACGCTGGCGCCTTCTCATGGTCCTCGCTAGTACCTGAAACACATAACACAACAACTGTAAGCATAAATGCTTAGTGAGTTCCCCAAAATACTACTTACGCACATATGCCTTTCCAGGCCCTGACCTTCCGGTCCATGTGTCTCAGGGGACTTCCGTCCCGACTCGGTAAACCTTCCGGTCCTACCCGCATCAACCTTACGGTCCACATCACAACGCCTTCCGGCCCATAACATATATGCCTTCCGGCCCATAACATAATGCCTTCCGGCCCGTATCAAGCATAGCATACATAGCACATACAAATGATTAACTTATCATATACAATGCATACAAATCATAACATATCCGACCTTCTGGTCTCACAATAAAACCCTTCCGGGTACAGTATAGTGAGAAAACTCACCTCGTGGAAAGTCTAGAATCTCACGTGCTCGCTATCTCCGAATCCCAACCCTGCCTAATCATAACGAAATATCATTTAATTATTATAGACTTCCACAACTATACTTCACCCTTATTAACATTCCTCAGAGGGGTAAAAGACCATTTTACCCTTCCTTGACTCAAAGTCCACTTGTTGACCAAAACCCTAAAAGTCAACAAAAGTCAACATTCATAGTACTCGGGGCGTACAGACTCATGTACGCGGGGTGTACACACTCATGTACGCGAGGCGTACATCTCTGATTCACAATCGGGGGTCTCCACCCAGTACGCTATGTGTACTGGGAGTTACACCCATCATAACACCTGGATTCAGCCATTCTTCATTTCTGGTCTTAAAGGGTTAAGACACTTCTTCAACTTCTAGATCCGGCTCACTTTAAGCCTCCTTACCGATAAAGTCGAAACCTTTAAGCCTTGGCATGGCTGTAAAGGCTCCTACACTCCTTAATACCTTTCCATTTCAACTCAAAAGATCTAGATCTCATGCATGGCTAATCATTGCGGTCCAAAATTACATTTTTATGAATCTACAACTCAAATGGACTAGAAATATGATGGATCTAAGCTAATGGAGGCTACTTGCTCATAAAGTGTCCATCTTTGGGACCAAAACCCTAGAAAATGGTCCATTAACCATACCACAAGAACTACAAGGCAAGATCCGAACTTTTTACCGTAGAAAGAAGCTCCAACCTTTGCTATTCACGGATATACACTTGAACACCAACTTCTAGCCTCCACAATGGACTCCTTTTCTCTTTTTCCACCTTGAAATGACACCACCAAGCTTAGAACACTCACAAACAAGCTATGAACGAAGGAACAACTCTCTTAGGGTTTCTTTCTGAAGGATGGTGGCTGAGGAACCAAGTCATCTCAATCCTTTTATAGCCAACCACTAAATTAGGGTTTTTGGGTCTAGACCGGTTACGCTTAGTGTAACCTTGGGTACGCCCAGCGTACCCGGGTGATGGTGCGTTTAAAGGAGGCGTGCGAGTTCTCGCATCGTACTCCTTGTACGCCCAGCGTACTCGCCCAACACATAAGCCCAAAATGACAACATAAATAAAGATGAAGGATTAATTAGAGGTACCTGAATTTCGGGCTGTTACAGATAGGATTGTGGAAGAAGATAAGATTTTCTGCCCACAACGTGGCCATCCTTTGCCACGATGTGGCACCTAAAAATCTACCCCTATAAATAGATCTCAAGGGCTCCAGGTTTCATTCCTCGGTTCTCTTCTTTCTCACGCCGACACTCTACGTTTAAGGCCCTGAAGCCTTGGTTTTCACCTTCAAGTTCTGAAGGAAGGTTTTGTGTTCCCGAGATTCCCGAGATTTCCGAGATTGCCAAGAAAATCAACTTTTCCGAGCCGAAGTTCTGCTCGATTATCATCTCGCTTTCTCCCAATCAATCAAGTGAGTTCATACCCCTTAATTAACCTTTTAAATGTTTATAAAGGTTTATAAATGCTTTATGGGGGGATACAAGTTGAATCATGATTAGTTATTATATCAATCACATGTGATTAATAACTAGCATGCAGATGGATTTACTATACGTTAACTGTTTTACCAAACAGATTTCTTCAAATGACCTTCTTAAACGTTTTTACATGTTTAAAACTCTTTATCAAACTGTCTTACATGCTCTAAGTTTCCTTTCAAACTCTGTTACAAAGGTGTTTTCAAACAAAGGTTTTCCTTATACATAAAATGTCTAATCAAACAAAATACTTTCAATCGTTTTATAAACTGACATCAGATCATCGTTTCATAGTATTAAACTTTTCAAAGGTTTTACAAAACTTATTTTACGCTTTTATATTGTCAAATGCATGCCTACATATAGATAGTTATACGAATAATGTTTAAAGGACTTAAGACGGTGAGCTCGCTTTATTTCCTTTTCCTCGTTGGGATGTGGCCTTAGGGCATCGGTTGCTCATACTTATGTCGTCTAAATATTTTTATATATCATGTTTACATATATAGGTATAAAGGTTCCATTAGTCAGTTCAGTACCTTTGGGTAGCAAAGGTATACTTCCGGTTATACTTGTTCATTACTAATAACTATAATAGGTATAGTTAGGAGATACTATTTACAATTCCAAGTACAAGGAATCACACAAGAGTCAGTTCATTCAAGAGTCTATACTAATACATTAAATGTTACATTAATACATTCACATATATACGCTTACATGAGTACATTTACATAGATACGCTTACATAGATACGTTTACATTGATACGTTTACAGAGATACACTTACATGAACACGTCTAGATTAATATGTTTAATAGATACTATTACATAGGATATGTTACAAACATTTTAGGTCTTACCACTCCACACCCAAAGCTATTAGCTAGAGAAGGGAAAAGGAGCATCGACGAGTGTTTATGGTTGTTTTGTTCGGCAAGTTTCCACGCCGCGAATATCCTACTACAAAAGGATACATCTTTAGTTATTATATTATTCTCCTTTCTTTACTTTGTCACACATTCACATGAACGATGAGGTAGGATATATTTGATATAACTAAACTATTTTTCCTTACGGTTGTACTGTTTGGCGAGTTTCCACGCAGTGAATATCCTACTACAAAAGGATAAATCTTTAGTTATTATATTATTCTCCTTCAATTACTTTGTGACACATTCACGTGAACGACGAGGTAGGATATATTTGATTTAAATAAACTATTTTTCCTTACAGTTGTACAGTTCGGCGAATTTCCATGCTGTGAATATCCTACTACAAAAGGATACATCTTCAGTTATTATATTATTCTCCTTCCTTTACTTTGTGAAATATTCACATGAACGGCGAGGTATGATATATTTGATATAAATAAACTATTTTTCCTTACGGTTGTACTGTTCGGCGAGTTTCCACGCCGTGAATATCCTACTACAAAAGGATACATCTTTAGTTATTATATTATTCTCCTTCCTTTACTCTATGACACATTCACATGAACGACGAGGTAGGATATATTTGATATAAATAAACTATTTTTCCTTACTGTTGTACTGGTCGGCGAGTTTCCACGCCGTGAATATCCTAATGCAAAAGGATACATTTTTAGTTATTATGTTATTCTCCTTCCTTTTTATGTGACACATTCAAATGAACAGCGGGGTAGGATTTTTGATATAGATAAACTAATTTTCCTTATTACCTTTATATTGTGACTCATACGCATAATCGACAAGGTAGACTATAATTTTTATAACAATAGTTAAACAGGGAAAAACCGTCACATTTATAGTGATGCTTACTTTCAAAACGGTCGAGTCTTGGTAGAAGACTACTTTTATACTAGTAGGAAATATAGGATTACCTAGGGTTTTCAAACGTTTAGAATTTCTTACAAACATTTTCCAACATTTTGCAAATGTTTACAAGTCTTTACTTTACAGTATTTACAAATCAAAGACACATTAATACTTATGAATTCACCAGCTTTATAGCTGATGATTGCTTTCAAAATAACTTTTATTCTCAGGTCACAAATTAACAGGTATGATGACCAGTGTCACACCGCCAAACCAAGGATGGCAGAAATGTCCGGCGATGGAAGACTTCATGTAGAGTATCACAACAACGAGTATAATAGTGCTCAAAGTAAATACAACCATCATAAATATAATTGAAAAAGTTACACCAAAGTATATGTCTACATGATTCAAATCAATTACATTATGATACAAAATGAATTGTTTGACGATTTATCGTCCCATCCTCAAAACGCTGTTGATTTCCTGTTTCACTGAATTCCTGAGGATACAAGTAGTTTTGAAAAGTGTCAACACAAAGGTTGGTGAGTTCATAAGCTTTTGAAAGTAAGAGTATGCAAATCGATCTTTGTAAAGAGATGTATGTTACCAAGAAAAATCCAATATTTTCCTTATAAAAGTTATGTGGTCCTAAATGCCAGGACCGAAAATGAACAAGTATTTGTCATACTTAAAGATACAAAGTGGTTTCAGATTGGTGTAAAACCCTTTCTGATTTGAGAAAACTCCCGTAATGAATGGTGTGTAGTCTTAAATACCAAGAGTGAAAATATACAGCAATATCTGTAATTATTGATATAAAAAGTGATTTTAAATCGACATAAAACCCTTTTTGATATGAAGGCGTACAAGTATTTTTCCATACTTATAGTAATTTCAGTGAGCTAAATCGACATAACTCGTTAATTTAAAGTTAGAACCCGTAAATCTTATGATTTGTTAATACCACATGTGAGCTATCATAACCATACTTGACTTAGACGACCTCGTAATGCGACGTTCTTCAGGCGCCGCCATTAAATAACACTTGTCACCCCAGAACTGCCGGTCTAGCTGCTGCAAGTAGCTCAGGTGTGGGTTTGTTACACCCAATATAGATCTATACACAACTATCACGTTCTCCCTACAAGAGACTTTGGTTGCAATTTACATAACTTATTGAATTGGTTACTTTGGAAGTAACCCGAAGCGAATGACTCACAAATTTATTCATTAACATATTTACGTGAACTAAAATGAAAACCTTTGGTAAATAAGTTTGAGAAGTAAATGATACATAAACTATACCTATTATAGTTTGTCCAAAACGTTTGTAATGTATAAGAACTCTTTTATGAAAATGCATTAGTGTTATGAATCCATAAACTATGCTTATTATAGCTTAATATTCGTGTTCTAAATGAATGAATAATCTTATCATGAATGACTAAGATTCAGTTTATGATGATAAACTAATAAGGAAACATATTCAATATTTAGAACATATTGTTATACACTTTTCTCAACATAATACAAAGTGTTATGAAAGATATATGCTGTTAACTAATTTTAACCTTTCTGCGTTGTTTTAGAAAAGTCATAGAAAAATGATACGAAGTCAAAAACTAAATCCGTAAATTCTGAGAGTTCCCTAAATGTATCTAGTTTACTCATAATTTTTATCATGATTTTTAATGACCTCCAACTTGGGTGGAAAAGTCCATAATCATAGACTGGTCCGGATTGGTGTTTGAAATGATAGGCAGTTTTGTAAAAATCACCATAAATTATAGAAAAATCGTATGGAGATGTGCAAGTATTCATTTTAAATATAAGAACTGGAACTACTTACATCTAAAACAGTTTTGAAAAACAAAATGTTTAAGTTTCCCAAAACAGTCCGTGAATCGAGTTGAACTTTTCTGATGAAGGCTGTTAGAAAAGTTTAGTTATGTTCTTGGTGTTTTAACTTGTATTACCCCCCTTAAAACATAAGAAAACATAAAAATGTAGGGGTATGAACTCACCTTGAGTGATTTCAGAAGATGGATGATGGAGAAAAGAAGTGTTCAACTAAAGAACACTTGGGAGATGCTTTAAGATTTGAGGATCTAACAACAATAGGATGGAGTTTGTGTAAGATATCTATGATTTGAGTAGAAGGAAGTGAAATAATCATATGGAGGATGTTAATACTTACCAAAATTAGAAGAAAAGCTTGGAGTATAGTCTTGAATCTCGAATTTTAGAGAGAGAAGATGAGAGAAATTGAAGTTTGTTCTTGATGGAGGAATGAGAGGAAATGAAATAAATGTGAGGAGAGAGGAGGGTTTTCTAAATCATGACCAAGTGTGTGGTTGGAAAAAGGTGGGAAAGGTACAATAAAGTGACTAGGTATGGGTTGATGGGGAATAGTGACCTGAAGTGGGTATGGGAGGTTGCTTGTGTCATAGATTAAAGCAAAGTCAACACTCCACCTCTTGTACTTCACTCACTCTTCTTGGATAAGGTTTATCCCCAAAAACGTGGATAATTAATAAATATGGGGCCTTATATGTTAAAAATAAATTTTTGGGTGAAAATCCCGCGTTAAAACAATTGAAAATGGGCCTAAAACGCAAAACTAGTCGAAAACCAGGAAGAAAAGCGCTTCCAGCGAGACCTCTCGGTCCTGGCCAGAGGTTCGGTCCCTTCTGACACTTCGCTTCTGACAAGTTCGGCTCCTTGAGAGGGTTCGGCTCCTTAAGAGGGGTTTCGGGTCCTTAAGCCTATTTTACTCGTTTTTACCCCGTTTTAAGCCGTTTTTGACCCGGTTAAGGGTCGGGATGGCCCGAAAGACTATAAAAAGTTTAAGGAACTTTTGAGAGATATTTGGGAGAGATTTGGGATAGATTTCACATTCTTGGTGAGATTTCTCATACAAAGAGAGATTTGGGAGAGATTTCACATTCTTGGAGAGATTTCTCATACAAAGAGAGATTTAGGAGAGATTTCACATACTTAGAGTGATTTGGGAGAGATTTGACATACTTATAGAGATTTGGGAGAGATTTAACCTACATGGGGAGATTTAGGAGAGATTTGACATACGTGGGGAGATTTGGGAGAGATTTCACATACTTAGAGAGATTTGGGAGGGATTCTCGATAAAGAGAGATAGAGTAAAAACGATTGAGAGAGGTTTGGTGTGTGACATTTTTGAGTGTCCAGCTTCGAAATGCAAGGTCCGTAAACCCCGTTAAGAATACCGAGTTTGGTTAGTCGCTTACCACAGTTTTAGGTTAATGAGATCTAGATGTACGTACTTTTCGATTTATGATCTCTCATAAGAATACCGAGTTGTTTAGAATTTACAACATAAACTCTAGTACCCACAGGAAAATTGAGTTGACTGGTTTGACTTGTTGACTTTAATTGACTTTGACTTGACCGGAAATTGACGGTTGTCACATTATCCCCCCGTTAGAGGGAATTTCGTCCCGAAATTAGCACTTTGACCGAGACTTCATGAATTTGGAGAAAAGATGGGGAAAACTTCTCGTAGTACAAGAAATTGATATGGTGGGGACCAATCCACCTGATGTTAAATGATGCCTTAGAATTTCTTATTGTAACTTGAGCTAAGTCAATTTAAAGGAGTTATTGTTTTGAAATGATAGTGTATTCTATGTGTGCCTTTATGCTCCCCGCTACAAAGTGGAGACTCTCGTTCATTTTGATTTTCCAAGTGGTAAGTGCGCACACCCATGTTTTACCGAAGTTAATCACTCAAGCTATTAACACATCACCCAAGTTTTGAAGAATCCCCTTTTGTTCTGCCCGTTGGTTTGCTATTGGTAGGCCATACTCAAGTCTAACCTAGTTCCCTACAAGGGTCGCATAAGCTCTTTGATGTACGTTCTAGTCGGTTTCTCCATCCTGTTGGTTTCTTTGATTAGTAAGGAGTGTGTGGATTCACCCAGTCTGTCGATGGTTACTCAAATGGTATTGAGACCACCCATTACCTTGGGTAGCTTGGTTATGAAGCCCAAGGTTAGCCACTCCCGCTTCCTTTCAGGTATAACTGGTTGTTGTTGGAGATGTGAAGGCTTCCTGTATTCTCTCTTGTCATTGGCACAAGTTCGATACTTTCCCACATGTGTAACGATGTCTGCTTTCCCATTTGCCCACTGATGGCATTCTTTGAGGTCCGAACACATCTTGTCCGAGCGTAGATGAAGGTAAGTAGTGAGTTTTTGTGCGCTTCGTTCGTGACATTATTTTCTGAATCCATCAACCTCGGTGTCTAGATCTGGTTCATGGAATAACATGTCCCGCCTTCCGTGCCATCTAGGTTCTTATGATCGGTGAAGATTGTATTCTTCATGTCGTAGAGATGGTGCCTCTAGACCTCTAGGGCGAACTCTACTGCTCCTTGTTAAAGTTCATGCGTTATCTAGCCTACCTCGTACGTCTTTAGCTGACTTAAGCCATAAGCAATGACTACTCCTCGGAGCGTTACATAGGGCCTGCTGTTGCGTCTACCGTTTTATTAGATCATTTAGGAACTTATGGGTTTGGATTACGACTAGACTTATTCGGATGATAGAGCATTCACTTGTACTTCCGGGTAACTTGGCCCGAAGTTCATGGCAGGACTCGTACCTGGTCGTATCCGTCCCAAGCTTCTGTGCTTGAACCTTGTCTGTTGTATGCATGACATTCCTGAAAGGTCTCCAGGAAATACTTGTGACAGGGTTTCGAGAAGTATAACACTCCTCTGGTGCGTGTTTTGGGGTTTCACAGCGAGAGATGACCCGGAGGTCCGTGCTGGATGTGATTATGGGGGACCAAGGTTTTGTTATTCAGTAGGTTAGGTGAAGGATCCTTTCGTAGTCGTTAAACTAGGAATATGAGGAATATACTAATAAAAATTGAATGGTGACAACAGAATCTTTTTAGATAACATGTGTTAAGCTGTATTCATAAGAAGAGATCACTAGAGTGATAGAGTATCTTGTGTTTCTTTTCCATGTGTTATGTTTTGTTCGATGTTATTCTTACTGTAGATGATTTATACCACAGTGTCTAGCACTGGTAGTAGGTGTTTTTCGATAGCTAGTAATGATACTTGATATCATGATCCCTGATAGGTCATCTTGTGATTGAGTGATATACGAACGTCATATGTAATTAAGATTGAAAAGGGTAATTGAATAAATGATTATTCTTTAAGCTCACATCCCAATGAAGAAAAGAAATAAATGGGGAATTAGTAATTCTAAACCTGTATAACCTTGGTTGTATACCATTCTTGCGTATACTTTCTTCAGCGACAGATTAACCTCACGGGTCTTTGGATTGAACTTGACGTACTGACCGAGTGGTACATCGGGGAGGTTAAGATACCTGAGGTACTCTATGCATGAGTACTCCGGAGTTCTGGAATAACGGCTTCGCTAGAAAGATGATTTCGGACGAAGATATTTACGCACGAAACTGGTATTGTGAGGATCGGATGGACTCCAGTCGTATGATAAAAATCGGAGTCACTTGAAATAAAGGCGTTACAAACAAAACACAACGGTGAAACTTGTAACAGAGTTATAGTACTATAGATTTACTACAAGACTATTGTTGCGAACTAGGTATACTACAAAAGACAAGTATACGCAGCGCGGGGGTCCCTTTTCTGATGGGATCTCGCAAAAGATAAGACTCTAGTTGCACTAGTGCTAAGCGGTTTAAGAGTCTGTTACAATAAATGCCTTAGATATTTTTAACGAGGTCCGGAGTAGTTTCTTCTGCGGCAGTGATCCTTAGTATCTTCTCGTCTGCACTGGTGTTCTTTATTATTGGACAGTCCTTTTTGAGGTGTCCTATCTCGCCGCATTGGTGACATATCTAGCTTGTACTAGCATTGGTGGTGGAAGTGAGGTTTTTATTCAGAGTTACATGGACACGGGTGCCCTCCTCGTTCATCTACTTCGAAAATTTCCTTTTATGGGGTCCGGTTTTACCACCACCTTTGTGTGCAGGGTTGGTCCCGACGCCAGGGACTTGAAGAATGGGTGGTGTTGGTACTGAAGGGGCAGGAATTACCACACTCCGCTGTTGCATGGCAAGTCTTTGGGATCATTGGCACTCCTTTCGAGCTCGGTGATTTCGTTTCCTCATCTCGATTTTACAACTTTGTACGTCCGTGACTGTTGCCCTTTATTGGCTTCCTGGATTGATACATCAATCGGAATTTTCAATTCCTTCGTTAATCATGATTGTGTTGCCAGCATTGAGGTGTACAAGGACAGTTGTCACGGCAGCTGTTACTGTGGCTTGGAATGTAATGGCCTCGATATGAAGGATAGGGTCTTCATTGATTGGCTGACTATTTCCAGATGATGACATGATTCTGCAACACGAAAGGCAAGGAGTTCGTGAGTGATCAAGGTTGCCTCTATATTATTTTGAGTCTGACTAAGATATGAGTTATTATTCATGAAAAATTAACTTATACATGTTATGATATAACCAAGACTGGGCGGATAGTGAAATATGTGATTCTACTTTAGTTTCACATCCCAACGAGGAAAAGAAACTATGTTAGAAAGCTCACATTCTATTGTCTACCAGGTCTTTGTTATATATAACTATGGAATATATGAGTGGGGAAATCATAATAATAACATTCTTATTGATTCAACTTAATGAACTAGAATTCCTACTAAAGGTCTTCATTGAACCTAGATGTATTTCAACTGTTTACCTATAGAGTAGAAGTATGTTCTCAAAGGTTTGACCTACATCCCTATGATGCAGTCCGATTACAGAGTAGAAGTGAGTTCGTAGAATGGTCTCATGACGTTTGTTTTTCATAACCGGGTTCTATTGGTTGGTGAATAACATGATCCAACCTTGAAAAGAGAATTGGGAACGATCTCGGAGCTAAATTACTCTAGTCCAACATCTTGACTAGAGTGGGTTTCAGATAGACTCCTATGGTAGCATGATGGACATATTTGAACAAGGGGCGACATAGAATTTAGCCGACTGACAATGTAATTGATGTTTAAGATGTAACAAATTAGGGAAAATTGACCTTGTAGAGGGTCTTACATCACATCCGGAGCAGGAGAGTTTTGGCCGCCTAAAGGCTTAGCCAAAAGTACCTACAGCCCAAGATAGTTTCATAGAATATACCACATAGGGCATAGATAGGAAAACGATTCCTTTTTAGCTGGGAAGGAAAGTAAGGCATCTACTACTGGTGGCGGTCATCCCTTTGGTGTACCCACAATTCAGCCAGTTGCCGCTCCATATCAAGCATGTGCCTTTCGTACACCCTCTGGCGTACTCGGAGTTCTATGATTTTGGCTCGTGTTTCAGCCAATGATTGCAGTATGGTTTCACGATCTCTATCAGATCTTTCACGAGTGTGCTCGAGGCGACTGGTGCCGGTTGTATGCAATCTTGCATCTGCATTAACCTCTACATTACGATGGAGTGTTGTTCTGCCCTGAATCTCGTTTCGGGCAACTCCACAGACCAAAATTTGAAGAATTATGTCTATTGAGCTTCCTTCGCTTATGTTGTAGAAGCTTTGGTCTCCATTAAATGGCATAGGTTGGTCTTGCTCTTCGGAACAAGAGCCATCGGGGTAGGTTCTGCATTTCAGGTTCGGAGTCAGAACCATTAGCAAGGCCTTCAGCTTGGTGACCATCCACAGGGATTTGGTGATCATTCTTTGGCTCCTCTCCGAGCCATTCAGTATTTCCGTGGTTAGGGTAGTGCGAGTCATCATGGGGGTGGAATCCAGCCATGATATCTTCGCGAGAAAAGGGAATATAAGAAATAACTAAGTAGACGTACTAATTAGATAATTATATGATGATCTTTATCAGGTACTTTAATACTTTTTTAGTGTATACTAGTTATATGCATTTGGGACAGGATAGATCTTCGAATAAGCGACCCTAACTCTAAGTCAACAACCCAACAATGAACAGGAAGTAAAGCAAAGATCCACAGGTTCTAAGTCAATGACGTCCTGGGTACATATAATTTTAATGTATCTACTAAGTACTTATTCACCTATTGATAAAAATCTATTTAGTTCTCAGATAAGCACTTATAGTATTACAAAATACTCCCATAGTATTTTAAATTTTATGTTTGGTTCTAATGTTCTCATTGTGGTGGTGTCGGTAAGTTTTTAGACTTGTCGCCATATCACAGCCATTCTTGGGCATGTGCTAATCACTCGTCGGACTAGCATAGTTGATCAGGCTATGCCACTCCCAAGACTGACCATACATCCCCAAGCCTACCTGTGATATTCGACAATCATTACTTTTGTTTTATTCTAGAATGATGATGACCTTAGTACGTATGCAAGCATGTATACTGACAACCCGTAGTTTATTCCATCACAATAAACCGTTCCCGGTAAATAAAACCGTTCGTATTCAAATTTTTAGTTAACCTTAGACTTAAATTAAATTAATCGTGACTTTTAATTCGTTTTCATAAGTGTCGGGATGCGTTAAAAACATTAAAATGTTTTCCATATTTATTTGGAAAATTATTAGTTTCATTTAAGTTGTGGTTACGACAATTTATCGGGTACGACCAAAAGCACCGTCTAACGGAAGTATCGGGTAGAATTCCACACGGCCAACATGTGCCTGGGAGTGACAGTGGTGTTCAGCATGCCTAAAACTTACCCAAATATCCCTAACAACGAATCTTCGTCGCAGTGAATCATGAAATACTATGAGAGTATTTCTAGCTCCAACTTTGTCGTAGGAAATTCTTGTTCAAGCGTTGTCCTTCGATCATTCCTTTAGCGATAGTTTATCTGCCTTGATAATTCATTCTTGCCCTATCGCTTAATAAAGTTATATGTCTGTCACAAAGAGATATCCCTGTTTCATATCTCTTGAATTAATGCAGAGGACTTATCATCATCTTTTTCCTAATCACTTTAGATCAAAATCTCTTCGAAGGAAGGATCCAGTTCAAGTAACAATAGCCCTCCATCGCCACCTCCTCCATTCGATCCAATGATGACCCAGTTGGCTATGTCTACCGCAGTGGCTGCCATAGTGACATATTTGCTCTCTAACAGATTCAGTGGACCAGGAACTATCACCAACCCCCAAAACCATGAAATGTTCAGGAGCATCAGAACGAGCGTAAAAAGAGTAAGAAGGCTTTCTGGAAAAAGCGAAAGGGTCAGAGTTCACAAGGACCCTCCATGAGGCATGCAGCTATGGTAGTTCACAATGCCGCTACTCATGTTGTCGTGTCTACAGTTCAAGCTACCGCTACTACAGTAATTGCGCCTACAGCTCAAACACGTATCACTGGGTATGCTGGCAATCACCCTTGGTGCAACAGGTGCAGTTATCACCATCGTACTCCTGGCCCATGTCATGAGTTAATCTGCAAAAGATGTGGCAAAAAGGGCCACTCCACTCGAACCTGCAGAAAACCAGCCCAGTAATCAATCAAGCTTCCGGATCAAGTATTGATCGAGCATGTTTTAGTTGTGGAGAAATTGGGCATTTCAAGCGAAACTGCCCAAAGGCAGCAACCACCAACAACGTCGAGATGGTTTTAGCTATAAGGCAAGAGGAGGCAACCGCTGATCCCACCACCACCGCGGGTATATTTCTTCTAGACAATTCTTATGCTCGCATTCTTTTCGAATCTAGTCTCAAGAAAGTTTTATTAGTCATTCATTCAATTATCTTCGTAAACATAGTTCTCGTCTAATAACCGAAACATTTGTCATCAATATGGTTACCAGTGAGAATGAATGCACTAACGACTTATCCCCAAGTTGTATCCTTACCTTGAACAATCATTCTTTCCTCATTGATCTGATGTCATTTTCAATAAAGAGCTTTGATGTTATCTTTGGCATGTATCAGTTGAGTCCTGATCATACTGATACACTTTGTTACGAAAAAGCTATTCATCTCAATTTCCTCTCTGACCGAACCCGCATGATATATGATGTCAAACTTAGCCCACATCTTCGCATCATTTTCTGTATCAAAGCTCGAAAAACTTATGCAAAAAGGAGTATCAGGTATTCCTAGTCCATGCAATCACCAAGAAACAAGAAGTTAAAGACCTCTAGAGCATCCCCGAAAACTGTAGTATTCCCAAAGAGCTCCCGAGAATTCCTCCCAAATGCGAAATTGAGTCTCGTATCAATCTAATCCCTGGAACTACTTTCGCAGCCAAATCTTCGTACCATTTTTGCCCCAGCAGAAATGTAGGAGTTATCCATTCGACTTAATGAGTTAACCGCCAAAATCGATATCCTCTTTCCCGAGTAGATAACTTCTTTGATAAAATTCAGGAGCTAGCTAGTCCTCGAAGATTAACCCTAGGTCGAGACATCATCAGCTACGAGCTCGCAAGGATAATGCTTCCAAGACAGTATTCAGTACTCGATATGATCACTAAGAGTTCGTATTGATACCCTTTGGTCAAACCATTTTCCCTTTGTCATGTAGTGAGCAATGAAAACATACACGTGGATCCTCATAAGGTCAAAGCAATAGAGACTTGGTCGGCACCGAAGATACCCATAGAAAACCTGTCAATTCTTGGGTTTCGCCGTCTATTATTGCAGACCTATTCAAAAATTCTTCCAGAATCACCAAACCCTTAACCACTCCGACACGGAAAGGTGTACCCTTTTGTTGGAGTAAAAAGTGCAGATTCGCTTGTGTTAGGTCAAGGTAGAAGACACGCAGCTAGCCAAGAGTCAATTCCCCGGTAGTACCTACACTGGTTCTGAAACCATCCGCGAAACCATCAAGAAGATCATCTAGACCCGAGAACAATTGAAAACTTCACTACATCGAGAGAAGAATTCCGTCAACGTATAATGGAAACCTCTAGAATTTCAGGTTGGAGATCGTGTCCTGTTAAATGGTCTCGCCCTGGAAAGACATGACACAATATGGAAAGCACAAAAACATTAACTAGTGGTACATTAGACCCTTCAAGATCCTCATTAGGATCAACCCCGTAGCCTTCAAACTCCGAATGCGTTCAGAACTTAGCAACATCCATCCTGTCTTCCATGTCCTAAATCTTTAGAAGTGCCTATCCGGTGAAACCTTAGTAATCTCTCTTGGACAAATCACGTCCCGTTAGTGAAGGTTCGCTGGAATTCCAAGCGAGAACCTGAATTCACTTGGGAGCGCAAACACCCAATACAGCAAACACATCCACATCCTTTTCCATAACCTGTATCTTAATTCTTGAATTTCAGGACAAAATTCCCTCTAACGGGGGGATAATGTGACAACCCGTAGTTTATTTCGTCACAATAAACCGTTCCCGTTAAATAAAACCGTACGTATTCAAATTTTTCCGTTAACCTTAGAGTTAAATTAAATTAATCGCGACTTTTAATTCGTTTTCATAAGTGTCGGGATGCGTTAAAAACATTAAAACGTTTACCATATTTATTTGGAAAATTATTAGTTTCATTTAAGTTGTGATTACGGCAATTTATCGGGTACGACCAAAAGCACCGTCTAACGGCAGTATCGGGTAGAATTCCACAAGGCCATAAACTCAACCCCGATATAAGGGAGTGAGTGACATCATTTTGACGCTTTTTCTCTCTCTCTAAACACTTTCTCTCACTACTCTCTCTCTAAAATTCGAAATTCATCCAAAAACCCCATTTCAAGCTTCAATTTGGTAAGTACTTCATCCTAGCTTGTTGTTTAAGTTGTTTGGCATGCAAATTCATGTTTGAAACTTCCAAAAACACCCAAGAACAAGTGTTTACGGTCTAGGGACCCTCCCAAAACCGTGAACACCCCTTGAGAGGGTTTTGAAGCCCTAAAACCCCTCCAAACCCATTCTAGTGCTTAGATATGGCTTAGAAACTTGCATGCATGAACTTAGGACCCTAAAATTCGTACAATTTGAGTATTGGACATGATTTTACGGTCCAAGAACATGCTAGGACCGCAAACCCACATTCATGGACCATAAAATCCTTTTAAAGTGTCAAAATGCCCCTAAATGCTTCCATGATGCTTCCATGAGAGTGTAGAACCTTCTAATCCTTCATGTGATGCACCAAAACATATGTAAATGGATCAAACTTGATTTTACGGTCCAAGAACATTCTTAGACCGTAAACTCAACTCCTTGGACCATAAATCCATCTTCTTGGACCATAAACTCTTCAAATGGGTGTTAAAGTGCCTTGAACACCTTGTATGGCTTGGAATTGAACCTAGAACCTTGTATGGTTAACCTTCAACCACAAAAACGCATGATTCATGGATAAACATGAGTTTAAGGTAGTAAAATCATGTGTTTAAGGTAGTAAACTCCCCAAGAGCATCTTCATAAACCATAAACTCCTTTTCCAAGGCCCTTTCAAGTCCAAATCTCTTCCTAAGCCATAAAATCAACCCTAGAACTTTCCTTTGTGCATTGTAAGACCATTTAGCATCCAAGAACACACCATCCATGAGTTTACGCCCGTAAACTCATGGTAATATGGTCATAGGACCGTAAACTCCTCTAAGGGCTTACTTTTGAAGAGTAAACTCTTTATCTAGGCCCTACACACCCTTAGATGCTACCCGGACCACTCCTATCACTTAACTAAAGTGTTTTCGCATCTTGGAGTGTAAATGCTTATGTAATTAGTGATTTAAAGTCTAATTAGATATATTTGTGTATCATTTCATATTACATAGGAGCCTCGCACGTTTTCAAGCCTCGATCCGATGTTTAGCATCCTAGTCGACACCTTTCCTCGTCTGGTGAGTTCATACCCCTACCCTTTTTCAATGTTTTTCACTGTTTTCAGGGGGGAATACAACCAAAGTACAAGTAATACTTGTACTCAAAACTATTTTATATGTGTTGTGTTTCATACTACTTATGTTTTTAACACTGTTAATCTTAACACTGATAACCATTTGAAAATGCAGATTTCATTATCATAATATTTGTGAAAGACGTTATAAATTGTCGTATTTTATATTTTCACAAATGATTTTCCTCATTTCAATAGTTAAAAACATTACCTTTAAACACTGAACATGAAACTTAATAAGTTGTTTTGTCCTTGGTAACACTCCACGGAGATACGCGAGTGGAGGATAGTAAATAGAACATTTGTAATGTCTGTAATAGGAAACACCTAGACTCGAGTGTAAGGGTCAGACACCATTAGGAAACATAAAACAATCGTATTAACCTTAATAAAACACCTGGGCTCGAGTGTAAGGACAGGAACCATTAGAAAGAAGTTAGTCATAGATACTACTTCCCTAGGCACGAGAAGTAATGAGTAATCTTAAAGATTGGAGACACGTCCTTTGTAACACGTCCCGTGGCACGAGAGTGGAGGACTACCCCTGTAACCAGAATCTCCGAACGTAGGAGAACGTGACTTGAGTGTATAGATCTATAAGGGACTGACAATCCCGCACCTGGCTGCTAGCTACAGCCGAACCGAAAGGTTCAAGGGTGACGAAAGTCATAAAAAGGATACTGGCCACGACCCGAGTCATATCTAGTCTGAAGTATGGTTAAGGATTCGCAATCAATATTATTAACGCTTTACACTTATTTATTATTTTTATGTACGTAGTAAAACTAATGTACGTTTGAGGATAATCGGAAATCGGTAATAGTTCGCACCTATAGAATCGGCAACAGTTCACACACACACACACACATTCAGGAAAACATGGGGTTTTCCTGGGGATAACATTGAACATAATCAGAATAGGTAATAGTTCACACACACACACACACACTTTCAGGAAGACATGGGGTTTTCCTGGGGATAAGACTGAACATAATCAGAATCGGTAACAGTTCACACACACACACATTCAGGAAAACATGGGGTTTTCCTGGGGATAACATTGAACATAATCAGAACCGGTAACAGTTCACACACACATGTAGAAAAATATAGGATTTTCCTGAGTAATAGTAGTACGTAACCAGAAAAGTATAACAGGTTAGATAACTAAACTTTACAATTCACAAGAACAATCATGTTTTCAGTATACATCTCTTACATTACAATTTGGATTTGGTAACTAACACTTAAGAAAATATGGGATTTTCTTGGTTAATCACTTTTTCAGGAAACTAAAGGAACGCGTTCTTTTCATAAAACAAACCGCTTATGAACTCACCAGCTTTATGCTGGTTTTTAAAATGCTTGTATTCTCAAGTTCTACTTAGACAGGTACCCCGCATCCTTTTGCAGAAGACAGAGCAAATGGAAGTCACGTCTTTCTTTTGTTTAAACTTATGTATATTTGAAACTTGTAACACTTTACTTTTCAACTGATGTAATGAAATCTATGTAATGTAATGTTTTGTGTTTTACGTCGCTTACTATGCACATTGGTTATGATATGCTCATGAAGTTACCTCCGCGCCAGGACGTTTCCGCCTTCAGTTTCGGGGTGTGACATATACTTTTAACAAAAAACTATTTATTTCTAAAAGTATAGTTGTTTTGAAAACTTTAAATCAGAGACCTTAGTCCCAATGCATTTATAGTTTGTATATCTTATGTGGTTCGATATACTTAGTTCACGATAAACAATGCTCTAATACCAATCTGTCACACCCCCAAACCAAGGATAGCGGAAACGTCAGGGGGTGGAGGACTTCATGTAGAGTATCACAACAACGAGTATAATAGTGCTCAAAGTAAATACAACCATCATAAATATAATTGAAAAAGTTACACCAACGTATATGTTTACATGATTCAAATCAATTACATTATGATACAAAATGAACTGTTTGACGATTTATCGTCCCATCCTCAAAACGCTGTTGATTTCCTGTTTCACTGAATTCCTGAGGATACAAGTAGTTTTGAAAAGTATCAACACAAAGGTTGGTGAGTTCATAAGCTTTTGACAGTAAGAGTTTGGAAATCGATCTTTGTAAAGAGATGTATGTTACCAAGAAAAATCCAATATTTTCCTTATAAAAGTTATGTGGTCCTAAATACCAGGACCGAAAATGAACAAGTATTTGTCATACTTAAAGATACAAAGTGGTTTCAAATTGGTGTAAAACCCTTTCTGATTTGAGAAAACTCCCGTAATGAATGGTGGGTAGTCTTAAATACCCAGACTGAGAAAAATATACAACAATATCTGTAATTATTGATATAAAACGTGATTTTCAATCGACATAAAACCCTTTTTGATATGAAGGCGTACAAGTACTTTTCCGAACTTAAAAGTAATTTCAGTGAGCTAAATCGACATAACTCGATAATTTAAAGTTAGAACCCGTAAATCTTATGATTTTTTAATACCACATGTGAGCTATCATAACCATACTTGACTTAGACGGCCTCGTAATGCGACGTTCTTCAGGCGTCGACATTAAATGACACTTGTCACCCCAGACCTGCCCGTCTAGCGGTTGCAAGTAGCTCAGGTGTGGGTTTGTCAGACCCAATATAGATCTATACACAACTATCACGTTCTCCCTACAAGAGACTTTGGTTACAATTTACATGACTTTTTGAATTGGTTACTTTGGAAGTAACCCGAAGCGAATGACTCACAAATTTATTCATTAACAGATTTACGTGAACTAAACTGAAAACATTTGGTAAATAAGTTTGAGAAGTAAATGATACATAAACTATACCTATTATAGTTTATCCAAAATGTTTGTAATGTATAATAACTCTTTTATGAAAATGCATTAGTGTTATGAATCCATAAACTATGCTTATTATAGCTTAATATTCGTGTTCTAAATGATGAATAATCTTATCAGGAATGACTAAGTTTCAATTTATGATGATAAACTAATAAGGAAACATATTCAGTATTTAGAACTTATTGTTATACACTTTGCTCAACATAATACAAAGTGTTATGAAAGTTATATGCTGCTAACTAATTTTAACCTTTCTGCGTTGTTTTAGAAAAGTCATAGAAAAATCATACGAAGTTGAAAACTAAATCCGTAAATTCTGAGAGTTCCCAAAATGTATCTAGTTTACTCATAATTTTTATCATGATTTTTAATGACCTCCAACTTGGGTGAAAAAGTCCATAATCACAGAGTGGTCCAGATTGGTGTTGGAAATGATAGGCAGTTTTGTAAAAATCACCATAAATTGTAGAAAAATCTTATGGAGATGTGCAAGTAGTCATTTTAAATCTAAGAACTGGAACTACTTACACCTAAAACTGTTTTCAAAAAAAAAATGTTTAAGTTGCCCAAAACAGTCCGTGAATGGTGTTGAACTTTTCTGATGAAGGCTGTTAGAAAAGTTTAGTTATGTTCTTGGTGTTTTAACTTGTATTACCCCCCTTAAAACTTAAGAAAATATAAAAATGTAGGTTTATTAACTCACTTTGAGTGATTTCAGAAGATGGATGATTGAGAAAAGAAGTGTTCAACTCAAGAACACTTGGGACGTGCGTGAAGATTTGAGGATCTAACAACAATAGGATGGAGTCTGTGTAAGATATCTATGATTTGAGTAGAAGGAAGTGAAATAATCATATGGAGGATGTTAATACTTACCAAAAGTACAAGAAAAGCTTGGAGTATAGCCTTGAATCTCGAATTTTAGAGAGAGAGGATGAGAGAAAGTGAAGTTTGTTCTTGACGGAGGAATAAGAGGAAATGAAAGAAATGTGAGGAGAAAGGAGTTTTTTCTAACTCTTAACCAAGTGCGTGGTTGGAAAAAGGTGGGAAAGGTACAATGAAGTGACTAGGCATGGGCTGATGGGGAACAGTGACCTGGAGTGGTATGGGAGGTTGCTTGTGTCATAGATTAAAGCAAAGTCAACACTCCACCTCTTGTACTTCACCCACTCATCCTGGATAAGGTTTATCCCCCAAAAATGGATTATTAGTAAATATGGGGCTTTATATGTTAAAATAAAGTTTTGGGTGAAAATCTCGCGTTAAAACAATTAAAAACGGGCTTAAAACGCAAAACTAGTCGAAAACCGGGAAGAAAACGGCTTCCAGCGAGACCTCTCGGTCCTGGCCGGAGGTTTGGTCCCTTCTGGTACTGGCCGAAAGCGAAATGAGGTGAAATGAAGTGAAACAGCAAGAGGCGAAGATCAGGTTCGGTCTGAAAGCAGCAGGAGCAAAATGGACCGAAAGGCAATACGGAGCGAAATGGATCGAAAGGCGAGGTTCGGGCCTTGTGCGAGGTTCGAGCCCAAAAGGGAGGGTTCGGGTCTACGAGCTGCGGTCCGAAGGGAGGTTCGCTTCTGACAAGCTCGGCTCCTTGAGAGGGTTCGGCTCCTTAAGAGGGCTTTCGGGTCCTTAAGCCTATTTTACTCGTTTTTACCCCGTTTTAAGTCGTTTTTAACCCGGTTAAGGGTCGGGATGGCCCGAAAGACGATAAAAGGTTTAAGGAACTTCTGAGAGAGATTTGGGAGAGATTTAGGAGAGATTTCACATTTGTAACGCCCGTTGATCCGGGCTAGTGAATTTAGTGGCAATAGGGGTCGAAAATGACTTTTAGACAAAATATTATTTAGAATAAATAATCTTAACCAAGTTGTAGAATATGTCTCAAGGTTTCCGTACATATAAAGAACACCGAAATCCGAGTTATAACGAAGAAGTTATGACCCGTTAAAGTTTCGCGACGGAACCGGCACGATACCGGGAAGTGTAAATAGTGAATTTACGATAGAGTGACATTTAGCCTTAGCAATCTAAACGAAAGTCGTAGAATATGTTAAACTAAGAACATCGATAAAAAGAACGCCCAAATCTGACTTCGTATGAAGGAGTTATGATTTTTCGAAGTTTCGGATTAGTAGTGTACAACCCGAAATTCGAATATTAGATCGAGCAGTTTTCAGCCGACACGACCTAAATGAGAATCGAAGATCTCTTTAAGATTAGAGTAACGAGAAAAAGATGGGTGAAAACGGACGTCGGATGAAGAAGTTATGAAGATTTAACGGACCAATCTTGTCCCGGTCTGTTAAAAATATAAAATTTAAAATCAAATCAAAATTAGCTGATGAAGTCTAAACGAAAGTTGTAGAGTACGTTCCCATGTTCGCGTGGATATAAAGAACGTCGAAAACGGAGCTCCTATGAGAAAGATATGATATTTAGAAGTCGGAGTGTAAAATTCCGAAATATGCGAGAGGTTAATGACGTGGCCGCATTTGAGCCGTTGCTTGCTGACCAACGCTTCGCTTCGGATCACGCCACATCGACTCGCATCTACACCCTGCGTCCGAGGATGGGTATGCCCAGCGTACTTCGGTTCTTATCCCTTCCAAATGCGATACAGCTGGAGGCTCGCTGGCACCCTTATCCGAGCATTACGCCCAGCATAGCCAAGGACTACGCCTAGCGTAATCTGAGGCCTCGCTGGGTATAAAAGGGGGGCGAGGGTCTCCAACTTTTTCACACATTTTCTCACTCTCTCTCTAAGAACTTTCTCTCTCTATCTCCTTTTGAGTCCGCTAATGTCTAGGTGATCCCCTTGCACCCGAGGGAAGCCCCTAGGCTCCCGGAGTCCCAAGAAAAAGGGTCTTTCGGTTTCGAAACACTGCTCTAAATAAAGTTCCGGTTTTCGAAAAAATTCGTTGTAAGTGAGCTACGCTTACGCAATTTTTAATACAGCTTTCGAATAATTATAGGAATGTTATTAGGTCCTTAAAATAATTATTTGGGCTATTATTATGAGTTATATTGAGTGTTATTAACGTTTATATAATAATAATAATAATAGTCAGACTAATTAATTTGTCGCGATTATCGTTAGACTAAACCCTAGTATCATTGGTACTAGGTGTTATCGAAGGAAATTGTTTTGAGAGTATCGAAGCGTTGTCTAAGTGCTGAGTCACCACCTTTCAGGTGAGTGCATAATTGTTTTCATCTTACACATAGATATAAAGTATTTCATATAAATTACGTGCTATATGTGCATATTATCTGAGTACTTGTTGTCTATGCTAAATGAACGATTTTATATATGTTTAAAATGATTTAAACTGTATATGTATTTTATATCTACGATAATGTTGGGGTAAACATGGGTAGATATAATAGATGGAATATGACTTAAATGATGAGTTGAGAGGTGTTATAGACCACGAGGTGAGGGTGAGAGGTGGATGATGTGAGAAGCCTTTTTCCCAAATGATGGCCCCGTCATTCAGCAGAGTATGGATGACAACCACAGACTATTCTAGACAGTCCAGTGGAACACTAGCAGGCTCGCAACCTGTAGGTGTTGTGAACGATGTGTTCACCCGGTGTACTCTAAACCCTGGTGATCATGCAGACTTGATGCCTAAACCCTGGTGATCATGCAGACTTGATGCCTAAACCCTGGTGATCATGCAGACTTGATGCCTAAACCTTGGTGATCATGCAGGCTTGATGCCTAAACCCCGACGACTATGCAGACTTAGTGCCCGTTGTAAACCGTGGCAATGGTGGACAATGTGTCGATTCCTTAGGATGATCCTTAGGAATGAATGAACGAGGAATAGCTGATTCTTAGGGTAGATCCTTAAGATTAAAGAAGATAATGGGGATGGGTAATTGGGTTGATTGTTTGATTGTTTAAACATAATAATTATATTATTGTGGGTTGAAAACCCTATGTACTCACCAGGTTTCCCAACCTGACCCACTAAGTTTATTTATATTACAGGTGTTGATATGAAGTCACATTACACTGAGAGATTTAAAGAGATGTAGATCACTAGAATAAATAAATGTAAGTTCTGTTTATGCTTATGTTTCTGTATTAATGATGACATACCAAACGTTTTGAAATGAATAAAATACGTTACTTCGAAAATGTTTTAATAACGTATTTATCGTATTTTTCTGGGAACAAATTCTGCAACATTTTTATTAAAAGAAGAACTCTGATTTTTATAGAGCATAAACAAAATCGGTCTTTTCTGGCTGTGAAAAAGGGGATGTCACAGTTGGTATCAGAGCATTAGTTTAAGCGAACTAGGAATATGGATTTATTTCTAGACTTAAACTTAGAATGCTCAGTGATGATTGTGAGGAGTGTGTCAAATATATTTAGGTAATACACCTGAATAGACACAAGCACTAGCTTATTTTAGGAATGATGCCTAAATTGCTTTTACGTGCTAAATGATGCTATAGTTTGATCGGATCTATGGTATGTTGCCGACTGGATCTGGAAACCTTATGTGTTTAGGATTCTCAATGTACGAATACGATATTAGAACTAGCATATAAATGTTTCGGAGTGATAAAGATGATTTAAACGTCAATCCTAAATAAAGATCTAGATTCACCTTATTCGGTGTATAGATCAAGATGGCAAGGACCCGTAGCGGAAACGTGAATGCAAATGGGAACCGAAACCAACCCCCAGTGATTGAGCAAATACCGGTTGTGGTAGCCGCTGCTGAGCCAATAACATTGGTTGGAGTGCAAGAGATGATCCAGGCGATGTTGGATCGTCAAATGGAGGAAACCAGACGTTTGCTGCAGCAAAATCAAGAGGAAGCAACCATACAAATAGAATACCCCGAGTTGAACGAAGGGCAGACTGAGGAGGTAAACTACAGTGGGACTGTTGGCCAAGCCAACCCACCAATAGTTAGGCAAAACCACAAGGATGGAGGAAATGATGGACGTGGATGCAAATACAAGGATTTCATGGCGTCCAAACCACCGATTCTATCTGGAATCCCGACGCCGGTGGAAGTCATGAATTGGATCTCTGAGATGGAGATGATGTTTGAGAGTCGCGAGTGTAGCAACAGGCAGAATACCGCTCTCGCGGTTCCCTTGTTGAAATCTGGAGTACTAAGCTGGTGGAAGCTACTAGCCGATTCGATGCCCAAAGGAGAAGCGAGCAAGATGTCATGGGAGGATTTTCTGGTGCAGTTAAAAATGCAGTACTGCTCTGAGCAGGATCTTCTGGAGATCAACAACGAGTTTCAGAATCTAAATAAGGGAAAGATGAGTGTCATCGAGTATGCTGCAAGTTTTACAGAGAAAATGAAGCTTGTTCCTTATCTAGTTCCAACTAAGCTCTCCAAGGTCAATCAGTTTGCCCATGGATTACCAGCAGACTTTAGACCAATGGTTAAGTAAGCAACCACTTTGAAAGGAGTCATCTGGGCAGCCAGGAATGTTGAGACCCAGATTAGGGAAAAAGGTCTGGAGAGAGCTGAAGCTGGTGAGAAAAGGAAGCATGAAGGATCTTTAAAATCCAACAAAGAAAGGAAATTCTCAAAGACTGAATAAAGAGGAGGAGGTGAAACCAAGTGGTGCGAGAAGTGTAAAAAGAAGCACTTCGGGAAAGGTAGCAAGGAGGTGACTTGCTACAAATGTGGAAAGACAGGGCATTACGCTAGCAAGTGTGCGTCCAACAAGAAGGTGTGTTATGGATGTAACAAGGAAGGGCATATTTCTAGGGACTACCCGGGGAAAAATAAAGGAGCAAGACCAGAAACGCCACCCAGACCACGGGCATTCCACATAACCCTTGACGAAGCAGAAAACCGTGCGAGGAATCAAGGATGAGGACTTCATAACTGAAGAACAAGTTACGCAGTAGCCATAGTGTCGTATGATGTAGCCTATTAGAGGAATAGTCTAGGGTGAAATTGAACACCTATATAATAGTTTCAAGAAATAATAAAACCTTCGTTTTGTTATCTGATGTGTTAAACTGGTATGTGATTTTCTTGTATGTTGACTTGGGAAAACTGCGAGACAATACTTGGGACGAGTATGATTAGGTGTGAAAGGTACTAGATGCATATACTACCGGAAGCACAGGACTCACGCTTTTATCAGGGAAAGTCACAAGGTTACCAAGAAGCTAGTAAATGATTTCGTTTTATTCAAGCATGTCGTTACCATCATTTCGGTAATGACCAAGAAGATTGTTGATATTCGGACCCGAGTGGTCCTATCGAATTGAGTCCGACTACGATAAGTATATTACGTGGTTCAGAGAACCAAGTTCGATGTAGCACCAACTTAAGCCAGAAGAATTAATCAAAGCGATCAGTAGAAGTATCACGACGGTTGCTAAAATTCTACCTTTTAAGATGTAAATTAGAACATGAAGGAAGGTATAGACTGTTCCGGAATTTGACTCTAAACGACTTGGGTCCAAGCAATGCATAACACAATGATAGGTCATTAGAATATGACACATCGTTCCATTGTAGTAATGAAAGAACTTATCTTAATTTCGTATCAACTGAGCATTGACGTTGTGACTTGAAGGTCATAATTTGGAGTCTAATGTGAGATAGAGGGCGGATGCAGGATCGAGCACCGCCTATAGTCATGGAGTCTAAGAGTTAGATACACGTTCGAAGAAACATTGAAGTTATGACTTAGGATGAATAGATAACGAATAGAGTCATCAATATGAGCCCTGTTTCGTTGATGATTCCTGGATGTAATCATCCTAAGGGGGCAATAATTGTAACGCTCATAGATCCGGGCTAGTGAATTTAGAGGCAATAGGGGTTGAAATGAGTTTTTGACAAAAGATTATTTAGAATAAATAATATTAACCAAGTTTTAGAATATTTCTCAAGGTTTCCGTACATATAAATAACACTGAAATCCGAGTTATAACGAAGAAGTTATGACCCGTTGAAGCTTCGCGACGGAACCGGCACAATACCGGGAAGCGTAAATAGTGAATTTACGATAGAGCAAGATTTAGCCTTAGTGATCTAAACGAAAGTCGTAGAATATGTTAAACTAAGAACATCGATAACAAGAACACCCAAATCTGACTTCGTATGAAGAAGTTATGATTTTTCGAAGTTTCGGATTAGCAGTGTACAACCCGAAATTCGAATATTAGATCGAGCGGTTTTCAGCCAACACGACCTAAACGAGAATCGAAGATCTCATTAATATTGGTGTAACGAGAAAAAGATGGGTGAAAACTGACATCGGATGAAGAAGTTATGAGGATTTAACGGACCAATCCTGTCCCGGTCTGTTAAAAATATAAAATTTAAAATCGATTCAAAATTAGCCGATTAAGTCTAAACGAAAGTTGTAGAGTACGTTCCCACCTTCGGATGGATATAAAGAACGTCGAACACGGAGCTCATATGCGAAAGATATGATATTTAGAAGTCAGAGTGTAAAATTTCAAAATTTGCGAGAGGTTGATGACGTGGCCGTATCTGAGCCGTTGCTTGTTGACCAAGGCTTCGCTTCGGATCACACCACGTCGACTCGCATCTACGCCGCGCGTCCGAGGTTGGATACACCCAGCGTACTTCGGTTCTTATCCCTTCCAAATGCGAGACAGCTGGAGGCTCGCCGGCACCCTTATCCGAGCATTACGCCCAACGTAGCCAAGGACTACGCCCAGCGTAATCTGAGGCCTCGTTGGGTATAAAAGGGGGGCGAGGGTCTCCAACTTTTTCACACATTTTCTCACTCTCTCTCTCTCTAAGAACTTTCTCTCTCTATCTCCTTTTCAATCCCCTAAAGTCTAAGTGATCCCCTAGCACCCGAAGGAAGCCCCGAGGCTCCCGGAGTCCCGAGAAAAAAGGTCTTTCAGTTTCGAAATGCTGCACCAAATAAAGTTCCGGTTTTCGATAAAATTCGCTGTAAGTGAGCTACGCTTACGCAATTTTTAATATAGCTTTCGAATAATTGTAGGAATGTTATTAGGTCCTTAAAATAATTATTTGGGCTATTATTATGAGTTATATTGAGTGTTATTAACGCTTATATAATAATAATAATAATAACAATAATAATAATAATAATAATAATAATAATAATAATAATAATAATAATAATAATAATAATAATAGTCAGACTAATTAATTTGTCGCGGTTATCGTTAGACTAAACCCTAGTGGTATTGGTACTAGGTGTTATCGAAGGAAATTGTTTTGAGAGTATCGAAGCGCTGTCCGAGTGCTGAGTCACCACCTTTCAAGTGAGTGCATAGTTACTTTCATCTTACACATAGATATGAAGTATTTTATATAAATTACGTGCTATGTCTGCATATTATCTGAGTACTTGTTGTCTATGCTAAATCAAAGATTTTTTACATGTTTTAAATGATTTAAACGGTATATGTATTTTATATCTACGATAATTTTGGGGTAAACATGGGTAGATATAATAGATGGAATATGAGTTGAATGATGAGTTGAGAGGTGTTATAGACCACTAGGTGAGGGTGACAGGTGGATGATGTGAGAAGCCTTTTTCCCAAATGATGGCCCCGTCATTCAGCAGAGTATGGATGACAACCACAGACTATTCTAGAGAGTCCAGTGGAACACTAGCAGGCTCGCAACCTATAGGTGTTGTGAACGATGTGTTCACCCGGTGTACTATAAACCCTAGTGATCATGCAGACTTGATGCCTAAACCCTAGTGATCATGCAGACTTGATGTCTAAACCCTGGTGATCACGCAGACTTGTTGCCTAAACCTCGGCGACTATGCAGACTTAGTGCCCGTTGTAAACCGTGGCAATGATGGACTTTGTGCTGATTCCTTAGGACGATCCTTAGGAATGAATGAATGAGGAATAGCTGATTCTTAGGGTAGATCCTTAAGATTAAAGAAGATAATGGGGATGGGTAATTGGGTTGATTGTTTGATTGTTTAAGCATAATAATTATATTATTATGGGTTGAAAACCCTATGTACTCACCAGGTTTCCCAACCTGACCCACTATGTTTATTTATATTACAGGTGTTGATATGAAGTCACATTATTACACTGAGAGATTTAAAGAGATGTAGATCACTAGAATAAATAAATGTAAGTTCTGTTTATGCTTATGTTTCTGTATTAATGATGACATCCGAAACGTTTTGAAATGAATAAAATACGTTTCTTCGAAAATGTTTTAATAACGTATTTATCGTATTTTTCTGGGAACAAATTCCGCAACATTTTTATTAAAAGAAGAACTCTGATTTTTATAAAGCTTAACAAAATCGGTCTTTTCTGGTTGTGAAAATGGGGATGTCACAACATTCTTGGAGATATTTCTCATACAAAGAGAGATTTGGGAGAGATTTCACATTCTTGGAGAGATTCTTGTACAAAGAGAGATTTGGGAGAGATTTCACATACTTAGAGAGATTTTGGAGAGATTTGACATACTTAGAGAGATTTGGGAGAGATTTGAAATACGTGGGGAAATTTGGGAGAGATTTGACATACGTGGGGAGATTTGGGAGAGATTTTACATACTTAGAGAGATTTGGGAGAGATTCTCGATAAAGAGAGATAGAGTGAAAACGATTGAGAGAGGCTTCGTGTGTGACATTTGTGAGTGTCCGACTTCGAAATGCAAGGTCCGTAAACCCCGTTAAGCCTTGTTTAAGGATCTTACACACTCCTGATGAGTATGCAAGATTGTTTTATCGGTTTGGTTCATCACTTACCACAATTTTAGGTTAAGGAGATCTAGATGTACGTACTTTTCGATTTATGATCTCTCATAAGAATAGCGATTAGTTTAGAATTTACATAACGTAAACTCTAGTACCCACGGGCAAATTGAGTCGATCGGTTTGACTTGTTGACTTTAGTTGACTTTGACTTGACCGGAAATTGACGGTTGTCACAACCAAGTTTTGTGAAGATGGAGAATCAGACTCCTCTTTTATTTTGATTATTTATTATGTTGTCTTATACTATGAAAGAACACACTTGTAATTAAAATTATACTATTAATGCAATGGATGATGTTGTCGCTTGTTTACTACCTTACATTATTATGATACATTACATGACGTCCTCCGTCCCAGAATGTTTACTACCTTACATTATTATGATACATTACTACCTTACATTATTATTTATCACCACTTCGATTGGTCAGTCAAGGTTGTAGCTAGCAACCGCATCTGGAGATGTCAATTTTGTATAGATCTATACTTAGGTGTCTCGCTCCAAAGATTAACGATTATAGTAGTGTGGGTATGCTAAGTACTTAGACATAACTAATGAATATAGTCTTACTAAAAATCACTTAACTAAGGTATGTGAATAGTTCTCAGCCCTAATTTATTTGTGGATAAGTCACTTGGCATAACGAAGTTTATTGTATAAAGTTTATAAAAGCCGAGTATGCTTGGTATGTATATAAAAGTGTAATTTACTCGCTTTTTTAAAGAGGAATGTTTGAAAGTAATGAGCATATGTAAATATATAAACTCAATTCAGCTTAACATATAAATATACATGCATGGTGTCACACCCCCGACCAAGGTGGAACATGCCAGGAGTGCGACTAAGTTCATGGATCACATATAAACTGAATATATAGCACAAGTACAACGATAAACAAACAACATTTGTATTCCATCATTAAGTTTGAATACATGGTTCCTATAGATAATAATAGTATAGTAGTTGTCTTAAACAAGTAAGCAGATAACAAAAGCTAAATATCTAGGTTGTCTATAATCCGAGACTAATCTTTTGTCCAAATGCTTGGCTAATGAGCTCCAGAGAATACATGTAAGTTTGAGGGTCAACACAAAGGTTGATGAGCGTTACAGGTCTTCTGCTAATCGCAGTAATACTTTTAAAAAGTCTGAAAAGTATTTTATTTTTATGTATGACAACAGTTAAAACATGTTTTGCAATGAGTCTTTAAAAGCCAAAATGTATAGTTTGTATAAGTAATTACATACATAAAACTATGTTTGTAGTGGATCTTTGAAAGCCAAAATGTTATGCACCATAAGTAATTCCATACGTAAAATAGTTTGGAAAGCAAGCAAGCCCATGGTTAGTAGTGATATATATATATATATATATATATATATATATATATATATATATATATATATATATTATAGTTAATGTTTATAGTGACAAAGTTGTATGGATAACGGTTAAATAGATATATAGATATACAGATAAAGTTATTTGCCATGGTAGTACTTAATAACCGCAGGTATAGATAAATAGACGTACGAATATATGGATAAAGTTATCTATCAAGGTTGTACTTAACAACCGCATATACGGATAAACGGATAAACGACAAGTATATTTGATAAGCGTAAACATAAAAGTGTATGGTACTTGTTTAAATATTTGATAAACTTAGGATATCATACACAAGCACATGTATGCGCCTAAGATACAAGTTCTATAACTTGTATACATATAAACATATATATTTTTATGTAGGGATGAGGTATAATTAAACTGCCAAGCCAATAACCATCTATACAGTCATAGCACATTTGTAGTCAGAAAGTATATGTTATTTTTATTAGATATATCATTTTAACGACATAACATATATTGATATTATGGTTTAAAACTAGCTTGTTTACTTATAAAATATAAGTGTTTAAACAAATATTTCACAAACTAGTAATGCATTTACACAAAATAATGATAATTCATATGTATTTGGTAAGATAAATATTACGTAGTACATGTACTACCATGTACAGATGAGGGCCAGGCATGAAACACCAGATGGTAGGATCATTTTAGAAATTAAGCCCTTTTGAACTTCAACAACCATATACGACTCTTCAAACCAGATTCCCCCCGTACTATAGGCAATAGAGTACTAAATAATACTTTTGTATGATATAATATATATATATATATATATATATATATATATATATAATAACCCCCCCCCCCCCCCCCCCGAAAATATGTAAAAGTGGGGCATAACACTCACCCTTAAAGTGCAAGTTCAATTTGTTCGAAATTGATTTGTTTGAGAAGCTTGTCATGAGAAACCGTAAATTCCACACTTTTTGAACTTTGAAATACGCTGGCTCCATTTTGTAACGAATTTAAACTATTGAGGGTTGTTTGCTAATTTAGTTAACCAAAAATAGGACTGGTTTTGGTTAAAATAATACAATGGAGTGGCTAAAATGGTTATTTTTATTCAAAGTTTGAAGATTAGGATTATTCCGTTAAAAATAACCAAATGCGGGGCTGTTTGAGGATAAATAGAATCAATATATGGAGATTGCGACTTATTTTGAACAAAGGTTTAAATTGAATCCCATTTTTTTTCTCTTTGTTTGATCGGGCATAGGAAGGGAATGAACGAACACCCTGTTCCCGAGTTTCATTTAAAGGAAAGAAAAGAAAAGAAGAGAATTGTGGAGAGAAAAGAAAAGAATGGAAAGGAAAGTAAAGTGTATATTTCTGTTCCCGAGTTAGAGAGGAAGGGAAGGAAAATTATTTTTCTTTTATGTTCTCGAGTTGGAAGAAAAAGAAATGAAAACTAAGAGTGGACAACTATACCCTTGTCACCTTGTAACACCCAAAGTTTGGAAAGCCAAGAAAAGAAAGAAAAACCCCAATTTTAAGGGGAGACTCGGCGAGTCCAAGGAGGGACTCGGCGAGTCCGAGCGGGATCCGAGTCGAGGTGTAAGCGACCGACTCGGCGAGTCTGGTCTGAACAAGGAAAACCCTAAATCCAGGACTTGGAGCTTATTTAAACATCTCATTCTCTCCCCTAGGGTTCCTTTACTACCTCTATAACTCAGAACACTAATCCCTAGCCGCCATAATCATTTTGCAGCAAGATCTACCCTTGGTGAAGCTTTTCGGAGCTTGAGAAAGAAGATAGTCATAGTGGAGCATGAAGGGGGCCTTGGATCCAGAGTTGGTGGAACATTTCTGAGCATTTAAAGGTAATAAATCGTTACCTTCCCTCTTTTGCTTAATAGATCAACCTTGGCTATGAGATTTGGAGCTTTTATGATATGCTTAAGAGCTATTTCGAGTTAGAAGCCCAGATCTGAAGTTGCTACTTCAGATCTGAGTGTATCATGGCCTAGAAAGTCATAAAGTATCTGTTTTTGGGTTGATAGTGAAGCCTCTTTGTCTTAAACCCTAGTTTGGATTGTTTTAAGCTTAGATCTCTTGATCTACACGTAAAGCTTGCCACTTTACGTGAACGATAGGCCTTAGAAGTATGGATCTATGAGTTGGAAGCCTTGTTTGGATCGAAAAGCCACTACATGGATTAAGGACTGAATAGACTCAGCGAGTCCTTTAAGTGGACTCGGCGAGTAGTATGAAGATGGAGGCGAACTCGACGAGTTGGATGAACAACTCGGCGAGTCTGTTGAAGAATGCCTGTGACTCAGCGAGTCTGTTCTTGGACTCGGCGAGTCAAGTCGCGAAACCCCAAAAGCCTTCGAGTCAAGGCTCACTTTAGTGAGTTGAGTAGGTACTCAGTGAGTTGGACAGGACAAAACCCGGAAATCAGTGAACTCGGCGAGTCAGTAGGCTGACTCGGCGAGTGGGGTCAACACGGAAGGTTGACTTTGGCCAGGACTTTGACTTTGTTCAGAGTTGAGTTAGTTGACTTTTAGAGGTCTGTCAAGCTAAGTGTCGCTTTGTTATTGGTAGCTCGGAGAGTTAGAGGAGCAGCATTTCAGACGGTGGTTGGTTACCAGTCCGAGGGTTACCAGTAGAATTCAGCAGTTCAGGTGAATCTCCTTCCAGTAGGAACGGGTCTAAGGCCACAATGCTGGCCCGTTCAGTTAGTAGTAGTTTCCGGACTTCAGTCCGATGCAGTAGTTAGAATGTTTGATGCCTTCGTGGCTCAGACAGGATTTATGTGCTATGTGTTATGTGTTATGTGTTCCGGGCTACGGCCTGATGCTGTATGAAGTATATGTGTTCATGCTAGTTGATATGTTATGCCATGCTATGTTCAGTCAGTTAGTCTGGACTTCGGTCCAATGCAGGGGACAAGGTCCCAGTCAGTTTCCAGACATCGGTCCGATGCAGGGGGCAAGGCCCCAGTTAGTCCGGACCTCGGTCCGATGCAATTGGCAAGGCCCAGTATGTGCTTTATATGTTATTGTATGGTATGTGGTAGTTTGGGGGAGCTCACTAAGCTTCGTGCTTACAGTTTCAGTTTTTGGTTTCAGGAACTCAGTTTTCAAAGGAGGAGCTCGGGAAGATTGCAGTGCACACACCATAGTGAGCTAGCCTGGGATGTTTTACTCTGATAATAAGTTTGTATTTTGAATTAATGCTACGAAATTATGTTATGATTTATGATACGGTTTTTATGAATATGGTTTTAGTAATGTTTTAAAAAGAAAATTTTAGTCGTGATTTTTGGGATGTTACACACCTTTTTTTCCATAATTTCAAATATAAACCACACGATTCTTTTGAAAACAAAATTATTCCTAAATTATTTTTTTTAATTATTTTTTTCACATGATTATTTATATAAAAATCATTATTGCATGATTCATTATTAATCACAATTCTAGTACATTCTTCATTTATATAACTTTTTCAAACAAAATCAGTATAAAGGGTAAAAGAAGTAAATAAACCCAAACCAAAAATAACAAAATCAGTATAAAGGGTAAAAGAAGTAAATAATCAAACAAATTCCAATGTATGAACTCAAACCAAAAACCAAAAAGTATGAAGTCAAGCTAATAAAAAACCAAAAAACGATCATCCTAAATAAGTCATTTACTTGCCCCCATCATTTTTTTCAACAAACGTTTTCGCATTTTAAATGGAACTTTAAATAATGTCCCCGCATCAGATTGATTTCACGACAACAACATGAGAGCCTCTACTAATTCATCTGCTTCCAAATCCATTGGCTCTAACTCTTTATAAATTTCATCACCAGTATAAACTCGGTGATGAGATTTTTCGAAGATTTTGTTACCCTCCCTCATAGCAGAAGCCACATCTTTAAATGCACTCGTAACAACCTTTTCAAACGATTCAGATTCATCTTCATCTTCAATTTCATGTTTCCTTTTTTTAGTTTTATACTTCTTAGAGCTTGAATTTTGCACCGGTGAAAAGCGTGTAGGAGATAACACTTGAATATCATCAAGACCATCTTCACCATCATCATCATCATTATTTTTTTGTTGTTTCTCAAGTGTTATGTCATTGCTTGCTAGTAACTGATCAAATTCTTCAATTTTTTCTACTTTGATATCCCCAGTCTTGTTCAATCGAGCATTCTTTACTTTCGGGGTTTCAGCATGCACCCGTGAAGCCATATCTCTCGCAAACAAAACTATCATTTCATTGTAGTTTGGTATTTTTTTGGACTTCAATGAAATAGCCTTTGGCTTTTACTGTAACACACAATCCCAAATACAATTATTGTTAAGAAAAATAACATAAATATATATAAACTAAGTAACATGCAATAAAAGAATCTTACATTAATTAGGTTTGCCCACACTTCATCGTCCGCTTCAATGAAGTTCCGCAGAACATGTCATACCATTGCGAGAAACCTGATTTTAAAGTTTTCAAACGATTCTTTAAGTGGCTTTTGTTAAAATCTTCCCAAACATTTGATTAATGTCCTCCACCATGTTAGAGTACGCTTGTGGGATGAAACTCCCACTAATCCTTAAACCTTTCTCATCTTGTGTCATCATATGTTGAATAAAACAATAATCCATCCAATCTGTCCATTTTATATGTTCTTTCTTAGTAACTTGTTCTTTCTTCATCATTTTGACTTGTATAACATCATAAATAAACAAACCAAGCATTGATAACATGAAAAATACATACTTAGAGGATGTACAAACAATGAGTAAATAACATGTCCAAAAGATACATAACACAAATAATGTCAAAACAGTAACGATTCATACAAAATCAAGTCAAACACAAAAGATCCATAGAAAATCAAATTGAAATGCTATAATAAAAACTAGTAGCTACATTAACGTATCTATCTCTTGGTTTGGATTTGGCAAGTAATCAATCCACATTTGATTTGCAACTAAGTTCCTCATTTTCTCTGCCATAGCATTACCCTCACTTGTCTCCCTTATATTATGCTGCATTTCCTCTCTTGGTTCATTTAACATCTCCTGTAGGACCTCATCTTCCAGATTTTTGTCTCGATCTTCTTCTAATAAAAAGTTATGTAAAATACAACATGCCAAGAAAATGTCTGATTACGTTACACAAGAATAAAAAGGTTCTTATGTACTTCTAATGATAGGAAACCTTCCCTTTAGACCACCAAATGGCCGTTCTATAACATTACATAATGAAGTATGACGAAGATTAAACAACTCTTTTACGTTCTCAGGTGCCCGAGCGGAATACTCTTTCAAATGATATCTGAAACTGCGATATGGTGCCATTAGTGTAGTTGTATAAGGCAAACCAACATCTACCAAATAGTATCGTCCTACAAATAAGTTGTAATTAGTTATGTATTAAAAATTGGATTACACATAAGAGTACTTTTGGTATTAAAAATTTACCCATTGGAATTACTAGTTTATCTTCTCTATTATGTGCATTCTTTAGTATCCTCGAGTCTAATGTTGTACCCTCCCAGCCACTTAAAGTGTACGTAAACTTTAAATCAAATGTACAAGAAGCTAAAACATTTATCGTAGGATATCCTTTGCGACCATGATATCTAGGGGTATCTTTGTTAGGTACTTTGACAAGAACATGTGTCCCATCAATTGCACCTATACAATTCTTGAAGAAAGGATAAAATCGTTTTGTTTCTTGAATTTCTTTTTGGACAACATTACCTATTGGTTGTTGAATATAATGACTTTCCATTGAGATAATTGCCCGGAGAACTCTATGGAAGCACCTAATTGTAGTAGATTTAGATCAACGGTATAGCCAAGAGACAAATTGATTTCTAAAATCATTGCTGACAATGTGCAAAAATCTTGCAACATGCTCTTCAACGGACATGCGTTGAGTAGCTCAAAGACCACCAACTTATTGTAAGATAGCGCACAATGTCTTAAAATGGTGCTCAATCATACAAATACGTTCACGACATTGACCACAATTTGGAAGGCCGTGTAGCAACTGTTCACATATACGTCACCGTTTTAAAATAAGTTTCCTAGAAGGTAATTTGGGACGGTTAGTTTTGGCAAGGGAACGATATGGTAGAATAGCCATCAACAAGCAAAGCAGATGAACTGCTTGCCTTTACCTGACTCTCAAAAATTGAGCGGTTGTTTATAGCTCACTATCCATCGAAATTGTTACCTATTTTATGAGAATTATCAAACTGTAATACTTTTGTTATATGTGGATTTGTGGTCACATCATTTGTTAACAATGTGGGTAACATTGATATCCATTTCATATTAGGTGTGGTTGGATTGAAGCTGTAAAGTATCATTATAATTCTCAAAATAAATATACTTACTTCTTCAAACCAAACCAAGCAAAGAATCAAATAAATCATCACAAATGAAAATAAACTTCTAATAAGCTTTGTGTTCATGTAGGTCGACCCACATACTTTTTTGTCTTATTTTTTTGAATTTTGGTAATTATTAAACGTTATACGGATGGAAACCAGAATTGGAAAAAGGAAAAGGAAAAATATATTAAACGTTATACGGATGGAAACCAGAATCGGAAAAAGGAAAATAGATTGATTTTACTTATGAAAATCTTTAGTGATAAAATTTATGTACACCTAATAAAGGTTTTTAAAACCCAAATAAGATTATACTAAAAAAATATATAAATTGTAATTCAATAAAACCTCATATTTTTTAGTAGCAATGCTATTGTTGCTCATTTTTTGTTTTGCTCATAGTTAGTTTTGTGATCAGAATTTTTTTTTCATATAGGCATTCTATCCAAATCCCCAAGAAAATGAAATATGAATAGCTTGTTCAGTTCCCTAGCGGATGGTAGATCGTTGCACTTATATTGTTATTTCAAGCCTAAATGTATAAACCCCTCATTCTATCAAAATCCCCAAGAAAATGAAATATTAAATAATGTTATGGTTAAACCAATCCTATCAGCTAAATCAAACAACATATGGTGGTGTAAGGAAGGTGGATAAGAGTGAGACTTAACATAACAGTTTACTATTAGGCACACCACCCAAGAGTACTCATGAATATGTATAATAGGGTATTTTGTGATCTTTTATGTAGAGATGATAATCAAAAATTTAATCTTCAGAAAAACTATATAATCATATTCACACTAGCATAAACTAATCCAATTAACAGAATGAAGCATGGTACAGGTTGTAATGCAGTAATGCTCATAGTTACTTGCTTAAATTAATCTTTTTTAGAGGCAGAAAAATACTCATTGTAATGAGAGTTTTTGAGAAATCCAACAACTTTTTAATAAATTTATGCAGATAAACACATTTGTAAAACTTTGGAGTGATTTTACAGAGGCAGAAAAAGACTATATAAGTACCCATACACCACCAAATAACAAAGAAGAAACATAGAAACAACTAATGCAAACTTCATGAAACTAGAAGTTTAGTGAAAGAGAAGGTGAGTTCATATACTTTTCTTGATTATATAAATGCCAAATAAGTACCCATAACCAAGAAATAGATGGTGTATAAGAAGAATAGCACCAGGTATAAGATACATAAAAAAACAAATCAAAGAAAAATATGAAACTTGAAAATAGAAGGTTGAAGACGAAGCTGATCAGGAACCGGTCAATAGGAAGCTTGAAGACGAAGCTAATCAGGAACCCGTCTATGGAATCGTCTCCGATTGCAGAGCGTGAAGAGGAGAAGCAACGATTTTTTTTCCTCTGTGATCTTGTATGTGAATGTATATAGGGGTAGTTTGGTAATCAATGGGATTTTCTTGTATCAATGATTATCTTTCTCTCCAAACCTCTCCAATTTGGTACGAAGAATAGGAGAGAAAAGATTGTGCTGATTTCCTTTCCTTTCTTCCTAAATCATTCCACAAAATAATCTCGGGAACAATCTTCACTCCTTCTTTCCCTCCGATTCTCTTCTTTTCTCTCTGCTTCCCTCCTTAATTTTGACTCGGGAACAGGGTGGAAAACAATGACAGTTGATTGAAATCATGAAGTAGCCGCGAGGCAAACAAAATGAAATCGAAGGCATTCAAGGTTTTGATGGACGAAATCGCGAGGAGGGAGGCACCTTCGGCGGTCGACGAGACCGGAGAGGAAGAGGAATGGAAAAGGTAGAGGGGTCTCGTCGGTCTTGGTTGTGGTAATCGATTGAAATGAGGAAGGTTTTCTTAGTGTGGCTAAGGGATTTGGAAGGGAATGTGGTCAGAATCAGGGTTCCGACTAGAAGCACGAAGTTACAGGTGTTTCAGTGGCATTCGCTTCAATGGGAGAAGAAGTGAAGGATATAATGGGGGCTGCTCCGGCAGCTTTGTTATTGTTTCTTCTTTTTTGAACCGGAAACACACACAAAGGAGGAGGAATTATTCACGAACAGAGCATGGGAAGGATGAAGGTGGTGACAGGGGCTCTAGTGGTGGCTTGGTCGAACACTCACAGGTCGTTTACTTCTTCTTTTTCATTTTTTATAGAAATTGATAGGCTTAAGTAGGTATTTGGGAATGATTCTTGATAAAAATTTATGAATGGAATGGATTTTTGGGGTTAATGTTTTTGTATGGAAACCATGGGTTTTTTGTTTTGCTTGGCAGAAATCGATGGGGGTGTTTGGGTTTTCTGTGATATGGAGGTATTCGTAGTGTAGTGTTAGAGTGTTCTAACAAGTTGAAGAAGAAGTGAAAGTAACATGTTCAATTTGATGTGCAGGAACAAGGAAGAAGAAGAGGGAAACATGTTTCCTTTGAGTGTCCAATTGTACAAAACAAGACCTAAAAAAAATCAAGATTTAGAAGAAACACAATTGTATAATTTGTATTGTATAAGTTTCATTTTTGTATTTTGTAATGTGTATTTATTTCATTATGTAATGGGTGTGTATTGAGGTATGAATTTATTGATTGGTATGGATGTATATTTATAATAGATTTAATATACACTTTTATTATAGGTATTTATGTATTGCACTAGTTCATCTATGGATGGTATAGTATAGTATAGGAGTTGACCACTTTTGTATTTAGATTCATATTTATACATTTCAAACATGTATATATGTAGTGTTGTTATAACATTATATATATATATATATATATATATATATATATATATATATATATATATATATATATATATATATATATATATATTGCATGTTTCTTTATCATACATGATGTATATTTTATAAAAACCGTAACCGATTATATCTTTAATTGTTATAAAAATATGTTTCCTTACATATGAATATATGCACGAATTTTAGAAATATTGTGTCATTTCCACCTTCAAAATTTTCATCAACCGGATTGGATTTATATATATTATTTCGGGATGCATTACCAATAACTAAAATTATATCGAAGTCAATAGTTCAAGGTTCCGCGATTAATAAATCTGAAAACGTCTAATTTTTCAACTTTTATAAATATTTTAAATATAAAATTAAATATTAGGTTATAGTCTGAGTCGAAAAATGCTTTCAGAATTTCCATTTAAGGTGTGCAAGTCCTTTAACGGATAGAAGCGGTTTTAGCGGTTTTAAGAAAACCAGTATTATATTGGTTTTGGATTCTAAAAACCGGTTATCTTTTGCATACAAACTTTGTTTTGGACGTTCTCTAAATTTTTGGAATCAGGGAAACACGTACTACGAGGCTAGATTGTTTGTTTAAATTTTTGGGAACTAAGGTATCATCTTATATCTTATAATAGTTTAAATGAACTTATTTATTTTACTTAAGATGCACTTAAACTCAACAAGTAAAATTATCACGGGATTCGCAGTGAATTGGCCGGATATAAATTTATCCCTAAATTGCAGGATGTCACATTACCTCCCAGTTAAAGGAAATTTCATCCCAAAATTGAGGTCGTACTGATAGTACACGGGGCATCGATAAATAGTAATGTATTTTTGTGGTACATGATCCATGTATGGTCCTTCTATAATCGTCTTGTGCATACATGTTATATATAATCAAGATTCAATAGACGATCAAATAAGTTATTATACCTTATGCCCACAACCAAACAAGGAACAAGAAGTAAATAGGAGTCATAGATTTGAAGCTTTAAGAATATATACAACCCAAACGTATACACTTAGCAAGCATAAATTAACAGCAAGCGTCCTTAGTTTCTATATGAATGTCATGATTATTTCCGGTCAGAAGGTAATTGGTGAGTATTTCTAAAGTGCTTCTATTTGGTTGATAGGCATATCTACTGTGTAAGTTTCATTTAGTTCGTAGAATTTATGTTCTGCCGTGTTTCAAAACATATGGTCGATAAAGCTTTTATCGATACCAATATCAATTAATACCAAAGCCTAAACATTGTTGATTTGAAATGTAGCAATAACCACATGTGGTTCATGGAGAGCATCTCCAGCAGTGATCATAAGTACCCTTCCATTGCCACCCTGATTATTCAGTTTCGGGAAGTCCTTCCTAAAATGCCCTGGTTGAATGCATTCAAACCAGTTATGGCTTCCTCCTACCATAGTGGTTGGGTTTTTCTGCAGTACCTTGAGATGTGACCTCTCATAGTACACATATTAGAGATTATCTCCCTGCAATTTCCAACATGATGGAAGTTGCACTCTGTACAATGAGGTAAAGTCCAAGTGTAGGACTTTGTTAGGGTGGGAGTGTTGGTAATTACGGTATAGACAACTAAACGTTTCGGTTTAGTTTTGATATGCTTGGACTTCTCCTTTGATTTCCCATGAAACTTCCTTTTGGTACATCCAATATGCTTCTTTTCTGATGGTGGGGCTATGGTACCCTGACGGATACACTGCTCAGTCAATTGATAAGCCAATTGTTTAGCACTATCAAAAGTGTATGGTACGTATGTAGTAACCAGACCTTGGACTAGTGATGTTAGTCCCCATATGTATCTCTCAAAATTCTTATCGTCTGAGGGTACCATTCCTAGGCAAAGGTTAGCAAGGTCATTGAATCGGGAGGTGTAGGAAGCTATCTCAAATCCTTGCATGGTTAGATTCGAAAGCTCTTGTTCTAAAGCTTGTATTTCCTGTCAGGGGCAATAATCTCTGATCATCATCTGTTTTAGTGGTTCCTAACCCTTGGCATTAGCTTCATTGATTCCCATGAACTTTTCATGGTTATTCCACCACGTTAAAGCGGATTCCATCAGTGTGCATGTAGTGTACTTGACATGACAGTCATCAGGGCACACAGTGATATGAAAAATTGCCTCGGTCTTTTGTATCCAAGGTGTAGACCAACTACTCCTTCAGTGTCGTAGAAGGATCGAGGTTTGTAGCCCATGATTTCCTTGTAGGAGCAGTGTCTGGTGTTGTTTTGGTGAGTTATTGGAGTGCCATTTCCACTATTAACAACGTTTCCATTTCGAGTTGCCTCGTATGCTGCCAAGGTTGTAGCAATTCCTGGTGCAAGCATGTTTTGCATCATGGTGGGGTCCATTTCAAAAGATTGGTTCAAATTTGTTACTTTTGGGGCTCCTCCCTAGTTTTCAATTTCCACTATTGTTTGAGTTATTGGTCGAGCTTTCTTTCTGTTGCCTTGGGGATTTGGCGGTGGACAAACTTGTGGTTCCTTTCATATAGGAATTATCCTAAATGTATAGAAAAGACACACTTAAGTTGTTTATACTACTTAATCATAACAAGTATGTAATAATTGTATTACGTGATAGTGTATTAGTATAATTTATTCCAATAATCCCATAGATTTCTAAGTCATAGAGTGAGATTGATTAATGAAATCCTATCGATTTTTAAATGACAGGGGAAAGGTGATTGGTTTAGAAATCCACAAGATTTCCGAATGATAGACGGGGATCTTAATTGCTAATGATTTTGGAATGTATTCCTGTTTTTAAAACTATATATGGATTCCAAGGTACTATGTTACTATAGAGAATCTGGAGAACATTCTTCAATCTCTAAAACTCTCAATCGTTGTAGTCTGTCAAACTCCTTGCTCAAGGATGGTTATGCACCAGCCCGACGATAAATAACATAGGCATGGTTCCAGGTTTATTTGTGGTATGACTTATATTCAGTACTAACCTTAAATTGAGGCATTTGACTTAAAGGGTTGAGTTGGTAGTTTTAGTTGAAGGTATGTCTAAAATTTTTGTTAAGTGTTCTTATCCGAGCCAATATATATAAACTATTATATATTATGGTTGGTGGGGTTTATAGTATTATTAACTTTTATTTTATACTTCCCGAGTACTGAACACAGACAAGGGGCATGCATGAAGTACCGGAGGGCAGGATCATTTTACTTTTAGCAACCAAGTTGTTCTGAATCTAGCAACCTAATCAGCACTTCGAACCAGATTCCTCGTATTGTAAGTAGTCGAGAATTAGTGTTATTATTAACAAAACTTTTACAAAAAGTTGGTTTACGATAGTTGTATTCCTCTTTCGAGGATACGAGTTCTCTATAGCCAATTTAGCTTTGATACTATTCTATCACACCCTTGCCAAGGCGGAACATGCTAGGAGTGCGACAAAGTTCATGGATCACAGATAAACTAAATATATAGCACAAGTACAACAATAAACAAAACAACATTTATATTATGCCATTAAGTTTGAATACAAGGTTCTTAGATATAAAAATAGTACGATAGTTGTATTAACAAGTAAGCAGATAAAAAAACCTAAATAGCTAGGTCGTCTGTAATATACGACTAATCTTCTGTTCAAAAGCTTGGCTAGTGATCTCTTGAGAATACATGTAAGTTTGAGGGTCAACACAAAGGTTGGTGAGAGTTATAGGTTTTCGGCTAATCGCAGTAATACTTTTAAAAAGTCCATAAAGTATTTTCCTTGTATGTACGACAATGGTTAAAATAGTTTTTGCAATGAGTCTTTGAAAGCCAAAATGTATAGTTTGTATAAGTGAATGCATAAATAACACTGTGTTTGTAATGAATCTTTGAAAGCCAAAACATTATGTTCCATAAGTAATTCCATATTAAAAATAGTTTGTAAAGCAACTAAGACCATGGTTGGTAGTGTGTGTGTGTGTGTGTGCGAGAGAAAGACAGAGAGAGAGAGAGAGAAATAAAGATAGATAGAGAAAAAAAAGATATTCTTGTTAATTTTTATAATGACAAAGTTGTATGGATAACAGAAAAAAGACATATGGATATACGGATGTCACACCCCGCCGTAGTCGAAACACGGGGCGTGGAAGTACAAAGGGTCTCATAGCAAATGTTAAAAGACACCACCAACCATAGTATTAAAAACCTTACAAATTACAATAAGTTTGAACAACTCTTAAAAGTAATTACAACATATTAAAATAGAACAACTCATGCAAATTCTCCTACAAGTGATGTATCTCTACATGCCTCTTACTAGATGATTCCTGAAACAGTATGTAAAATGAGCGGTCATCTACCGAAATAGTTAGTGAGTTCAAATGTTAAAATTAATATTGGTTTCATGAATCGTAATCGAAGTTTTGATAGAAATTTCCATAAATACAAGTACATTGCAAAAATGTGTAATTAAGTGTACGAAAACATACTCTTTCAAAAAACGTTTACAAAAATATAGTTCGTTGTCCTCATGAGAAATAACGTACGTTGCCCAAGTGAGATTTAACATTCACATTCTCATGGGAAATAAAGTTCGTTGTAAAAATGAGTAAAGAAGTTCATTTCTAAGACAAGTAAATAAGTTTCCAGTAATAAAAGTGATGGGTTTTGGTCATAAGACATCCTATGTGCTCATACAAACCCTAATGCTTAGATCTAGGTTTCTCTATTGTACTTGCTTTGAATCCAAGACTATAAACCCTAATTCTAGTATTCAAATAATCCTATTAACATAAGAATGAGTTTATAATGTTACCTTGATTGTTATGTAGCAATAACAATCCCAAATCTCCTTGTATTGACTTTGGAAGGCTTAGAGTCACAAGTGTCACTCCTCTAATGGCTCACAAACACCATAAGCAAGAGGATGAAGAGGAGAGAGGATGGAGGCTGCCAAAAACGTGTAGAAACCCTTACAAGAAGCTTAGCCACGTTTTTGAGCCTTAAGGGGTCTTTATATAGTTGGGCTATTAGGGTTATCTAACAAGGAAACCCTAATTTGGATGCTTAAGCCCTAAGCAACCCATAGACTCCTTTAATTAAGCCCATGGACGATTTCCTTATGGGTTTCCCATTAGAATTCGTCCATCCCTTAATATAAGGCAATCCATGGCCCAAATTGCAATTATCCTATAATTACAATTCCAGTCCCTTAAGTTTAATTAATCTCTTTTAGTCACAAAACTAATTACCAATTAATTATTGACTAATACTAATTAAACAATATGATTTCTCCTTTAATATATTATTCCCATAATATATTAATAAATCAGATTTAATCCTTACTCTCCATAATTCATCCTATCAAGTTGCTTTGGTGAAGGCAACCCAAAAGGACCATGCACCATCGGGTCAAGTACATACCAAAATAGTTATGGACTTAGACACTAATCCAACAGTCTCCCACTTGGATAAGTCTAACAACTATTCTGCGTATGACTTCAGATCCTGATCTGCAATCGTAGCTTTCCAAAGCCGCTATCAACTCTGATCATATCAGATACGCGTGTCCTTAGATAAGGGATCATATATTCCTCCATTCTAGATATCGTATGAGATATGATTTCAAATCATTCTCTTTGTACTACTTCTCGATTTCTGATTTATGACGACAGACTAATTGAACAAATCAAATTAGCCCTAACCCGGCCGAGCATTTACGTATGTCATCACTAAACCATCGAGGGGCCCAAAGATATCGCTTTTATCCTACCTTGGACAAAAGGAACGGATAAACTTTGATACAATGCTTTGCTTGCTTGCACTCACTAACCAAATCACACACAACAATATGTTTTATGACACCAAGTTACTAGTGCGTTTACATATTATCAATGTGCAACCGATTAGCAAGATACAACTCACACATCTCGGTTTGAAGAATATAAGATGTTATCGTCTCACTAATCACTCGAGATAGTGATCCAAGTGAGCGTGGGTTTAATCCAATGCTCAAATCATATTCATAAGCACTCATGAACGTTGCAGCAAACATTTGCTTATGTCTAATACTCTTTTAGACAATCCACACACCAATTCACGACAGTCTTCATTCATACTTACTTCCAAGATATGAACGATTGTGGCCCGTTTGAATAATTCGATTATTCTTAATAAACTCAATTATTCTGGAAGTCAAAACATGCAAGGTGAAACACAAGAATAATACTAATCCCATATGGCCTCAAACCTTTGAGTATAAACAAAACACGTTTTATTTATCACCATATCGATTACTCATTATTTGTCGTTTCGGGTAATCAACTTCTTACTTGAATTCCAACACTTGTCCCATGCTCCTAGCATGCACACAATGTTTACCTATGGTTCTTACTTTTGTGAAATAGACAAATTGAACACATTTCCAATCATTCTCATTTTACAACTCCAAATCCATTTTCTTAAGTGTAAGAATATCAAATTCTTGTTACTTATAGAATACACTAGATTCTAACACTTTATGCAACGATCCTTTTGTAATGTCACTGCACCAAAGTCTCAAAGACTATTGCCAATGATATTACAAATTCCTCTATCGGAGATTGTTATAAGACAATTCCTTAGATATGATGTCTCTCACTCAAAGTACGTTCCTTTGAACATCCTTTTGCATAAAAGTTTCTAATCTAGACATAGATTTTCAATATTTACTTCCCAATATGGACACGCTTCCATATTTTTCCATATGACAACTAATTTCTTAATAGAATCTTATCTATTCGTAATGATGTCGATATTGTCCATCCAATATGGAAACATTTCCATAATTTCCAATACTATACTTCCAACTACTCACAAGCGACCAATCCTCGTCGAACTTTGGATTGTCCTTTGATAGTTGTTTAATTATTTTAGTCAAAACCAATTCTAGTGCCTTTTCCCTCTAAATGCACTAGACATTTGGAAAATTTTAGAATGGTCAAACATTAAATCATTTGCAATCGATCCTATACCCGAAGCGTATGGGACACGGCGCATAATGTTTTATTTGCTATGTTCTTAAAATTCGAATTGTGAAGAGGAATGCCGTAATCATAATCGAAACTTTTAAGAACACACTATGTACCTTTGACTAAATTTATTAACATTCCACAACCTAATCCTTTAGATTTGAAATGAAGCATAATATTCTCTCCCTTAATTATAGCAAAACAACTATACAACCCTTACGACTTTGCAAGGTATAACTCTTGTTTTTCTATAATTAATATTGCCAACTTGCAAAACTTTCCATAATAATCATACAATCATAACTTTTATGCTCCCACTGTCATGATGATTACTATAAAACATAACACTTATGCTCCCACTAGCTTCGACATGTATTCATAAACATCTTAACTTTCAGAAAAACAATACTTATTGAATTTCTTAAGTTCATGTTTCTAATACTTAGTGCTTTGATAATCTTTTATCAAGACTTCTTGAACTTATACACTTTTGCCTTAGATAGTTCATATGTGTGTCTTAACAATTAAGACTAATTGCCAAACCTCACAATTCAAATTATGGAAAGGGATGCCGTAACCATGATCGAATTCGAGAATGCAATTTTACAATCACTATCTTTAAAATCTTTCTTAGTGAAAGCATTTTCTCACAATCATTTTCATGAAGGAGGAAATCTTATGACACTTAGATTTAAACGGTGTATGTGTTCCTATCCATGTGAATTTGTTAAAAACCAAAGTTTACGACAAATTCAAACTCATATGGAACGAACTTTCTTAATCTTGATTTCTTGCCTTATGGTAGCACAGCTGCCCACCACGTCTTCCAAGTAGTTAAGTAGCTCACCTTTTCCTATCAATGTACTTTCCATTGATCAAGGTCCTTGCCTTTTATGCATTCAAATGAGAACTCATAGGACTCACATGCATAATTAACTCGATTGGATTGGCACAGAAACAAAATAATGTCTTCACAATAGGTTGTAAACCTCAATTCGTGTGCTAGTGATGATCGATAAGGCTTATTTGATTTGTTCTTGAAACTTTTCAAGACTATTAAGACTCCCACTGACTCCTTGAGATATACGATTCTCTTATCAAAACATTTTTTGATAAACAAATATTCAAGAGTTAGTGTAGCTTATATCAAAACAAAACACTTCATAATTTTGGTCTTAGTTGGTCTTTATCTTATCCAAGACATCACAACTTTCCACATTGATGAATGTTATAAACCTTCTTAATACTATTCACTCAATTTCATAATCTTGACTTTAAGACTTGTTTTGGAACGAAGTATGATTGACTTCTTGATTTGACCATTTCTTCAATCTTTGATTCCTCTTCTTGGACATACAATTGTACCAAGACTCATTAGAGGATCAATTGAGATATGGTTCTTAATCATTAAGACCTATCATAAAGCATAAAAGCTACTCTCCCTTCTTCTTAGAATGGAGAAACTCTTATCTTTCTGCCTACTTGATTCTTCTTATTCGTTTTGCTATTGATCTAAACCCTTTAATCAATTCAAAATTACACTTAATCTTGTAAGTGTAATCATATTTACTAAGCCTTTAGTAAATCATGACGAATATCTTTGTTACTCTTATGGTGAACTTGATCAACACACAACTTTGTGTACTCGATCTCCTAGTCCTTCACTTGACACTTTGTCAATGAATTAGTCCAATTTTCAAATACGAAATTTCTCATTCATCGTGCATCCACGTTGCATGATTCCAAGTTTCTGTCCAATTGAAACTTGGGTGATGAGAAACTCTCCCTATTTGGTAAATTCTTGACATTTCCATAACATAACTAAGAATCATATCCATTCGTTGTAGAAATATGCAAACATCAATTTTCACATAACGATTTCAATGCAAGGAAGTAAACAAATAAATAAATAAGTCAAACAAAATTTATTTTATTTATAAAAGCAGCGGAAAAGCATTTGTCCTTACAATGCACAATCTATTGAAACCTATGTAAAAAAATTTCTAACAGCTCTATCATAACTATCTAAGCTCAAAATCCAATCTTCAAGTCCATGAGATCGAGATCCATCTCTTGTGATTAGATTCATCTTGCTCTCTTATCAAGCTTCCTTTCTTTTCGCCGATCCTACACAACATTCAAATGTAATCTTATCACATCATGTATTAAGAATCAATGAATAGGAACTTAATGGAGTTAGATAGTGGATTCTTACCTAAAGCGTAGTCATACTTTTGACTCTCCCATCTCTTAGATCTCTTAGGTAAATAGGGCAACTTCGTCTCCAATGCCCCTTCTCTTGGCAATAAAAGCAAATTGACTCTTTTGGAACAACACATGGAACTACTTCAGACATCGCCTTTCTCTTATGATCAAACTTTTCGATCATTGCATGTCTTTCATTGCCATTGTCTATATTCATAGAGGTCTTGAAGGCAGATTCACCAATCAACTTTGTTTTTCTATTGCGCCAAACCATTGTTGGTTCAGCAGCAATAAGCATGTAGGTGAGATCTATAAGGGTCACGTCGTGGTCTATCATATAGTACTCTCTTGCGAACTCACTACATGAGTTAGGAAGTGACTGAAGAACTCAATCAACAGCCATCACTTCACCGACAACGGATCCCATCATTCTTAATCTATCAATGTGTGACTTCATCCCTAAGACGTGTGCACACACCGACTTGCCCTCTTTATGTTCACTTGCCAAAAGGGCTTGAGTGATATTGAACCTTTCAATTTTACAATCTTGTGGGTTAGGGAGAATAATTGGAGGAGGAGGAGGAAGTGAAGCATGATTTCTTGTTCCTCGATCGAATCGTGGAATATCATCTTCATGTGGAATACTTGTTCCACGGGATTTGAGAAGACCATAGTTGTCGAACTTTGACATCGGGAGAAAAACGAATTCAAGTTAGTTGATTGATTGAGTCCTTGGTAAATCACCCAAATGAAATTCCAAGGCTAGGACCCAACACAATATCCTACAACTCGGGAGAGGGATGCCATAACCCAAATTGCAGAACATTTGAAGGTAAGTGAATGATGATTCACTAGTTTCCACCATGAAAAACGAAAAAGAAATTTAAGTTTTAAATCTATGAAAACTCCTAGATCCTTTGAGATTCATTGAACATTTCAATGGCATGTTTAAATCTCGATATGCCCCTCTAGTTTGTGACTGGGATGCCGAGGATCACAAAGCGGGTGTGAATAACCATGCAAACTACATGGTGCCCTCACATGTTACAATCACCTATTCGATGTGCCGGTAAACCACACACGCTCCACCGAACTATGACAAACATTGAGTCACCCTTTTCTACCTTTGCTTAGAACCATTTAGTGTGCCAGTAAACCACACATGCTCCACTAACGTCTTCGCAAGGGCACAAAGTGTAATTTCGTGGAATTGCATCAATTCACTTTTGCCTAAGTAACTAAGATTGGGAATTTGAAAAACATTTAGTTACTTTGTATTTCATTATACTTATAATGGAAGGTTTCGTCCTATCCTACCCGTTCGGCTAACGACCCTCCACTAGTCAAGAGTGCGATGGGTAAGAGTGGATATCCATTCAATCTCCATTTTATAGGCAATTTCTTTAAACACCCCTTATAGATCAGCTTCGTGAATGAGGCCTACTAACGGTAAGACTGACTTTTACTCATACATATATATATAATGTTAGACTTTTAATCTTATATATAGTATAGGGTGTATTTTATACTTTTAAAATACTATGTGGTTAACTTTAATAATTACACTTTTAATTCAATTAAATTGTTAACCTAAACTTTTATGGATTTATTAAACCTCTTTTAATTATACTCCTTAATTAATTAATAAAACCATAAGGGTGTGATTTGAACTTTTCAAAACATTACCAGAGTTTTAGAATTTAACATTTCTAATTAAACTTTTAATCAACTTTTAAATTCCAAAACTTGAGGGCAAGTTTTGAAACCTTTTTCAAAACATTAGGGTTTTAACTATTTAAATTTCAAAACAACAAAAATTTTGGGGTTCAAATTTAAACTATAAAACCTAAAGGGATTAATTTGAAACTATTCCAAACTTTGTCAAGAATATTCTAGATCACATAATTCAAATAAGGCAATTAACTATAATTGGTGGTTATCTAATTAGATGTAGTTCAAATTCTTGCAAGATAATGATCAAATAATTTCCATAACTTCACATATATCAAACAAGGTAACAATTATCTAATTAGATGACCAAAATCTTTTATTTTGACAAGGATAATCATAAGGGATTAATAAAATTCGAATTTTGTTAAGTTTAAACAATTATGGTAATTATCCTAAGTCATAATAGGTAAAAATCCCGAAAATCCACCTGTCTGACGAGTTGACTCGTCGAGTCAGGCATGGACTCGGCGAGTTCAGCCATGGACTCGACGAGTCCAGCCTCCACAATCCAAAAAATCGAATTTTTTAGTTATACAATGCATCAATACAATTGAAACCAAGCTAGGCTCTGATACCACTGATGGGTTTTGGTCATAAGACATCCTATGTGCTCATACAAACCCTAATGCTTGGATCTAGGTTTCTCTATTGTACATGCTTTGAATCCAAGACTATAAACCATAATTCTAGTATTCAAATAATCCTATTAACATAAGAATGAGTTTATAATGTTACCTTGATTGTTATGTAGCAATAACAATCCCAAATCTCCTTGTATTGACTTTGGAAGGCTTAGAGTCACAAGTGTCACTCCTCTAATGGCTCACAAACACCATAAGCAAGAGGATGAAGAGGAGAGAGGATGGAGGCTGCCAAAAACGTGTAGAAACCCTTACAAGAAGCTTAGCCACGTTTTTGAGCCTTAAGGGGTCTTTATATAGTTGGGCTATTAGGGTTATCTAACAAGGAAACCCTAATTTGGATGCTTAAGCCCTAAGCAACCCATAGACTCCTTTAATTAAGCCCATGGACGATTTCCTTATGGGTTTCCCATTAGAATTCGTCCATCCCTTAATATAAGGCAATCCATGGCCCAAATTGCAATTATCCTATAATTACAATTCCAGTCCCTTAAGTTTAATTAATCTCTTTTAGTCACAAAACTAATTACCAATTAATTATTGACTAATATTAATTAAACAATATGATTTCTCCTTTAATATATTATTCCCATAATATATTAATAAATCAGATTTAATCCTTACTCTCCATAATTCATCCTATCAAGTTGCTTTGGTGAAGGCAACCCAAAAGGACCATGCACCATCGGGTCAAGTACATACCAAAATAGTTATGGACTTAGACACTAATCCAACAAAAAGTTCGTTAATATAATGAGAAACAAAGTTTGTTGCTATAATGAGTAAACAATGAGTTCATAACCAAGCCTATGACAGATCCCCTATTAAGATCTATGCTTATCATTCCATAGATGAATATAATATCATGCACTTAAGCAATCAGGCGAGTGAGGAGTTATCAATTCCTAATAGCGCTATCCATAATAACCATTGGCTCAAAGAGTTAATGGTTGGAGTAAACTGTAAAGGACATAAGACGATAAGGCCTCATGTTTTAAGTTGCATAAACATACATAGAAAAATATATGAATCAAGTTTGATACAAATCAATTTAAATACAATGAACAATAAATAGTTTTTCGGACATGCTTTTCCACCCCAAACACAAAAACTCAAAAAAAAGGGAGGCATGAATACTTACAATTCATTGAGATGATGTAATTGATGCCTTAAACTATGTTCCACTTGTACCACTATCGATACATAGACGATGTTACGCACTAATGAGTCTCAAATCAAAATCTAATACTAGTATACTTACTACTACAATAGAATTATGCCAATATTGTGTCAAAATTGTGATATTGACAAGTTACAACATTTTTCTGTGAAATTTAGATTTCTATGAAACAATTTGTTGTATAAAAAATTCAAGTGCAATTTCACATTATTGAAATGTTAAAATTTAACATTTTAGGATGTATGCCAATGATTAAATATTTAAAAACTAAGTCAATTTAGTTCCTAAAATTTTCAAACATTGCATTTTAGTTTTAACTGAAGTCAAAGACCTTAAGATAAATTTTCTTGAATTTTTGATTTGTCTAGCTATTTTTCACAATTTTAATTTCTTGAATAATCACAAAATTATGGAAAAATAATAAATGATCATGAAAAATTCTTAGACTTTTTTTATAATTGTGTTACAGCATCCCTAAAGTTGGAAAATTATTATATGTTACTTTTGGTTAACAAAACCTGGTTTTTGTAATTTAATTGTGTTTTACATCAAGAAATTCCAATTAAATAGCAAATAGTAATTCAAAATCACAAGGCCTTTTATTTGGATTCCAACTGCAACGAAAGATTTCTAGGAAATGTTTCATGAATTTTAGATATGTATACCATTTTTCCTATATTTAGTTCTCTAAATTGATACAAATTCATGAAAATAACAATCAGTTACGAGAACTTCCCAAACTTTGTACATCACTGATATGCAACATGCATAATCTGGGAAAAATATAAAACTTGAATTTCAAATAGTTAACATATTTTTCTGATTTTTGTATATTTATTCTATAAAAATAGAGATAAATAGAAAAAGGTTTCAAAAATTGCCCAAACTATTTGTATTAGTGTTATTAGACATATGAAAGCTGGGTAAAATATACAATTTGGTTTCCAGTTCGTTTATATATTTTTCTTTGTTTTATTCACTTAAATAAGCATTAATTCTTGCATAATTATTAAACAGTAAATGAAAATTACCAAAATTTTGTGTAGAGTTCATACACAGTGTACATAAGCTGGGAAAAATACAGAAATTTATTATCAAATAGTGTAACCCGATTTTATGATTTTTGTGTGATTATTTTAAGAAAGATGAAGATAATTAGAAAACGGTATGTAAAATTATCCAAACTTGGTGTTCCACTTTTAGTAAACATATATAATTTGTGATAAAAGCTAAATGTGATTTTTGTATAAAGAAATCTGATTTTCAAAATTTATGTGTATTTAATAAAAAAATTAGAATAATAGTAAACTGTTATGGTAATTCTTAAAAAAAATTTGTAAAATTGTTTTACGTTAGAAATAATATGTGAAAAATATCAAGAGTCATTTATAAACGGATGATTCCATTTTTTGGATTTATGTGTTTTTCATTTTAGGAAATAGAACAAAAATAACATACAAAAGAGAAAAATCATCCTACTTTTTATATAGCATCCTAATGTAATATAAGATGTTCTGGTAATTTTCATTAATTTTTGGATGAATTAAACTATTTTTCACGATTTTAGTCTATTATATACCTAAAAATCATGGAAAAATATAAATATATTATGAAAAATCCTCAAAATATTTTTTTGAGTATTCCACAATTTATAGAAGCTACGAAAATTCATATATGGGGTTTTCACATTACCTATTGTGGTAACCAAAATTGATGAATTTATGAACCTTAACGAGAAGCCTTTACTAACTTTAGGGGTCATCCATGAATTTATGCAGGATTTATAGATCGCAGAAATATTTATATGATTTATAGCCTAATTTCCTTGCAAAATTTACAATAAATAAAAGAAATGAAAAAACTTTTTGGGAAAATCCCAATCTTCTTATTTTCTTATTGGGATTCTGGGAAACACTTGTTTTGAATAGAAAAAAAGATTTAGAGTTTTTAGGAATAAAATCCTTTACGTGTACTATTAACAAGGTACTTTGGTCATCACGCTTTTAAGTTAATGTTTGTTACACACATCATCGTTTGAAGACCACCTACGGACATATTTTTGTTCATAGTGATGTTTTCAAAGGAAAAATTGGATGCATGTGGTGGATAAACATTTTAAACTTGTAAAAATCCATATTTTAAGGTTTGACATAGGTTTTGGTCCATGGATTTCACCATCAAACAACATGCGTGTTGTTCTTGGATGAAATCCTACCACCATCATCATCAAAACCATTAATAGGTGTGATAACCTGAAATTTTTTGCTTTGAAAACTCAGTCAGTTAACTCAACTCAGTGATAGACTCACTCCTGCTAACATTTGGCATTTTTTAGAGCATGTTTGAGTGTTTTGAGCCCAATAAAATAAAGGAATGACTGCTAGGAAGTACCGGCTAGAACCGTTGGACAATGATCAAGCCTAAGTCACCAACACCAAGAGTTCACAACCACCACATTGGAGTTTACAGCCGTAAACTCCATGTGTGCCGTAAACTCACCCTATATATTCAAGTGTTGGCCCTTTCTTTCATTTCTTTCTTTCCTTGGCCCATTTTTCTCCATTCTCTCTCAACTATCATCCAACTTTCACCTTAGATATTCAAAAGTGTAAGTGTTCTATCCCTTGATTAGTTGATATATCTTATTAACTAGCTTCATACATTGATTTCATCCATGAAAATCATGTTTGTTTAGATCTTCAAGTTTCACCAAGAACACACACTAGTATTCTTGGCCAAGATCGACCATTTCAAGCCTCTATATCATAAGTGCTCTTACCTACACCTAATATCTAGTTAGGAATCATTCTTAAATCATTGAAAACATCACCAAACTCATCATGTAGAGAGTTTACGGCCCAAGACTGAACACCATTGGCCGTAAACTCCATGAATGGTCAAGTTTTGGACCTTAAACACATCTAGACTCTTGTTTAACCTTAGAACACTTGGACCCTTGAGACACCTTACCTTTAAGACACTAAAACTAACTAATTACAGATTTTACAGCCAAGAGTAAACTCCTTTGGGCCGTAAACTCCTCAACACTCTCCAATGAGTGGGTCTTTCTCATCCTTGTGTAGAGCAAAAGTCCCTCAAGCTTCCCTAGCCTTCAAACCTACACTTATGCATGTTTGACCATGAGTTTACATCCGTAAACTCCCTTTGGCCGTAAACCCATGGTAGTGAACTCATGTTAGAGTCATTCCACACTCCTTAGTCCAATCACATGTGATTCCAACACTTGGTCTAAGTGTTTCCTAGTCCCGAAAGGTGTTCCCTTAATATAGTTGCTTCTAAACCCTATATTCATGCCAATATATGTCATTTAGGACTTGTTAAGTCTCGGGACATCATTCGTGGAGCTTCTCATCCTTACACGTGTATTCGTTTGATTTACCCACATCAGATGAGTTCATACATCGTAATGAATCTTTTTAAACTGTTTTAACAAGTTGAACACAATTTATAATTATGTAATTTTTTGTTAAATATCTTTTAAAGGATTAATTTTGTCTATTATAAGTAATCAAAACATTTCAAAATCTCTTTTAAAGTTATTTTACTTTTTAGTTTAACCAAAACTCCATTTTAAAGTACAAGCATAACTTAGTAGTAAAACGAGTCTTTTCAACAATAGTTTAAGTTAAACACTACTAAACTATAATGGGTATAGTTTAGAGAGTCAGTTCATACTAGATACAATACACGATAACATAAGAGAACACACAATAAAGAGAACCAGGCAGGAAGATAGAATACACGATAACAGAAAGAGCATACTATAAAAGAACAAACATAATAAGGTGCTATAGCATGGAATAACTACAGGAGCTAATTATACCAAGGAATCACTAACGCATTGTTCTAATCAAAAGGTGATAGTTATATTGGGTATACCTGGTCACATAACTTTAATGTGGATATTACGGCCTAGCAATTCGTTGCGGAAGCCACTCTTGATTCCTAGAATCTCTTGTAAGGAGAACGTTTAGTATGGGAATTACTTATCACATTATGACCTTAATAAAACGAATATGTTTTAAGGTAATTGGTATGATCAGTATGTCAATTTATAAGACTACTAAGTACTTATATTTTCTCATTACTTTCATAAAGTGACAGTTCCACTTGAAATTTAATGAAAACTATTTTCGAGTCAAGATAGTTATAAACTAGGGAAAAACTTACATCTTTTCAAAACGACAAATAGAACAGTTGGGTCTAGTATATTCAGTAGAAAGGGACCATAATGCTAACCTTATGACTCCTTAATATATACATCAAGAGATATATATTCATAATATCCAATAGGTAATAGGATGTATGCCTTCTGCTTCATTTCCTGTTCCTTGTTTGGTTGTGGGCTTAAAGCGGATTCACCCAGCCTATTATCCATTCAATATTAGTTATTTATATGTTCTGTACACATTAATTCATCATAAGGGGTACCAGGTATGGGTCAGGTCATATGACACAAATTTAATGCACAGTTTTCTAGTACAAAACATACTTTTCAAATTAGAACTTTGGATATACAAAACTAGAAACTTACTAGTGAAGGGTTTAATCGATTTTATTAAACCATCATTTTAGAGGACCTTAGGTAGTTAAATCTATAATACCTTAGTTTATACATCGATGGTAATATATAATCAATATCCAATTGGTAGTTGAATGTGTGCCTTCCGCCTCATTCCATATTCCTTGTTTGGTTGTGGGCTTAGGGCAGATTCACACAATTAACTATCTGTTCGATATTAGATTATATATAGCTAGTATAAACTAAGTGATTATAGAAGAAACCACCATGGCTATTATATTATAATAAGAATTAAGGGTTTTCTTAAAAGGATCTTTTCATAAATTATAAAGGAACTATTACAGTTAACTCCGTGAGTACCAAGGGAATACACCAGGGTTATATACAATAAGGATCTAACAACCAATGAGATGTGTGGAATCCACCTCATTACCTGTTCCTTGATTGGTTGTGGGCTTTGGACAGATACACACAATTGATTGCTTATTTACTCTGAGTTTTATATAACTTATATCCATTTTGTACTCATAGAAAGGATTGTAGAGTCATTTTTACTTATCTTTCATCAAAGCAAGAAATATATGATTTTTTTTGGAGGAACAAGCGAACTTTTCAAAACATAACTTACACTTTACATAACTTACAACTTACTACATTTTTCAACTACAATTTACAAAAACTTTCTACAACTTACTTACATCACTAAAATCTTATGAACTCACCAGCTTAATTGTTAGACCCCGAAAACCGAAGGCGGGAACATTTACGGAGTTGACTCCACGTTGAGTATCAAATCCAATGCACATAGTAAGTAAAGTAAAGCAACCATTACATTACATAAGAAAAGTTTTACAGTTGTTTCAAAAGTAAAATTTGTACAGTTGTGATACATAATATATATATATATATATATATATGTGTGTGTGTGTGTGAACAAAATGAAACAGGTCTTCTGAAAACTCCGTCTTCTGACAAAAGGATCTTCGAGTACCTGTTCTAATGCTGACCTGAGAACACAAGCGGTTTGAAAATCAGCATAACGCTGGTGAGTTCATAAGTGGTTTTTGATTGTGAAAATGTTCAAGTTTCCTTTCTGTTTCTGAAATGTTATGCACACCAAGAAAATCCCATATTTTCTTAAAAGGTTGGTTATCGTTTGTCAACATGTAAACTAAGGTTGTATACTGAAAACATGTTTTATCTAATGTAAAGGTACAGTTAGGTTATCTGGTTTGACATACTATTCTGGTTATATACCAATGTATTCCCAGGAAAGTCCCATACTTTCCTGATTATTGGTTACCGATGTGAAAGATGTATACCGAAACCTGGTTATCTTGTGAATTGTATAAAGTTGTTCATTATTACCATAAGTAAATCTCTATTATCCTAATTGTGAGTTCCATAACAATATGATAGACTAAACCTGTGGCAATAAGTAGTCCACATACTTATGACTTTCGTCACCCTTGAACCATTTCGGTTCGGCTGTAGCTAGCAGCTAGGTGTAGGGTAGTCAGCCCCATATAAATCTATACACTAAAGTCACGCTCTCTAAATCCCAGAGATTCTGGTTATGGGTGTAGTCCTCCACTCGCGTATCTCTGTGGAGTGTTCGCCGAGGACGTGTCTCCAATCATATAGGATTAACAAATTCACTAGTAATAATATGATAGTCCTCCACTCGCGTGTTTATGTGGAGTGTTACTGAGGACAAAAAAGTGTACAGGTATTATGTTCAAATGTTCTAATGTCATGCTTTTAACTGATAAAATGTGGAAAACCATTTGTGAAATATATGTAAAACATAACAGTTTAAAATCCATTTCATAAATATATGTTTACATGATCTGCATTTTCAAATGGTTATCAGTTGTACCAATCAGAGTTAAAAGCATATAAAATGTGAAACACACACATGAAAACATGTTTTTGAGTACAAGTAATCCCTTGTACTTTGCTTGTGTTCCCCCCTGAAAACAGTGAAAACAGTGAAAAAGGGTAGGGGTATGAACTCACCAGACGAGAAAACGCGACGGTTTGGATGCTATGTGATGGTTCGGGGCTTGATTACGCGCGAGGTTCCTATGTAATATGAAATGATATACAATTGTATCTAATAAGACTTTGAACCACTAATTAGACATGAATATGCACTCCAAGATGTGAAAACACTTCAATTCAAGTGTTAGGAGTGATCCGGGTAGCATCTAAGGGTGTGTAGGGACTAAGTATGGAGTGTACTCTTCAAGAGTAAGCTCCTTGAGGATTTTACGGCCCATTGACCATATCCCCATGAGTTTACGGCCATAAACTCATGGGTGGTGAGTTATTGGATGCCAAATGGTCAAACAATGCACACGAGAAGTTCTAGGGTCGATTCCATGGCTTAGGAAGTGATCGGGACTTGAAATGACCTTGGGAAATGAGTTTAAGGTCTAATGAGATTTTCTTGGGGAGTTTACTACCTTAAACTCATGAGTTTTCAATCGTAAACGCATGTTTTTCCATGAATTAAGGGCTTTGGTTGATGCAATTCAATCACATGTGATTCTAGGTCCAAAACTAAGCTTTTCAAGGGGTTTAAGGCACCTTAACACCCTTTGGAGGGTGTTTACGGCCTAAGAAGGTGGGTTTACGGTCCAAGAATGTTCTTGGACTATAAACTCAAGTTTGTCCCATTTGTATATGATTTGATGCATTTATTGAAGGGTTACAAGGTTCTATGCACTCACGGAAGTCCATTGGAGGTGTTTAGGGGCAAACTAACACCCAACAAGGTGTTTAAGGTCTATGAATGAGGGTTTACGGTCCAAGAACATGCTTGGGCCGTAAGCTCATCTTCAAGCCTCATTTTGTGCGATTTTGGGGTCCTAAGCTCATGCATGTAAGTTTCTAGGCCAAATCTAAGCCCTAGAAGTGTTTTGGAGGGGTTTTGAGGCTTCAAAACCCTCATGCATGTTCATATGTGTTTTAGCTGATTCCAACATGGATTTTCATGCTATTCAAGTTCAATAACAAGTTTACGATGAATTGCTTACCAAAGGATACTTGAAATGAGAGTTTTTGGATCAAGTTCGGCTTCTTGAGAGAGAGTACAGAGAGATAGTTTTTAGAGAGAGGGAAAAAGCCTCAAAATTATGTCACTCAATCCCTTATATAGGGGTTGAGTTTGTGGCCCGGTGGAATTCTACCCGATACTGCTGATATACGATGCTTTTGGGCGCACCCGATAAAGTTGTCGTATTTACGACTTAAATAAAACCAAATATTTTCTAAATGAAATTGAAAATATTTTAATGTCTTAAAAATGTATTCCAACACTTTTAAAACATTAATAAAAGTCGCAATAATTTATTTCAAACAAAGATTAACGGGACGAATTGAATACGATGGTTTTATTCGACGGGAACAGTTTTAGCGACAAAATAATTTACTAATATCTATTTAGAATTATTTCCTTGAGTTATTTTTATGTTTGAACAACCATTAAGTCATAATAAACAACCCAAATACCATGACTTAATTTAATAACGTAAACGGAAATAATTCGGAAAAGACGAATTTAATAACGGAACGAGTTACAATAATGGAAAGAATTTTCGGGTTGACACATTAATTGCTGATAAACTCTTTCAAATAACTTGTACTCTCACAAAACTAGTAGACAGGTACTCGCGCTGGGAATTCAGAAGATGGAGCAGTATAGCTTCAAGTCTTGTTTTGTTATTTGCTTATGTATTCTATGTTTTGTGAACGCACACATTGGAAACACTTTCTTTCTAATGAAATGGTTGTTCATTACTTTGCTTACTATGATGCATGTCTTGTGATACTAAACATGACGTCCTCCACCCCCGAACGTTTCCGCCGTTCCGGTTTTGGGGTGTGACAGTAGGCACAAGTGGTCATTATTTTACAATAGAATGTAATAGAAGAAGGAGAAAATGAAAGAAAAATAGTAAAACTTGATGGAATATTGAAGTAGAAATCAATTTTACCTTAAAGAACATCACAAGATGGTGAAGGTTTCGAGTTTAAGATGTGTTCTTCATGCTTATTTTCTAGAAAATTTTGTGGTTCATAGAGAGAGGAAGAGATAAAACGTGTGGTGGAGTGTGAGAGAGAAAATGAGAGAGATGAGAGAATATGGAATGTGGAGTGGGAAAGATTGATTAATGTGTGTTGGAAAGAGGCAAAATTTTGAAGCAGGAGAGGGGGCTCAAATTTTCAAGAGTAGTGAGGCTCCCTTTCTCTTTCATTTTTATAAAATTGCAATTCTTTTATAAAAATACCAAACTTTTATAAAATATGCACCTTAATATAGTTTTCAGTCATAAAATCTTGATTTTTGACTTATAAATTAAGGGTAAATGTTAATGACTTAAAATTTTATTTTCCTTGATTATATTTCCCTGAATTTAATTATTTTAAATTGATATTTTAAGGTTCCTAATTATTTTCATATAATTTTTAAGGTTAAAGTTTATAAATATAGGTATTTAGGGTTTTTCGATTTTGCTAAACTTTGAATATCAAAATAAATCGAATCTTTGAGACTTCAAATTAGTTTTGGGTTTCCTAACTCTTATTCAAGTTAGAAATAATTTTTGAAATTTATTATTATCGGTTTGTTGGCATTTCTATGTAGTGGTTTCGAGATTTAAGTGAAATTGACGAACCAAGTAAACTAGTCATAGTTTCAACTTTGACTTGAGTTCCTATTAGACTTGGACCTAATTTCTACTTCTAGGTCAAGTGCATGAAGTTTCTACATGATTCATGCAAATGTGTTCGAGTCAAAGGATGACCCGAATACGGATATTAATTACAGTTAAGTAGTGATAGAATTCACATATCAATGTGAAATCTAAGTACACTATCCTTCAATTCTACTTGTTTCCAAGTTTCTAGTAGTTTATAACATAACTTCTAGTTACAAGGTGTAGTATGTGTAGTGCCTATACTCACAACTAGGATTAGTCAAAATCTAGAATCGACTCCAACTTTGATGGTTGTCACAGTCTCCCTCGGTTGAAAGAATTTCGTCCTGAAATTCAATTTGTGATGTATTAAATTAGAACATAGCTTAATACAATTGTAAAGTTAGAGAGGTGGTGACTTGGAGAGATCTTAGATTAATTTTGGTTAATTCCTCAAGGGAAGATCCCAAATCTTTAGCTATAATTAGATTAGTGTTTCCCTAATTCGAGCTCTACCTTCTAGATTGTGGGAAATTAGAATCATGGAATACATGATCCAACCATGGTGACCTAGTAGAAAATAAATTATCTAATTAGATATTATCTAACTTAAAAGAGCGTTATAAGTTTTGTTGAAGCACCAACTACATTGAGGGCTAGGTCGACAGTAATCTATACGTCGCATTCTAAATCAACACTAAGAGTAAATTCACCACTTAATAAAGAAGAGATTAGGAATAATTTGTTCACTTCCGGGTTGGCTACTAAATCTGGAAAAAATATAGTTTGAAATAAGATGGGGTAGCACGAATGAAAGAGAAACCATTGATGGTAATTCCTTAAGATACGTACTAAGGTTAGGCAACGAAGTTTTGGTGCATCTCATATATAAAGACTATTTAAGTCCCATCTACAAAAGAAATTACGAAACGATCGAGGATTTTCGATGCTATAATTTCGACTACGGGTACTCTTATGATAATAGAACCATAATTGAATAATATGGTTAGAGATTCATTGTTTGTAATGAAGGAGGTGAAAGTTTTGGATATTTTATATCACATTATCTAGATAGCATTTTGAGTATTTAGAAACGATAAGTAATCTCAATATTATAAAAATGTGCAATAATTCCAAGAAAATGAAGATACATGTGTGGCGATAAAACGAAGTAGTAAAATAATAAAGAGATTATCTAGTATTAAAGGTTTAAGTCGTCAATAAAGGAATTTATATAGAAATATTCATATTACATTTTTTGAAAATTGTCCAATTGTTTAAGTCAAGACCAATACAAGTTTAAGAAGAGTAAGGGTATTTATGAAAAAAAGTTTGAGAGTATAGGAATTCACTTGAGATTACAAAGTAGAACACTATTTTAAGAAAGGACTAAACATATCGATCATTGAAAATAGTGCATTCTTAATTTAGTGATCCTACAAAAACAATCATTTAAAGGATTGATAAACATAACATTTAAAACTTCTTATGTTTTTGAAGAAAAGATGAAAAAAAAATGTATTATTCACATATATTTTCTGGATTTAGAAAAATGATAAGAACATGGGTATTCATCTAGCGTATTAATTATAAGGAAAAACTGTAACATCCATAAAATTCATGAAAATCGAAAACTTTTTCAAACATCCAAAAACCATTATTTATTACAAAATGTTTTCAAAATAGTTTTATATCAGAGTATCCCAGGAAAAAAATCATAAAATGTGAGGAGGTGCATGATCAAGCCTTCGCCTTCCCAAGATCATCTAAGGTACCCGAAACAAAATCCAAAACTGTAAGCCCGAAGCTTGGTGATTTCCCCCAAAATACCCTCACTACAAATAACACACATATAACAACAACATACTATGGGCCTGATCAACCATCAACTTGGAATGCCCCAGGCCCTCAACCATCAGATTTGAATGCTAACATACTATGTGTCGAATCATCCTCGGGATGGTATACCCTCGGCCCACTATCATCGGGCTAGATTGCCCACATACTATGAGTGTAATCATCCTCGGGATGAAATACTTGTTGGATTAATGTCTAAGTCCATAACTATAATTGGTAAGACTTGACCCGACCCGGCATGGTCCATTTGGGTTGCATGGCATCATGCACTTGGATAGACTATAATGAGAGAAATAAGACACTTACGGTTATTAATATATTATAAGTTCTAGTATATTAATAATAAGAATAATGAGATTATTTAATTAGTATTGATCAAGAATTAATCTAGAATTAATTAAGTGATCAAAAGAAGACTAATTAAATATATGGGTTGATTGTGTAAATCATTCATTCTTATATATGTGGGCTTGTGATCCAAGATTCCTTATGTTGGACTAAGTCCATGGGGTGACCCATGGATACTCCATGGAGGTTAAAATCCATGGAGCATAAGGAATGGGTAAAGTCATGAGTTACATGGTGTAACCCTAATAGCCACCATATAAAAGAAACCCATGGCTCAAGAAATCGTGACTAACACTATGTGTATGTATGAGGGCTACACGATTTCATGAAGTGTTCTAATTTCTCTCTAAGTTATTCCAAGTGCTTATGGTGTTGTGTGAACCATTTGAGGTGTCACACTTGGGGCACTAAGCACTCAAGCTTCATGAAGACAAGCACCATTAAAGAGGTATGTATTCTATCTTGTTATATTGATATTTTGTATGCTAGATTAGGATAATACCTTGGATGTTCATATTTGCATGTATAATAGAGAAAACATAGATCCAAGGTATTTAGGGTTGCATGTACACTTAGGAGTGTTAGAATGCTCATAACCCAACAGTGGTATCAGAGCCTAGGCTTGTTTTCTTGTTATACCTGCAATAGAAGCTGAAAAATCGAGTTTTGATGCTGTCAGCCCAGCTGACTCGCCGAGTCCATGAAGGGACTCGACGAGTCCAAGGCAAAATGCATCCAACTCGCCGAGTTGTGTTCATGCACTCGACGAGTTGGACCCCAGACAGCATATCTTCGAGGTTTTTGGCTAGAAATGGACTAGGAACATTACCCTAAGTTGTTTTGAACTTATAAACTTGTTTTTAAATGTGGTAATGTTCATGCTAATCCATTTTCAAAGATAATTGTCAATAGATTCATGTTTTGTATTAGTTTAAAGGTTAGACTAATTACATGAAAAGGTTTGATTTGAATTATCTTGTTCTTATGAGTTGCTTAGATTAATAGAAAAGTTGAGTGAAAAGTTGTTTTCAATCCAAATTAATCTAAGAGTTGATTCTAAAATGTGTTTTTGTAACTTGTATTCAAGTTATATGAAAAGTCACATTTAAGTTTCATAAAAACTCATAAAAGTTGGCAATTGTTACAAAAGATGAAGAGTCTTGTCCTTAAGTTATGGAGGTTCAAGAGTCACTTCATTAATAAATAAATAAATAAAATATGTAACCTTAATTAATTCCATAAGTTATAAAATAAAGAAAAGATTAATTCTTTATTAGTTTAAAGTCTTCCATAATTTGTCCACAAGTTATGGAACTTGAAGAGTTTTTGGATTAAAACTACTTTAAATACATAAGTTATGGAATTAATTAGTTTTGAATAGTTTCAAAACTTGCCCTCAAGTTTTGGAATTTGTAAAGTTTTCTCTTATGAATACTTTAATTCAGAGTTAGCCCTTAGAATTTTAAAAGTTAAAATTCAACCCTTATACTTTATAATATTAAAAGTTAATAATATATATATGTATAAGAGTAAAGTCGGTCTTACCACTAGTACGCCTCATTCACGAAGCCGGTCTATAAGGTGGGTATAAGGTTGTTGCCTATAAAATGGCAACTTAATGGGTGTCCACTCTCACCCACCGCTTGCTTGACTGGTGGAGGGTCGTTAGCCGAACGGGTTTGACATGACTATAGTTCTCCCTTCATTAAAAGTATTAATGATAAATACTAAGTAACTAAACTCTAAATAATACCCAATCTTAGTTACTTAGGAAAATGTGAATAAGGTGCTAATCCATGAAATTACACTTTGCACTTTGTTTAAGTCGGTTAGTGGAGCGTGTGTGGTTAACCGGCACACTAACTCGTATTTAACAAGGTAGGCAAAGGGTAACTTAATGTTTATCATAGTATCGATGGAGCGTGTGTGGTTAACCGGCACGTCGATTGAGGGGTAAACACTTAAGGGTACCAAGTAATTTGCATGGTTACTTCACACCTTGTTTTGTGATCCTCGGCATCCCAGTCACAAAACCTGAAGGGCACACTCGAGATTGAAACATGCCATTGAACAGTTCAATGAATCTCAAAAGATCTAGGAATTTCAAATCCAATTAAAACCTAATAATACATTTCGTTTGTCTTGGTGGAAATTGGTGAATCGTCATTCACCTACCTTCAAATTGTTTTATAGCTTGGATTACGGCATACCTCTTCTAAGTTATAAAATAGTTTGTTGGGTCCTAGCCTTAATATTTTCATGTTGGGTGTCATATTAAGGACTCAAAGATCAACTATCTTGGATATCTCCCAAAACATGTCTGGTTTAGACATTTATGATCTTCCCAAATCTCTTGAAACAAGCTTTCCTAAATGAAGATGATGTCCCATGGATATCATACTTCTTTATCCTCCTCCAATTATTCTATCTAACCCACAAGTTCTTTAAAAGTTTAAAGTCACTCGAGACCTATTGGCAAGTAAAGGTCTTGGTGTGGTCACATCTTGGAGATGTAGTCACATATTGACAAGCCGGGAGAGAAGGGTGTCAAAGTCTTGAGAAAGTTGGTGGTTCAATCACTTTCTAAGTCACATAGTGAGTTCTTTTGGAACACCTATGAAATAGACTATGACAAGACCCTTAATGATCTTATCTATTGTTAAGATCAACTTCCTGAAACTTTATGGACATTGACAATGGTGACACTGGAAATACAGAAAAAGCATTCTCTTCCCAATGGAAAGGGATCGGCCATAGTCAACTCGGTTGAACAAATGGTAAAGATAAAAGCTAAGTCTGTAATAGTCCTGTGTACCATTATCAAAGGGTCCATATGTTTATATTGCCAAAGTAAGGGTCATTATTTGCGAAGCTGCCAAATTTACCTAAGGGTGTTAAAGTCAATAAGGTTGACTCTACTTCAGGTAAAGTCCACTACTCTAACTCTGTTAAGTTTCTATTCTGAGATTCTTGATGCATGATGTGACTGGGTCACATGGTGATGTTTTAAGAATCAAAGAAAAGTGAAGAAACTTAAAGAAAGAATATGCTGAATCTGATCGCGTATATGGATTTCTATCGCGTAGTTTGAAGATCGGATTCTTGAGCTAATTCTTAGGAGTTATGAGATATTGCTAAGGAATAGATAACAACAAGTTTTCATATGGATTGTAAGGATAAGTTTTTCCGCATAGTTTTAAAATAAAAGAAAATTTTTATTTTTAGTTATTTTAAAATATCCTTACAATGGCATTTGAGGAAAAAAAATTGTTGCTTATATGATTCTATTAATAGCAAGAGTGGAAATATGAAATTGATTCTTTCATTTGTGGTAATGTCTAAATTTACCAAATAAGGAAAGATTCTCGTCACCCTAGTCTCAAGTGGAACGGGACTTGGAATCATGCAAGTTCTATAGCATGATGAATGAGAACTTTCAAGTTTTGGAAAATTAAGACTAATTACTTGTTCACATGGATGTGTGAGTCAAGTAATGGACTAAGGTATCGAGCACATAGTCATGTGCACTGATTAAGTCCACCACAAAAGATATAAGGCTATTCGTCATATTTTACTAGAGTTCAGTAAATATGATTATACTTACAAGCTTAAGTGTAACTCTGAGACATTGGAAAATGTTCCAATGTAAGGCAGAGCGAATAAGAAGAATCAAATTAGGCAGAAAGATAAAAGTTTCTCAAATCTGAAAAAATGGGAGAATACTTTAGTATCAGGTTTGTGATCATCTTAATGATTAAGAAACCATATCAAAATTAGTTCTCTAAGGAAGTCTTAGTGCATTCTTATGACTAAGAAGAAGGGATCTTGAAATGTTGAAATGGTTAAATCAAGAAGATGAGTCATACTTCGTTCCAATACAAGTCTTAGAGTCATACTCCAAGATTGTGACTTGAGTGACATGTCTCAAAGAAGGTTTAAAACACTTGTCAAATGTAAGAGTAAAAGTTTTCTACTCTTGTACATTTGAAATTGGTAAGTTGTGATGTTTTGGATAAAACAAAGACCAACTAAGGCCAATTGTGTGAAGTGTTTGTCTTGATTAGAATCCACACTATCTCTTGGATGTTTGACAAGTGAGTCTTATAGGTCAAGAGGACAGTGGGAGTCTTAAAGGTCTTGAAAGTCTCAAGAACTAATCAAGAATAAAACCTGAAGTTCTTCATTAGCACACGACTTGAGGTTTATAACCTATCGTGTTGACATATTCTGTGCCCATTCTAGTTAAAGTTGGCTTTGCATATGAGTTCTTAGAGTTCTCAATGTGTTGCACAACAACATGGAAGCAATGGTAGGCCCTTGAGCTACCAGGTGGCAAGAAATTAAGATTGAGTTCAGTCCATATGAGTTTGGATTTGTCATTATCCTTGTCTTGTGACTATGGTTTTGACAATTCACATATATAAGAACACATACACCATTAAATCTAAGTGTCATAAAGTTTCTCTCCGATTCATGAAAATGATGGTGAGGAAACACTTTCACTAAGTAGATTTTAGTTAGATAGCAATTGTGATGTTTGCATTCTCAAAGTCGTTAGTGGAGCGTGTGTGGTTTACCGGCACACTAACCTGGACTTGTGAGAAGTAGAAAAAAGGTCTAACCATTATGATTACGACATCCCTCTTCATAATTGTTTAGACACACAAGTGTGCTATCTAAGGGAAGGTGTATGTTTTTGATAAAGTCTTATCAAAACAATCTAGTATCAGAAATCTGAACTTTGGTAAGAAAGTCAATAAAGTATTGATTTCTAGAAGTCGAGCTTTCTAAGTATATGTCAAAGCTAGTGGGAGCATAAGTGTTATGCTAATAATCATCATGTTAGTGGGAGCATGATAATTACGATAAGTATTTCAAGCTAGCAATGTTAATTATAGAAAAACAAAAGGTTTCAATTAGGAAAAAGTTGTTTTGCTATAATTAAGGGAGAGGAAATTATACTTCATCTCAAATCTATAAGCTTAGATCGTGAGGTTTTAATCATTTAGTCAAGGATATATATGAATTTCATGTTGGAATGGCTCAACATAAGGAAATTCTGTATATGGGTCCATTATTTGCGTTCTTAAATTCGATTATGATTACGGCATCCCTTTTCATAATCTGAATTATGAGAACTTGGCAAATTGAAATGGAAATGTTATAGCAAAAGACTGGTTTAGTCTTTATGTGAGACATCATGAATCGTGTCCCATATGCTTCGGATATAGGATCGATTACATGTGCTATATTCATCCTTTCTAAAAATTTCCAAATGCCTAGGGCGTTAAGAATGGAAAAGGTTTAGAACTGGATATGACTAAAAGGATTAAACAATTGTCGAGGACAATCTAAGGTTTACCAAAGACTGGTTTCTCAAGGACAGTTGGAAGTATAGTAATAATTCTGGAAGGACCATATTGACATAATCTGTAAGGAGGCAACTCTTGTTCAGAAGTGATAGTCGAAATGGAATCTGGAAATGTTTCAAAGTTAGAATTTTCAATCTGTGTAAGATTAAGGAAACTTAATGCAAGAAGGATGGTTCCAAGGACTTGATCTCCTTTGGAATGCTCTGTAATGATTGTTGTTAAGTATTTCTGACTTTGTGCATAATCATTACAAGAGGATCGATGCATATAAGTTTAGAATCTAACAGATTTCAGTAAATGACATGAATTTGGAATTCTTGCATTTGCAGTAAGGATTTGGGAGTGTGAAAAGAGAATCATTGAAGATTATGTTCAATTGATCTAGTTCACAAAGTAAAGATCATAGACAAACATAGTATGCATACTTGATGTATGGCATGACTAGTGTTTAGAAAAACATAGTGTACATGCTTGGAGCATGGGACAACTATTGTTTTAAATTCAAGAATAATGTTGATAGCTGAAACAATATACAATAAATAATGTGTAATCATATGGTGATAAATAAAAGGTGTTTTATTTATATTCATAAGTTCTGAGACCATATTGGATTCAATTATTATTGTGTTTCACTTTGCATGTTTTGACTTCCCGAATAAACTAGGTTATTCTTCCGGAATTGACTAAGTTATTCAAACCATCCACAGTCGGTCATATGTTGGAAGTAGATATGAATTAAGACTGTCATGGGTTGGCTTGTAGAGGTCTAAGTTGTTGGACAAAGGGCTACAACACTCATGAGTGCTCATAAGTTCTGAGTATTGGATTCAACCCGCGCTCGTTGGAATCACTTCATGGATTTTATCACAAGTGATCATGAGACGATAATATCTTATATTCTTCAAACCTAGAGATATGAGTTGTTACTATGAGTTGGTTGTACATTGATTGCACGAAACGCATTGGTAAATCGATGTTATAAAACGTGTCTTTGTGTATGATTCAACAAGTAGTAGAACAAGCCATATGAGTCGAAGTTTATCCATTCCTTTTACCTTCGGGATAAAAGCGATATCTTTGGGCCCCTCGATGATTTGATGATGACAAATGCAAGTGCTCGGCCGGGCCAGGACTGATTTGATTTGTTCAATTAGTCAGTCGTCATAAATCGGAAATCGGGAAACAACTAATGGACAGAGAGAATGATTATAATCCATGTCTCAGTCCATATGATATCTAGAATGGAGGAATATATGATCCCTTATCTAATGGACAAGTCATTGACAAAGATCAGAGTTCATCTACAAGGTCAGAGTTCGACAGAAGCTTTTGAGAGCTACGATTGCTAGTTGGTTCCTGAAGTCATACGCAATAATAATTTTAGACTTATCCAAGTGGGAGACTGTTGGATTAATTTCTATGTCCATAACTATAATTGGTAAGACTTGACCCGACCCGGCATGGTCCATTTGGGTTGCATGGCATCATGCACTTGGATAGACTATAATGAGAGAAATAAGACACTTACGGTTATTAATATATTATAAGTTCTAGTATATTAATAATAAGAATAATGAGATTATTTAATTAGTATTGATCAAGAATTAATCTAGAATTAATTAAGTGATCAAAAGAAGACTAATTAAATATATGGGTTGATTGTGTAAATCATTCATTCTTATATATGTGGGCTTGTGATCCAAGATTCCTTATGTTGGACTAAGTCCATGGGGTGACCCATGGATACTCCATGGAGGTTAAAATCCATGGAGCATAAGGAATGGGTAAAGTCATGAGTTACATGGTGTAACCCTAATAGCCACCATATAAAAGAAACCCATGGCTCAAGAAATCGTGACTAACACTATGTGTATGTATGAGGGCTACACGATTTCATGAAGTGTTCTAATTTCTCTCTAAGTTATTCCAAGTGCTTATGGTGTTGTGTGAACCATTTGAGGTGTCACACTTGGGGCACTAAGCACTCAAGCTTCATGAAGACAAGCACCATTAAAGAGGTATGTATTCTATCTTGTTATATTGATATTTTGTATGCTAGATTAGGATAATACCTTGGATGTTCATATTTGCATGTATAATAGAGAAAACATAGATCCAAGGTATTTAGGGTTGCATGTACACTTAGGAGTGTTAGAATGCTCATAACCCAACAATACTCTCGGCCACAACCATCAGGTTGGAATTCCCCAGTCTGTTGGCTATCGCACAAAGCATATAAGCCTCAACCACTAATCAATCATGTGCACATGTATCAGATAATCACATAATAGTTAACAAAAAGTCAAACCGATATACAATACTCTAAGCCTAGCAACATCCTTTCTACCAGGATTCTGATCTAACCAATCATAACCGCATAGAAACATCCTATCTACCAGGATACCAATCTACAAATCACACTAATAATAAATCAGGATAACAATCAAAAGGGTCGGCCTTGGTGCCTTCGACCATTGAGTATAGTGAGGAAAACTCACCTCACAAGTAGTGCTGAATCAAGAAGATCAAACTCCAACTCTTGGCTCTAAACTTAACTCCCTGTAACCATCATATGTCTAACTCCATTAGAATCCTAAATAACCAATATACCCTAAGAATTCAAACTTCGTCAACCCTTAGTCAAAGTCAAAGTCAACAGTCCATGTTGACATAACTCGTCGAGTTCATCCGTTGACCCATCTAGTTCCTTTAGAGCTCAGAAACTGAAAACTAGGGCCAACTCGTCGAGTTACCTGAATAACTCGTTGAGTTCCTTCAAAACTTCAAAACCAAAAACTCAAGTCGACTCCTCGAGTTGCCCGAGTAACTCGTCGAGTTCTTCAATACCCAGAAGATCAGGAAAACCCTCATCAACTTGCCGAGTCATCTCACTCGCTCGTTGAGTTCACTCAGAATCCCGAAGGTGGGTAAACGCTACCCAACTCGTCGAGTTGTCTTATGCAGCTCGTCAAATTCCTTCATCCCTTTTCTCATTCAGATGCTTTAAAGCCAAACCAAGGCTCCAAAATGTAGAGATGTCCTCCTAGGGTGTAGTTACCACGTAAAGTTGCTAACATTACGTGTATGTAAGGCTTCAAGAGACTAAAAACCCAAACTAGTCTTAAGAAGAGGTTTAGGGCATGGAGAAGGGCAATAAATAGATAGAGTGCAATAAATAAAGTGTGGGGGAAGGAAAAGGATGGTAGCAGCGGCACTGATTGCTATTGTTAAAAATTTAAGATCAATAAGTATATGTAGATTTAAAACTTAGGTTGAGATATATTTCAAACTTCATTTCTTAATGTATGTTGATGATTACATAAACATGAAGAAGTTTTAAAGTGTTTGCTAAAAATTCATGAGTTACCAATTAAGTTAAACTCCATTTGTGAAAAAGAAGAATCACTATAACTAGTAATTGAAAATCTGATAGTTTTGATCTTTTAGACTGGTGTCCAACAATGGTTAAAATGGATAAGGTAAAGACTTAACATATCTAGATAAATAATTGTACATTGTTGAAAGTGCATCACTGGGAGTTTAAAAGTGAACACTAAGTTTTGCAATGATGTACATTTTTGAAACATTACAAATTACAAAACTAATTTGAAATAAAATAAAAAAATAAGGTATATTTTTGAAATTTAGGCATTAGAGATATCTTATTAATATGTTTGGAGTAGAAAGTTGCACAAATATCATATTGGATTTCAAGAAAACACATTTTATTAAATTACAATACCTAAATGAGAAAGTAGTAAAAAAGACTCGAACCAAATGTGATTTGAAATATCCGATGAAGTTTCTACCCATGTCATGAACATTGATGTCATATATTTAAGTTTTATAGCATAGTGTTCAAACACTTTTATTAAAGAAAATGTTTCTAAGTTTGTCGAAAACATGCCAAAACGGTAAGCAAGGTTTAAGATGGTTTATATCCCCTTAAAAAGCACATCTATCCATTGAAATGGATTTAAAATGAAATTGAAATAGCAAGGTTAAAACCAACATTGGTTAAATCGAGTTTTAAAGAGAAGTGTTACGTCAAAGCATGTTGTCAAAAGTAAAGTTGGTTGTTTTTAATGAGAAATATAACTTACATTGTTAGGAAAAGTATATTAAGTTATATGAAGTGGTTATAAGTTATTGTACTGATGGTAAATAAAACTGGTGAAGTGAAATGAGTTTGGTGAAAGATTAAGAAGCACGGACTAAGTGGGTTAGTGTAACTAGTCGTACCTAATACTAATGCGAGTATAAGGCGAGTATCGGTGACTTTTCCTCAAAATAGAGGACATGGAAAAAATTTTGTAACACATTTTATGGTGTCAATGAAGTTTCACCGCATTTTATAGGGGTTAATGGTTAAGTTATAGGTTTGGCATCTGGCTCACGGTATAAGAGGATGTAATCCTTTATAACGATAGGAATGTTAGTAATGTCGATAAGGCTCAAACGAATGTATGTAATAAAAAAGGTCCGAAGGAGGATTAAAAATTTGTAGGAAGGATTCATATAACAAAGTAGTGCGATGTTTGATCGGGCATGAAAATTTAACGTTAAAGGTTGGGCACGAAACATGCTAGTAATTTGGAAAGTGTAAGATGGTTGTATACTCGAGATGATCACTAGTGTATCTGGGGTTCTCGAACTAAGTCTTGTAAATATTGCCATAAGGGGGAATGGTTTGTGCCTAAATTCGGATATGGGAAGTAAATATGGTAGGTTAAGAGATGCATAAAGAAAAGCTTTTGGGTCAAAGGGATATCATATGTTAGGCTTTAAGCTCAAGGTGGAAACAACCTAAAGCTAAATTCATAGCATAGAAGAGAAGCCTCGCATATCAGTGGAAACGAGTTGAGCTTCCATGCTCCCTCAAGGGTCATATTAGGGATTCTCTCCAATGACATCCAAGTGATTACTTGTGGTGACTCATCTACTTTCTAAGGCGATGCCCTAATTCCCATATATGTCAGTATCGGAACGCTTTTCCTCTTTGTAATGCTAGTACGAAGACGATGAAGAGGCGACGAGGTATAACAGGTGTTGATTTTGACAAAAGATTATTACTAATGGTTATCTAGCTACTAACTTTATGTCTAAACTCAATAGTAACCAAGGAATACTCATTCTCATTACTAAGTGGATTTCTCCTAGAGTGGATATTGATATAACCTTATTGGTAAGTCTAGCACTTGAAAAGGGATAATAATATTTCTAAATAAGACATTATGGTAAGAGTGTACTTAGTTTCTAAGTGTACCTAGATGAATGTCTATAATATGGAATGCCCATACGCATGGTGGAAATTTTGTTTTTCAAAAGTTTAAGTTGAAAATCCTTTTGAGATAATTCTACTAAAACCGTTTCAAGTCTCGCATTAACTTTCCTTAATTAAGCATAGTTGTCTAGGCTATACTTAACTAGAGTCTAATAATGCATACTCGACTTAGTTATACCAGTAGTATGCTTAATATTTGGAATTTTTTTAGCTATAGTTGTTGTTTTCCAAAGGAAAATCGGTATTCTCTATAACCTTCGGCTATGATACCATTCCTGTCACACCCCGCTAAAGCGGAAACACGGGGCGTGGTAGTACACAGGGTCTCATAAAAAAAGTTAAATGACAACACCAACGATAGTACTAAAAACTTTACTAATTACAATAAGTTTGAGCAACTTTTAAAAGTAATTACAACGTATTAAAATAGAAAAACTCATGAAAATGCTCCTGCAAGTGATGTGTCTCTATGTGTCTCTTACTAGTTGATTCCTGTAAAAGCATGTAAAATGAGAAGTCAACTATCGAAATAGTTGTTCAGTTCTCAGGTTAAAAATAATATTACATTCATGAATCATAATCAAAGTTTTTATAGAAGTTTCCATAAATAAATATACATTGCTAAAATTAGTAAATAAGTTTACATAAACAAAGTGCGTTGTCTTCATAAGAAATATAGTATGTTGCCCATTTGAGATGCAACGTTCACATTCTCATAGGAAATAAAGTTCGTTGCAAAAACAAGTAAACAAGTTCATTGTTAAGACAAGTAAATAAGTTTCCAGTAATAAAAGTTCGTTTCTATAATAAGTAAGCTAGTTTGTATGTATATTAGTAAGCAATGAGTTCACAACCAAGCCTATGACTGATGCCCTATCAGGATCTATGCTTATCGTTCCATAGATGAATTTATCATACACTCAAGCAATCGGGCGAGAGAGGAGTTGTCAATACCTAATAGCGCTATCCATAATGACCATTGGCTCAAAGTGTTAATGGTTGGAGTAAAGTGTAAGGGACTTAAGACGATATGGCCTCGTGTTTCAAGTTTCATAAACATACATAGCAAAATATAGCAATCAAGTTTGATATAAATCAATTTGTTGTATAACAAATTCAAGTGGAATTTCACATTATTGAAATGTTAAAATTTAACATTTTAAGAGGTATTCCAATGATTATATATTTAAAAACTAAGTCAATTTAGCTCCAAAAATTTTCAAACATTGCATTTCAGTTTAATCGAAGTCAAAGACCTTAAGATAAATGTTCTTGAATTTTTTATTTGACTAACTATTTTTCACCATTTTAATTTCTTGAATAATCACAAAATCATATAAAAATAGTAAATGGTCATGAGCAATTCTTAGACTTTTTTGTAATTGTTTCATAGCATTCCTAAACTAGGAAAATTATTACATGTTACTTTTGCTTAACAAAACCTAGTTTTTGTAATTTAATTGTGTTTTACATCAAGAAATTCTAATTAAATAGCAAATAGTAATTATAAATTACAAAACTTTTTATTTGTGTACCAATTGCACGGGAAGATTTCTAGCAAATGTTTTTAGATACGTATAGACATTTTCCTATATTTAATTCTCTAAACAGATACAAATTCATGAAAAAGAGTAATCAGTTATGAAAATTTCCCAAACTTTGTACATCACTGATGCGAAACGTGTACAATTTGGGAAAAATATAAAACTGGAATTTCGAACAGTTAACATGATATTTATGATTTTTGTGTATTTATTTATCAAAACAGAGATAAATTGTAAAATGTTTCAAAAATTCTCCAAATGTTTTTTTACTAGTGTTATTAGACATATAAAAGTTGGGAAAAATATAAAATTTGGTTTCCAAATAGTTTAGATATTTTATTTGTTTTATTCACATAAATAAGCATTAATTCATGAATAATTATTAAACAATAAATGAAAATTACCAATTTTTTTTTATAGAATTCATATAAAGTGTGCAAAAGTTGGGAAAAATACCGAAATTGATTTTCAAATAGCATAACCTAATTTTATAATTTTTGTGTGTTTATTTTAACAAAAATGAAGATAATTAGAAAACATATTTAAAATTTCCCAAACTTGGTGTTCCGCTTTTATGAAAGATATATAACCTGGGAAATATGCCAAATGTGAATTTTATATATAGAAGTCCGATTTTCATAATTTATGTGTATTTAATAAAAACATTAGAATATATAGTAAAAAGTTAAGATAATTCCTAAAAAATTTTATAAAATTGTTTTATGTTATATATAATATGGGAAAATATCAAGAGTCATTTGTAAATAGTGGAGTCTGATTTTTAGATTTATGTGTATTTAATCTTAGGAAATAGAACAAAAATAGCATATAGAAGAGGAAATATTCAACTTCTTATATATCATCCTAAAGTAATATAAGATGTTCTGGTAAATCCTCATGAATTTTGGATGAGTAAAACTATTTTTCCCGATTTTAGTCCATTATATATCCAAAAATCAAGGAAAAATATAAATACATTATGAAAAACCCTCAAAATATTTTTCTGAGTATTCCACAAGGTATAGAAGCCGAGAAAAATCTTATATTGGCTTTTCAAATTCTCTATCATGATTTTTTGATTTATTTGACCTAAACAAAAGAGAATTAAAATATACTATCAAATAGTAACCAACATTGATGAAACTTAATGAAAAGCCTTTATTAACGTTATGGGCCATCCACCAAATTATCTTGGATTTATGGACCTCAAAAAATATTTATATGATTTATGGCCTTGTTTCCTTGTCAAAATTACAATATCAAAGAAATGGAAAAAACTTTTGGGATTTTCTAGATCTTCATATTTTCTATTTGGGATTTTAGGATAAATTTGTTTTGAACAAAAAAGGAGATTTATATTTTTTTGAATAAAATCTGATGAGAATAATATTCTCTATATCGATAGATTCAAACAGATACCATTAAGACAATAACAAATAATAGAAAACGAAAAACACCATAATGAATCAAACGAGTGTAGAATGATTAATATGCTCCAGCTCAGAAGAATTCAATGAGAATTGCTACTGTAGAGGTGTGTTAGGGTTACAGTACAAGATCTGAGAGTAATTATCAAGAAGCATGTTTGATATAATGCGTGCATGCACTATATATATACTAAACCCTAAAATAAAAACATGGCTGGATAGGCCTAGACTGAGTATACAAATGGACTTAAGAGCTAAGCCCAATGACACAACCTGTTAGACTCAACAATCTCCCCATTTGCGTCAATTAGGGTGAGAGATCAAGTTGGTGTAACGAGAGAGGATTTCTTCACGATCTTGAATATCTTCGGAATGATGGCAGAAGAGTTTGGCGAAAGATAATGTACCTCCGAAGCATATCCGTAAAGTTCTTCTTACTACTTTAACTATTATGTTCACACCTGTGTATAATATCAATAATATACTCCAAACACGAAGTGGAGAACAGGTTCGCCTCGAGAGAACATCACAATGTGATACTTTCAATCAATTTTTCCCAATCGCATTTTGTTCACATCACCCGTCTTCCCAATCTATTTAATAGTGGGCTTCTTCCTTAAAGAACTTGCAGTCTCTTGATCTATCTTTGCAACCTCATGAATGTAAGAGGCTAACATTCACTTGATATGGTCAACAATGGGCTCATACTGTTGTTGATCAGAAAGTAGTATGTTGTTGAGAAGGATCCAATCATGTGGGTTCAGGTTCGGTAGATCAGCCAATGAGATCATATGGACCGAACTGTCTGATCCTTAGGTCACTTTGAATTTGAAATTTATAAACGAACCAGCAGGAGTCAGTTTCAATACCTTAACTGATGTAATCTTTTGAGCGCTCCTTTCAGGTATTCAGGTTGGGAGAATTCAAGATAGTAATCGATTAGATCTCGATCAACCTTCGGATCAGGAGAAGGAACGTTGGCTATCGGATCAAAACATTGAAACACAAATGCCTTACGCATGATAGGCATATCAAACTGAGAATCATTGGTATTCTCGCATTCAAAAGAAAGGACTTGTTCAAGCCAATGAGAACTGGGGGACTCAATCGCTTCCTTGATCAATTTCTCCAATGAACACAGTGGAAATAGAGCTTGTTTAAAAACCAAAGTGTCATGAACATCTTTCTCTCTTTTCTCCCTTTCTTCTTCTTCTCTGGTAATCCTGAGATTTTCTCCTTATCCCTACGATTTCTTTTCAAAGCCTCTTCTTAGGTTTACTCCTCTTCATCACCCTGACCCATAATACCCTTCGCTTTTTCCTTCACACTAAAACCTGAAGCTTCAGTACCCTTCGGTTTAGTGGTGACTTTCAGAATTGTAGAAGTTTGTTTGGCAGGATTTTATTGATCTTCTCCCCCTTGTTGCGGAGTAACAATCGACTCCGTAACACCCTTAAGTCGGCTCAAAATTTCGAGAGCAGGAAGTAACTTCTCATTTAAGTAGTTTTGGACTGAGAGAGTTAAAACCGAATCATAGGCATTGACCAGATTAGAGAGAGTGGCGAAAACATCAGAAACACAACTTTTGATGACAGCTCGCTCGGTCGTTAGTAAATGAATCTCCTTATTAACCTGGTTTAGCTGAACGGACTAAACTTTAAGCAAAGTAGTTTTACGAGCAAGTTCATCCATAATTTTGTTCTCCATGGCAAGGTCATCTTCAAGTTTTTCAAGGAGAGTGGTGATAGAGGATAGAAGAGTGGTTTGATCGGCTTTAAGACCAGTTTGCACCAAATCAAATTTGTCTTTCTCAGCCTAAAGATATTTGGAGAGCGACTCAATAGCATTGTTAACTTTGTTGGCATTAGTCTCTACAGCTCCTTGAAGAGATTCCTAAAAAATCTTGGCATCTGAAATAAGAGTGGCTACCTCCTCTGTTGCTTTATTACATGGCGGAGTAGAAACATCCACTACCACGGTTTCCTTCTGGATTGATTCATCCATCTTCTTCAGTGAAGTTTCAGTTAGAGCTTGGATAGCTGCATCAGAAGAAGATGATGTGGAGGACGAGGAAGATGATGCGAGCAACTTGTCAAGTTTTTCATTTAGATCTTTTAAGTGTCGCTTTGTAAGGGGAGCATCATCATCATCCTCACTTTAAGCTTTATAAGGGCTGTAGTAATAAGAATCAAAATCAACATCTTCTCCACCAAGAACTGGAAAAGATTATGTAGAAGGAGATGGGGAAATGGGTTTGGAAGAGAGAGGGGTTTCGGTTCCTGCGATAGGTGCTCCCGTATCAGATACGTTGACACGAACCCGAGGCTTAGGTGTGTTGATTGTTGCTTGAGTGAAGATCGGTGGAGGGAGAGGTGCAGTGGAGGTAGGTTGAGAAGAAGCATGTGGTGGAAGTGGTGCAATGGAAATAGGTACTGTAGTATGAGATGGAGAAGGAGGAGGAGTTGGAATTGAGTCAGTAAGTGGTACCTCGATAGATGGGGAACGTGGAGGCGTATCTCCTATCGGTGATCCTTCAAGGTGAGCATCTTCACCTTCATATGATTTCTCTTGATCATGATCGGAAGGAACGTAATCTGAACCACTAGGTGAAGCTTCCTTCAGTTTCCTTGCCATCTTTTTCACCTTTTGCTTCTTTGGTGTAAAAGGAGCTACTTGTTCGGTCTTACGCTTTTTAGGCATGGCAACTTGGTAGGATTGGCCTTCTTTATCTTGCTTCTTTTGATCAGGTTTCATCCCCCTTTTTGCTGGTTTATCAACTGCATCCAGTGCGCTTTGCATCTCTGGAGTTAACTGCCTTGGTCCTGTAGGTGGAAGGTTCCTGTATTCGTCCATGACATTGCTTTCGACAGTGGCATACCGGTACATCGATTCAGGAATGGAACCAACGAACATGAATATGGTTGGATCGGTGACTATGATCTGCATTGTGTGAAAAGTTGCAATCGAATATTTTAATGCATCCACCATCACTAGAATTTGAAAATGATCCATTGCCCTATGAGTGATTAAGGTCCAGAACCTACTGCAGGAGATTTCAGAATGTTTTGAAGAGGAATTTAGACTCTGCACCAGTTGAGTACATATAAGGGATCTATAATCCAAATTGAGGCCATGGTAAAGACCATAGAGAATAGTCATAAACCCTTTGTTAGAACCATCAGATCTAGCAACCATCTCTACTAAGCCATTGAAAAGAAGAGTAAAAATTCAATTGCATTGAGGAGGCAGGCAAGATTTCTTGAACTTGGTCACCATAGTAAGAATATCAGTGTATCCCATATCATAGACCATGGTGAACAATTGTGTGGTAGTGATGGAGTTAGGAGTCACTACATAATCATCAGATAGTAACCCTAACAGAGAACAAAATCTGGCTTTGGAAATAAAAGATGTGACAACCCGAAGTTCGTTCCGTCGTCGTAACCCGATACGTCATTAAAAATCCGTTGTATTAAATTCGTTCCGTTAACCTTTGCGTTCACACGGTATTCCACGCCTCTTTCCTTAAGAAGTGCCTACCTGTTGAAACCATAGTAATCCCTTTGAAGAGACCGAAATCAACGAAAGTCTAAACCTTATGGTAAGAGCCAATTGAAATCATAGAGCGAGAGATTAAATGTATGAAGCAAGCCGTCTCCCGATAAGTGAAATGTTCCACGAAATGCCATGCGAGAATCCGAATTCACTTGGAAGCGTGATGATCCAATAGAACAAAAGTATCTATATCCTCTTTCCAATTCCGTGAGTCGCATCTAACATTTGAATTTCGGGATGAAATTCCCTCTAACGTGGGGATAATGTGACAACCCGAAGTTCGTTCCGTCGTCGTAACCCGATACGTCATTAAAAATCCGTTGTATTAAATTCGTTCCGTTAACCTTTGCGTTAAATAAATTTTATCGCGACATTTATTCTGATTTCGTAAATGTCGGAATGTGTGATAATCATTAAAAATATTTTCCATATTTGTTTGGAAAATTATTATTTCATGTAAATCGTAATTACGGAAAATTTATTGGGTTCGACCAAAAGCACCGTCTAACGGCAGTATCGGGTAGAATTCCTCCGGGCACAAACTCGACCCCTATATAAGGGATTGAGTGACATCATTTTGAGGCTTTTACTCTCTCTCTAAAAACTTTCTCTCACTACTCTCTCTCTCTAAAATCCAAAACTTATCCAAAATCATCCAAAACAAGCTCCAAATCACTAAGGTAACTTCCCTAACTCATGAATTAGCATCTTAGACCTTCAAATTCGAGATTTTTATGAGGATTAGGACCATTAGCATGAGTTTACGGTCCTAGAACATCCCTAGGCCGTGAACTCATGAAAATGGGGTTTTTGTGCCATAAAACCCTTCCAAAACACTTCTAGGGCTTAGATTCGACTTAGAAACTTGCATGCATGGACTAAGGACCCCAAAATCATGATATTTGATGTATGAACATGAGTTTACTACCCAAGAACCTTCTTGGACCATAAACCCCCATGCATGAACCATAAACTCCTTTTAAGGTGTTAAAATGCCCTTAAACACCACCACAAGTTTCCAAACGTGTCTAGGACCCTCTACTCCATCATTTGAAGCACCAAATCATACAAGAAGGGACCAAACATGAGTTTACAATCCAAGAACATTCTTGGACGATAAACCCACCTCCTTAGGCCGTAAACACCCAACAAAGGGTGGTAAGGTGCGTTTAATCCCTTGAAAAGCTTAGTTTTGGACCTAGAATCACATATGATTGAATTACAACCATCAAAGCCCTTAATTCATGGACAAACATGAGTTTACGGTTGTAAACTCATGAGTTTAAGGTAGTAAACTCCCCAAGAACATCTCCTTAGACCTTAAACTCATTTCCAAGACCATTTCAAGTCCTGATCACTTCCTAAGCCATGGAATCAACCCTAGGACTTTCCCGTGTGCATTGTAAGACTTTGTGGCATCCAATAACACACCACCCATGAGTTTACGGCGGTAAACTCATGGGGAATGAGTCCTTAGAACCATAAACCCTCTTATGATTTTACTCTTGAGGAGTAAACTCCATATCCGAGCCTTATACGTCCCTAGATGTCACCCGGGTCACTCCAAACACTTGATTTGAAGTGTTTTCGTGTCTTGGAGTGTATAATCATATCTAATTAGAGATTTATAGTCTAATTAGATACATTTGCATATCATTTCATATTACATAGGAACCTCACGCGTTATCAAGCCCCGAACCGATACTTAGCATCCAATCCGACACGCTTCTCGACCGGTGAGTTCATACCCCTACCCTTTTTCAAATGTTTTCGTTGTTTTCAGGGGGGGGGGGGGAATACAAGCAAAAGTACAAGGAAATCTTGTACTCAAACTTATTATTTTCAGTTTGATTGTTTTCATTCTGTATGATCTAATATCAAAAACTGTGTTTATCAAATAGTTCGAATTACGAAGTTAGCTTTCAGATTAATCATAGATTTCTTGGTAAAGTATTACAATCTAAATTTTATTTCATAATCTGCGAATAATTCATACTAATCATCAATTAGAACGAATACGAATACGAATACGAATAGTATTAGGAGTAAGATTAGGGATATGAATACGACTGCGAATACGAATACGAATACGAATAGTATTAGGAGTAGGATTAGGGATAGGAAAACGACTGCGAATACGAATACGAATACGAATAGTATTAGGAGTAATATTAGGGATACGAATACGACTGCGAATGCGAATACGAATACCAATATGAATACGAATAGTATTAGGAGTAGGATTAGGGATAGAAATACGACTTTGAATACGAATACGAATACGAATACTAATTGTATTAGGAGTAGGATTAGGGATAGGAATACGACTGCGAATACGAATACAAATACGAATAGGATTAGGAATAGGACTAGGAATACGAATACGAATACGAATATGAATACGAATACGAATACGAATAAGTATATGAATATGATTAAGAATAGGAATACAAATACGAAGACACGTATCTAGGTACACTCCAGTGTAACACCATTAGGATATCAGAATACCTAGTTAATACAATAGGTACGAATGGAAATCAATCTCTAGAACTCGAAATTCAATAACTAAACTTACTTTTAGGAAAGTATGGGACTTTCCTGGGGAACGTTACATAACTAGAATAGTGTAATAAACCAGATAACTTTATATCTTTCACAATTGGTAACATACAATCAGGAAAGTATGGGACTTTTCTAGGATCATAGTTAAACATAATCAGAACCGTGTAACCTAACAACTAATCAAACATTACTTTTAAGAAAATATGGGATTTTCTTGGATAACAAACTTTTCGATAAACCAAAGGAAATTCATACATTTTCAGAAAACAAACACCTTATAAACTCACCAGCTTTATGCTGATTTTCAAACTACTTGTATTCTCAGGTCTACATTAGACAAGTACCTAGCGATCCTTTTGGAGAAAACGGAGCGTACAGAAGACTCGTATCTACTTTTGTTCGTATATACTATGTATCATAAACGTACAACTTTACTTTTGAACAAATGGAAACTTTGATATGTAATGTAATGGTTGTTTACTTTGCTTACTATGTGCATTGGATTTGATACTCAACGTGGAGTCCGCCCCGGAAATGTTTCCGCCTTAGGTTTTCGGGGTGTGACAGAAGACTTGTGATTGAAAATCTCGAAGTAGATTCTTTCCTTTTGTTTGTCATTGGACGCTAATGAATACACTTAGGATAGTAGAGACATGGGTACCGATTCCACTTGGGTTAAAGCAATTACAATTGGTGAATATTTGAGGCATTTAACCACTTGAAGCATGTATCGATCGTAAAGGAAAGGGTTCAGATCAATAATCAGGTTTTGATTGGGTTTGATGGTCAACAGAGAAGATGAAGCTATTTGTTCATGAACTGATGAAGATTCAGCCATTGTTTCAAGTGTAAAGAAGAAGATGAACAATAGAAATTTGCCGGTGTCTTCCTCAGAGAGTTTGGAAGTGGTAAAGTGGTACAAGGGGTGTGAGAAGACCTTATATACCATTTCCAGGAGAGAGTAAGAATCTGGGGTAATGATGATACGGACTTCTGAATCGGCGCCTGAAAAAGCACAATTTGACAGTTGCGTTTCCCAAGGAAGACGTCATCAGGTGTGATGTTAGGAACCATTTCAAATTCACGTGCCCGTTGGAAATCTTATCCAATGAATCAGATTGAAATTTAATCTTGTTACCGCCTTTTCAACTTCAAAAATTTTTAGAATTCCTTTTCAAACTGTGACAAACCCTTTCGCTTTATATATGGCTGGCAATGTTCGCGCCTTAACATAGTGTACCAGCATAGCATTTACAACTGAAGCATCAACTCTGAAAAATCGTCATTAGTACCACGAAAAAGAATTAGCATAAATTATAAAGATCTTCGTGCAAGAGTGTGCCAATTGAAATGAAATAAAGCAAAGTATTCATGGGATTTAAGTGATGTCAACTTAGACACGAAACTATGGATCCCGAGTACGAATCGCTTCCTTCAAAGTCAAGAGAGACTTAGAATTGTCTGTGTGGTTTCCCGATGAAATACGATCAAATGTTTAATAAGAAACATTGAAAGGCATCTTTCAAATTTAAGCTATAAGGCGCTTAGCTTCAACCGAACTTCAGTACTTGACATAAGACCGAAAGTTGGATGAAGTACTTGTGAGATCGATGTGGCCTATAAAACAAGTAGCTTTGCATAATTTTAGTGAGTTGGTGATAATAATGTTGAAATCTTAAAAAAAATAAAACTAGATCTTTTGGGAAGAAATGTCTTGGTGTTCGACAATTTCATAAAGATCACACAAAAATAAAAAGATTTCAAGGTACAGACCATCAAAGTGGTTTCGTTAATTCATGGTTGAAAAACTAGAACTTTGGAGTGTTCACCGTCAATTCATTTAAGGAATTGGCTTTTGGGTATCCCTTAGCACATGGTGGAACGAAACTAAGACCGTCAACACAAATGTTGTGTAACCATAAATCTGAGTGGTAAATGCTGAGAGTCTCAAGGGTTACGATTATGAACCGAAATGAGATAAAGAAAGGTTAAAGAATCGAAAGTACCTTTGCTATTATAGATGGACCAAGCAGATAACTCTTTACCCAATATGAGAAGAGTAGGGTAGCTTGTGACTTGATTGGATGTATCAGCCTGATTGACACTACTAGAAAAACAGCCTTTTACGACGCTCATTGCGCTTCGTAAAAGGCTCAAACGACGCGCAAATGCGCGTCAAGGATGGCCCTGTCATAAAGAGAGACGACGCGCTTTTGCATGTCGTCTATAGACGATGCGCTTTTACGACGCTCATTTACGATGCACAATTACGACGCATGTTTACGACACGCAATGCATAGCAAGGAAGGCCCTATCATAAAGGAAGACGACAACCATTCGCGTGTCGTAACCTTATGAGCGCCTGTTAATGACACGCAATGCATATCATTAAAACCCCTGTCAAGAAAGGTCATGACATAAATGAAGATGGCACACATTTTTGTGTATCGTAAATTTAAATGTTTTAAAAAATATATTTATATATTTATTAATTTTTTAATTAGATTTACTTTTACTGTCTCATAATAGAAATAAAATACCATATAAGAAAATACAATCCATTGCATAAAATTTAATGTCATATAATTCTATTTCTTACAATATATAAATTTGCATTCATCTAATCTAGTATGTGTTGGATACTAACAATTGAAATGGAGAATGCAACACTTGCATTTGCAGCATCTTATCTCTTTCAGCTTGAGCTTTCTTTTCATCTTCTAACTCCTGAGCTATTCGCTTTCATCAACCCTGTAAACACAAAATAAGATCACTTGTCATTTTCATTCTACTTTTAAATTAATTCTTATTGGGACATTCTTCTTTTAAACCTACCAAATGAGAACAACTAACTAAATGAGAACAATGACACCTTTAAAAGAAGTGTGCATCACTATTAAAACAAGTGTACAACTGTTTCAAAACATAGTAAAAGAAATCGATTAAGAAGAAAAAAAGTGTGCATCACCTTTAGAAATGTCAGTAGTGAAGTTAATGGATTCTGAAGAAGAAAACTTTGTTCCACTAAATGGTCTAAACCCACGTATATCAAAATTTAATGTCATCATAATGTAAGGAGTTGCAACATGAATTAACTCAGTTTAGTTTATGTCACGAAAATGAGGAGGGAGGATATGTTGTTCACCCAAATTCATGACAAGACAGCTAGTGAAAAGGAAATCCAAGAAAGTAGTCACGATGAACATATGCTTGATCTTCCGCAGGTCCATGCCAACTAACTTCATTGGTCCCTTTCAAATGGCCTAGATCAATTTCCAAGAAACTGCATCCATGAAAGAAACACTGAGAAACCATTTTCAAAAGATGTTTATGGAAAGAGCTACACATTGGTTGTATACACGTGCTTTAAAGCCTTACAGTGGCTATATACATGTGCTTTAAAGCCTTCTTGACCTGATCTAGTCTTGCAGAGTTGACTGGAACCACACTTTCACTTTTAAATTCATGAAATTTCCAAAATTTTGTTTATAATTGAAATATTTAAGTTATGAAAGATAATATTTGAGTTGATTATATACATATCATGCCAGATTCTTGGCACATTTGGACCAACTGATGACAAAAACTGTGAGCAGCACCATCTAGAATAATTCTTGAGAAGTTGATACAAGCCCAGTAATTAACAACACTTCCATTTATAACTTTCTGTGTCATGAAAACTGTATAATATTAATTATATTATAAACAATTGAAATGTTATTATCCTAAGGTTTGTACACTTCCTTCTTTATTTGATAATTGGTAGCTTCCAAAAACACAATCACTAAACCCCAGACAAAAAATTTAGGGAGAATTTCGTATATACCCTTATTAAATGTTTAAATATCGTATTTTCCCGACCTAAACTCTAAATATCATATTTGCCAGTATTAATGTTTTAAAATATCTAATTTGCCCAAATCTATTTTTTAAATAGTTTTTTTTATTTGGTAATCCTTTTTTACATTTTAAAATAATTAAAATTGAAAAATAACTAAATGGACAACAATACCCTTACCTTCTAAATCACATGAATCCGTTTACTAGCTGTGATGTGCAATGAACCATAAAATCTGGACTCACATAGAAAACTCAGTCAAAACCATCCGATATATCATTCAAATCTACAACTAGAACTAGATAAATCAAGACAAAAAGCCACTATGTGAGTTTTTACCTGGGTGGGTGCATTTTGTCCCCTGCTGCTACCACCAACCTGGGTATAAAAAACATTCAACTGAATCAAACAGTAAAAAACCCCAGTGAAAAGAATTGAGTTATATACCAATTTGTTTACCTCTAAAGGGATTATTATAGAGACTTATACTGAAGTATTACCTACAAAGTATAGAAAAGGTATTCTAATTGCTCCATGTATCTCTTCCTGTCAATAGTAGGAATTTTATTCCCCGAAACACATTTGGCATTTGATAGCAAATAACTCAATTTCCTTGGTTTTATATGGTTATCATTGCTATCTAAATGCAATAAGCAACCTGACAAAGATATTATCTTAAATTGACCTTAACACCACTGTATGCTAACCTGCGATTTAAATGAAAATTAGAAGTCCAGAACCAAAATTAAGTCTTTGCTTTGGATTATTAACCTAATCGAATGACATATATGTAAAAGGCATTGTGAAGATACTACAGGGTTTCAAGAATTCAATATTGTAGATGCATAAGTGTTCATTCAGTTTCCAAAAAAGAAAGGGATATGTGGAAAGGGAATAATTACCTGGTGCTTATTAAAAATTGCAAGAAGGAAGCGATGAGAGGCAAAAAGGAAGATGTCTAGAGGCGAATGTCCACAGGTGATCATGAGGAAGAGTGGAAGACGAATTGAGGAAGACAACCAAAGCATAAAACCTTGCCGGAAATATTCCTACAATTTAAAAAGGAAGGGTATTATGGTCCATTAAGTTATTATTTTCAATTTTAGTGATTTTAAAATGTAAAAATGGTTTATTAAATAATAAAAACTATTTAAAAAACAGATTTGGACAAATTTGATATTTTAAAACATTAAGAAGGACAAATATGATATTTAAAGTTTAGGTTGGGCAAATGTAGAAGATTCATGATGGTAGTTTTAAGTTGACACTTGTCTAATGCCTGGAAATCCATTAGACTAACCATGTTAAGTTGACATTTTTTTTATTTTTAAATGTTTTTATTTAAAAAAAGTAAGCATTTCACCTAAAAAATTATACTATAAGGATAAAAAAACCAAACCTGGATGTTGTAACCCTTTGTGGATATAACTTTCGTGACCAGGTTGAGAACTCCAGGAGCATTATTGACAAGAATGTTCACAATGTGAGACTTATGACCATTTAACTGTTTTATTAATATTACATCTCAGTTATAGCCCATAAACTATTTGCTAAATAATGATTGATAAGACATTAATGAAAAATGAGAAATTGATGTATATCTTACATCTTCTTCATAAAGCACACTCCAATGGGGGGTCAAGGACTTGATTCATTGAGAACCTGTTGTAGTACTCCACATGATAAACTTAGCCGAAATAGAAAGAATGGGTAATCTTTTCTACAAATACTTTTTCCAGTAAAGAAAAATAAACATTAAACCAATAGTCTTACTTTCATACAAAAACAACAACTCCCAAAAGAATGAGGTAAGCAGGAGTAAGATGTACTCAAATAATGAAAGGAGATACTAGAAGTAAAGCAGGAAAAGCTTACATGGGAAGGCTGAATCCAGATAGTTATTCTCCCATGAAAGTTAGCAATTTTTCAGTCCTATTCACCGTTCGTGTATTTCTCACCTGGATATTTTTGGAATTCATTCAAATAAAAATTACAAAAAGAAAAAAAGTTTGAAAATATGGAATCCATTTAATTTAAAAATAAATAGACTTACGATCCAATGGCAAGCAGATAACAGATTACAATCCCACATTGCTTGTGATTCGGATTTAAGCAGTGTTTCTTGTGGGTAGAATGTGTTGTTGTGAACATTGTCTTTTCCTGGTTCTTCAACTTTAACATCAACTTCAACAACCTAAAAATACAAAAACACAACAGATGCTTGTGTCATATGTAAGACTATTAAATGGTCTCAGTTTTCTTTAAAAAAAATAATAGGTAAAATTCCAAACCTGATTGTATGCTTCTCCAGGCTTACAATCAACTGCCATGTCCATTCTAGCAACAAAAAAATGTTGGTTAAGTGGTGCATATAGTCCTGGTGCACTTGTAGTCCCATATTTTCTAACTTCTCCTGGTTGTAATGCTCCTCAGCTTAAGATTCCAGTAAGTTTAACTTCAGCTTCAATCTTTCCATCCTGCAATTAAAAAAACAAAGCAACATTACTTATACTGTATATATAGAAACTGTTAGTTTTTTTTATTGAAATAGTTATAAATAAAGTGACATGGTACCTAGCAAGGCACGAGGGCAAGATGAAGGTGACCATTCAATAAATTGAACTGAATCACGTGGAGAATCTGGCATAGTTATTGAATCAAAAATATTCATGACTTAGAATAAAGATATACCACAAGGAACACTTTAAAGAACTTTTAATCATTTGGTGAACATATTGCCAAGGAAAAATTAATGCAGTTGTTACATGGTTAAAAACTATAAATGAGACAAAAGCACATGGACCAAAACTGTTGCAACATGTTACATGGACTAAAACTATTAGAGTGACAAAAACTGTACAAGGACCAAAACTGTAGGAACAAAAACTATAGAAAATTAAAGCTAGCTATAGATAGTTTAACTGTAATGTCTGTTAGTGAACTAAGTAGAAAAAAAAACCAGAAAAACATACAGTTGTTCTTTAATAAAAAAATCATAGCTATCTAACCTCTCACGGAGTGGATTCCACTTTTTCCCCCAGTAATAAAATTCAAAACATCAAACAATTCAGAACCATTTTTAAACTACTCAAGGGTAATGATGTCAAATTGTTTGTTACCTGAAAAGACTTCACCAACACAATACACCATCTGACCTTCTTCCTTAACTACCCTTTCAGAAACCTCTTTACTAACAACCAAAACCATCCTAATTCCCATATTAAAAGTCCTTTTCATTTCACCATCTTCAATCTTTCTAGCCTGAAAAGGGGCAAAACCAGAAACATCATTAGAAAAAAACAAATAACCAACTTTTTTTAATACCAAAAAAAACTTAAATACCTTTTGGATCCATTTAAAAACAGGGGGAACCGAACAAGAGTCGTTATAAACAAGAGCACCAAGCCCTATACCGAAAACACGACAAATAGTATCTATGAACCCGCGACCTGGTATGTGTGCAATTCCTTTTATACCCTTATTGCTCGCCTTGCTTATGATATCAAGCACTTGTTTTACATATGTTACAGCTGGTTCCATTGAGGCTTTCGCTAATATAACTAATTCTTCACCCCAGAGATTCTTTCCCAACTTACCTTTCATTTTTTTTTAAAAAAGATTTTTATTGTATTGGATGCACTTCATCCTAAAATTCCTTTTATTGACTTCACTTGACAGGTGGTTTTTCAATGTAGTTGGAGATCAAGGTGTCCAATATCGGATACCTGGTGGCAAAAAGAGATAAGAGGCTTCATGGTACACCCTTTACACTTCCTTATACCTACAAACCAGGAACAACTAAAACTATACATAAAGAAACCCAAGATAATTGCTATGAAGTGTATAGACGTGTAATATGAACAATCAAATGCAGAATATAAGTGAAGTTTACTTACTCATGCTTTAAGTCATTTATGTGATCAGTAAGTGAAAATAACAAGATAAGGATTCCTGATACTTCAAGTCATTTAAAAGTCAAACATGTATGTGATCAGTAAGTCAAAATGACAAGACTTGTATATAAGCAAAACATACACCATCTCTTCCAAAAAAGGAGCGAAGGAAAATTAGCATAATATACCAAAATATGGAAAAACCTTTTTTTTATATTTGTTTATTTAATTTATCTTCCAATACGTTTTTCAAAAAACGTGAAGGAAGATGCTTTTGATACGTTTATTTAAAAGACATTAACAATTCTTATTCTGATTCTAGAATTGTTTAATTTAAGTCAGGCATTTCATCGAATGGCTAGAATGCATAAATTTTCATTATGAATAGACGAGAATTAAAGCATGGAAAATGAAATTAAACCAAATCGATGATAGGATTGTATAAAGTAAAGTAACAAATCTATTCTTACCTTGGAGTCGATGCCTATCTAGAGAAAGGTTAGAAGGCTAGTGAACAATGTTAAAGAATCTCAACAGATGTCGAACCCTAGAATGCTAAAGAACATGTTAAGCTCTAGAATGGTCATGAATGGTTGAAGAAATACGATGTAGGAGGTAAGATGTCGAGATAGTGATTAAGCTTGTCGAACCCTAGATGGAATCACCAATTCTTAGCAACTCTTCTGGAAGTGAAAGTTGTGGCAACCGCACCTCACACACAATGTGTGTGTGTGTCTTTTTCCTCCTCTTTTACGTTCTATGTGTCTTTGTTCCTAACTCACAGAGAAATGGATAGAAATCACCAACTCTTCTGCAAGTGAAATTTGTGTCTTGTTTTGTCCTTCGATCATGAGAGACAAAAATGGAGAGAAATTAAGGTAGCTAGGGTTGCGGATGATCGTGAGAGAGAAATGGAGAGAAATTCAAGCGGGTTTTCAAAATTTTAGGGATTTCATTTCCCCCGTATCTATTAAACGCGCCTTTCATTAAAAATATAAAGTGAAACTTATAGAGGGCGTACATTTAAGATGCAGCGCCCTCCGTGTTTTTAATTTTTCTTCTTTTGACACTAATTTAAGGGCACGCAATAATGTGTGACCTAAATCCTTCAATTTTTTTAATAGATGACACTTTTTTTAATATCACTCTCTTTTGCGTAACATAAATCATTGAGTGTCGTAATTTGTGCATCGTAAAAGGGTCTTTTTCTTGTAGTGTGGGAAGAATCACTACTAGAAAAAAGCCCTTTAATGATGTGCAAACAATGACACTCGCTGATAGAGGACGCGCATTTGTGGGTGCCCTAAAAATAATGTTATCTCTCTTAAAATTAAAAGGATTTAAAACACGCATTTTTGCGTGCCATGGAATTAGTGTCTAAAAAAAACACGGAGGGCACCTATAATAAAACGTGTGTCATCTAAGGGTTTCGCTTTATAAATTTTAATAGCAGCGCATTCCATCCGGAGGGAAAAATGAAATCCCAATTACTTAAAAACCCCGCCTCCCCTTTTTAGGGCTTTTTTCAAGAACTTGCCCCGCCTTCCTCTACTGCACGTTCTTTCTTCTACATCTCCACCGCCCGATCACTCTATCCTTCCCTTCTCTTTGCAAATCCTAAGTTGGCGCCTTCACCATCGAACACAAGGATCTGAGAGTCTGGAGTACGATTGATGATATCCAATCACCGGCGACTCTATAATAATTATTTCTCATACTCGAACCCTAGATCTCGCCTCCTTCCATTCTACATCTCTATGGCGACCACGACTCAACAGAAACTCCACCATTCTACATCTCATACTCGAACCCTAGATCTCGCCTCCTTCCGTTCCTATATCCCTTTGGCACTTACCGATTCTTGTCCCTTCCTCGAGACAAACGTCGGTCACCTAAACTCAAATGCTCTAAGGATACCTGCTCCACCATTTTATTTAAGGTGATTTCATTTTCAAGATTTGATTATGTGAGCCCTAATTTGTATTTAGTTTTTATTTTTCTATCAAGATCACATGGTTTGATTTATGTAAGAGTTTTTTCTGATTTGGGTGGTTTGTCTTTCCAAATTTTTGTTAAAAGTCATTTTATTTTTTAAATATACAATCAAGTACTTTCCCATAAGATTTTAAATACGCAAGTTCTTCCAATCGCTGCTTGTTGTTATCGGAAGTTCAATCAAATATGTATATATCGCAAGTTCTTCCAATCGCTGCTTGCGCACGTTTTTATAAAAATAAATGAGAGTGAAGCACTTTTTCCTCTTTAAATCAGCAAAGCACGATTCCTTCTTTTTCACCTGTTCGACACTTCCCTACGCTGCCACTTCTCTCCTCCTCACTGCGACCACAAGAGCATCATCTCGTCTTCCCAATCACGCCTTCCTCATTGTAAATTTAGTTAAGAAGGTACAAGATTTCCTCAAGTAATTGATCATTCTCTTCATCTCTTCTTCAATCCAATTTTCTGTGGATTTTTTTGTTATGATTTTCTAGTTCTTCATTTGGCCTTCATCTAATGTTTTTTTAATTCGCTTCCAAATCTTCATTGTTTCTCATTATCTGATATGAATACTCCTTTCCTTTCTTTCTATTTCTTTGTTGATGATTCCATTTGTGGTTTGTAAGTGCACATAATGTGTTCGATGTATTGCCTCATTGACATTCTTTATGATTTTTGACTTAAATTTCTGTTCTGATCCTTACCTATCAGTTTATATCTCGATTTGCAGCGGACCAACTTTTGGAGATGCAGAAATAGACAGAGCATCATTGAAGATTGGAGAAAAGATTGCATCTGGATCATGTGGTGATTTGTACGTGTACACTGTTTGTTTCCAATTGCATTCCTAATTCTTACAAGTACCTTAATATCAGTTATTTTGTTTGTTGAAAGATTCCATGGAGAGTACCTTGGTGAGCATGTTGCTGTCAATATTCTTATATATAAACATTTAAATGATGAAACATTGGGGAATGAATTCTCTCATAAAGTAGCAGATCCAGGCTTTATTTATTTATTTATTTATTTATTTATTTATTTGCATTTAAACATAACTAATATAAGGAAGGGTAAAGGGTGTACCATGAAGCCTCATCTCTGTTTGAGTCTTGTCTCCATTTACATGTTACGAAGCTGTTAATGGTAGAAAATGAAACATAATTAAATTTTATTTATAATTTTTTTATTGTTTTATGATAGGTGTGAGTGTGAAGAAGGATGTGATCGTGACAAACTCTTCTTGTGCATGGGTTTGCTATGAATCAGATGGTGAAATTGAGGCTCTACGTGAATGGCTGGAAGATGATGATCCAAAAGAAAAACAACTGAAAGAAAACATTAAAAAATGGCAAAGGAACAAACCCAATGATTTAAATGATGATCACATTGTGGGTCAAGTTGCACTTCAGTTCAGGTCATCGGTTTATTCCACAAATGTAAGGGCAGAAATGGAATAGAAATTTGGGGAAATATTCCGGTGTGAGTGCTTGGAATTAGTGTGACCTACTTGAAACCATTGTTTTTCATGCCACTACACATTTTCAACTAATGAGCAACTCATCAGTGTGAGACTGAGGGTATAATTGGAAAAAAACCGTGTGAAGTTCATGGGGGTATAATCGGAAATAATTGCTTGTCTTTACCAAAATTAACTGGGAAAGCTTGTGAAATTCTTCAGTTTCTTAAAATAATTTTCGAGGATATTAAAGCTGCTCTTCCGGTTGAATCTTTAAGACCTTTAAGAAAAGACCCCTTCAGGCTACGGATTTGGCGTGCGTCTGAAATCAGCTAAATAAATTAATGAAGTAAGCTTGTTAAAATTATCGTTTTGCCCTTGTTTTAACTTTTTCAAAGACTTTTTAGAGTAAAATACAATATTGGCCCGTGAGTTGCACACCTTTTTATCAGTTTTAGTCCCCTGAGTTGCACACCTTTTTATCAATTTTAGGGTAAGCATTTATTTTTTACATCTACAACTCTAGTTTTCCCAAATAGATTATGTATGCAATATATGGTAATAATGTTTGGAACATTACATATTTACATTTAGGTTTACAATATCCAAGGATGACACATTTATTCTTGATGGGGTTGGCGACAAAAAAGGAATTGAAGAAAGATGTGAACAGGTATTACAATAGCTTTTTAATAATATATTTAATTTATGTACCTGAGCTTCCTAACATGTACTATTTTGTGTTTCTACAGTTGAGATCATCAATCAAATTGAGCACTTCTGATTATGATAAGGAGAAGCTCCAAGAGAGATTTGCAAAAATTTCCGGTGGTGTTGCCGTTTTGAGGGGACGATTCTTATTTTTGTTTTATTTCTAAATAATTTTGTTATGTAAATGATGTGTTGCTGTGATTGGTCAGATTGGCGGAGCGAGTGAAGCTGAAGTTGGTGAGAAGAAGGATAGAGTTACTGATGCTCTAAATGCTACAAAGACTGCAGTTGAAGAAGGAATTGTGCCAGGTAGATTAAATCATGTCCACACATGCTATTTACTAAGTATTTATTTTTAATTGTGATAATGATATCAAAAAATATACAATATAATATAGGTGGTGGTGTTGCTCTTCTATATGCTTCAAAGGAGCTTGATAATCTTGTTATAGCTAATTTTGATCAGAAGATTGGTGTTCAAATAATTCAAAATGCTCTCAAGGTAATTCCCCCTTCTTCCTAATAAAAAGCAGCTAGCAGTGTAGTTTTATTGTATATCTATTTTTGTTGCTGACATTTTATTGTTTATTGGTTTTGTATGTGAAGGCACTGGTGTACACAGTAGCTGCGAATGCATGAGTAGAGGGTGTTGTTGTTATTGGGAAACTATTGGAGCAAGATAACCCCGACCTTGGATATGATGCTGCTAAAGGTTCTCTTTTTCTCTCTCTTTGTTAAAAATATAAAATTTTCTTTTTGTTACAGTCAGTAATCATGATCAGTTGCAAGTCACAAGTGGATGAGCTGAGAACTGTAAAGGACTACTGGAATTTACTTGTGTACACTGACTTTAGAGGCTATAGTCCACAGACATGGGATTCTATGTGATGCTGGAATCCTGATTGCATGAATTCATGGGATTCAATCTCATTGAGTTTCTACTATTGAGTATATGTGGGAGTGAAAAGCAAGGGGCAGTTTTGGTATTTATGATTAGGTGGGATGACATAAGTTCTTAGAAGGAAAAGTCATTTTCCCTTTTGTTTTTAAACAATTTCTTTATAAATAATAACTCGCATTTGTTGACATCAGCATAATGAAAATTCATTCTTGCTGAAAAACGTGGCGGATGATCAGGTGCTTTTACACTCGGTAAGTTTGTTTTTCTAAATTCTTATAGTTTTTTTTAATCTGAGTTTGTTTTTTTAATGCTATAGAACTCGGTTAATTCCCGGGCTTTGAGAATTCCATTCCCGTGGTTGGTCTTTGATGAGAAGATCAAAGCGAACTCTGTTTTTCTCCTGGATACGACTGTTGTTTCCGATTCCGTCATGCTACTGTTTGTTGGAAGCATCTCAAAAGGCGATATAGAGAGTCTATTACCTTTTCTTACTCCATTCCTTTTTGATCCCATTCCATTTCATGATATGAAATAGGATGGGCACTTGAAAATGTTGGGAGGATACTTGGAGTTCTTCATGGAACCTTCATTGGATGAACTGTATCACAACTTAAGAAAAGATCTCTATGAGTTATTCCAGTATAAAGTAAGTAATGTATCCTCTCTTATTCATTATTACTAAAATAATGATCTGGAACATTTCTTGTATAAAACTATACATAATCGGTGTGTTTTATTATGATTACAATAGTAATCTGAGTTTTTTTTAATAAAGTAGTTTTTTGATACTTCTGTTTATGGTAGTGGGTTTCCACGTGCAGCTGATGAAAGACCATCACCATTGGTATGTATAGCTTGAGTGCATCTATGGCTTAATCTTAATAATAATTCAATTTTATATTATCTTATTGTCAAGTTTGTTTAGTAAGCTTAAGAAGAGTAAACATGGTATCCTTATCTTAGTTGCAGTCAAACCACAAGCTTCTGGGGCCAATTCAGTTGCTGAGACATTTTCTGAATTCAAACACCTTCTTCTTATGTATAAGTTCAATAGCAAATTCAGTACTTTCTTGTGTATAAGTTCTATTAGAAGACAAACATATTTTTGATCCCTTTGAGATTTATCCATTTGTCTACTATTGGAATGATTATTTGTATGACATTAACAAGTGCAATGTATTATATTTTTTGTATATGGTATTTTATTTTTTATTATGAGACATGAAATGGAAATTTAATTTGAAAATTAGTAAATCTATAAATAATTTTTTTAAAACATTTAAAATTATGATACGCAAAAATGTGTGTCGTCTTCATTTATGACATGGTCTTTCTTGACAGGGGCTTTCTTGATACGCATTGTGTGTCATTAACACGTGCGTCGTAAGGTTATGACACGCGAATGCATATCGTCTTCCTTTATGACAGGGTCTTTCTTGATACGCATTGGGCATCGTAATTGCGCGTCGTAAATGCGCGTCGTCTATAGACGACGCGCAACAGCGCATCGTCTCTCTTTATGCCAGGGCCTTCCTTGACGTGCATTTGTGCGTCGTCTGAGCCCTTTACGACGCGCAATGAGCATCGTAAAAGGCTGTTTTTCTAGTAGTGAATCGATTTGTGTATATCGAATCATTAAGGCTTCACTAGAAGTCTTTGGAGTTTCACTCAACATACAGTAGCATGCTTCTAGGTACACTTAACTAGCACAAAGATAAAGAGAAATATACCTGCCCCAGCTACTGCATTGGAAGATGTATATGAATCCATTCTGATAATATTTTTGGTATTTTGATTTTATTGAAAAATAAACAAAGCAAAGAAAATATTTTTGGAATTTTAGGAATTTTCTGAAAAGAAATAAAAGCACAAAGGAAAATATTTTTCGATTTTATGAAAAGAAAAAAACATAAAATTAATAAACAAGGACATACAAAATATACAACCGAAACTGTACCTTAGAAATAATGAAGCGACATGGACCGAACGTTCAGTTCATTTCGGTCTTCGAAAATTCCGGAACCGAAAAAGACCAAGTGTTCACTCTATTTCGCTTGACCAATTTTAATGAGGTGAAAGAGGTTTCAGTACTGCCTCAACTTCCATCATTCTTAAGCCTTGGAGAATTTTATTAAAACTTGCTTTAGGTAAGGATTTTGTGAAAATATCAGCTAGATGATTAGCAGATCGAACAAAGTGGACTTCAACGTTACCATCTTCAACGTGATCTTTGATGAAGTGATATCTCAGTATGATATGTTTCGTTTTAGAGTGTTGCACTGGGTTGTGACATATTCAAATAGCATTTTTTGAGTCATAATAAAGAGGAATCTTCTTCATGTTCATGCCATAATCTCTTAATTGGCTTTGGATCCAAATGACCTGGGAAGTGTAAGATGCTGCAGCAATATATTCAGCTTCAATTGTAGATAGTGAAACACATGTTTGTTTCTTGGACTGCCAGCTGATGAGTTTACCATCGAGGAATTGACATCCGCATGTAAAGCTCTTTCGGTCCAAACTGCATCCTCCAAGATCAGCATTAGAGAATGCTTGAACGAAAAATCCTAATTTAGCAGGATACCACAGACCGAGAGATGAGGTTCGCTTCAAATACCTAAAGATGTTCTTAACAACCACCATATGAGGCTCGCGTGGATTAGCTTGGAACCTGGCAGAATAACTAACAAAAAACATAATATTTGGTCTACTAGCTGTTAGATACATTAGAGACCCTATCATTTGCCGATAACGGATCGTATTAACAGCCGGGTTCTCCAAAGATGGTGTTAACTTCGTTCCAAATGTCATAGGAACCTTTACTATGGAATCTCCCATCATGCCAAACTTAGCCAGCAGGGTCTTCGTGTATACCTCCTGATTGATAAATATGCCTTCGGGTCCCTGTCTAATATTCAAGCCAAGGAAAAAGTTAATTTGACCCATTGAGCCCATCTCAAACTTATTCTCCATCAACTTCTTGAATTCATCCGTTAGGCTGAGATTCGTGGAACCGAAGATGATGTCATCGACGTAAATTTGGATGATCATTAAGTGGTCAACCTCTTTCTTGCGAAAGACGGTTGGGTCAACCGAACCTAGTTTAAATTTGGACATTTTTAGAAATCGAGTAAGGGTTTCATACCGGGCTCTAGGATCTTGCTTCAAAACAAAGACGGCTTCATCCAGAATATACCAATGATCAGGATAGCATTCGTTCACAAAACACGGTGGTTGCTCAACATATATAGTCTCCTCTAGTTCTCCATTCAGGAAGGCACACTTGACATCCATTTGAAATACTTCAAAGTTTTTCTGTGGAGCATATGCTAGAAAGACTTGCATCGATTCCAACCTTGCTACTGGAGTGAAAGTCTCTTTGTAGTCTATCCCTTCTTCCTGATAGTATTGCTTCACCACCAACCTCGCTTTGTTGCAAATAACATTTCCCTCTTTGTCCATCTTGTTTCTGAAAACCCATTTTAACCCGACTACAAATGCATCTTTAGGTGTGGCAATCAACCTCCAAGCCCACTTTCGCTCAAACTCATTGAGTTCGTCTTGCATAGCTTGAACCCAATCAGAGTGATCAAGTGCAGTATTCACTGTTTTTGGCTCAATCTTGGAAACAAAGGAATTAAACATAAAAAATTCTACTTGAGAGAATAAAGCAGTTTGCTTCGCTTTCATTTGAGAGCATGTGAGAACTCTCTCAGATGATTCGCCAATTACTTAAGTTTTTGAATGATCGTGTGTCCATTTAATGAGTGGAGGATAATTTGGATCATAAGCAGGATCCAATTCAGCATGTATTTCTTCTTCAAATTCTGATTGAGAATCTTTGTCATTTGTTTTATTATTCTCCCCCTAAAATGACGAAACTATTCAACATCTAGTTCATACTCCTCCCCCTCGATTGGACTTTCATGGTTTGAAGTTGATGATGGATTCTCCCCCTCGAATGATGAGACGGTTCCAACATCAGGGTCATATTTCTCCCCCTCGAATGGAACTTCATGGGTCTTTCCTAGTAATGTATTTTCCCCCTGGAATATAGAACTTTCTTTTGGAGGTTCTCTTGGACCTGGCTATTCGGTTGGTCCATGAGGGTTGCTTTCCATTTCTTTTGTTGCTTCATTGATATTTTTCTTCAAGTTTCCGATCATGTTGTCAGCTGCCTTTGTCTCAGAATGAATTGCACTCTCTGGTTCATCAAAGAGCAACATTTATTCTTCAAATAGATTGGAAATTGGGACCGAGACTTGACCTGATTTTGGAAAGATTTCCTCCATTGGTCCTTTGCTTGATTGAAGTTTCTTCACGTAATCATCATCAAAGGTGACATAGTAGATTTCTTCAATTTTCTTTGAAGGTTTATTGAGAACCCTATATGCCTTTGAAGTTAGCGAGTAAACAAGAAAAATCCCTTCATCTGCCTTTACATTGAACTTGTTTCGGTTCTCTTTGGAATTGAAAATAAAGCTCCTTGAACCGAACACATGGAAGAACATTACATTTGGCTAGTGATTATTCAGGATTTCGTATGGAGTGATGGAAAATCGCTTATTGAGGAAGGATTGGTTGTGGGTATAGCAGGCAGCAGCTATTGCATCAGCCCAGAAGTACAATTATAACGAGGTGAAGCTGAGCATCGTTCAAGCTGCTTTACACAAAGAGCGGTTTTGCCTTTCAACTATGTCGTTCTGTTGTGGAGTGTACGGAGCAAAGAAGTTGTGAGACACTCCCTTATCGACAAGATATTCGTAGAACTCTTGATTTCTGAATTCCAGCCCATTGTCACTTCAGACATTTCTAACCACCTTTCGTAGTTGAAGTTCCACTTGTTTTATAAATGCTTTGAGCTTTGAAGTCGCCTCTTATTTCTGTTTAAGAAAGAAAACCCAGGTGTAATGTGAAAAGTCATTAACAATTACTAAAATGTGCTTACTACCACCGATGCTTTCGATTGCTAAAGGACCACACAAGTTGATGTGTAGAAGTTCAAGTGGTTCAATGATATTTGTGTTAAAATGAGTGGGTTGACGCTTTCGGCTTTGCTTTCCTATCTCGCATGCAGCACACAAGTGTTCCTTATCAAATTTGAGAAGTGGAAGTCCTCATACATGGTCACCGATAACCAACTTGTTGATATCCTTAAAGTCGAGATGTGAGAGCCTTCGGTGTCATAGCCAACTTTCGTCAGAGTGTGCTTTCGTTAAAAGGCATACAACTAGCTTTCCTCGAATTGGGTTAAGATTTAGAGGATACATTTCTCCTTTTCTCTTGGATTTTAATAGGACAATCTTCGTCTTCTATTCAACAATCTCTGAACCTTCATCATCTAACAAAACCTCCAAGCCAGTTCCAACAACCAGTGAGAGACACTGGTGAGAGTGTGTCGCAATCCCTCTACATATGCTACCTTACGGATTAAGAATTCACCATTTGTGATCATTTCGTAGCCTTTGATCGTGCCATATGAATTATTCCCGTATTTGACACATACACTATTCTTCAGGGCCCAAAACTCCCATAGCTCTTCCCTCCTTCCTATCATATGACTTGAGCAACCACTATCAATGTACCATTCGTCGTTGAACTGCTTGTCACTTATAACCTAAATAAATCAAGCCGATTTAGGAACCTAAAGGTTCTTGGGTCCTCATGAGCCTTTTACAAGATAGGGAATTTCAATAGAAAGATCAACCAAATATGTTCTTTTTATTAAAGTGGTTTCGTCTTTTCTTTTGATGGTAAAAACCTTGATTTTACGGTTTTCTTGTTTTGGTTTATTTGAATTAGAATATTTATTTTTGTTTTCATTCTCATTTAAACTAGTCTTTAGATTCCTAGGGTTAGCTCACGTCTTCTTGGCATGAACTTCAGAGTCTGAGACTAACTTTCCTTTTCCTTATCCTTTACTAGGTTCAACTTTGGTTGGTGATGAGGATGCTAGAGTTTAGGACCGAAACTGGTCTTTCCGTTCTTATCACTGCTTGATTCGACACGAAAACTATTTCTTTGGTTCGTTTGACTGCAATACTAACAGTAAGTGAATGTACCTTTGTTTTTCTGAGGCCTTACTTTCGCCTGTGGATTCAATACCTTGTGAACGTGATTAGCATTTTGAGAATTCCAAAAATGCTTTCTCACTTTGAGATTCTTCTGGTACCTTCTATTCCTTTGACATGTTTTCTCAGCAAGTTGTTTTTGAGATTTGTGAATAATTTCTTTTGGTTTTGGTTTATCTTCAGTAGCTTCGCTTGGAGATGATTCTCGTGATTCCTTTACCGGTTCACCTTGAATTTCTTTGGTACCGCTTGTACTTGGCTTATCAAAGCTTGAAGGCTTGTTAAGAGGTTCAGCCACATATCTACCTTTGAGTCTCCATGAGGTTTTCTCTGACAGACCTACTGTTTCGTCTACATTGTTAATGGGAGCTGAACAGAAAAAGTTATCACACCCATCAACGTTGTCTTCATCTACCAAAGAAGTTAGCTCAACTGTTTGCGTCATGGTAACTCCAGTGGTGGCATATACTTGATTCGGTACAGTTTTCACCTTTTTATATACAACCACCTTTTCTCTAAGGACTTTGGACTTGTCCTTGAACATACGGGTGAACTCAACTGAGTTTACAGATATGAGTGGTTTTGCCGGTTTGGGTTCGCCTTTGAGGAATTTAGAGCATTCAACCTCATCCTCTACAAAAATTTCACTCATATCATTGTTCTCGTCAAATTCAAAAGAATTTTCCACATTCATCTTATTTTCTAAACTTAATTTGGTACTCATTGAGTCAAATTTGTGCATGGTTTTGGTCTTTATTTTTAGTTTTTCATTTTCATCCAATAAGTTCCTAAGCATGTCATTATGGTCTTTGGACTTAATAAAAAACTCAATTTTGTCTAGACCAATCCTATAGGCATCCGAAACCTCATCTGAAGACACAATGGATTCACAGTTATAACAATCGCCATTGACTTTGTCCTCTTTGAATTCCAGGAAGGGCAAAATCATTTTATGATTCTTTTTGCCTATATCACAATCTAGATGCAACTAGGTGATATTTAAATATAAATGTTTGGCAATTAAACAAAAAACATATTCCTTTGTTTCAAAATCTTCAAATTATCATGTTGTAAATAAATCAACTCATCTCTAGTTCTAACTAAGTCTAACTCCGTCTTCTCTATCCATATCCTTCGCTCCTCACTCTTGGATCTCACCTTGCTAATTTGATCGGTTAGGCTAGCATTTGTGAGGCGTGTTTGCATTAGACTTCCACTTAAACTAGAAATTTTGAATTTCAATTCCTTTAATTCCTTTTCATAGTTTGTTACAGGTATTTTAAGTGATTCAAGAATGGATTGTACCTTCTTGATCAACTGATCGCAGTCGTTGATCCTTTCGCTCACAGGTTTGGCAGCAAAACACTTATCATCCTTCTGATTCACCTCATCATACTCGCCTTCGGTTGTGTAACCCCTCATTTTTGACACTCCAGCTGTCAGCATCAAGCATCTTCCAACAACTCAGTGCTATCTTCTTTCACCACAAATGCCCTGCCATGCGTGAGTTTACGTACTTCTTCATCTTTAGAGTGTGTAGACCAGACCTCTATGCCACCGAACTCATGATAAACAATGTTCTCCTGCAGAATCAAAACATTCATAGATTAGTTAGAGGCTTTCTTCTCCTTTATCTCCTCTAGCTTGCTCATATGTTATGTGTCATCATCTTCACCCTCCTTCTTCTCAGATAGCTTTCTTAATATGCAATCTTTGGCATAGTGGTTTTCGCCATGCAGAAGTTGCAGTTGTATCCAGAGTCTCCTACTAGTTTGCTCTCCTTCTTTTCTTCTTCTTTCTGAGGATTATTTTTCATCTCCTCTTTCGCCTTTTCTGAGCTATAGTTTCCCCGCCAGTTTCGGTTCTTGGCAACAGGGAAATTTTTGCGAGCAAACTGCTTCGGGATAGAAACCATCATTGCATACTCTTTGCTTGTCAGATCACATTATGACATTTTTGAATCTTCTTCATCTTCTGCCACATTCTTCACCTTAGAGAGAGGGGCCAAGGATCCCATACTAGACACCACTTTCGCTTCCTTTGTCACAACACTTTCATGAGACTTGAGAATACCCACCATCTTCGCCAATGAATAGGTTTTAAATTGCTTGTGAGCTTTCACAGTTGACACCACAGCCATCCATTCAGGTCTGAAACCATTCAGAAATGTGCCCTTATGTTCGATCACTTCTCATCCAATACCATGCTTAATCATCTTGCTCAAAAGATGGTTGAAACGATTGAATGTCTGAATAAGTTTTCCAACTACATAGTTTTCAAAGTGACGCGTCCAAACTTCATAATCTTGAGTGTATAGGATTGGAATCCTAGTTGTAGATCCAATGTTGTTGGAGATATTGATCGGATTGGTCTGTGAATCATCGTGAGACATGATGACCTTTTACATATATCTGCTAAGAATCAGACTTGTAAAGATTAAATTAGGGTTTTATCAAAAGCAAGACACAACACCAATGAAGAGATGATGGCTCCTATATATTCGATAAAAGCGGAAACCCTAAACATATTCTTCTAACAAAAGAGATGCGTATGAATTACACAGTCTCTTGCTCTGATACCAATTGATGAGAATAATATTCTCTAGATCGCTAGATTCAAATAGATGTCAATAAGAAAATACAAAATAATAGAAAACGAAAAACACCACAATGAATCAAACGACTCTCAAATGATTAATATGCTCCACCTCAGAAGAATTTAATGAAAAATGCTACTGTAGAGGTGTGCTAGGGTTACAGTACTAGATCTGAAAGTAATTATCAAGAAGCGTGTTTGATACAATGCATGCATGCACTATATATACTAAACCCTAAAAACAAAACACAATTGGACAGACCCAGACCGAGTATACAAATGGACCTAAGAGCTAAGCCCAATGACACAACCTCTTAGACTCAACAAAATCTTTTACATTCACTATTAACAATGTACTTTGATCATCAAACCTTTAAGCTTCATGTTCATCACATGCATCACAGTTGAAGGCCATGCATGGACATGTTTTGTTCATAGTGATGTTTTCAAAGGAAAAATTGGATTCATGTGGTGGATAAACATTTAAAACTTGTAAAAATCCATATTTTAGGGTTTTACATAGGTTTTGGTACTTGTATTTCACCATCAAATAACATGCATGCTCTTCTTGGATAAAATCCTACCACTATTATCATCAAAACTGTGAATAGGCACAAGTGTTCGTGATTTTACAATAGAATGGAGTAGAAGAAGGAGAAAATGAAAGAAAAATAGTACAATTTGAAGGAATAGTGAAGTAGAAATTGATTTTATCTTCAAGAACATCACAAGACGATGAAGACTTCTAGTTTAAGAAGTGTTCTTGGGGCTTATTTTCTAGAAAATTTCGTGGTTCATAGAGAGAGAAAGAGAGAAAATGTGTGGTGGAGTGTGAGAGAGAAAATGAGAGAGATGAGAGAAAATGGAGTGTGGAGTTGGAAAGATTGATTAATGTGTGTTGGGAAAAAGCAAATTTTAGAAGGAGGAGAGAGGGGGTGCCGAATTTTGAAGAGGAAAGAGCTTCCCTCTCTCTTTCATTTGTATCAAATTCCAGTTCTTTTATAAAAATACCAAGTTTTTATAAAATATGCACCTTAGTATAATTTTTACTCATAAAATCTTGATTTTTGACTTATAAATTAAGGGTAAACGTTAATGACTACAATTTTTATTTTTGTTGATTATATATCCTTGAATTTAATTATTTTAAATTGATATTGTAAGGTTCCTAATTATTTTCATATAATTTTTAAGGTTAAAGTTTATAAATTTAGGTATTTAGGGTTTTTAGGATTTTTCGGATTTTGCTAAACTTTGAATATCAAAATAAATTGAATCTTTGAGATTTCAAATTATTTTTGGGTTTCCTAAATCTTATTAAAGTTAGAAATAATTTTTTTATTGGTATTTCTATCTAGTGGTTCCGAGATTCAAGTGATATTGACAAACCAAGTACACTAGTCATAGTTTCATCTTTGACTTGAGTTCCTATGAGACTTGGACCTAATTGCTACTTCTAGGTCAAGTGCATTAAGTGTCTACATGATTAATGAAAAGGTGTTCGAGTCAAAGAATGTCCCAAATATGGATATTTATTATAGTTAAGTAGTGGTAGAATTCACATATCAATGCGAAATCTAAGTACACTGTCCTTCAATTCTACTTGTTTCCAAGTTTCTAGTAGGTTATAACTTAGCTACTAGTTACATGGTGTAGTATCCTTCAATTCTACTTGTTTCCAAGATTCTAGAACCGACACAAATTTTGATGGTTTTCACAACAGATACAGTTATCTGCCAAGGTTGTACTTAACAACCATAGATACATATAAACGGACATACGGATATACAGATAATGTTATCTGCGAAGGTTGTACATAACAACCGCAGAAACGGATAAACGGATAAATGACAAGTATATTTGATAAGAGTAAACATAAAAGTGTATGATACTTGTTTAAACAGTTGATAAAGCTTATGGTAGTGTACACAAGCACATGTATAACCCTAAGATACAAGATCTGTAACTTGTATAAATATATAAACCTATATATTTTTTGTATGGATGAGGTATAAAGTATATGTTATTTTTATTAGATGTTCTTTTTAACGACATAAGATATACTGATATTGAGGTTTAAATCTTGGTTGTTTACTTATTATAAGCGTTTATACAAATATTTCACAAACTAGTAATGTGTTTACATTAAATAATGATAATTCATATGTATTTTGTATGATAAATATTACTTAGTACACATACTACCATGTACAGACGAGGGTTAGACATGAAACACCGGAGGGCGGGATCATTGTATCAATTAAGCCATTCTGAAATCCAACAACCCTGGAACATTTACCAATACATTTTCCATACAAAGTGAAGATAGTCGTTCCCGTCTGATATCAGCGGATGTATCCATTTGAAAGGTTTGTATGTTACATCAAAATGTATGCTGCTATTTTTGTAAGCTAATTTAAATCTTCTTTAATATAGATATCTAAATCAGTGAAAAAGATGTGAAAAATAAATCACAAGTCGAAGGGTCCGTTGATAACGCATACTTGCTTTGTAAGGCATCAATATTTTGCTCTCATTATACCGAGATTGGTGCCCCCACACGTAATACAAAGTTGCGTGGAAATGAAGATTTAAGTGGAGATGAACAACCTGATGAAAACAATGAAATTTTAGATATATTTTCGTATCCTAGTCGTTATTGTGGAAGATTTAGGAATAGACTGTTGTCTGATGAGGAATTGCATGCAGCCCAAACTTATACTCCTTAACGAGGGTAAGATGAAACATTACATCTAGTAAGTAACATGCACTTCACTTTTAATTATAATAATCATTTTGCTATGTAATTGCTCAGAATAACATTTAGATGCATGGTTTTGTTTATTACATCATAGTAACTTTCAAAATCTTACTTAACTGGTAATACACAATATTTGAAGAAGATTTGAATGAAATTATTGGGGATATGGATGAACAGGAGCTTACAGCTGAAGTTGAGAAGAATTTTGGTAGTATGGTTTCAAAACTATGTGGGTGTTAATTTTTTATTTATTATTTTTATTATTTTTCGTTATGGTTATAATTAACTCTAATTAAGTGCTTACCATTTGTCATATAGACACGTAAGACCGGGATAAAGAACAAATATATATTTAACATTCCCAAAATTCCATTTAAGAGAGTGAACTTATATAGTGTATACTTTGTCAATGGTTACAAGTTTCACATACAAGCTGATGGTTTGAATGAATCAACAATCAATAACTGATTGTGTGTTAGTAGCCAAGGTGGTGATTATTATGGTAAGGTAGAGGAAATTTTTGAAGTTGAGTAGCCTGGTTACCCAATTAAAACGACACTTTTATTTAAATATCATTGGTACGATCCAACACCTAACATAGGAGTTATGGTTCCCAAACAATATAACTTTGTTGAGATAAACATCAAAAGAAAATAGAACAAGTGCAAGCTGTTTGTTTTAGCCATGCAACCTATTCAGGTGTGTTACATTCCTTATGCAATTTTGAAAACAAACAACTCAAAATGGTGGGTTGTATTTAAAGTTTAACCTTGTGGTTAGAATAATGTACATGAAAATCATCCTGGGAAAGACTTCGCCTTCCAAGAAGATGAAGTTGAATAAAATGAAATCATTATACCAACTACAGCCGATACATACAATTATGATGATCACGATATGTGAAGCAGCGGGTCAGATAATGAAAACAACATTAATAATGAAGGTGAAATTCATGAGGATGACAGTGATGGTATTCCTGACAACGAGGTTAGTCATAAGTATAGTATATCGAGCAATGAAGAATAAGAAGAGGAAGAAGAAGATATTGACTATATGTTTTTGTTTCTTTATAAAAGAATGGTTACATTGTATAATTTTTAGTTTTTGTATGTGAATTGGTAAATGTGATGTTATGTATTAGTGCCCTACATGAGAATTAATTAAAATGAAAAAATTTTCATTCTTTGTTATATTAAAAGCATTTACTAAAAGGGGACACGTGTTTTTGAGATATTTGTATGTACAATATTTTCATTAAATATCAAATTGATTACTTGTTTATGTTAGTAATTCAGTTTCTTTACATTGAAATGGTAAAAAATTATTCAAGCTAACATAAACATAATACCAAATGTTTATTCTTTCAGGTACTATTAGGACAAATAAAATTCAATAAAACAAACAAACTATATTACCAATTCAAAAACATATCATTCAAACCACAACTTACCAATCCCATTGATCATAATTACAATTCCTCCATTGATCATAATAACAATAAGAAAATTAATTAAGCATACAATATCCCAACACACAAACAAACCAAAAACACCATCATGAACTTGATAATTCCAACTTTACCACCTTCAACTTTGGGCCATTGCCATGTTCATTAGTATCTTGAATAACAACTTCAATCAGGGTTTCATTGACATGAAAATTGATAAGAGCATCGAGGGGGGGGGATCTAAAATAGCATCTTCACCATTGACTTGAGCTCTCAACTGGTACATCTTCTCTCTATACTACTTATTTGGTAGTTGTGGGTCAATCCAACGAAAACACCACATTTTATGTATTCATCATTGTAGTTTGTGCAACCAAGGAACCTCCTTCCAAGATTCTTTAGCATCCATGTCATCTACATTCAAACTAGATGTCCACATCCGCACAACCTCATGTTACTTCTTGAAGACGATGACATCAATTTTCCCTAATTTATCTTCTTCTGCTTGTGGGTTTGTGAATAAGGGAGTTAGATTGGACGCTTTATTTATGCAAATTAATTCCATAATATGGCACAATATTTAATGTAAAATACATTATAAAAAATACTTCCTAGCAAAATTGGTAACAAAAGTTGCAACATATTATTGCTCAATACTGAAAATTCCACGAGTTTTATTTCCATTGAAAATTTCCATAGTTAAATATCTCTGAATTTGAATTAATCCATATTAACGTTGTTATAGAATGTAATTTCATAACAAATATCATCACAAATTAGCTAGGCTTTTTTCCATAGCAAAATTAGCAAAGGAAATCAAATTCCATAGCTGAATTCCTTATCAAATACCTACCAATGGTACTTCCATAGCAAAGCAACTATAAAAATTGTTTTCCATTGAAAATTTTCGTTGCATATTAACCACGATAATTAATTCCACAGTAGCAATACAATGGAAAGTGTTTTCATAAAATTTTTGTTGGAAAATGTCTATGAATGTTTTTTCCATAGAAATATCCGTAGCATAATACCAACGAATATGGATTCGGTTGCATTTTCCCTAGCAAGTCCCATGCTCGCTACCGGAAAAAAATTTCGTAGACAATGTGGTATCAACCTTGCTATGGAACGACATTCCATAGCACAATCCATTGCAGATTAACAATGAAAATACCTTTCATAGCACCCATCCATAGCAAAATCGCGTTTTTCTTATAGTGTGAGGGTATGATCTTGAGCATCAGTACTACTGGTTGATCTAAAACCAATTGGTGTTAGAAAGGGCGCAACGTTACCCATATAGCATATTCAACCCTCTAGGATCAGGCACTTGATTGTAGCACTCCAGACCATCGTGCCGGGACTTGGTCGATGCCATTTCTGACCCTCAACAATCCCCCACCCCTCATAAATTGCTCCATGAGAGAATCGAACCCTCGCCACTGGCTCTGATACCACTTGTTGAACATCAGCGCTACCGGTTGATCTAAAACTGGTTGATGTTATAAAGGGTGTAACCATACCCATATAGCACATTTATCCTTCCAAGACTAGGAATTTGATTACGGAACTCCAGGTCATCGTGCATGGACTTGGTTGATGCCATTTTTGACCCTGAACATATGACATGTATAGACAAGAGTATCATAACTCATAAACTTAACATTGATCCTTCGTTAAGGCCAGTGCACCAAAAGAGAAGAAAGTTTGCACCAAAAGAAACCATATCATCCAAGAAGAAGTAGAAAGGCTCCTTAAAATAGCGATGATCAAGTAAGTCAAGTTCCAAAGATGGCTAGCCAACGCTGTCTTCCTGTAGAAGAAGAACGGAAAATGGAGAGTACGTGTAGAGTATACGGATTTGAATAAGGCTTGCCCTAAGGATCCTTTCCCCTACCACACATAGACTCCATTATAAATGCTATGGTTGGCCATAAACTGCTAACATTTATGGACGTATCAATAGTTTTCCAACAAATCTAAATGGTACCATCTGACCAAGAGGAGACCACTTTTATTACCCCGAAAAATATCGTCACGTTTTATTGGGGACATGAGCACCAGGAAGCTTTTGAGGCTATGAGGTAGAGATTGTGTGAGGCCCCGATTCTGACCATGCCATAGGGTGTAGAGGATTTTGTGGTGAACTGTGATGCATCAAACACAGGTTTGGGTACGGTGTTGATGTAGCGAGGTTATTTGATCGCTTATTCCTCAAGGCAGCTAAAGCCTCATTAGGCGAATTATCCTACCCATGATTTGGAGTTGGGGGTTGTGATGTTCGTATGAGGCAGCATAGATGGTTAGATGTGGTGAATGATTATGATTGTGAGATCCTTTATCACCCAGGGAAGGCCAATGTGGTGGTCGGTTCTCTCCGCCCCAAGGTGGTTACTGCTCCGATCAGAGTGGGGTAATCACTGCCATTCTCAAAGATACATCTCTTATTGGAGCAGTAACCGCCTTACGACTAAGAGCATCATCCACCACATTAGTCATCCCTGAGTGATAAATGATCTCACAATCATAATCCTTCATCACAGCCAGCCATCTAAGATGCCTCATATTCAGATTCCACAGATCATTCAGATACCTTAGACTTTATGGATTATTGATATTCTCTGATGTGCTTTTGAGATGTTTATTTGTATTCTCTGAAAATTTTATGGCTTTTGTCAAACATGTTTGGTTGATATTGAATAATATAAAAACAAAATTTTTGGTTTTGAATTTTCAGACGTTACAACCGCCCATTGAAATCCTTTTCTAACAGCTATAAAACACATATATAGACTGAATCCACTTCCGATAACTCATTAAGTGAATGTTTAAATATTTTCATAACATCGTCTAATTTGACTGATACATTCCTCAAGACCATAGAAAAGGCAATGGAGCAGAAGGTGGCACAAGATACAAAAGCAGGAAAATAGTCACCAAACCAGAAGCCGATGACGAGAAATTTTTTTTTTCTTCTTGAAAGACAGCTCGTAGCCCCCAATCTCAAAAACCATCTTCCTCTATATGACTCCGGGGGTCAGCGACAACTTCATGGCAATAGACATAATGTAGAAGCAAAGGATCCCCATCTACATTAGGAATGTCTAACCACCTCCCAAAACCTGTGTTCCAGAACATAGTCTCACATTCGAGTCTGTCTTTGAATGAGCATTTGCCCGCCGATTTTGGGTTTACACGAGAGTGTAATTGATGCATCAAAAACCATGTCGAGCTGCACAAATAAAAAAGGTGTTATCACTTCATTCCAAAACGGAAATGACCAATATTCCAGACCACTTCCAAACCTGTTGCTTATGTTTTGGATGAGTTCATCGTGTTCCAAAACAATTCGTCGCGTTCCGGAGGCTTCCGAAATCAAATTTTAAGATCCAGAAAACAGCATTTCGATTTAAATCAACGATACCTAAACATCTAAACTACTTTTTAGTTGTTCCTACAATAATGAAATCCTTAAATTAAACTCCGGAACGTTTTCAGTTCATTTCAGACGTGTTCTACGAATTTCGGAACAATAACAATAGAGAAAAAGGCACCTTAAGAAAATAAGAAAACTATGTAAAGAGAGAACGAAGAACGTGCCCGTAAAATAATGGGGTCATAGTGCTCGTCTTCCATGTCGGAGATTGGAGTTGCGTGTCGGAGATGGGTCCCGAGATCGGAGTTGCATGTCAGAATCGAGTCGGGACGTCGAAATTAGAATGCGCCTTTCCAGAATGAAGTTGTCGCCTCAAATTATATTATGGATTTTGAAATTCAAAATCCCGATCCGTAAAATATACGGTTGATCCAGAATTAACATTCTTAATCAAATAAAATGGGTCGGGTCATCTGAAAAATAATCTAAAAGACATTTGGAACATCCTATTATGGAATATGTGATTATTTTGCAAAAGAAATAAAATATTAAAATTATAGGTTATATTTTTTTTAAAACTCCAAAATAAAGGTTAGATTACTCAATTCTCCATTTTAAAATCACTTCCATTTTCCACTTATAAGTTTATTTAGAAAAAAAATATTGTTTTTATCTTGTCAAAACCAATCATTCATGAGCAACAAAAAAATCGCAAAAGATATTTCCAAATGAAAAAAAAAATGTATTTATATTTTAACTAATTATTTTAATATCACCACCTGTATGAACGTACATATCAAGGTTGTCAAAATCGGGATCCTACTTAGGATCGATTTTGGGTTTGCAAGATCGGGATCGTAAGATCGGGATCGAGATCCTAAGATCCCACAAAATAGAATATAATTTTAATTTATAATATTTAATCATGAAAACTATTTCAAACATTTAGTTTTTCATTCAAAAGTTATAAAAACTTCAAAATATTAGTCATAAATTACAATAAAAAATGATAAATGGTAGATTGGTAAAGGATAAAAGGCATAAAGTGGTAAAAAAAATTTCATTTGCATAAAAAAAAAAAAAAAAAAAAAAAATCAAAGGAAGGTAGGATCGGATCGGATCTCGATCCTACGATCTTACGATCTTACCTGCGATCCTACCCCAAATACGATCCTTTTACGATCCCGATCGTTTTTCATACCTAGGATCGTAGGATCGTACGATCCTACGATCAGGATCGCGATTTTGACAACTATGGTACATATGGTCTTTTGAAATTTGGTTTTTGTAAATATCAATATAATTTCTATTTAGACAATTAGTTTTGTCAATTTATATTTCAAATTTACTGAGTCTATGATGTTATTTGGATATAAGTATATTTAAATTTTTTATTAACACCCTTCTATTATAAAATTCTAACTCTGCCCATGCTCATACCTACGAACATTTGGGGAAATTTATTTTTAATACTTGTTAGGAAATCCCTCAAAAGTGTGTAGAGTAATAAGTTCTTAGGAAATTTTTAGAAACAAATGTTTTTTGTCCAGGGCCGGCTCTAACTTTTATAAAACTAAGTAAGGGCTTATGGCCCTCAATTTTAAAACTTATTGTGTCATATATGTATATATAGGTGTTTTTTGGGATACAAATACAAGTTGAAGCTTGGCTTGGTGGTAATAGATCTTATTTATAAAACTAAATATCTCAAGTTCTAAATTGTTTGCTTACGTCTCAATTTTTTTTGTTTGCTTACAACCTCTAAATTGGTTGAACCGGTCCTGCTTTTGTCTAATAGTAAAAGTGGAATGGTAACTAGACACAAATGTGACTAACATTAAAAAAAAAAAAAAAAAAAAAAAAAAGGTATCAACTATCATTAGTGAAAGTGTAATGGTATCGAGACATAATTGTGAATAAAACAGAAATAAGTGTGGTCAACCTATTCTTCATAAAAACGAGATAAAATGGTATCAAAATACACATTGTACTACAATTAATGAATTTGAAGAAATTGAGATCGTCGAGATGAAGAAGAGGAAGAAGGAGATGAAGTCGAAGAGGTACAAGGCTTCAGCATACGAAGCATGAAAGCACCAGAAACAGCCCCAAGTATTGGTGCTGTTAAATATATCCATAATCCATGGAAGTTAAATGATACAAGGGCCGGGCCCAAAGATCTTGCCGGGTTCATCGATCCTCCAGAAATTGGCCTATCATAAATACATATATATATCATATCAGTTTCAGTTTGACCATTCAAATAAAATATGTAAACTAGTCATCTAAAGGACTCTCATACGGGAGAATTCAAACTAATATGAATGCCGAGTGACAAGGATTATAGCATCAACGTGTTTTTGCTAATCATGATGTTTGACGTTAGCTAACTAATTGTTGTTTCTAATCCTTGATGTTTCACGTGTTTTAGTATATTCTTTTAAATACTTCAACTCCTAAAGTTTTATTTTATATGGACCAAGGTTATATAAGTATTAAAAAAATCTATAACATCGAGTACATTAGGCCAAGTATGTTAATATGTAATTACGCAGTAATAAGGACTCCAAGTGCAATGCCAACTGCTACAATAAATCCAGAAAATTGTGTTACCTGAAATAATATCACAATAGCAAAATATCAATATACCATTGTTTTTCATACTAAGACATTGTATTTTATTTAATATACACTATCTTGTTGTAGTGCCAAAAAAACTTATTTGAGGTATTACAATAAATAACAACGTTTTATACATTTTTACCAATAATACACAATTTATTTATTCCTGCATAATTGCAATGTGTTTACATATTTATACTCATAACAACAAATATTTATATTTTATTTAGATTATATCAATATATAACTGGTTAATTATAGGAAAATAGTTATAATTTCTTTACTTAGCAGTTTACGATTCGTCTCATAAGTACGATATACTTCAAATATTGAATCAGTTAGTAGTAGTAAACATTGTTATCTATTTGGATGACATTTTAGAAATAAGTAGATAAATTCGTCAAAGTAAAATATTGTAATACGGAAAAGAGAGTATATCATTGAATGTATGTTCATATGTCTTTGTATATGACCCTCTAGAAAGTAGTTTATATTAGAAAGAGATTCCCTTTTTCCGATAATAATCAGGTTTATATCTACAAGAGTGAGAGACATGGTACGCATACAGATGGGGGTGCATGAACCAAGGAAGCCGTAAGAAACAGCACGAAGAAGGACGCCAAAAACTCTGCCCAAAATGCTGCATTCGATCCCAGAAGTGGTCTAGTCGTCATCACCTCCGGTTTCATGCCGTACACCAACACTCCCGCATATGTTGCCATGGCACAACCTGCTACTTGGGCCACTATATACAAGGGGACCTTTTCCATACAAAAGAATCACATTTAGTGATTCCAAAAGCTCATTACTTTTTGCATGTAATTAATTATTATAAATACGCACCCTTCTCCATGGAAATGGACCGACAGTAGCGAATGCTATGGTGACTGCAGGGTTAACATGAGCACCAGAAATGTGTCCTATAGAGAAAACCACCATGACCACTGCTAATGCTGCAGTGACTGCATACTCTAATAGACCTACACCTCTCATCAATTCTGTGCTTTTTATTATCCCACCTATGCTGAACATCACGATAAAACTCCCCAATGCTTCTGCTACAACCTGCAATATTAATATTGATATTACAAGTCCAACAATAAAAGAAGCCTTTATGGTTATAACATTCTAGGACACAGTTTTGTACCATTCTAACAAGGGTTTTATCCATTAGTAGTGTAAAGCATATGAACGAGGTACTTTTAACTATGACTTCGCTTTGGCCTCTTTCCAATGTATTTGAAGAACCCGTTTCTTGATCAAAAATTGATTGGTTGCTCGTGGACGCATGTTTAGATGATTCACAAGCTTGTTCCTCTTTAAACAAACTTGTCATTATGATATTGATCTCGACAGAATTGTGAATGGAATTAAAAAGGAGCAAAACCTGTATAAATAAAATGTGTGTAGAGTTGTTTATTAGTCACACGGTCGAGGTTGGGTTGGAGTCGAGAAATTTGTCTATGTTTCTGGCTAAAAGTCGTTCAACTGTTCATTCAACATGCTTGATGTGTGCCGAAAACTAGGAGAACAAATTGTATAATGCAACTTCCATGCCTTTTTGGCAAGGTAATTCAATTAATTTCCCATCAACAATTTTTTGAGCAAAAGTCCGACTGAAGAAAACAAAAATCGAATGTGGATAGTGAATAGAGTTTTGCGGATTGTTAGATTAATTTTAAAAATATAGATGATAGTAAATTTTCATAAATAAAGAGATAATACCTCATGATTGCAAATTAATGCAAATTTTAATAGGTCATCATTTAATATTTAATTGTATTTTATACCTACAAATATTTCTACCATTAAAATTATAACAAATGTCATGATTGTATATTGTGTTAATATCTCATTAAGGATATTTTAGAACTATATGAGATAAAATTAAACTGAATGATAGAATAATGATATTTGTCATAATTTTAAAGGGTAGTTATGTTTTTGTCAAAAATTGATCAATTATAATTCAATCAAATTGTATGAGACACTATGATGTTAAGATAATGCATGTGTAGAATAATAATCAAAATAAAGCAACTGATTTATAAGGAAAAACATTGATTCTTTATAAGATCTCCGATATAAAACATTAGAAGGTGATAATGATCACCCACCTTGTTGCTTTCTATTGATTTTAATCTGGGATTACAGAGACGATGAAGATAATACGAGTACAAGTGTGATAATAAAGCTAATCGTGTGTGTGGTGTGCAATTTACAAGTGTTATTTAAAGTCTAAGCTGAATAATAAGAAGTCTGATATTTTAAGGATTCTTCTTGACATAGTATTTGCACATTGTGTGACTTGGTATTTTAAGGGTCTTAAGCTTGGTTGAAGTGATTCTTCGTTGAGAATAAGTCTAGTGTTGACTAATTCAGCACATATGAGAAAACGAATAAAGAATATAGTTGTTATAAGTGTTAGCTTATATTAGTTATAATAGCTACGATCCTGAGATATGTTTAATGATCTTGAGACTTCAAGGTTATTGAGGATCCTGAATATGATTTTGGGATCCTGCCCTTAACAATTACCCCCCAAATAATACATGCAATATATTAAGGTTCATTTCAAAATATTTTAATGCATAATTTAAAAAATAAAACGATATAAGGAACTTTGAATTTCAAACCCTTATCGGATAGTATTTATCCGTTCCATAAGCATCATTACATAGTCAAATCATACTCTATCTTCTATCACTTAGGTTAAATAGGGGAAACGGACTTGACTTCTGTTACCTTCCCCTGTATTTCACTAGATCATCTATTGTCACCTTCACAAGTAATTTCTTTCTCTTCTTTTCCTTTTGTTTTCCACTTTTTTCGATTATGGGCAAGAAAGTAACCTGTACTCCTGCAGTGTCCAAATCTGGTGGAATTTTTTCTTCCAACATAATCTTCAGGTCTTTTGAAGCTTCTATTCAACCAGATTTCGTTTCTCCTTTATGGGTATACTTCTATGAGTATCCCTTTTCTTTGGGTCTTAAATACCTCTTTTCGAGCATTGTTTTTGATTTCTTCCTAGCCACTAGTCTTTCATATATTCAAGTTATGTTTGTTATCTAGAAGGTTTTATTTTCGATTGACCAAGTGAATCGTTCTCATAATCTAGACATAGGTCTTACCGAGTTAGATTATGTTTATGATCTTTCTACTTTTGGGAATTATCCGTTTTTTGCTTAAAGTCAAAACCAACAAATCTCCTCTTATTCTGGAAACAAAACACAATGATGGAGCTGCAAGGAAAAATACTTTTTTTTGTGAGGCATTACTCTATTGTCGGTGGAGATCTCCTTCCCAAAGCTTTGGTTAAAGCAGGTAGTATCTATTTGTTGATTTTGAGGATCCAAGTATTTACTTTTCTTATTTTTTTATTTAATTTGAGGCATGTTTCAAGTTTGGAGAAGCTTTTTCTATTGTTGAGGACACCAAGGATAAGATCACGAGCTTCCTTGCTTTACATGCAGACTTTAGATCATTCAAGCTATGGCAACCTAGCCTTCAAGAAGGTTCATCTACCACAACTTCGATGGAAACTGGTAAGGATTCTTTATCTGTTTTGAGATTAGGATCCTGAACTTATGAGGATCCTTCACACTATGTAGGATCCAAAGCTACTCGTTCTAGTGTTGGATTTGTCTTATCTGAGGTCAAGGATGACATGTCTAGAGGCTTACTTGTGGTGAAGAAGGAAAAGATTCCTTCCCCTCTTCTTCCTAAGAAGACTCAGCTTGATCTTGCTGTGAAGACCCACTATCTCGCAAGAGGAAATCGTCTGATATCTGAGATCTTAAGAATGTTGGAACAGATGAGGCACTAAAGAATCTGACATCCTTCTCATAATCGGTAAGCATTGTTGTGTTATTTTCATTTAATTTTATTTTTCACTTAAAGTTTCCCTTCTTAGGTTATTGATCACGTCTCTCGCTCCCATGAGGATCTCAAGGCCAATTTTGCTCAACAGAACATGCTTTAAGGGAGTAGGAGGGAATCAACAAGGAGCTCCTGCAGAGGGTGGAGAAGTTGTTTGAGGAAAAAGATAATGTGGCTGAAATGGACGAGGTAATTAAGGAAGTGAGGATGAGCATTGATGTACCTATCTGGGAGGCAAAGATTAAGCTTGCAAAGGAACTTGAGAATGCAGGATCCTAGAATATGACTGGATGGCATGAGGCCCTAGGCAAATTAACCGGTGAGCCTATTGTTGCCAGTCAGGATCCTGTATTGCAGCCAAAAGAAGGAGGAGAGAAGACAGAGGTGGCTCTGCATGGTGGTAGTCATTCTGAAACTTAAATTTTATTTATTTAAAAATAATTTCAACATTTTGGATGTGTAAGACAATACTTCACTTTTTGTGGGGTTGGTGGACAACTCTTTTTTTTTACTTTATCCACTTTGGTAGTCGATGTTTATATATGTTTGGCTTGCATGGTTGACTTGTGTTGTTGTAGTAAAAGGATTTTTGTGGATTCTTACATAGTCAAGATAATAAAAAGTTCAAGTCTTACAAGAACACTTTAAGATATGAATAAGTTGAAATTAGTTAGTCATCAATTTGGGATCTTAAAATAGTTAAGACCTTTTAAGATAACAAACCTTAAAAAATTACGTAGGGAAAAATAATTTTAAATGATGGATAGAACCTGGTGCTCCTTAGAATTCATATGCAAAAGTTTTGATTCCATTAGTATGATGTTGAAGTTTGTGTATGAAAGGATCCTTATTTTATGAGTTCATCAGAGGATATCTTTATTACTTAAAAATCCGGGGAGGATCCTACCTCAGAAGCCAAGTAGGAATAATCCCAACTTAGAAGATCCCAATTTTTCATAATGTAACAAGCCTTAGACATTTCCTGGGGAAGATCCCAATTTCTCATAAGATGATAATGTTTATGGATCTTAGAAAAACATTGGGGAAAATCCGACTTAAGACAATATTTTAGCGTTATAAACCTTAGGAAATTACTGGGGAAAATCTCAACTTTAGATAAAACGTCAGTATTACAAACCGTCGGAAATTACTCATAAAAATCCAAACTTAAGATAACACATTAGGGTCATAGACCTTAGAAAATTACTAGGGAAAATCCCAACTTAAGATAGCACATTAGTGGTATAAACCTTAGGTTTAAATGTCAGGATCTTAATATATGTTTGGAAATAAGATGCTTTCCAAGTCATTGTAGTGTTAAATGATCTCCTTATTCACATCACATAGTAAGATTTCATGCATCCAACTGAGGTGTAGAAGCCTTAACTCGTATGAAAGAGGTAATTAACTATTTAAACCTTATAGGAGATTAAGTACCCTTAATCGTAGGTGTTTTGGTAAAAAATCAACTAAGTAGAATCTAACAAAATTATATGAGAAGCTATGATGTTCATGGTAAATCAAGTGAGAAATGGTAATAAAAGCGACACAAGTGAGTTACAAGGAAAGCCCTTGTTCCTTGATAAAATCTCTGGGATAAAACCTTGGGAGGTGATACTGATCACTTGCCTTGATGATTTTATTGATATAAAATATTGAATATAGAGATAAATGTATGAATGCAAGTACAATTGACTTATAGGAGATAATTGTCTCTAGTGTTCTTGTTACACGTGCTATATATAGTCTAATGTTAATAACAAGAAGTCCGATAATTTCGGGATCTTCCAAAATCAACATACAAACATTATTTGACTTGGTATTCCGCGTCTTTTTCCTGGTTGAGATGACTCTCCATTGAGAATGGGTCTTGTGTTGAATCGCTCTATAAGAAAAATAAAGAAAATATAGTTGTTACAAGTGTTAGAAATATAAGTGTAAATAGTCAGGATCCTGGGATATGTTTAATGATCCTGAGGCTTCAGAAGTTTTTGAGGATCATGAATATGAATCAATGATCCTGCCCCTAACAATTAACCCTAAATTATACTTACAAAATATAATTGTTAGTGTTTAAATATTTAGAGGTATTATTTTTAAGTAAAAATTGAAATAACAATATCTAACAGATGGTGTAATTTGAATTTCAGTGGGTTGATGTCTATCTGTTGGAATGGTTCAAATTATCCTTCTCATTTTTAATGATTTATGTATAAATAGTTATCAGATGAAAATACTCTTTGATCGATTAAATCTTACATAGGTTTATCAGAATCATGCAAACAAAATAACATACAAAAGAATGAACCAACAATAAGTTGAATAATTCAATATATTCACGCCTCAGCAGAGCTCGACGAAGAACTTCCGCTGTAGAGGCTTTTAGGGTTACAATCGATAGAAAAAAACGTTATGAATGATCGATTAAACAGCTACGTACCAAGATGCATGCAAGCATCTATAAATACTAAAACCCTAAATATTAAATCACGGATTGACAAGACCAATCCGGATACAAAATTGGGATAAGAAACGAGCCCAAGACGCAACACATATTGAACCCAACAATCTCCCCCTTTGCATCAATTGGGGCGAGACCTCACTTCGGCTTACTTGCACCTACGGCACCAGCTTTCTTCACAGTCTTGAACAAGCAAGGAATAATGGCAGAAGTGTTTGTCTGAAATGAATATACCAGTTGATTATGTCGGTGAAGTATTTCTTATCACTTTCAGAATTCTGCTTGCATCGGTTGATGATCCCCAGAACATGCTCCTAGTAGGAAGTGGTGTAAACATGTTTGTTAGCCAAAGAGAATAAGCATTTCTGACCTTCTGCCCTGGTGAACATTACTGAGTTTTGCTTTGGGTCTATCTTCCCCATCTGCATTCTATTCAAATCGCTTGCAGAACCAACTGGAGTGATAGTAGGCTTCTTTCTGAGGACACTTGCAACTTATTGATCCAACTTGGCAACCTCCAAAATGTAGCACACTAACATCCTCTTGAAATGATCTATGATCGGACCATATTCCATTTCATTGATGAGGAGGATGTTGTGGAGGATTATCCAGTCATGAGGAATTAGATTGGGAAGATCAGCGAGAGAGATGGCATGTTCGGTTTTGTTGGAACCCCTTAAGATCTTGAATCTGACATTTGTGAAGTTACCCTCCCAAACGGGTTTGAGAACCCGAACTTTAATAAGCTTTTGTGCACTCCACGTCTGATACTGAGGTTGATCAGTCCTCAGATAGAAATCGATAAGTTCCCTATCAACCTTCGGGGTGAGGATGAGGGACTTCAGCTATGTGGGAGAATGCATGAAAGATGAAAGCCTTTCGGGTCAGGGGCATGTCAAACTGAGAATTAACCGAATCGACCCGGTCCAATGAGATCACGGGTTCAAACCAAAGGATGCTAAGGGACTCAATAGCATCTTTGACAAGCTCTTCAAGAGTCCAATGAGGAAATAGGGTTTTTCGGCTTTCAAGGAGATTATGAGCCTCCTTTATCTTCCTTTCATTAGCTTCGGCCTCCCTAGCAATATACGCATTTGTATCAAGCTCCTTCTCCCCGGCCTGTTTCTTCAGAATGTCAGCAATAGTTTCTTTATCTTCACTTCCATCACTGTCATTGAGAACCTATTTGGCTTTGTCTTGAGCACCTGAACCTGATGCAAGAACAGTTGTTGGTTCGGTTGCTTTACGTGGAACTGATGAAGAGACTGGAAGTCGTTGAGATAGAGCTTTGGAAATAGGAGGAGGTTGAGATTGAGCTTTTCCCTTTGAAGTCTTTTCTCCCCCTTGTTTCGGATGGTCCACTTACTCAGGAAGCCCCTCAATTTGGCTAAGCAAGGCAATGGCAGGAGCAAGCTTCTCAGCAAGAGTTCGCCTCACCGAGTAGTTGAAAATCGGATCATGGGCTTCAATGATATTGGAAAGGGCTCCGTGGACATCCGAAACACAACTCTTCATCACAACTTTCTCTGGCCGAAGAGAGTCGACCTCCTTCTCTGCTTGAGAGAGTTGATGACTTGTAAGTTGGAGCTCAGATGTTTTGCGGGCAAGTTCATCCTTTGAAGAAGATTTCATTGCAAGGGTTTGTTGGAATTTGAGCAGACGATCTTCAACAGATGACTGAAAAGATTGGTTGTCTTCTTTGAGGGTTTTACGAAGACTGGCGAAGTGTTGTGTTTTTGTTTCTAGGGAAGTGGCCAGCTTCTCCAAAACCGAACGAACCTTTTTGGCATTAGTTTTGGCTGCCCCCTGCAAAGACTCCAGAAAGATGTTAGCATCTTGAAATAGTTTTTCGACTTTTTCGGTCGCAGCAGCACAAGCCTTTGTGGATTTGTCGATGGCAGCAGTAGCGGAGTTGATTGAGGCTTCGTGTGCCTTGGTGAAAGTATCCACCATCCCTTTAATGGCAGCTTCCGAGATATGGGACTTTGAAGAAGAGAAAGAAGCGACGAGATTATCAATCTTCTCGTGGAGTTCCTTGATGTGCTTTTTGGTGACAGGAGCATCATCATCATCATCGCTTTGAACCTGGTAGGGGCTGTAGTAAATAGAATCGAAGGTCATATCTTCCCCTCCTAGAAAAGTCTCGGTTTCAGATGAGTGAGTGGGAGATAAGGGTGATGTGGATGGTCCAGATGTGGGAGTAGGTTCGGGTGCTAAAGTTGGTTCGGGTGTAGGTGTTGGTTCGGGTGCTAAAGTACGATCCCCCGTATCAGATACGTTGGTTCGAACTCCAGTGGTTGTTGTTTTGGTGGCTTCAGAGAAAATGGGTGGTGGTATAGGAGTAGAAGTGGTGGAATGTGAGTAGAGGTAGTTATGGGGGGAATAGAAATAGATGAGGTTATGATGGGAATGGAAATAGATATAGTGATAGGTGGAGAAGAGATAGGTTCGGTTGTAACAAGTACCTCATGTATAGGAGAACGGGGAGGAGAGTCGCATCGAATCGACTCTTCAGAGTCTGAACCTTCATCATATGAATTGCTCGAGGAAGAAGAAAGAACAAGTTTACGTTTAGGTTGTGTTTTCTTCTTCTTCGGTGGAGGTGATTGGGCTGCTTTTGTCAACTTTCGCTTCTTAGGAGTAGGGCCTTTTGCTCCTTTTGCAGCTTTCTTGATCTTCCCCTTCTCTGGTTTCTTGCCCCTGGTGGCAGGTTTGTCTGCTTCATTAATAGACTGAAGCATCTCGGGTGTCAACTCTCTCGGACCTGAAGGAGGAAACTCCTTGTAGGTTTTGAAGATTCTGCTCTCTTTGGATACACCAGCATACATGGACTCTGGAATTGAGCCAACAAAAATGAATTTGGATGGATCAGTCACAATAATCTTGGTGGTATGAAAGACACCAATCGAGGAAATAGGAGAATTGGCCACAGTGGGGACATGATATTTGTCCATAGCCCATTTGGTGACGATCGTCCAAAACCTAGCATAAGGGATTTCAGTGTGCCGAGAGGTAGAGTCGAGGCTTTGAATCAACTGTTGCCAAAGGACCGAGCCGTAATCAAGGTTGATCCCATTGTACAGACCATAAAGGATGGTCATGAATAATCGGCTGGCCCCGCCAGAACTAGCACTTCGCTCAGATAAACCCTTGAATAGGAGCGTGAAAAAGTCGTTCCATTGAGGAGGAAGGCATGACTTCTTGAATTTTGTCACCGTCGTAAGGATTTCTGTGTAACGCATGTTATAAAACATGGAGAAGAGTTGACCCACAGAGATTGAATCAGGGTTAACCCTCGATTCGTCAGGTTCAAACCCTAGAAGCCAGCAAAATCGCTGCTTGGAGATGGAGGATTTGTTGTCAAGAATGTCAAAGTAGATACGATCAATAGATTTGTCATAGTGAGCGGTGGAAAAAACCTATGAGAGACATTCCATTGGTACGATTTCAACCTTGGAGAGTGCGAGACTTAGTGGAGAGTATTTGAGACACTCCACTATCGGATACATAAATGCATCATAGGATATTGGGTTGAGATCGATGACCAGGCTTTGTTGTGGTCTGATTGGAAGAATGGTAGATCGAGAAGAGGTTTCATGGATTGAGGAGGAATCCGCCATTGTTGAACGCTTCAAAGAAGAAGATGAATAGTAGGAGACAAACCTGTGTTTGCTTTGTGGGTTGTGATGAAGAGGGAAAACATCCGGGGCTGAACCCTTTATATTGGTTATGGAGGAGAGAGAAAAATCCGCCCCCAAATATTCTCGGAACTCGGAACGGCGCTTGATGTGATTGAAAATTGACAGTTAGCATCCCTGATGATTACGCATGAGAGAGAATAATGTTTCCTTTTAGCATGCATGTCCGTCAAATCACTGTTGAAGCCGTTAATATTACAGTTGAGTAAGCATCTTATCGTTTAAATGAGTTGTCATTAGTAAAGAGAAGCAAGGACTTATAAAAACCACATCGTTTCCTTGTTGAGTACATTATCAATAACCATAGCTTCATAAAGGAAAGTAGCTGGTAGAGAACCGAACCAGACTTTTGGAAAATCAAAGATTTTCGTGCATAGAGTGTCAAAGATAAAGAAATAAAGCTAGATCTACGTGGGAATTTGTGATGTCAATATAGACATGAAACAATGGATCCCGGGCACGAATCTCTTCCTTCAAAGTTAAGAGAAACTTTAAAGTTTCTGTGTGGTTTCCCGTTGAATTACGATCAAGTACTTGTTAAGAAGTGTTGAAAGGCATCTTTTGATGAGGCTTAGAAGGGTGGCTTTCGCTTCGATTCGGAATTCCGGATCTTGACATAAGATCAAAACCAAACGAAGTACTTGTGAGACCGATGTGATCTGTTGAACAAGTAGGTTTGGAATATATTTAGTGACTTGTTGGAAAGTTGTTTGGTATGAAATCCCAAAAAAAAAATTAAAACTGGATCTAGAGGAAGAAATGTTATGGTATCTAACAATTTCATAAGAATCACACAAAAAGAAAATTTGAGAATTTCATGGTACGACCACTTGGGTGGATTCATTAATTCATGGGTGAAAGCTAGAGCAATTTTAATTGTTCACCGTCAATGCATTGTGGGTATTGAATTGTGGGTTTCACTTAGCACGTAGTGACACGAAGCTAAGATCATAAACACAGAGATTGTGTAACCATAAACCTCAGTGGTTATATCTGATAGTCTCAAGGGTTACATAAATGAACCGAAATATAATGGAGAAAATTATTTGAGGTGTTGTAAAGAAACCAAAGTACCTCCACTATAAAAGAGTGACCAAGCAGAAAACTCTTAATTCATATGAGAAAAGAGTAAGGTTGCTCATGATTAGAATAAATTTAACAGCCTAATTGGGAAGACAAGGTTTGTGTATACCCAGTCAGTAAGGCTTTATTCAAAATCAAACGAGGCTTTGGAAAAGATGCAGCATCATGTTTCTAGGGACACTTAGCTAGTAAAAAGTGTGAGAATGATACCTGCACCATCAATATTCCAGAAACCGCTAATGTGAACAGAGGAGAAGACAAAAGAGAGAAAATATTTTTGGAGTTTTGATATGTTAGAAAAGAGAGGAACAAAACAAAAGTGTACAACCATAAACATCACCTTTTTGAGATAAGCGAAAACAAGTTTAGTGGGACCGAACATGAAATAGACCGAGTGTTCGGTTCATTTCGGTTCCCGTGTGAACTACGCCCGAAATAGACCGAGCGTTCGGTTAATTTTGCTTTCAACTTTTAGTTTTGAAAAGGTGTTTTTGGTACTGACTCCGATTCTATCATACCTAGGCCTTGTAGGATTTTATTGAAACTTACTTCAAGAAGGGCTTTGGTGAAGATGTCAGCCAATTGATCAGTGGTTCGTACAAAGTGAATTTCGACGTTTCCATCTTCCACATGATCCTTAATAAAGTGATACCATAGTGCTATATGCTTGGTCTTGGAGTGTTGCACTGGGTTATGACAGATCCTAATTGCACTTTCTGAGTTGCAGTATAGTGGGATCTTTTTCATATTGAGTCCATAATCCCGGAGTTGGCTTTGGATCCAAATCACTTGTGATGTGCAGTAGGCGGCTGCAATATACTCTGCTTTGGCTTGCGGGCTGTTCCGGACCTTCGGGTGTTATAGGACTTTCTATTTCTTCTGGACTGTCAGTTGCTACAGGACTTTCAGGTGTAGCCGGGCTTTCGGGTCGTGCCGGACTTTCGGGTACAACTGGGCTTTCGGGTGTTCCCGGACTTTCGAGTGTAACTGGGCTTTCGGTTCGTGCCGGACTTTCGGGTGTGTCAAAGATTGGATTCTCCCCCTAGATTTGTGAGTCATCTTGATCTGAAGAGACTTGATTCTCCCCCTCGACTGAAGTATTTCTTTGAGGAGGTTCGTTTCTAACCGGTTCTTCTTCTGTCATTCGTTTGGCTGCATCTTCAACAATCTTCTTAAGGTGATCTACTTTGTTGTCTGCAGCTCCAGCTTCAGAATGAATTGCTTTCTTAGGTTCATCAAATAAATCCATGAACTGGTCAAAAAGATTAGCGATTGATGTTGTGACCTGACCGGTTTGAGAGAAAATCTCTCCAATTGTCCCTTCGGTAGACTTCAACTTCTTGACATAATTGTCATCAAACGTCACATAATAGATTTCTTCAATACGTTTAGAACGCTTATTCAGAACCCTGTATGCCTTTGAAGTAAGAGAGTATCCCAGAAAGATGCCTTCATCAGCTTTGACATCGAATTTGTTGCGATGCTCTTTGGAGTTGAAGATGAAGTACCTTGAGCCGAACACATGGAAGAACTTGACATTCGATTTCCTGTTATTAAGAATCTCATAGGGAGTGAGAGAGAAACGCTTATTGAGATAAGACATGTTTTGAGTGTAGCAAGCTGCAGCAATGGCGTCTGCCCAGAAATATAGAGGAACAGAGGCAAAACTCAGCATGGCTCGGGCTGCCTCACATGGGGATCGGTTTCGCCTTTCGAGAATTCCGTTCTATTGAGGAGTATAGGGGGATGAGAAGTTGTGACTCGTTCCTTTTTCTGCTAAGAAATCTTCTAATTCTTTGTTTTTGAATTCTAGTCCATTGTCGCTCCTGATGTTTCAAACGACTTTTCTCAGTTGCACTTCAACCTGCTTGATAAAGATCTTCAGCTTGGGAGTTGCCTCGGATTTAAGTTTTAGAAAGAACACCCACGTAAACCTTGAGAAGTCATCAACAATAACAAGGATGTATATGTTACCGCCAATGCTCTCAATTGATGATGGACCACATAAATCGACGTGAAGCAACTCAAGTGGTTCAACAATTTTTGTATTTACGATTGTTGGCTGACTTTGGCAACTTTGTTTCCCCATTTCACAAGCAGCACATAAATGTTCTCGATCGAACTTGAGCAGTGGAAGACCCCGAACATGATCACCGATGACTAGCTTGTTGATGTCTTTGAAGTTGAGGTGCGAGAGCCTTCGGTGCCACAACCAGCTTTCGTCTGAATGAGCTTTAGACAATAGACATATGGCTAGTTTTCCTTTGATTGGGTTGAGATTCAGAGGGAACATTTCACCTTTTCGTTCTGACTTGAGAATCACTTTGTTGGTATTCTTCTCTATTATTTTTGAACCTTCGTCATCGAACGAAACTTTAAGACCTGTACCTCCGACCAATTGAGACACACTGATGAGGTTATGCTGCAATCCCTCTACATAAGCCACCTTCCTGATTGTAAAATCCCCATTGGTTATCATCCCATAACCCTTGATCGTTCCATAGGAGTTGTTACCAAACTTGACATTACCACCATTTTTAAGGGACCGAAACTCCCTTAGTTCTTCCTTTCTTCCTGTCATGTGACGCGAGCAACCACTGTCTATGTACCATTCTTCATCGAACTACTCGTCACTTATAACCTGCAAAAATTAAGCAGATTTAGGAACCCAAAGTTTCTTGGGTCCTTGTCAGCCTTTTACAGAAACAGGAATAGCAAGAGAAGCATCAACAAGATAAGTTCGTTTTATTAAAGTTGTTTTATCTTTCCTCTTAATAGTAAACACTTTGATTTTATTAGAGTTAGTTTCAAGTGTTTTGGATTTAGGTTCAGGATTTTGCACTTTAGCTTGCTTTTTGTCTTCATTTGCTGAGGAAATCTTACTTTTTCCTTTCAAGTCCTATGTCAATCGTGAGCTTGGTGTAGGACACGAGTTATGCTTAGAAGAGGAATGAGAACGAGAAGAATTAGAGGAATAGATTTTAGAATGTGAATCTTTTCTGACTTTTGGTTTGAAATGATCCTTTTGGCTTTGATCATTTAAGGGACCGAAGCTGAACCTTCGGTTGTTATTTGCTGATGGACCGAAACTACCTTTTCGGTTATTGTGAGTCTCTGGACCGAAACGGGATTTTCGGTTGATGTTGCGATCAGGACCGAACCTATTCATCCGGTCTTGTACTTTCTGTTGCTCAAAATTCTTCTTTTGTGTCTTTTGATCAAACCGACCGAAGCTCCTTTTATCTTTTTTCTCTTCTCCTTTTGGCTTGGAGTTTCTGTTAAAGTGAATGTAGTGAGGATTTTGGGAGCGCCAAAATTGCTTTCGCTCTGAGAGATTTTTCTTGTATCTCAGATTCCTCTAGTGCTTTTGATTGTTCACCTGTTTTGGTTGTTTGTAAGTATGTGCCTTCTATTTCGGTTTCTGAACAACAGGTTCACTTTTCGTGGAAGAGGTTTCGCTTGTTGAGGAGACGTATTCCACTGGAACCTCTTTTGTTTCGCTGGTACTGGGAATGTCATAGTTGGTAGGTTTATTTAGTGGTTCTGCCACGTATCTACCTTTGGCCTTCCATGATGTTCGCTCCGACAAACCAACTGTTTCATCTGCATTTTCTATCGGTGCTGACTAGAAATACTCATCACAACCATCTGCATTATCTTCATTCACCAGCACAGTGAGTTCGGCTGTCTGATGTTCGGTTACTTCTGTGACCTTATAAACTTGATTGGAAGTTGTTCTGACCTTTTGGTAAACAACGACTTTTTCTTTAAGAACTTGGGACTTACTTTTGGATAAACGAGCGAATTCCACAGAATTTTCAGAAATCAATTTTTTGTGGTTTTCAGGTTCACTCTTAGTAAACTCTGAACAGTAAACCTCATCCTCTACATAGATTTCACTCATATCATCGTTCTCATTAAGTTCAGATGCATTTTCAACATCAATTTTCTTTTCTGAACTTAATTTGGTACTCAATGAGTCAAATTTTTGTATGGTTTCGGCTCTGAGTTTCAACTTGTCATTTTCATCCAAGAGGTCTTTGAGCATGTTCTTATGGTCTTTGGACTTAATAAATGATTCAATTTTGTCCAGACCAAACATATAAGTGGGACTTACATCATCTGAAGATACAACACTTTCACAGTTGTATGCTTCGGCATCAATTTCATCCTCCTTTAGCTCAAGAAAGGGTAAAATCATGCGATGTATTTTCTGGCCTATTTCACAGTTCAAATGTAGTTGTGTAATGTTAGTATAAAGTCTTTTTGCAATCAAACAAAAAATGTTTCTCTGTTTTAGCAATTTAAGATTGTCACTTTGCAAATAGATATTTTCATCCCTAGACCTAACTAGCTCCAACTCCTTCTGCTCAATCCACATTCTCCGTTCCTCACTCTTGGATGACACCCTGCTCATTCGGTCAGTTAGATTAGAATTCGTGACACGTGTTTGAGTTAAACAACTATCTAGATTTGAAATTCTTAAATTCAAGTTATTTAGTTCTATTTCATACGATGTTTGTGGGATTTTAAACGAAACAAAAATGGATTGTACCTTCTTGATCAGTTCATCAAGTTCATTGATCTGCACACTGATAGGCTTTGCTATAAAGCACACATCCTCTCGCTCCTTAGTCACTTCGTTTCCACCATCAATATTATATCCCCTCATCTGGGATACATCTGTCACCATCAAGCATCTTCCACTCGTGTCATCACTCTTTGCCACATAAGCCTTTCCATCAGTAGGCTTTCTCACTTCATCATCTTCTGAGTCGGTCGACCATACCTGTACGCCACCGAACACATCATCATCTACCGAACCCTGCGCAATTAAAGCATTCATGGAGGGATTAGTAGCAGCTTTCTTCCTTTTAATCTCCTCCAGTCTTTTCAGGAGACTCGCTTCTTCATCCTTCTCATCATCCTTCTCCGCCATTTTCTTTAACACGCAATCTTTTCCGTAGTGATTTTTCCCTCCACAGTAAAAACAGCTAACACTAGAATCAGCTTCACCCTTCGCTTCTTTCTTTGGTTCTTCCACCTTCGGCTCCTCTTTTGCTTTCTCAGAGCTATAGCTTCCTTGCCAATTTCGGTTCTTGTTGGTAGGAAACATCTTCTTGATGAACCTCCTGGGATTTGACACCATCATGGCATAATCTTCAGATGTCAGATCGTAGTCTCCCAGATTCAGATCTTCTTCTTCTTCTTCTGTTGCACTCTTACCCTTTGACAGAAGGGCCAAGGACCCAAAGTTTAAGACCACACTTTTCTCTTGCAACACAATCTTTTCCTAGGATTTCAGAATCCCCACAAGTTTCACCAAAGAATATGACTTAAACTGCTCATGTGCTTTAACTATCGACACAATCGCCCTCCATTTGGGTCTTAAGCCATTTAAGAAAGTAACCTTCTGTTCGATGAGCTTTCTTTCTATATCATATTTGATCATCTTACTAAGAAGATGATTCAACCGATCGAACGTTTGTGTAACGGCTTCCTCTGGCTTCTTCTTGAACTCTCCAAATTCTAAGAGAAGTAGGCTCTGAATCGAGTGCTTCAGATCTTCATCTATGGAATACAGTTCTCGCAACCGATCCCATATTTCCTTTGCTGTACTACATGAACTTACCAATCGAAACGTGTCAGATTGAAGGGAAAATCAAATCAGTCTCAATGCTTTAATGTTGCATTGAAACTTTTCCTTTTCGTCCTGAGGGACGTCCTTCACATCTTTTAGGAGATCATTGTACTCCTTCTGAGTTTTAATGATTCTTGAAGTGCTTGAATGAGCGAATGGGCCAACTGTGATTGCTTCCCATATAAGATATCCATTATCTTCCGATCCAATAACATAATCTTCAAAATGGTGTGTCCACACTTCGTAGTCTTAAACGTAGAGGATTGGGATCTTGGTTGTTGATCCGATGTTGTTAGAGATGTTGATGGGATTGGATTGAGAATCGTCCATGCTTGATCGTATAACCTGTTATAAGATCAGAATTTGTAATACGTAATATCAGGGCAAGATTAATAATTTATGAGATAGTCAATTAAGGAGTGACGGCTCAATAAATATCAATGAATGCGGAATGAACCATAATCACTTCTTTGACAGAAGAGATGTGTATGAATTACACAGCCTCCTTCTCTAATACCAATTGATGAGATGAAAATACTCTTTGATCGATTAGATCTTACACAGGTTTATCAGAATCATGCAAACAAAATAACACACAAAAGAATGAACCAACAATGAGCTGAATGATTCAATATATTCACGCCTCAGCAGATCTCGACGAAAAACTTTCGCTGTAGAGGCTTTTAGGGTTACAATCGATAGAAAAAAGCGTTATGAATGATCGACTAAACAGCTACGTACCAAGATGCATGCAAGCATCTATAAATACAAAACCCTAAATATTAAATCACGGATAGACAAGCCCAATCCGGATACAAAATTGGGCTAAGAAACGAGCCCAAGACGCAACACATATTGAACCCAACAAATAGGACGCCTATCTCCTTAATTTATCTCATTCTTCTTACTTTCCTTCCGTCGTTAGTTGTATACCATCGAAGGTACTAATCTTGTTCCTTTTTTCCTTCTTGTCTTTAGTCATGGTCAAAAAATCTGCTTGTTCTCATTCCCTGATCATCGCTATTCCTAATTATGATTTCAAGGAACAAAAAGTCTAATCCTAAGACGAAACTTGTACCTTAAATGACGATGAGATTGAGACCCTGAAGTTGGCTAGAACTTTACCTACCAGTACTATCTATAGGGCTTTTGATGCTAGGTTCCAACCTGACTTTGTCTCTCCCTATTGGGTTTGTTTTCCCAAATATCCTTTCACCGTAGGACTTTGTTTCCCCTTCTCAGGAATCATTTCCAAATTTTTTGAGATCACTAAAATCTTGTATGTTGAAGTCATGCCAATGGTTTGGAGGATCCTTTAATGGATCGATCATTTGAACCACTCAATAGATCTTACCGTCGGTTTAAATGACTTAGCCTACATCTATGATCTTACAGTGGGATTAGTGTCTAAGCCCGTAACTATATTAGGTAACTACTTGACTCAGTTGTGCATGCTCCTTTTGGGTTGCCTTCACCAAAGCAACTAGATAAGATGATTTATGACAAGAGAGGTTATTATGGTTTATTAACATATTATGAGACTAATATATTAAAAGAAAATCATATTATTTAATTGATATTAGTCATGAATTAATTAAGAATTAATTTGGTGGCTAAAAGAGATTATTTGAATATAGTGGATTGGACTGCAATTATAAGATAACTTAGTTTTGGGCTAGGAATCCTTATGGACTAAGGCATGGACGGAATTAAGATTAAGCCCATCTTGAATTATCCACAAGGTTCCTTGGACTACTTAAGGCCTAAGCTGTCCATTAGGGTTTTGATTGAAACCCTAGCAACACAAGTATAAATAGACCCCTAGGGCATTATTTTTCAGCTACTGGAAACCCTAGAAGATTTCATAGCCAAAATTGTGCCTCCTTCCCTCTCTCCAATATCATCCTCTTGCATGTGGTGTTTACAAGCCGTTAGAGGAGTGAAATTTGTGACTCTAAGCTCCAAATGAAGAATATTCAAGCCATTCTTAAAGAGGTAATCATTTGGATCTGATTTTATATGATAATTTTTAAATATGTATGCTAGATCTAGGGTTCATAAGTTTTGGATGAATTGTATGTACAACAGAGAAACCTAGATCCAAGCTTTAGGGTTTGCAAGATCACATAGGATGTTCTTTTGTGTAAAACCTATCAGTGGTATCAGAGCCTTGAATGGTTTCTATTGTATTGATGCCTTGTATGTTCATCTTGCTAAAAATCGTTTTACTGCCCTCTGCCCGACCTGACTCGACAAGTCGGCCTAACTCGCCGAATCCAGTGAGTGGCTCGGCGAGTCGAGGAGTCAGACAGAGGGAATCTCGGGATTTCTTGTTGTTTTGCTGATGGATAATTACTATAACTATTTTTGACTAATAAAATCCGATTATTATTATTATGTGATTATCCTTACCAAAACAAAAAAATAATTACCTATTAATTAAATAATAAATTCCTTATATGTTAAAATTTGATTATTTGAATTATTTAATGAATTATCTTGTGAATAAAATGGAATAGGTCAAATTTAGATAATTATTTAATTAAATGGTTGATTTAAATTATTTTCTATTTGATCCTATGTGTTTTGAAAAGTTCAAAATTTTCCCTCAAGTTTTGGAATTTAAATTTTTTTAATTAAAAGTTTAATTTGAAATTATTAATTCCAAACCCTAGAATTTGCAAGTTTAAAATTCACCCTATACTATTATAATATTATAAGAATAATTATTATATATGTATAGGGCAAACTCTTTCCTCATTAAAAGTATAATGAATTTTAAAGTAACTAAATGTTTTTACAAAATTCCCAATCTTAGTTACTTTAGGCAAAAGTGAATTTGATGCAATTCCATGAAATTAAACTTTGTACCCTTGCTAAGACGTTAGTGGAGCGTGTGTGGTTAACCAGCACACTAATTGGGCTCTAAGCAAAGGTTGAAAAGGGTGACTCGATGATTGTCATAGATAGATAAAGTGTGTGTGGCTAACCGACACATCGATTAGGTGACTGTAACATTAGGACACCATGTATATTTGCATGGTTATTCACAACCTGTTTTGTGATCCTTGGCATGCCAGTCACAAACGAGCGGCATATCGAGATTTAAACATGCCATTGAAAATTTCAATGAATCTCAAAAGATCTAGGAGTTTTCAAAACATTTAAAACTTAATCTCTTTTTCATTTTTCATGGTGGAAAATTAGTGAATCATCATTTACTTACCTTCAAATTATTTTCATGTTAGATTACGGTATCCCTCTTCTAATTTGTAAATAATGTTGTTGGATCGTAGCCCTGATTTCTCATTTGGGTGTTTAATTGGGGATTCATTTCTAATCAAAATTGTCTCTTTTCTATGTTAGATGTCTAGCACGAACAACAATGTTTCTGGTTCTTCTGGCTCATTCTCACTCATGAACTTGTGTGGGAGATTGATCTTTGATGGATCCAATTTCAATGATTGGATCCGCAACATTCGAATGGTCACTCGTTATGAGGACAAGGAGTATGTCCTCGATGAGAAGCTGAAGGAAATCAACATCAACACTGCCACTGCTGAAGAGATCGTTGCCTTTGAGGCCCATGAGTGTAATGCTACAAAAGTCCATTGCATCATACTGGCGACTATGATTGCAGAACTCCAGAAATCCTATGAGGACATGTATCCCTATGAGATGCATCAAGATCTGCTGGACCGGTACCACCAAAGCACTAGGCAAGACAGGTACGAGATCATCACTTCAATGATCACTACCAAAATGGGTAATGGAGAGTTCCTTACTGCTCATCTACAAAAGATGCAGAGATATGTTGATCGCCTGCTAAAGTTAAATGTTAACTTTAATGAAGAGCTGGCAATTAACATCATCCTTCACTCCTTGCCTCCCTGCTACAACCAGTTCCGCATGACCTACCACATGACCAAGGAGGAGGTTACTATGAGAAAGCTTCAAGGCTTACTGAGGACTGTTGAGAGCAACCTCAAAGACAAATCTGTTGCATCAAATCCTACTCCTGCTGCTGCCCTAGTCTTGGCAATTAGGCAAGGAAAGGGTAAGAAAAGGAAGGCTCCCTCAAAGAGCAATCACACGGGAAAGTCCCATGATGGTACCTCTTCTAGTGGAACCAAGGTTGGTCCTGCTAAACCCAACTCCAACCCCAAAGAGGAAGAGTGCCATTACTACCATGAAAAAGGGCATTAGAAATGAAGCTGTCCGAAGTATCTGCAAGATATCAAGGATGGAAAGATCAAGTCGTCCTTCACATGTATTTACACTATTAAATCTAATGATTCATCGCATTCTATTTCTTGGGTTCTTGACACAAGATGTGGTTTTCACATTTGTTCTTATTTGCAGCGCCTAAGAAGAAATAGGGATGTGGAGCATGGGAAGATTAACTTGATCATGGGGAATAGAGGATCGTCACCTATCAACAATATTGGAGTTTACTCCTTAGTGCTTAGTAATGGATTAGGACTAGATTTAAATAATTGTTGCTATTCACCAGATATGGCAAGAAACATCATTTCTTTTCATGGTTTATATGGATAAGGATTTAGATATTCATTTGATAATGAAAAGGGTTCTATTAATGCTTATCTTAATGGTGTTTTCTATTTTGAAGCATTACCTTGTAATGGAATATATGAAACTGTGATGACTGTAGATAATTTAGGAAATGATGTGTTTTGTATAGATTCTTCCAATAGTTTAGATAAAGCATGCTTGTGGCATTGTCGTCTTGGACATGTCAACAAGAAATTTATATCCCAACTCCAAAAGGATGGAGTGTTGGAGTCATTCGACCTTAGGGACGATGATGTGTGTGAGTCTTGTTTACTTGGAAAGATGACCAAGTCACCCTTCATTAGTACTTGTGAAAGGGGTGAGGGTTTATTGGATTCCATACACACCGCTGTGAGTGGGCCCTTTAGATCCACCACAAGCGATGCGAACAGCTTCTATGTGACTTTAACCGATGACTATAGCAAATATGGGTATATCTACTTAAACAAGCACAAGTCAGAAACCTTTGAAAAGTTAAAAGAGTTTAAACAAGAAGTGGAGAATCAGTTGGGCAGGAAAATCAAGATGCTTCGATCCGATCGAGGTGGAGAGTAGCTAAGTCTTGAATTCCACGACTACCTTAACGAATGCGGATTATTTCGTAATTGACGCCACCTAGGACACCGCAGTTGAATGGTGTGGCTGAGAGGCATAATCGAACCTTTCTAGACATGGTTCGTTCCATGATGAGTCGTGCTTCGGTACCTATCTCATTCTGGGGATATGCCTTAAAGACTGGCCATATTACTACAGAATGGGATACGTTCATTAGTGATAGCACACTAGTGAATTTGGACGAACCTAACAGCTACAAGGAAGCCATGGTAGGCCTGGAGTCTGAAAAGTGGAAAGAGGCGATGGACAGTGGGATTCATTCCATGTACAATAACCAAGTTTGGAGCTTGGTTGATAATTTACCAGGTCGTAAGACGTTTGGGTGCATGTGGATCTTCAAGAAGAAGACCAACATGGATGGGAATGTGCACACTTATAAGGCGCGATTAATTTCGAAGAGCTTTACTCAAACTCCTGGAGTGGACTATGATGAGACGATCTCACCGGTTGTGAAGATAAAGTCTATTAGGGTGATGTTGGCCATTGTAGCATTTCATGAATATGAAATATGGTAGATGGATGTCAAAACCGTTTTCCTTAACGCAAAAGTGGCTGAGGATGTTTACATGAATCAGCCAGAGGGTTTTGTTAATGCGAAACACCCCAATAGAGTGTGCAAGCTTGAAAAATCCATTTATGGGTTGAAACAAGCATCTCGAAGATGGAATCTTTATTTCAACAAGCATGTTAAAGAGTTTGGTTTTCTATGAAGCAAGGATGAATAATGTGTATACGTCAAATCCAATGGGAGTATAGTGAGCTTCCTCGTATTGTATGTCGATGACATACTACTCATAGTAAACGTCTCAACCCTGCAGGAAGTCAAGTCCTGGCTTGGGAAGTGTTTCACTATGAAGGACCTCGAAGAGGCTGCCTATATTTTGGGAATAAGGATAGTGAGAAACAGAAGTAAAAGACTAATAGGACTTAGTCAGGATACTTACTTGGACAAGGTAGTAAAGCGTTTTAGTATGGAGAATTCCAAGAAATGGGAGTTATCGATCCAAAGCAATACCAAGTTAAGTAAGACTTAGTGCCCGAGTATAAAGGCTGAGATAGCATAAATGAGTCGAGTACCTTACGCTTCCGCAGTTGGATCAATCATGTATGCTATAACTTCTACTCTCCCTGATGTGGCCTTCGCTTTGAGCATGGTCAGCAGATATCAAGGGAACCCTGGTAGAGCCCATTGGACCGCAGTAAAGAATATTCTTAAGTACCTTGGGAGGACCAAGGAATGGTGTCTAGTCCTCGGTGGGAGTGATGACTTAAGGGTACGAGGGTATACTGACGCTAGTTTTGAGACAGATTGGGATAACTACCAATCGCAGTCCAGATGGGTCTTTACCCTAAACAGAGGAGCAGTGACTATGAAAAGTTCCAATCAGGAGACTGTAGCTGATTCAACGTGCGAATCAGAGTAGATTGCAGCGAGAAAAGCGTCAAAGGAGGCAATATGGTTGAAGAACTTCATTAGAGACATTGGAGTTGTTCCAGCCATACAAGTGACTATAGAAATTTCCTGTGATAACAAAGGTGTGGTTGCCTTGACCACGGAATTGAGGGTTCATGGCAGATCCAGGCATATCGACATGAAATACCATTTCACTAGACATTAGGTAGACGAAGGACTCCTCGTAGTGAAGAGGGTATCATCAGAGGAAAACCCAATAGATCCCCTTACGAATGGACTGAGTAAGGTGAAGCACTTGTAGCACGCTAGGAGCATTGGGCTGAAGGATGATATTATTTTTTATTAGACAGTTTAGAAATGTGTAATAGATAAATTGTAATTAACATTTGATGATTAAATAAAAGAGTGTTATTTGTGAGAAAAGTTACTATCTTATGTTAATTATCTACCTATTGTTTCATTTTGCATGTTTTGAACTCCTGAATAATAAGTTTATTCGAACAGTCCACAATCGTTCATATGTTGGAAATAGGTATGAAAGAAGACTATCATGAATTGGTGTGTAGATTGTCTAAAGAGTATTAGACATAGCAAAAGTTTGTTGCAACATTCATGAGTGATTATGAACAAGATTTGAGCATTGGGTTAGACCCGCGCTTGCTAGCATCACTTCATGGAATTTATCCGGAGTGATCGCAAGACGATAATATCATATGGTCTTAAAACCTAGATATATGATTTATTGTTTGCTAGTTGGTTGTGCATTGATAATGCGTAAAGGAATTAGTAACTTGATGTTATAAAACGCATTGTTGTGAATGATTCAATGAATGAATGGTAAAGGCATATAAGTTGAAGTTTATATGTTCCTTTTATCCTAGGTGGGTAGAAGCAATATCTAGGCCCCTAGATGATTTGGTTTGAATTATGTGTCGGGCCCGATCAAGACTAATAGATGTGTTCAATTAAGTTCTATGTCAGACGAATCAGATATCAAGAAACAAACTGCTGGAAAATAAGTATGACTATGTTCCGTGTAATTTTCTGCATGATATCTAGAACAAAGGACTATACAATCCCTTATCTAAAGGATAGGTTACTAATAAGATCAGAGTTTAACAACATCTTTAAGAGCTATGATTGCTAATCAGATTGTACTTGCACTATATCTACTAGACTTATCCATGTGGGAGACTGTTGGCTTAATGTCTAAGCCTGTAACTATATTTGGTAAGTACTTGACCTAGTTGTGCATGGTCCTTTTAGGTTGCCTTCACCAAAGAAACTAGATAGGATGATTTATGAAGAGAGAGGTTAGTATGGTTTATTAATATATTATGAGAATAATATTTTAAAAGAGAAATCATATTATTTAATTAATATTAGTCATGAATTAATTTGGTGGCTAAAAGAGATTAATCGAATATAGGAGACTGGACTGCAATTATAAGATAATTTAGTTTTGGGCTGAGAATCCTTAAGGACTAAGGCATGGATGAAATTAAGATGAAGCCCATCTTGAATTCATCCAAGGAGGCCTTATTCCAGAAGGTTCCTTAGACTGCTTAAGGCCAAAGCTGTCCATTAGGGTTTTGATGAAACCCTAGTAGCACAAGTATAAATACACCGCTAGGGCATCAGTTTTGGCCACTAGAAACCCTAGAAGAGTCCATAGCCGAAATTTTGCCTCCTTGCCTCTCTCCAATATCATCCTCTTGCTTGTGGTGTTTGCAAGCCACTAGAGGAATGACATTTGTTACTCTAAGTTCCAAGTGAAGAAGATTCAAGCTATTCTTGGAGAGGTAATCATCTAGATCTGATTTTATATGATAATTTTGAAATATGTATGCTAGATATAGGGTTCATAAGTCTTGGATGAATTGCATGTGCAATAGGGAAATGTAGATCCAAGCTTTAGGGTTTACATGAGCACATAAGATGTTCTTTTGTGTAAAACCCATCACTTACAACTTTTGGGAACTTTGCTTCCTGTTGAAGGTGAAAACCGATAAACCATCCCTTGAGTTGAAGTCCAAGCATAATGATGGTGCTTGAAGTCTGTAACGTCCGTAGATCAGGGCTAGTCAATTTAGAGACGACAGGCGTCAAAAATGAATCTTAACTAAGTTGTAGTATATGTTACAAGGTTTCTGTACTGTAAAGAACGTCGAAATCCGAGTTATAACGAAGAAGTTATGACCTGTCGAAGTTTCGCGACAGAACCGGCACGACACAGCGCGACGTAAAAAGTAAATTTACGTTAGAGCGATATTTAGCCTTAGCAATCTAAATGAAAGTCGTAGAATACGTTAAACCATGAGCGTTCATAAAAAGAATGCCCAAATCTGACTTCGTATGAGGAAGTTATGATTTTTCGAAGTTTCGACTTAGCAGTATGCAGCCCGAATGCTTGATTTGAGACCGAGCGGTTTTTAGCCGAAACAATCTAAATGAGAATTGAAGATCTCATTAATTGTAGCAAAACGATAAAAAGATAGGCGAAAACGGACGTCGGATGAAGAAGTTATGATTTTATAACGGAGTTTTCCTGTCCTGGTCTACTAAAAATAAATAATAAAAATAAAGTCAAAATTAGCCGACGGAGTCTAAACGAAAGTTATAGATCGTAGTCTCACCTTCGCGTGGATATAAATAACGTCGAAAACGGAGCTCGTATGCGAAATTTACGCAATTTAGAAGTTCGACGAGTCAATTACGCTCAGCGTAATTTGAGTACGCCCAACGTACTCAGTCGGATGCAACTTGTCTGACCAATACTCGAGTGCCACTAGTCGACGTATGCAATGGCATCAAAGTACGCCCAGCGTACTAAGTACGCGCTGCGTAATTTGAGATTACGCCCAGCGTAATCCCAGACCCTCAGCCTATAAATAGAACTCGAAATCAGCCATTTTCTCTGGTTCAAACTCTTTCTTCTCTCTAGTTTTTGCCTCGTTTTGCATGTCGTTTGTACCCCGAAGCCCCGATAATATTGCCAAGCCCCGAAGCAAGATCCGAAGCCCCGAGGATCCCGAAGAGCGTTATTCCCGAGCCGAAGCGCTGCCCGCGAGGAGCCGGTTTTTGTGAAGATCTTCCAGATCTACCGAAGAATACTACTTCTACAAGCCGTAGTGCTGTCCGATCATCTTCTGATCAAGTGAGTGTGTAGTTACTTTCTTCTAACGCATAATTATGAAGTATTTTATACGAAATACGTGTTATGTGTATATATATTGTTGTTTATATGTATGAGTGTGTGGTTACTCTCTTTTAAACACATAAATATAAAGTATTAGTGATGAAATACGTGCTATGCGTTATATATTAATTGTCTATATGAGATGGGCTTGGAATTGATGTTTTTATATGAGTGTTAAATAATTTAAACTATATATGTAATTTATATCTACAAATATGTTGGGTAGAACATGGGTAGATGAAATAGTTGATGTCTGTTGAACGAATGTGATAAGAGAAAGGTGAGGATATAATGGTGATGATGATTAGGTGATGAGAAATAGGAGATGATAGAAAGGTGATGATAATTAGGTAATAATAAATAGGTGATGTGAGATGAGAGGAGATACCATAACCTTAACCGGCGATGTGGAAATTTGGCGATGTAGTCATCTACCAGAGTATAGATGGCGACCACGGACTATTCTAGATGACCCCGTGGAAACACCAGCAGGCTCATAACCTGTAGGTGATGAATTACGAGTCCAGGCGATGTTGTGGCTACGTATTCATGCGATGATACTCTAACCCTTACTATGAATTACGAGTCCAGGCGATGTTGTGGCTATGTATTCATGCGATGATAGTCTAACCCTTGTTATGACTTACTAGTCCAGGCGATGTTGCGACTACGTATTCATGCGATGATCCTTAGGAAAAAGTCCTTAGGAACAAACATACAAAGAAATGTGATGTAAGGAGATGAGAGGTAAATATGATGTAGGAGATGACCATTAGGATAATTCCTTAGGGAAGGTACTTAAGAAATAAATGGAGATAACGGGGATGGGTAATTGGGTTGATTTTTTGATGATTGAATATAATAATTATATTATTGTGGGTTGAAAACCCTATATGCTCACCAGGCTCCCAAGTCTGACCCACTCAGTTTAATTGTATCACAGGTATCGATACGAAGCTGCTTTGCACTGAGAGATTAAAGGAGATGTAAATCATTAGTGTAATTGAATGTATGTTCTGTTTATGCTTATATGTCTGTATCAGAACATGACATCCCGAGGTTTTATTATTAAATAAAAATACATTCTCTTTGAGAAATGTTTTGATAAGTTATTATCATATCTTGTTTTGGGAACAAATTCCGCAACTGTTTTCTTTAAAAGATTACTCTGATTTTATAAAACAAAGCATAAAGAAATCAGTCTTTTCTGGCCGTGAAAATGGGGATGTCACAGTTGGTATCAGAGCATTAGTTTAAGCGAACTAGGAAATTGTAGGAAATTTCTAGAGTTAAACTTAGAATGCTAAGTAATGATTGTGAGGAGTGTGTCTAAAATATGTTAGGTAGTACACCTAAATTGACACAAGCACTAGTTTATTTTAGGAGTGATGCCTAAAATGGTTTTATGTGCTAAATGTTATATGTTGCCATATATGATATTATTTGTTCGGATCTATGGTCTGTTGCCGACCGGATCTTGAAACCTTATGTGTGTAGGATTCTAAGCGTACGTCTACGATATTAGAACTAGCATGTAAACGTTTCGGAGTGATAAGAATGATTTGAATATCTATCGTGAATAAGGATCTAATTTCACCTTATTCGGTGTATAGATCAAAAATGACAAGAACCAGGAGTGGAGCTGGAAATGTGAACGAAAATAGGAATCAACCACCTGTGGTTGAGCGAGTGGTTGTTGTAGCAGCAACACCTGAACAAATTACAATGGTTGGAGTGCGAACCATGATTCAAGCCATGATGGCTGAACAAAAGGAGGAAATGAGACAATTGTTTCTGAACAACAGGAGTGAAGCCTCAATACCAGTTGAACAACCTGAGCTGAATGAGGGGCAGTTGGAAGAAGGGAACTATAGTGGGACCATTGGTCAAGCCAACCCACCAATAGTTCGCCGAAACAATCAGGATGGAGACATTGATGGACGTGGATGCAACTACAAGGATTTCATGGCATCCAAACCACCATGTATTTCTGGGAGCCCGACACCAGTGCAAGTCATGGACTGGATCTCCGAGATGGAGACAATGTTTGAAAGTTGCGAGTGTAGCAACAGACAGAAGACCGCTCTTGCAATCCTTCTGTTAAAATTTGGAGTACTGAGCTGGTGGAAGTTACTGGCTGGTTCAATGCACAAGGGGGAAGCTAGCAAGATGTCTTGGGAAGAGTTCGTGGAGCAAATGAACATGCAATACTGCTCTGAGCAGGATCTTCTGGAAATCAACAATGAGTTCCAGAATTTAAAGAAGGGAAAATTGAGTGTCACCGAATACGCAACAAGCTTTACGGAGAAGATGAAGCTTATTCCATACATAATTCCAACTGAAGTTTCCAAGGTCAACAAGTTTGCTAATGGATTACCAGCGGACTTTGGTCTGATAGTCAAGCAAGCAACCACTCTGAAAGCCGCCATCTGGGCAGCCAAGAATGTTGAGACCCAAATAAGGGAAAAGGGTCTAGAGAGAGTTGAAGTTGGAGGGAAAAGGAAACACGACGGATCTTCAATGATCGACAAAGAAACCAAACTCTCGAAATCTGGAGGAAAAGATGAAACCAAGTGGTGTGAAAAGTGAAAGAAGAAGCATTTCGGAAGATGCAATGGAGAAGTGACCTGCTATAAGTGTGGTAGGATCGGTCACTATTCCAAAGATTGTATGTTCGACAATAGGAAGTGTTACGAATGTGGAGATAGTGGTCATATTTCGAAGAACTGCCCAAAGAAAGACAAAGCTGCAAAGAAAAATGTACCGCCACAGCCAAGGGCATTCTACATGATCCTCGACGAAGCGAATCAAGGATGAGGATTTTATATCCAACGATCAAGTTATGAAGTAACAGTGTGAATAGTAACTTATGATGTAGCCTATTAGAGGCATAGTATAGGGTGAACTTGAACTTTTGTGTAATAGTTTCAAGAATTAATATAAACCCTGGTTTTGTTATCTGGTGTGTTGAATGATTATATGATTTATGTATGGTGACTTGGTTAACTGCGAGACAATACTTAGGACGAGTATGAGTAGGTGTGAATGGTAGTAGAGATCTATACTACCGGAAGCACAGGACTCGCACTTGGATCAGGGAAAGTCGCAAGGTTACCAAGAAGCTAGTAATTGATTTCGTTTTATTCAAGTTTGTCATTACCCTTGTTTCGGTAATGGCTAGTGGGATGATGGTTATTCCGACCCTAGTGGTCATATTAAATTGAGTCCGACTACGATGAGAGGTCATTGGGACTCGACCCATCAGTTAGTTAAAATAGATAAATGAATGTATTTACCCTAAGAGGAAGAAGGAGTCCACGATAAGGATTTTTTTTGTAACTTTAAGATTTCGATTGAAAGTCCAACATAGTACGAAGAATAGATGCAGGATTAAGCATCAAGGTTATTACTTAGGATGGAGAGATAACTTATGGAGTCAGTATACGAATCCTATTTCGTTGACGATTCCGGGACGTAATCATCCTAAGGGGGAGATAATTGTAATGCCCGTAGATCAAGGCTAGTCAATTTAGAGACGATAGGCGTCAAAAATGAATTTTTGATGAAAGATTATATAGAATGAATAATCTTAACTAAGTTATAGTATATGTTACAAGGTTTCCGTACATATAAAGAACGCCGAAATCCGAGTTATAACAAAGAAATTATGACCTGTCGAAGTTTCGCGACAGAACCGGCACGACACAACGCGACGTAAAAAGTGAATTTACGTTAGAGCGATATTTAGCCTTAGCAATCTAAATGAAAGTCATAGAATACGTTAAACCATGAGCGTGCATAAAAAGAACGCCCGAATCTGACTTCGTATGACGAAGTTATGATTTTTCGAAGTTTCGACTTAGTAGTATGCAGCCCGAATGCTCGATTTGAGACCGAGCGGTTTTTAGCCGAAACAATCTAAATGAGAATTGAATATCTCATTAATTGTAGTAAAACGATAAAAAGATAGGCGAAAACGGACGTCGAATGAAGAAGTTATGATTTTATAACGTAGTTTTCCTGTCCTGGTCTACTAAAAATAAATAATAAAAATAAATCAAAATTAGCCGACAGAGTCTAAACGAAAGTTGTAGATCGTAGTCTCACCTTCGCGTGGATATAAAGAACGTCGAAAACGGAGCTCGTATGCAAAAGTTACGCAATTTAGAAGTTCGACGAGTCAATTACGCCCAGCGTAATTTGAGTACGCCCAACGTACTCAGTCGGATGCAACTTGTCTGACCAATACTCGAGTGCCACCAGTCGACGCACGCGATGACGTCAAAGTACGCCAAGCGTAACTCGAGTACGCCCAGCATACTGAGTACGCCCTGCGTAATTTGAGATTACGCCCAGTGTAATCCCAGACCCTCAGCCTATAAATAGAACTCGAAATCAGCCATTTTCTCTAGTTCAAACTCTTTCTTCTCTCTAGTTTTTGCCTCGTTTTGCGTGCTGTTTGTACCCCGAAGCCCCGGTAATATTCCCACACCCCGAAGCAAGATCCGAAGCCCCGAGGATCCCGAAGAGCGTTATTCCCGAGCCGAAGCGCTGCCCGCGAGGAGCCGGTTTTTGTGAAGATCTTCCAGATCTACCGAAGAATACTACCTCTACAATCCGTAGTGTTGTCCGATCATCTTCTGATCAAGTGAGTGTGTAGTTACTTTCTTCTAACGCATAATTATGAAGTATTTTATACGAAATACGTGTTATGTGTATATATATTGTTGTTTATATGTATGAGTGTGTGGTTACTCTCTTCTAAACACATAAATATAAAGTATTAGCTATGAAATACGTGCTATGCGTTATATATTAATTGTCTATATGAGATGGACTTGGAATTGATGTTTTTATATGGGTGTTAAATGATTTAAACTATATATGTAATTTATATCTACAAATATGTTGGGTAGAACATGGGTAGATGAAATAGTTGATGTCTGTTGAACGAATGTGATAAGAGAAAGGTGAGGATATAATGGTGATGATGATTAGGTGATGAGAAATAGGTGATGATAGAAAGGTGATGATAATTAGGTAATGATAAATAGGTGATGTGAGATGAGAGGAGATACCATAACCTTAACCGGCGATGTGGAAATTTGGCGATGTAGTCATCTACCAGAGTATAGATGGCGACCACGGACTATTCTAGATGACCCCGTGGAAACACCAGCAGGCTCATAACCTGTAGGTGATGAATTCCAAGTCCAGGCGATGTTGTGGCTACGTATTCATGCGATGATACTCTAACCCTTACTATGAATTACGAGTCCAGGCGATGTTGTGGCTATGTATTCATGCGATGATAGTCTAACCCTTATTATGACTTACTAGTCCAGGCGATGTTGCGACTACGTATTCATGTGATGATCCTTAGGAAAAAGTCCTTAGGAACAAACATACAAGGAAATGTGATGTAAGGAGATGAGAGGTAAATATGATGTAGGAGATGACCCTTAGGATAATTCCTTAGGGAAGGTACTTAAGAAATAAATGGAGATAACACGGATGGGTAATTGGGTTGATTGTTTGATGATTGATTTTAATAATTATCTTATTGTGGGTTGAAAATCCTATATGCTCACCAGGCTCCTAAGCCTGACCCACTTAGTTTAATTGTATCACAGGTATCGATACGAAGCTGCTTTGCACTGAGAGATTAAAGGAGATGTAAATCATTAGTGTAATTGAATGTAAGTTCTGTTTATGCTTATATGTCTGTATCGGAACATGACATCCCGAGGTTTTATTATTAAATAAAATTACATTCTCTTTGAGAAATGTTTTGATAAATTATTATCATATCTTGTTTTGGGAACAAATTCCGCAACCGTTTTCTTTAAAAGATTACTCTGATTTTATAAAACAAAGCATAAACAAATCGGTCTTTTTTGGCCGTGAAAATGGGGATGTCACAAAGTCCAAGCATAATGATGGTGTTTGGAAAGGGAGATATTAATTAGTATTGATCAAGAATTAGTTTGAAATTAATTTTGTGATCATAAGAGACTAATTAAATAAATGGGGATTGATTTGGTAAATCATTCATTCTTATATAGTGGGCTTATGATCCATGATTTTTCATGATGGACTAAACCCATGTGGTTACCCATGGATGCTCCATGGAGGTTAAAACTCATGGATCATGAGGAATGTGGAAAGGCATAAGTTACATGGTATAACCCTAATATGTACATTATATAATGAAGTCTCATGTTAGCAAATCGGCACTTAAGTGATTCTAGTGAGGGATGGCCGGTATCGGTGCATAATAATCTTCTCTCAAGTTATTCCATTTGTTGGTGGTGTTTTGTGAAGCATTTGATGCATCACATTTGAGATGATAGGCTCACAAAGTCTTAAGGAATCCAAGCTACAAGAAAGGTATGTCATTCTATTAGTTTTTGTAATGCATATACCCCATGATATGCTAGTTAGGATGCAAGTTACAAGAAAGGTATGTCATTCTATTAGTTTTTGTAATGCATATACCCCATGATATGGTAGATAGGATGAAACCTTGGAAAAATGAAATTTTGCATGTATAACAGAGAAAACATAGATCCAAGGTTTCTAGTGTTGCATGTACACCATAGGAGTGTTAGAATGCTCAAAACCCATCACCATTGTCTTTAACACAGTAGTAGCCTTTGATTTTTTTTTGTGGCTCCTTACCTAAAGGTTATTTAATTATAACTAATAAGAGTAATAGGAGGATAATACCCCATTTCATTCAACATACTAAAAACTTGTTCATGCATTAGAGTTCCAAAAAGGACCATCAGACTCTAGCTTCAAGATCTAAATAAATTTCTTCTTCATGAGATTCCTCTTTCCTTTCGTATCCATCTGAAACATAATGAGTTCATGATCCTTGTTCTAAATAGTAGTGGGACAAAGAAAGTATAACCACTTCATTGGTATGACAAAGGAAGTAGTTAAAGCATGATGAAGAACAAAATCGTTCAAACTGATCGATTCTTTAGAATGGTAGAAAAGATCGAGATTAAACAAAAAAAAAATATTAAAATGGATCTTCATCTAAGTAACTGAGCTTTCATCTTCGGTTATATTAAATTGATCGACATGAGACATGATGTTAATTGATCAAAGACTTTTGCAGAAAACTAAACGATTTAGTGTTAAGGTTCTTGACAAAAAGACGATGATTAGAAAAAATGAATAGGAACATAAACATACCTTCATAAAACTTTAAAATATCATAAAAGTCCTTCTTAAACATAAAAATGTCATATATTCCAATCTTAAATATCAAAATATCGTATATGCCCTTCTTAAACATCAAAATATCAATGATAATCAAAAATATCCTCCATCTACTACATCATAGTATTTAACAACAAAAAACAAAGTAATCAATACATACATAACATGTAGAGGGTTGAATATGAAACATTTTGTTCATCAAGAGAACAACATTCGAACAATTTAGAAAATAAACATTTCATTATTATAGACATAAGGATAATATGGTTAAATTATTTTCATTAATAATAAATCTAAGATATAAAAATTACTACAAATTGTCATAAATAATGTAAAAATGATTTTGGAAAATAAGATATTTTGAAGGTATATAAAAAGGTAAATATGATATTAAGAAATTAAGTTAGGTAAACACTATATTTTGATGTCTAAGAAGGAGATTTATGAAATTCTCCCTTAATCATAAGAGAGACTACATTCAATGTTTTACTTAAAAATTTGGGGTTGATGAGATTTCATGTGACATAAAATTGATTCTTTATATATATATATATATATATATATATATATATATATATATATATATATATATATATATATATATATATATATATATATATATATATATATATATATATATATATAGGGAGAAGTTCATGTGAGACGGTCTAATTTTGTGAGACCGTGAGACGGATTTTTTAATTTTTTTAATTTTTTTTAAATTTTTTTTAGTTAATTCAAGTTCCGAAAATAATATTTAAAAAAAGAATTTTTTGATTTTTTTCATTTATTTTGCATTTTAAAATTATTTTAGAATATGTACAGTTAAATATTCTATTTAGAATATTTCACGTATTTTTCAGAAAAATATGATTTTTTTTAATTTTTTTATAATTTTTTTAATTTTTTTTAGTTGATTCAAGTTCCGAAAATAATATTTAAAAAAAGAATTTTTAGATTTTTCCATTTATTTTGCATTTTAAATTTATTTTTTAGAATATGTTAGTGTAATATTCTATTTAGAATATTCCACGTATTTTTCAAAAAATAATGGGATTTTTTTATTTATTTTATATTTTTTTTTAATTTTTTTTAGTTAGTTCAAGTTCCGAAAATAATATTTAAAAAAAAAAAATTTTGGATTTTTCCATTTATTTTGCATTTTAAAATTATTTTTAAATTTGGTCTCACGGTCTCACAAAATTAACATCGTCTCAAATGAACCTGAACATATATATATATATATATATATATATATATATATATATATATATATATATATATATATATATATATATATATATATATATATATATATATATATATATATATATATATATATATATATATATACTAGGCGAATCCTAGTTATTGTGCAGGAACGCAATTATATTGTTAAAATATGTTAGAATTTATAGTTTGCCTGTCTCTTTTGTCATTTTCCGTATCATTATCGGTAACTTTTATGAACATGTATTTGTCAATAAAAGTAAGCAAATAATAGTGATACAGTATTTTGCATAATGTGTTCGGTTGAACACGTATTTGTCATTTTCCGAATATAATGTTTGTTTATGTCATTATGAATAATATGTTCGAAGAACGTGTACACAAAAATTACTTTGTAATAAAATAAAAAAAATGATATTGTAATACCAAAAATTACCGAATATAATGTTTGTTTATGTCATATTGCACTAAAACTTTATACTTGAACGTTGATAAAAATGATACGGTTTATGCGATATTCCGACATATCAAACTTTATATATTAAAAGCTATGATGTGGAAACAACTTAAGTTCCCATAACTTCGGCATATGTTATTTCTGTTTTGAAAGCAACAAAAATGTTAGTAAAATTGAGGTCTTGATATACTGAATAAGGTAATCATATAATATAAACCAAATATTATACTAAATAAATTAAACCAATTATTAAAAAATAATTATGTATCTCTTTTATTTATGTGTATTTAATTATATAAGAGTGTATGTATTTTTTTCGCTACGAACTTAATAAAATATATAATACAAAGTTATACTTAAGACAAGATATTCATAACTGCGTTACAAACTTAAGGTTGTAGAATATTAGTGTACAACAATCATATAAGCAGCGACAAAAGAGTTGGTAAAATTGATGTGTTTTGATATAGTGAATAAGGTAATCACATGATATCAACCAAATATTATACTAAAAAAATTACACCAATTATTAAAAAATAATTATATATCTCTTTTATTTTATGTCTATTTAAATATATAAGAGTGTATGTATTTTTTTCTCTACAAACATATTAATAAAATTTTTAATACAAAGTTATACATTTAAGACAACATATTCATAAACGATAATATTTTAGATAAAATAATATATTTAAATTAATAAATTAAATACGTTATCTTAAAATTGTTAGCTTTAAAAAGAAAATAACAAAATGTTTAATATATTAAAAACTTAGATTATTAAAGATAAAGGTAAATAGTTTATCTATGACACAGAAGAAAAAAAACAACTACAACTTCTATTTTTTTTCAAGAAACAATTAATATAAGAATATATATATATATATATATATATATATATATATATATATATATATATATATATATATATATATATATATATATATATATATATAATAAAAGAAATGGTCAAACATATTCAAGATATTCATCATGTCATTTTCATGTAACAAAATAATATACAATATGTTTTTTAAAGAATACGACCATTAACATAATGAAAACTATTAATTAATAACTTAGTTTATATAAATTGACATCTTCAAAAGCCACACCTACCTCTTTCTCATTCAATATAAATTTATGCACCACAAATAGATCTTTGTGTATGCTCAAATCATATTTATCTCCATGTTATTCTCTAAACCCTACCAATATTATCATCTACCTCTATATATATATATATATATATATATATATATATATATATATATATATATATATATATATATATATATATATATATATATATAATATGACTAATCATGTATCATAAGTACGAACTAAATATCGTAAGTTAAAAAACTCTTGAGTCATATTATCATTCAAGTATATATATATATATATATATATATATATATATATATATATATATATATATATATATATATATATATAATGACTAATCATGTATCATAAGTACGAACTAAATATCGTAAGTTAAAAAACTCTTGAGTCTTATTATCATTCAAGTACAATAAGTTGAAGGGTTTGAGAGTTTCAAATTAATATGATTGAAGATACATGGCTTATCTTGAACGACATTAATTTGAATGAAATCAATTATAAGATATCAAATGAATTTGCACGCATCGTGCGAGAATACACTTATATAGTTAAAATAATAACTTTTACAAAATTATTATTTAAAATTTCTATTTTGAAACCCAATGTTAGTAGTAAAGCAAACCTATGTTTTCCATCATATGCTTCCTTACTTGTTTTATGGAACTTCAGTTGGTGAAATGGGGTTTTAGAGTTTCAAATTAATATGATTCAAGATATTTGGCTTATCTTGAACCACATTAATTTGAATGAAACCAATAATAAGATACTAGGCGAATCCCTGCGCGTCGTACAAGAATACACTTATATAGTTAAAATAATAAGTTTTATGAAATTATTAATTGAAATTTCTACTTTGAAACCCAATATTAGTAGTAAAGCAAACATATAGTTAACCTGTGTTTTACATCATATACTCCCTTACTTGATGTTTTATGGAACTTCAGTTGGTGAATTGTGACATCACAGTATATCTTTTGGCTCACAATAAACATAAATTTATCTTGCAAGTTCATAGAAATCTATTGTTGGTTTTTAGAATTTTCTTATTAACCAATCATTTGAAAATCTATTGATGCAAGATTTACAATAAATATTAGTGATGATGAGAAATAATATTATTTAATGTCTTTTCGGTGGATGTTAGGTAAGTATGTTGGTGTTTTATGCTTTAAATCATTTTTTTTCTTTTTCTGACCTTTTTAACTTGGTTTCAGTACGAATCAATAGAAGCACTCCTGAGTAAATGCTCTACCATAGATGAAGATGATCACTAGCATGTCTAGAGATGATAGAACATTCTTTTATTTTATTATAATACACACCAGATTAATGATTCTAAATTTAAGATAGTATCAAAGAGGTAGCAGAATAAGAGGGTCGTTGTGAGTATTCTGAAGGTTAAAGAGGTGTTGAATCAATTGGAGAATAAAGAGGTTGATCAAAAAGACAATGACAGTGATGAAGAAGAGATGGTGATCAAACGCGAGGTAAATAAATGTTTACCTTCCTTTTAAGTCATCATTTTGAAAATCTTTAATGAGGCAAGATTTAAATGAAATATTAATGAAGCTGAGGGATGATTTCCATCACTGTCTTTTCTATGGATGTCAGGTAAGTGTGTTGGTATCTTATGTTTTTAATCATTGATAGAAATTAAACTATTTAATGAACTTGCATTTATACAGTAACACGCACAATAACTATGAACTTATCAATATATAGTAAGGTGTTCTTGAAATAGGAAGAATCATTCTAAATTTCATATATACAAGTGTATCATCATATGTAGATCACATTCCATTTCATAAAGACACAAATGGTCAAAGTTTTCATTTCAATATTCATTACATAAATGTTGTCTTTTGTAGCTACTCTTTTATTTTGATAGAATACAAGAGCAAAGTTACTTGTCCATTTGCTCTTCAGCTTTTCAAGGGGCACTAGAAATGGCAAGCAAACCTATAGCTAACCTATGTTTTCCATCATATACTCCCTTACTTGATGTTTTATGGAACTTCAGTTGGTGAGTTAAAGGGTGATGACAACACAAAAGATCAGATAATCTTTCATTTTTCTATGAAAAAATCGTAAACTAATAAGCATGTCAGTTATTTTGATTTAAATTTTGTACAAAAATATATCATGATTCATGTGGTACTCAAAATGGCCACACAATTAATTTGAATACAAATGCACATCATCACCGTACTTAAAAAAGTTGTCATTGATACTATCTTAAATTTAGAAACATGTTTATATTAAAGAAAAATTGTCTCTCTCTTCATAAGTTTTATGAAAAAGTATTCATTAAAATGACTTTATATTCGAGTGATATACATATTTTATATGACATTTTTTTAACATTCTAAATAAATATCAAATAAAGTTGTTGAAAACAATCAGAACATCATTCACGGATACCATATTTTCTCTATGTAGCAACCTACGTAATATCAACATTTGTGATTGAATTTTGAAAGGCGATGACCGATTACCTTCAAAACTTTTAGTTATTAGCTCTAAAACAGCCAAATCAAGATCAAAAGGTGATTTGATAACTGCCTGTTATTTTCGTCTTTGATTACATGTTGTTTGGTTTCCCTTATAAAGATTGATCAAGAGATGATTCCCCCAATAATCGAAGCTCCATCTGGTTTTCTCATTATCAGGTGTGTTTCTCTCAATTTTGATAACTTCAAGCCATTATTCTATAACGTATACTACGCTCTTATTGTAGGGTTGTATTTGATTTTGTTTGATGGAAAGTAGATTTTTAGGGATATTCATTGTTGGTTTTAGTTGAGGCTTGATTGGTATCTTCTGTTGTAACAAACATTTTTCCTTTCTCATAGACTTATGGTTGATTTGAAGAGTGTACTTGTATTACATATATGATTGAATATCACCTCATAAGCGGTTCAATAAATATGAATTCAATATCATAGTTTGTTGTCTATGATTTTGGGGATCATTTCGCATTTTTAAGGTAGAGGATTTAAAATCATTTTATGTCTTATTGTCTATCATACCTCTCTTTTTCACATGTCATTAGTTTAGGAGGTTCTGCAACATGAAAGGGCATAACCCTATTACCAAACAGTTAAATTGCGCCTATTCCAAATTCCATGCTTTTATAGTAAAAGTAAATGGATATATAGTGTTGTAATTGTCACTTTTTAACTATCCTTATATTGTTTTGATTCGTATCCCGCATCAATGACAGAAGGATGTTACATTTGGTAAATTTTAAAGCAATGCTTATGAGCTTATCTAAGTGTCACTGAATTGAGATTCTGTGTAACGCCCGTAGATCCGGGCTAGTCAATTTAGAGATAATAAGGGTCGAAAATGACTTTTAGACAAAATATTATTTAGAATAAATAATTTGAACCAAGTTTTAGTATATGTCACAAGGTGTCCGTACATATAAAGAACGCCGAAATCCGAATTATAACGAAGAAGTTATGACTCGTCGAAGTTTCGCGACGGAACCGGCACGGCACCAGGAAGCGTAAAAAGTGAATTTACGATAGAGCGAGATTTAGCCTTAGTGATCTAAACGAAAGTCGTATGATATGTTAAACCGATAAAATCCATAAAAAGAACGCCCAAATCTGACTTCGTATGAAGAAGTTATGATTTTTCTAAGATTCGGCTTAGTAGTGTACAGCCCGAAACTCGAATTTTAGTTCGAGCGGTTTTTGGCTTATGCGACCTATATGAGAGTTGAAGATATCATTAATAGGAACTCAACGGTAAAAAGACAGATGAAAACAGAGTCCGTATGAATGAGTTACGAATTCTTCGCGGTCATTTAACAGTCTAAACGCCTCGTACTGTTAAATTTAAGATCGGTCGAGAATTAGCCGACGGAGTCAAAATGAAAGTTGTAGATATTATTTTTACCTACGCGTGGTTATAAAGAACGTCAAAAACAGAGGTCGTATGTGAAAGTTACGGATTTTAGAAGTCGGAAGTGTGCTGTGGAAAAATGGGTGATGTGGCACAATCTTGGCCATTGCTTTCTCCCCAAGTCTTGCCACTAGATGGTGGCATGTGATACCAAGTTCAGCCATTTTCACCCTATAAATACCACCTCTCCCACCCTCATTTTCTTCACACCTTTTCCATTATTTCTTCTCTTTACTCTCTCTCTCTCTAGAACCTCTCTCTAGCCCCGAAATCCCCTGAAAAGCCTAGGGAACCTCCCTAGCACGAGGCAGAAGCCCCGGAGTGCTCGACGGCTCCAAGAAGAAGAACTTTTCGGCTCAGAAACGCTGCTCCAAGCAAAGCCTGGTTTTCTATAAAACCCGCTGTAAGTGAGCTACGCCTATTCTATTTTTAATATAGTTTTTATTTAATTATATTAACGTTATTAAGAACATATAATAAATACTTGGGCTATTATTATGAGTTATATAAGTATTTTTTTAACGCTTATATAATAGTAATAATAGCTAGACTATTAATTAGTCTCGGCGAATAATAGACTAAAATCTATTGGTGATAATACTAGGTTTCGTCGAAGGAAATTATTTTAAAGTAAACGAAGCGCTGTCCGAGTATCGAGTCACCACCTTCTCAAGTGAGTGCATGGTCTCTTTCATCTTACACATAGATATGAAGTATTTATTATATAATTTACGTGTTGTGAGTGCATATGAAGTATTTATTATATAATTTACGTGTTGTGAGTGCATGTTCCCTTTCATCTTACACATAGATATGAAGTATTTATTATATAATTTACGTGTTGTGAGTGCATAGTTCCCTTTCATCTTACACATAGATATGAAGTATTTTAATATAAATTACATGCTATGTGTATATATTGTCTGAAGACTTGCTGTCTATGCTGAGTGAAAGATTTTTATACATGTTTTAAATGATTTAAACTGTATACGTATTTTATATCTACAAAACGTGTTGGAAAAACATGGGTAGATGAAATAGTTGTTTTGTGATAACACGATGGGAGACATCAGTGTTGTCAGTGATCCAGTCATCTAGTGGAGTATAGATGACGACTATGGACGATACTAGACGGTCCAATGGAACGATAACAGTTTCGTAACATGTAGGTATTTTTGAACTAGGTGCTCATTAGGTATTTTTGAACTGAGTGTGTTCACTACGTATCTTTGAACTGAGTGTGTTCACTAGGTATTTTGAACTAAGTGTGTTCACTAGTTACTTTTGAACTAAGTGTTTACCAGATGTTTCGGACTACGTGTTCACCAGATATATTCTATAAGCCTTGGTAATGATGGACTTCGTGTCGATTCCTTAGGATGATCCTTAAGACTAAATAAACGAGGAATAGCTGATTCTTAGGGTAGATCCTTAAGACTAAAGAAGATAATGGGGATGGGTAATTGGGTTGATTGTTTGATTGTTTAAACATAATAATTATATTATTGTGGGTTGAAAACCCTATGTAGTCACCAGGTTTCCCAACCTGGCCCACTTCAGTTTATTTATATCACAGGTGTTGATACAAAGTCACTTTACACTGAGAGATTTAAAGAGATGTAGATCACTAGTGTAAATAAATGTAAGTTCTGTTTATGCTTATGTTCCTGTATTGACGATGACATCCCAAACGTTTTAAAATGAATAAAGTACGTTTCTTCGGAAATGTTTTAATAACGTATTTATCATGTTTTTCTGTGAACAAATTCCGCAACATTTTTATTAAAAGAAGAACTCTTATTTTTATAAAGCATAAACAAAAATCGGTCTTTTCTGGCCGTGAAAATGGGGATGTCACAGTTGGTATCAGAGCATTAGTTTAAGCGAACTAGGAATATGGATTTATTTCTAGACTTAAACTTAGAATGCTAAGCGATGATTGTGAGGTGTGAGCACTAGCTTAATTTAGGAATGATGCCTAAATTACTTTTATGTGCTAAATGATTTGTTATGCTATAGTTTGATCGGATCTATGGTCTGTTGCCGACCGGATCTGGAAACCTTATGTGTTTAGGATTCTAAACGTACGAATATGATATTAGAACTAGCATATAAACGTTTCGGAGCGATAAGGATGATTTAAATGTCAATCCTATGTAAGGATCTAGATTCACCTTATTCGGTGTAAAGATCAAGATGGAAAGGACCCATAGCAGAAACATGAATGCAAATGAGAATAGGAACCAACCCCCAGTGGTTCAGCAAATACCTGTTGTAGAAGAAGTTGCACCTGAGCCAGTCACCATGGCTGGAGTTCAAGCCATGATTCGGGTTATGCTAGCTGAACAAAGGGAAGAAATGAGACGGATGTTGAATAGGGATGAACCTACTATGCCCACTGAGCAACCCGAGCTGATTCCCGAGCAATCGGAGGAAGGGAACTACAGCCGCCAAGTGAGTCAAGTGGGGACTCAAGGTGATCAAAGGGATGGCCCGAAGAGGAGAAACGACAAGGATGGGCGAATGTACAAGAATTTCTTGGGTGCAAAACCACCAAGTCTCTCAGGAAGCCCAAAGCTTGTTGAGATTATGGATTGGATCTCCGAGATGGAGATGGTGTTTGAGAGCTGTGACTGTAGCGAGAAACAGAAGACCGTCTTCGCTGTAAGACAACTGAAAACTGGAGTTTTGAGCTGGTGGAAGCTATTAGCAGATACGATGCCACGAGGAGAAGCCTTAAGGATCTCATGGGAAGAGTTCTTGGAATAGTTGAAAATGCAGTACTGCTCAGAGATAGATCTGATAGACCTAAACAACGAGTTTCAGAACCTGAAGAAAGGGAAGATGAGTGTTGATGAGTATGCCACCGCATTCACTGAGAGGATGAAGCTATTCCCCTACTTGGTGCCTACTGAACTCTCCAAGATTGATAGGTTTGCTAACGGATTACCCACTGACTTTGGCCCAATGGTCAAAATGGCAACTACCTTGAAAACAGTTGTTAGGGCAGCTAAGAATGTAGAGGCCCAGATAAGGGAAAAGGGTCTAGAAAAAGATAAGGCAGAAGAGAAGCGGAAGTTTGAAGGATCTTCAAGGTCCAATAAGGAGAGAAAATTCTCGAAGCCTGGAGGAGGAGGTGAAGCAAGATGGTGTGATAAATGCAAGAAGAAACACTTTGGAAAATGCAGCGAAGAGGTGGCATGTTTCAAGTGTGGAAAGTCTGGGCATTACGCCAATGAGTGTACATCCAACAAGAGGTTGTGTTATGATTATAAAGAAGGGGGGGGGGGCATCTTTCAAGGAATTGCCCAAAGAAAAATAAAGTAGCAAGACCATAAATGCCATCGAGGCCAAGGGCATTCCACATGATCCTCGACGAAGCAGAAAACAATGTGAGGAACCAAGGATGAGGAATTGATACCCGAAGATCAAGCTATGAGGTAGCCAAAGAGATAGAACCATATGATGTAGCCTATTAGAGGCATAGTCTAGGGTGAACTTGAACACCTATGTAATAGTTTCAAGAAATAATAAAATATTCGTTTTGTTATCTGGTGTGTTAAACTGTTATGTGATTTTCTTGAATGGTGACTTGGAAAACTGCGAGACAATACTTGGGACGAGTATGAGTAGGTGTGAAAGGTAGTAGATGCATATACTACCAGAAGCACAGTACTCACGCTTGGATCAGGGAAAGTCACAAGGTTACCAAGAAGCTAATAATTGATTTCGTTTTATTCAAGTATGTCGTTACCATTGTTTCGGTAATGATTAAGAAAATTGTTGTTATCCCGACCCTAGTGGTCATATCACATTGAGTCCGACTACGATGAGTAGGTTACGTGATTCAGAGAACCAAGTTTAATGTAGCGTCCGACTTAAACCAAACGATTGAAATCAAAGCGATCAATAGAAGTATCGCGCTCGTTGTTAAAAAAAGTTGGTAGCTAGAAATGCTACATGTTAAAATGTGATTATATCACCTTAGACCATGAAGGAAGGCATATTTCATTCCAGAATTTGACTCTAAGAGACCTGAGTCTAAGCGTTGTTACGTACGATAATAGCTCAATAGAATATGACACCTCGATCAATTGTAGCAATCAAATTAACATGTCCTAAGAAGAAGAAGGTGTCTCTGATAAAGAATGAGCTTGTGACACGAAAGTCATGACTGAAAGTCTAACGAGCAGGTGCAAGACCAAGCACCGCCTGCAATTAAGGAGTCCAAGAGTTAGATACCCGTTCGAAGCAACATAGAAGTTACAGTTACTACCTAGGATGAAGAGATAATGTATAGAGTCATTATACTGCCCTGTTTCGTTGATGATTCTGGGACGTAATCATCCTAAAGGGGAGATAATTGTAACGCCCGTAGATCCGGGCTAGTCAATTTAGAGATAATAGGGGTCGAAAATGACTTTTAGACAAAATATTATTTAGAATAAATAATTTGAACCAAGTTTTAGTATATGTCACAAGGTGTCCGTACATATAAAGAACGCCGAAATCCGAGTTATAACGAAGAAGTTATGACTCGTCGAAGTTTCGCGACGGAACCGCACGGCACCGGGAAGCGTAAAAAGTGAATTTACGATAGAGCGAGATTTAGCCTTAGTGATCTAAACGAAAGTCGTAGAATATATTAAACCGATAAAAATCCATAAAAAGAACGCCCAAATCTGACTTCGTATGAAGAAGTTATGATTTTTCTAAGATTCGGCTTAGAGTGTACAACCCGAAACTCGAATTTTAGTTCGAGCAGTTTTTGGCTTATGCGACCTAAATGAGAGTTGAAGATCTCATTAATAGGAACTCAACGGTAAAAAGACAGACGAAAACGGAGTCCGTATGAAGGAGTTACGAATTCTTCGCGGTCATTTAACAGTCTAAACACCTCGTACTGTTAAATTTAAGATCGGTCGAGAATTAGCCAACGGAGTCAAAATGAAAGTTGTAGATATTATTTTTACCTACGCGTGGATATAAAGAACGTCAAAAACGGAGGTCGTATGTGAAAGTTACGGATTTTAGAAGTCGGAAGTGTGCTGTGCGAAAATGGGTGATGTGGCACAATCTTGGCCATTGCTTTCTCCCCAAGTCTTGCCACTAGATGGTGACATGTGGTACTAAGTTCAGCCATTTTCACCCTATAAATACCACCTCTCCCACCCTCATTTTCTTCACACCTTTCCCATTCTTTCTTCTCTTTACTCTCTCTCTAGAACCTCTCTCTAGCCCCGAAATCCCCCGAAAAGCCTAGGGAACCTCCCTAGCACGAGGCGGAAGCCCTGGAGTGCTCGACGACTCCGAGAAGAAGAACTTTTCGGATCGGAAACGCTACTCCAAGCAAAGCCTGGTTTTCTATAAAACTCGCTGTAAGTGAGCTACGCCTACGCTATTTTTAATATAGTTTTTATTTAATTATATTAACGTTATTAAGAACATATAATAAATACTTGGGCTATTATTATGAGTTATATAATTATTTTTTTAATGCTTATATAATAGTAATAATAGCTAGATTATTAATTAGTCTCGGCGAATAATAGACTAAAATCTATTGGTGATAATACTAGGTTTCGTCGAAGGAAATTATTTTAAAGTAAACGAAGCGCTGTCCGAGTACCGAGTCACCACCTTCTCAGGTGAGTGCATGGTCCCTTTCATCTTACACATTGATATGAAGTATTTATTATATAATTTACGTGTTGTAAGTGCATATGAAGTATTTATTATATAATTTACGTGTTGTGAGTGCATGGTCCCTTTCATCTTACACATAGATATGAAGTATTTATTATATAATTTACGTGTTGTGAGTGCATAGTTCTCTTTTATCTTACACATAGATATGAAGTATTTTAATATAAATTACGTGCTATGTGTACATATTGTCTGAATACTAGCTGTCTATGCTGAGTGAAAGATTTTTATACATGTTTTAAATGATTTAAACTGTATACGTATTTTATATCTACAAAACGTGTTGGGAAAAACATGGGTAGATGAAATAGTTGTTTTGTGATAACACGATGGGAGACATCAGTGTTGTCAGTGATCCAGTCATCTAGTGGAGTATAGATGACGACTATGGACGATACTAGATGGTCCAGTGGAACGATAACAGTTTCGTAACATGTAGGTATTTTTGAACTAGGTGCTCATTAGGTATTTTTGAACTGAGTGTGTTCACTACGTATCTTTGAACTTAGTGTGTTCACTAGGTATTTTGAACTAAGTGTGTTCACTAGTTACTTTTGAACTAAGTGTTTACCAGATGTTTCGGACTACGTGTTCACCAGATATATTCTATAAGCCTTGGTAATGATGGACTTCGTATCGATTCCTTAGGATGATCCTTAGGACTAAATAAACGAGGAATAGCTGATTCTTAGGGTAGATCCTTAAGACTAAAGAAGATAATGGGGATGAGTAATTGGGTTGATTGTTTGATTGTTTAAACATAATAATTATATTATTGTGGGTTGAAAACCCTATGTACTCACCAGGTTTCCCAACCTGACCCACTCAGTTTATTTATATCACAGGTGTTGATACGAAGTCACTTTACACTGAGAGATTTAAAGAGATGTAGATCACTAGTGTAAATAAATGTAAGTTCTGTTTATGCTTATGTTCCTGTATTGACGATGACATCCCAAACGTTTTAAAATGAATAAAGTACGTTTCTTCGGAAATGTTTTAATAACGTATTTATCATGTTTTTCTGGGAACAAATTCCGCAACATTTTTATTAAAAGAACTCTGATTTTTATAAAGCATAAACAAAAATCGGTCTTTTCTGGCCGTGAAAATGGGGATGTCACACTCTGTTGGTGTTAGTGTGTTGTAGCTCATCTTTTGAACGGATTTCATTATTTTCATCTAATCAATAACTTAATCATAGATTATATAAGCTTGATAATGGTGCTATTCGATACAAATCCATTGCTCTGAAGCTCAACCGCTACTCCTTTATTATTTTCCAACTTTGATCAATTTATATTTTATAGAAATCTTTTTGTGTGACACAATTGAAATCTGAATTAAAACCACTAAAATGTATTATATTTTTGGTCTTGGAATTGGTTCTATTTTTATTAATTTTTGCAAATTTGTCACTTTTGCTTTTCTTCCTTTTGATTAAACTTTTATGCATGTTTGTCTGTAAATGGTCATTATATGTATTATGATTGTTGTATTTGGTAAACTTTCAGCTTTGCATCAACTTCAGTCAGTTAGTCACTATGTCTCAAACTTTTGGTTACCATCGTTGATCCTATTAAAGCAGACATTGTTTGTTTCTTAGAGACGAGTTTTGGGTATGGATGGTGCATGTTTTTAGTGAAATCCTACTCCTTATGTTTTCCATCATATGCTCCCTTACGTGATGTTTACATGGATCAGAAAATGGCCCTGGACATTATATATCTTAACTTTTTTTTCATTCAGTTTTTTAAAAAAAACATTATTTTTCCATTTATTCTAAGAAAAGAATTTTATATTTTTTAGATATGTTGCCATTAATAGTTCAATTTTTCTGCTCAAATATCAATTATACCTATAGATTCATGTGTTACTGGATCACAACATTCTACATTCTCACAACAGGCACCATATTGCTGAGTAAATTACAAAATTGTCCCTATTCTTATGGCTTCTCATATAACTACCTTTTGTTTTTTCCTATTAAGACATTATACTTTGAAAAATGTACCTAATTATAGCAATGAAGAATGGTTTTATATTTTGATTGCATTGTTACAATTGATAGATTTTTAAAAGTATAATGTTATAATAAGACTGACATGGAAGTATGACACTAAGTAAACAAATATATGAAAGTACATTTATTTGGTTCCATTCATTTGGGTTTTAATCTGATGTATGCAAGTAACAATATGGATTTTGATGTAGATATACTTGGAGCAGCAGCCAAGAATGTGGATTCGATAGTAGGAGACGAGGAGATGGATAAGGGGGAATCTTGAGGTTTATTTGATAATAAACGTACACACTCATCCTGAAAATAACATCCTACTTTCTGAAATAATATTGTAACAGAAACAAATGAAAATTAGGATGCGATAATACGAAACTTATTTTTTGAATCACTAACTGTAATAACTAGGTAAGTGTTCCCCGCGTTGCAGCGATTAGATGTTGTTGGTTATGTGTTTAAAGGTTGTGACGTTTGTTTTCGAGGTCAGTAGACATTGTAAACCTATGCGGCGGTCGTTATTTTAATAGTAAAATGGTTAAGATTTATTTATCTATTTTTATGACCGACTTCTTATGTGAGTGTGTGTGTGTGTGTGTTTTTTTTGAAAGAGCCAAAGGTCAGCAAACATTCTTCTTATGTTTTTTGTAGTAGTTTGGATGGATAATTATCATAAGTGTATTAAGTATTAGATATGCAAAAATACAAGATATTAACTTATTTAACATTAGTATTCATTACATAGCCAAGCATAAGTTTCATACACAATAGAAGTCAAACAAACACATTCAAAGCAATATTCTGCACCTCCGCCAGTCATCTCAATTATCACCTGCTTCAAGAAACATATGAAGCATAATGTATAAAATTACCCGGCTAACAGCTTTGTACCTCATGTTTCGCGGGTTCACAGAATCAGTGACTCCAAATTTCTTTTCTGTTAATAAAAAAGAAATGGTCAATGTTAAAAATTGGAAATTTCTATATTATTGTAAGGAATTATATTAAAATACCTATTTCAAACTTTTCTTGGTTCAAATCAACACCAATGATCCTCTTAGCTCCACATAGTCTTGCTCCCTCAGCAACCTCTAAAAAGATAATGTCCATTTTACCCTCATCAATATATATCTCAAATTAAAAAAGTGAAAATACTAAGAAAATGAATTACCTTTGTACCTTTAATAACACTGACACAATATTTTCATTTATGTGCTCGATGTGGACGCTCAAATGCACTCAGCTTCTTTCTTTTTCAGGTACTCTTCATCCTCTTCTTCAGTCATTTATGTGTTCGGTGTGGACGCTCAATAACACCTTTATTTCTTCCTTACCTGTAAAACATTTCTTATTACCATTTCGTAATTTTTTTTTTATTTCTAACCTCGTCATTGTCCCGAGTAACTTGCTCCTCCCCTTTTTTCCCAAATGCCCTTGTATGAAAACACTCGTCAAAACATGATGGCAATCAACCACATTAATTTTCATTACTTTTCTAAAGTGACTTTTTTTTCAATACATACACTGTAACTCAAAAATACAAAGCATAATCTGAATTCAAACATAAAATAGAAATATGAACTATTCAAAAAAGAATTAACATAATAATCTTCACATCAAACAATTGATTGTTTACCATGTTATGTAATAATGGAAATGTACATGGGTTTTTTGATAAGGAACTCACTACTATTGATGAGAAAATACAGGGAAAAGAGAAAGAGATAGAAAATGAAAATTAGCTAATTGTGTTGGTGGTTTAAGTTCTTCCATTTAGGTCCCTTATGGATATGTTCAAATAACACTTTCTACAATTGGAAACACACAAAGGTAAACTCATGGAGTAAAACAACAATTAAATTTTATTAATTAATTCAAAAATAAATTAAGACAATAATTATATAAATAAAGAATATAACATGTATATAAACCTATAACTCTCACTGATATATCAATACTCATCAAACATATACTCATTTATATACATTTAACACCTACAGACAAATAACCCAAAGTCTTGCAACAGTTTGTTAACATATTTGCTAGGAGCCTGTGAGAATGCCTACACCCCTTTGGCACACAAGCACTAACTTTTATCCCACAAAAATCGGTAGTTTCTTTGTCAAAAGCTTTCAACTTTAAGATTATTTATCAACTACCATGGTCTGGTTTTGTATCTTTCTTTTCAAAATTAAGAATAAAACTACATCAAGCCCATTATATGTTTTCAAAATTAAGAAGAAAACACCATTGAAGGAGGTTTGATCATAATTTCATGGGAAGAAAAACTCGTGACAGTCCACCAAAATGATACATCTAGCCCATTATATTTATTATATATTAGGGAATGAAGTGGTACCTGACTGTTGCATCCTGCAAACTCCCAACACGAAGACACCCTCTTTTTTCAACTTATTTCACAACCTCGCACCCACAAGCAGACTGTCTCATATCTACAAAATTTAAGAAGTTGCAGAATATTAAGATCGAAACTGAGTTTTAGAGATTGAAATCGAGATAGAGAGTAAGATAAACAACATGAAATCCTCCGGCAAATGCTAGTGTTTCTGAATTTAACCTATATCAAAATAAACATGTACCAATTAAAACAAAACAAAAAGAGATGGATTAGGGATATTAGTGATGGAAGAATCGAGAAAGCAATTAGCATAAACATAACAAACAGGCAACCAACGTAAGCATATCTCTCGTTAATTGGTTGATTTTTGTCTTCTTCGATTGTAATTCAGCAGCCATCTGACCTAAAACCTCCACGTATGATAGTAACTGGAAAAGAGAACATGATAAAGGGTTTTAATATAGTTTTGAATTTTAATTCACATGTAGCGGATTAAGTGTTTTTTTAATCATAATATATAAACGACTTGAATTTCTTTTGGGTTGATCGTATTTACCTTACACCCAAATGAGCAAAAACGGAAGAAATCGAGAAGATTACGCTGGCATATCTCACAAGTATATGTAACGCCTTTTCCCGACCGTGACTGCGGCCTTTTGTTCAAGATGACTACCTTCACACTGTTGATTATGTAGGTTTGTACCGAAGTGATGTCCGTTTCTGAATCTCATTTACCCTAATCACGACGTGATGTGACGACCTTCGAATATGTAGATTAATCAACAAAATTACGCAATTCGATAATCAATGATCGGTTTCAAATTAAAATTAGTTGAAATAAGTTGTTAGTCCACGAAACTCAATGACTGAAAGCGAACTGGAGAAGATGAAAGGAGAAACATACGAAGGATGCAGCTGGCGGATGCCGACGATGGAGGTGGCTGTTGTTGGCGGAGAGGCAAGGCGGAGGTAGAAGTAGGTGTCGCGAAAAACAGGAGAGTTGTTGTTCACTACACTTCCTATGAGAAGAAGATATCACATGAGGTGCTACATGGGAAAATCAACTGATTATGAATCTATCAGCCACACCTGGTGATGGCATATGAAATTTAGGGTTTAAACATTAATGGAGGGAATCAAATCCGAAAATAGAAAGGAATTAGACCAACACATATGCGCCAAAACCTAACGCGATATGCTCTCCTTCATCTGATGATCTAAAAATCAATTGAATTTAAAAGTAAATACGAACGTGGGTGCGTAGGAAGAAACGAAATTAGAAATTGAATCCCTTTACCTGAACTGATTCTAGATGCGAGAGAAGTCCCGATCCTCGTCTGTACTTTGAAGGTAAATGGAGACGGCGCTGTGTTGCCGATGTCCTCCATCCATCATTGATCTAGTAGGAGAATAAAAGAGTAAGCGGGAGATTGATAGAGGTGGGTGGTGATAATCCGTGTTGGTTGAAAGGTAGAAACAATTTGAAGATATGGGCGGTTCAACACACATCGCGTTTGCACGTAGCAGCTTGAGAAGAGTGAGAAAGGACGGTAGATGAAGTAGAAGAAATCAGGTTAAAAATTAGAACAATCGGAAAGATATCGGGAACTGGAAGCGGTTTGGAAGAAGGGAAAGAGGGATTCCACAGATCGGAATTCGATTGGAGAAAAAAACAGTGAAGGAAAGGAGAAGCAACACATATACACAAACAATACAAACAAAAGATCGATGAACCGGTTAAACCATGGTTTACCCCCGACTTCTCTTTTCCTAACTTTTGTGTTGTGTTCGTCTTCCCTCTTGGCCGATCAAAACAAAAGAAATGGGTGGAGCCAAAGAATACAAAGGTGGAAATCAGATTAGATAACCTAGAAAATGAGTGGATGAGAAACCGGGTGGGGGTGGGGGGTTTGAAGATAAGACAACACCGATGGGGGAGATGACACGTATCACTTCATCCCTATCTTCTTATCTTTATATGATTGTTAATAATTTAAGGGACCAAATTGTCAATATATCAAACTTTAGTGCAAAAAATCCGAACAACTACAAATATGAAAACTTATGGGTTATTTTTGCCAAAAAAATCAGGATGTTCACTATTCCTAAAAACTATACTCCTTTAATATATATATATATATATATATATATATATATATATATATATATATATATATATATATATATATATATAAGAATTCATATAAAAAAATAAATAAATAAATATAATCAGATTATATTAATATAAAATATTGATTAGTTCATAATTAATGAGTCAATTAGGGGCAAATTATGAAGCTTAATCGCAAAAAAACCATCACCCTCATTGTGTCAGTAAATTTGGGCTAGTGAAAGGGTTTCATCAGTTATACACTTAGGCGTTATAAGTAGCACACAAAATCGAATGGAATCCCCACATAAATTTTAATAATCGGTGGAGAGACAAGGGAGAAATCAAATGAAGAAGTTTGTAAAGTATTTTCGGAGTTTTGTTCGAAATCAAGGTATTATCCTTCAGGTTCAGCTCATTATAGTTGTTAGATTAGGTTTACATGGTTGTTCTACGTGTTTTGGTTCCACCTAGGATCTCGATTCGGCTACAATACTATAAACTGATGAGAATTTTAGAAGTGTTATTTTGGGTGCAATAAAATTTTAATTTAGTTTAATTTGGATATGCTTTTGACAATTGATTTCTAAAATAAGTTAGTATGTGGCGGAGATAATCAATAGTAGATTTAATTATTCATTTGGTATAATTTTCGGAGCTTTATTGAGTTTAAAAACGACTGAAAATGACGTGTTTTCGGCTAAAGAAGACAAGAATTCGGGTTTGTGTGTTTTTTGTGGGTTGTATTGGTTTTTAGTATTTTAAATAAATTTATTTTTGTTGTTGTAACCAAAAGAATGTTTTGGTCCATTGGGCATTCAGAGTGGTTCGATCCTTGTGTGCATGTTTCGATCATATTTATTTATTTATTTTCTATCTTGAAATGTGACGTTTTTACCGACTCACTTTCCTTTCAATTAAATCAATATTTACATAACCAGTCCCTATATTTTTATAAATTTGCAGCTTTGATTTTCTAATAAAACATTGTAACAAATACTTTCTACATATGATTTCATATGTAAATGTAATTTACAAAAATTGTACCTACCGTTTCAATGATTTGGAAATCAAACTGATACTCTGTATTTTATTTTAACGTGAAAATATAAATGGTTCTTACCATCTTAATAACTGGTTAGTATTCGTAAATAGTAGTTTTATCAGTATTTTGAAAACCATAGTCTCTGTATTTTAAAGGTTTTAATTTTATTTTAGTTATTTACTTAACTATTTATTTATTCATTTATTTTTTTGTTTTGGCTTTTGACTATCAACTTTAGCGGCAAAACTTTAACTTTGAAAAGATATAATATTAGTTCTAAAATTGTTACGGATTTTGTAATTAACATAATTTGATAGTTATTGATTAGCCGAACGAGATACGTGGATAGTAGAACTAAAACGAACACATATGATGTTTTTCTATGATTGCGACCTTTGAAAATCATGTTGGATAAATGTAGGGTGCGGGTAGCGTGACACATTTTGGTTAAGGCTTAACACCAACAAGGTGAGTTTCGTGTTAATTTTGTGGTTGCTTGCATGAAAAGTTGATTCTTATTTATTTGTAATTACATGTTACCGTTATCATTGCTATAAATATATCTGTGAATTTTACGAACTATTTCATGTAAAATGGTGAAATGAGTGGGTGACATATATATGGGGAATATGTGTATTAACTGCACGGTCTTATTATTAGTCGTCGTATAGATGATCAGTATACAGCGGAGAGCTTACACTCTAATTAATTAGTTGTAAGCATATTTGTTGTTCCCTGGAAATATTGGGTCACCAAGGGTGGAAAGAAGTGAAAAGAATTATATTTTTTACTAGGCGAATGTTCACGCGTTGCGCAGAAACATCTATATAGTTGAAGTCTTTACAAATATATGATTTTTTGAATATAACAATAACGTTGTTGTTAAATTTGATATAATAATTTGTATATACTAAATTGATATAATATATTGATTATTTTGAATTATATGATAATATATACATTTATTATAACTTTATAATCTCAATCAATTGAATGACTTCTACCTGCGAGTTACACATGAATAAAATTAAATATAATATATGATTTGATATTATTTATAGTTGTTTTTATTGTTAATTAATTTTTTAAAATTTATTTGCTTAATGTTTTAATTTCTATCATTATAATTATTTAAAACATCAAACCTTGTTTTTTATTTTAAAGCTAACAATATAATCATTTATATAGAGTTATTCTTAACTATTGTTATTGTAAGTTATTTTAAGCTACTTATTTGGAAACTTTTAACGATTATAAAAATATATTTAAGAAATATTTTAGTTAAATTGAAATTACAATTTAGTTTTTGTTTTTATCACTACAATTTATTATTTTTAACTATTTACAAAATATTCTTTAGTTTTTTTAAATGGAACTGAAATTTATATTTGAGTTGACATTGTAAAGCGTAAAAACACTTATATAGTTTAAGTCTTTACAAATATATATATATATATATATATATATATATATATATATATATATATATATATATATATATACATATATAACGCCAATGTTGTTAAATTTGATATAATAATTCGTATATTAATTTGATATAATATATTAACTATTTTGAATTATATGATAATATATAAATCTATTATAACGTCATAATCTCAATCGTTTGAATGACTTCTACTCGCGAGTTACACATCAATAAAATTAAATATTATATATGGTTTAATATTATTTTTAGTTGTTATTTTTAACTAATTTTTTAAAATATATTTGTTTAATGTTTTAATTTCTATCATTATAATTATTTAAAACATCAAACATTATTTTTTGAATTTAAAGGTAACAATATAATCGTTTATATTGAGTTATTTTTAAGTATTGTTATTATAAGTTATTTTAGGCTACTTATTTGAAAATTTTTAACGATTATATAAATATATTTAGGAAATATTTTAGTTAAACTGATATTACAATTTAGTTTTTTGCATTTATTACTATAACTGATCACTTTTAACTATTTACAAAATATTATTTGATTTTTTTTAGTGGAACTGAAATTTATATTTAAGTTGACACTGTAATGTTATATTTAAATTAATAATTTAAGTATTTTGTCCAAACTGTTCAAATTTTGTAGCTTTAAACTGATAATGGTTTACATGCAACAACATTTTAAATCTAATAAATTAAGTATAATATGTTAAAATTTAAAGACATAACTTTATAAATAGAAGTAAGTATATTATTTTAAAATTGAAATTTAGTTTATTTATGATTACACTTTTGGTTTGATATTTATTTAACCTTATTAACCAACTTACAATCATTATTAGAAAAACACTACAATTTATCACTTTTAACTATTTGTAAAATAATCTTTGGATTGTTTAAGTTAAATAAAATGTATATTTAAGTTGAGCCTATAATGTTATATTTTAATTAATAATTGAAGTATTTTATACAAATTGTTCAAAAATTTACAATCACTATTAGAAATACACTACAATTTATCACGTTTAACTATTTATAAAATAATCTTTGGGTTGTGTATGTTAAATAAAATTTATATATATAAGTTGAGCCTATAATGTTATATTTTAATTAATAATTTATTTTATACAAATTGCTCAAAAATTATACCTTTAAAATGATAATGGTTTACATCCAACAATATATTAAAACTAATAAATTAAGTATAATATGTTAAAAGTAAAAAAAACATAATTTTATAAGTAGAATTAAATATATTATTTTAAAATTGAAATTTAGTTTATATATGAATACACTTTAGATTTGATATTTATTTAACCTAACAACCAAATTATAATTATTATTATAAAGAAATTAAAAAGTCATGAAAGTTTCAAATGAATGTGGTGAAAGGAAAAAAGAATGGGGGTTTCAAATGCATGAGATTCAAGAAAATATGATAGCTTTATAAGTATGTATGAAATTGTTGCTAGGAAATGAAAGATTGAACCTTGGAATACACTTTTGACCGTGTTTACATGATTATCAAGGGTGTACGGTCGTACACTCCTTGTATGGCTGTACACACCTGTCACACCCCCAAACAAAGGATGGTGGAAACGTCTAGGGGTGGATGACTTCATGTATAGTATCATAACAGCAATTGCAATATTGATTAAAGTAAACACAACCAACATATATATAATTGAAAGAGTTACATCATTGTATGAATTACATATTTCCCAATTCAATTACAATATGTTGACAAAATGTCAAATGTTTGACGCCTTAACGTCCCGTCCTCAAAAGCACTTGGTTATCTATTTAGTGATTTCCTGAGAATACAAGTTGTTTGAAAAAGTATCAAACAAAGGTTGGTGAGTTCATAAGTTTTTGTATGTAGTTATGAATACGTTTTTTTTTTTTTTTTTTTTTTTGTAAAAATAGTGTTTGTTCCAGAAAATTCAATATTTTCCTTAATGTGTAAATGTAGTCTTAAAACCCAAAGACCGGAATGTACAAATAATTTGTCATATTTATAGTAAAACAATGCAAGTTTAAATCGATATAAACTTGTTTGATTTCAATGAAATCCCCGTAAATTATATGTTTGTTAATACTTAATGTGAGTTATTATAACCATACTATGACCTAGTTGGCCTGAAACGACGTTCTTCAGGCGTCGGAAATGTTATGGCATTTGTCACCTCAGACCAGCCGATCTAGTTGTTGCATGCAACTAAGATGTGGGTTTGTCAATCCCAATATAGATCTATATACAACTATCACGCTCTCCCTCCAGGAGACTCTGGTTACAATAAAGGACTTATTTCTATAAAGTGAAGCGAATGTCTCACAAAAGTCATTAACGAATTTACGTGTAATGTAATGAAAACCCCTTTTATTTATAAATGTACCCTTTAGTAATGAGTTCGTTATGTAAATGTTTCACAAACTATACCTATTATATTTTGTCACAACAAGAGCAGTAGTAGTGTTCATAAACTATAGTTGTCATAGTTTACCAAATGTCCGTGTATAATAGATGTAAACATTTTGTTTAAACGATATATCATTTAGCATGCCTAATGTAGCAAAAATCCATTTGTCTACTAATGTATGTGTAATTACCATGACAAAATAACCTATAATGTAATGACATATGATCACATAATGATATACACCTTGCTCAACAAGTTACAAGGTGTAAATGAAATGACAACATTTTTCTAGTAGTAGCATCTCCATTTCCTGTTCTTAGAAAATTTATAGAAAATTCATAACAGGTCCAAATCATAATCCGTAAATTCTCGGAGTTTTGAAAATGTGTCTAGTTTGTTCATAAATTTTCTCATGATTTTTAGTGATCTCCAACATGTCTAAAAAAGTCCATAATCACTGATTGGTCCGGATTGGTTCTTGAAATGATAGACAGTTTTGTAAAAATCACCATAAATTGTAGAAATATCGTATGGAGATGTGAAAGTATCCATTTTAAAGCTACGAATTGTAACTACTTTCATATAAACCAGTTTTGAAAACTAAAATGTTTAAGTTGATCAAAACATTCCGTGAATGAAGCCCAACTTTTTTGATGAAAGCTGTTATAAGAATTTTAATTGTGTTCTTGGTGTTTTAACTTGTATTCCCCCCCTCCCCCCTTAAAACTTAAGAAAACCTGAAAATATATGGGTATGAACTCACCTTGTGTGATTTCAGTGGATGGATGTTGAGGAAAAGGAGTGTTCAACTCAAGAACACTTAGAAGATTGTCTTGAAGATTCGAGAATCTAACACCAATGTGATGGAATTTGTGTAAGCAATCTATGATTTTGAGTAGGAGGATGTGTAATAATAATAGGAAAGATGATGATACTTACCAAATGAAGGAGAAAATTCTCGAGTATGCCTTGAAGTTCTCAAAATTAAGGGAGAAAGATGAGAGAGTTTGGAGTGTGATTCTTGGTGGAAAATGAGAGAATGAATGAAGTGTGAGGAGAGAGGGTGGGTGTTCCAGCTCCTAGGACGTGGGAATGGAGGGAAAATGATTGGGAAAGGACTATGAAGTGACTAGGGATGGTGGGGAGGACAATGGCTAGTCATGGAGTGGGTATGGGGGTGGTTGCTTGTGTCATACATTATGGAAGAGTCAACACTCCACCACAAAATCTTATTTAATAGATTTTATAATTAAATAAGGATTTCCTTAAACATATGTTGAATTTATGAATATATGGGACCTTATATGTCAAAATATAAGTTTGGATGAAAATCCAGCGTTAAAATAATTAAAAACGGGCTTAAAACTGAGTCGTGGTCGAAAACCGGGTAAAAAGATGGAAAATCCGAAGTCTTGGCGAGGGTTCGGTCTCAGTAGCCTTAGAACTGGAGTAAGGGTTTGGCTGGTGGGTTGGATTCAAGGGGGAGGGGACTACGGTCCGAGGGAAGGGGACTGCGGTCCAAGGAGAAGTGGACTGTTGTCCAAGGAGAAGTGGACTGCAGGCGACTCGTCAGGAAGGTCTGAGACAAGGGTTGGATGCGGGGTTTAGTTTCGGGTTCGGTGGCTTTGGCCCAGTGGCTGCAACTAGATGGTTGCGGCTTCTCATGGGGACTTCTGTCTCGGTTCTTGTGGCCTCGGTTCCAGGAGGGCTTGGCCCCTATAGAGAGGCTTTGGCCCTAAGAGGCTATTTTCCAAGATATCACCCCTTTTTGAGTGGTTTTTCATCAAGTCAAGTGTCAGGATGCCCCAAATGATTATAAAACTCAAAAGAGGTTTTGAGAGAGATTTTGGAGAGATTTCACATATGGAGAGAGGTTTAGGAGAGATTCCACATTCTTGGAGAGATTTGAAATAGAGAGAGGTAGAGTGAAAGAGATTCAGAGGGGTTCTGTTTATGACCTTTTCGAGTATCCGGCTTCGCAACGCAAGGTCCGTAAACCCCGTTAAGCCGTGTTTTAGCATCCTACACACTCCCAATAAGTGTGCAATAGTGTTTTATCACTTTGGTTCATTGTTTAGCACTATCAAGGCTAAGGAAAATTAAACACACGCATTTTGAAAATTATGTTTTCTCATTAAAATAGCGAGTTGTACAGTAATTACATAATCCAAACCCTAATATACAAGGGTTAATTGAGTCGATCGGTTTGAATCGTTGACTTTGTTTGACTTTGACTTGACCCAAAGTTGACTATTGTCACATCATCCCCCCGTTAGAGGGAATTTCGTCCCGAAATTTACATTTTGACTGGGACTTCAAGAGTTTGGGAAAGGATGCGGGTATTTTTTTTTTCATTTGGTCCTCGCGTTCCCAAGTGAACTCGGGTCCTCATTTTGCATTCCAACGAACCTTCACAATGGGAATACGACTTTGATTTGTTCTTTTGATCTCCCGATCCATGATCTCAATCGGTTCTTCCACGAAGTGGAGATTCTCGTTAACTTCGATTTCCTCGAGTGGTATTACGAGGGTTTCGTCGGATAGGCACTTTTTCAAGTTTGATATGTGGAAGGTAGGGTGTACGTTATTAAGTTCTTGTGGTAGTCGGAGTTTGTACGCCACGGGACCAATCCTGGCAAGGATTTCAAACGGTCTAATGTACCTTGGGTTTAGTTTCCCATGTTTACGGAAACGTATCATTCCTTTAGAAGGGGAAACTTTCAGTAGTACTTGATCACCGACCTGGAATTCCAAGGGTTTGCGTCGCTTATCCGCGTAACTCTTTTTCCGATCTCGAGATGCTTTCAGCCTTTCAAGAATTTGGATGATCTTTTATGTGGTCTCCCTTATGATTTCTGGACCAGTGAGGGTGCTATTAGGGACTTACCCCCTGGCTAGTTGTGTGTCCCCCACTTCTGCGCAAAACAGGGGTGATCAGTACTTGCGACCATAAAGAGCTTCGAATGGAGCGACTTTAGTGCTAGTGTGATAGCTGTTATTGTAGGAGAATTCGATAAGTGGTAAATGGGTATCCCATGCTTTTCCAACATTTAGCACACAAGCTCTCAAAATGTCTTCTATCATTTGTATGGTTCGTTCACTTTGTCCGTCGGTTTGTGGATGGTAGGTCGTGCTCATGTCAAGCCTAGTCCCTCGAGATTTTTGTAAAGACTGCCAAAATCATGAAGTGAATCTACTATCTCTGTTAGAGATAATGGATATTGGCACTCCATGTAGTCATACAATCTCTTTGATGTAGTCCCTAGTCAATTTTTCCATTTTGTCGGTCTCTTTTATCTGAAGGAAATGCGCTGATTTGGTCAATCTGTCTATGATTACCCATATGGTATCAAGTCCACCTGATGTCTTAGGCAGCTTGGTTATGAAGTCCATGGTTATTCATTCCCACTTCCATTCCGGTATATTAGGCTGTTGTAGTAGTCCTGAGGGTTTCTGGTATTCCACCTTGACCTTGGCGCAAGTCAGACACTTGCCCACATAGGTAGCAATCTCAACTTTCATGTTCGGCCACCAGTACCACTTCTTGAGGTCGAGATACATCTTATCTGAACCTGGATGGATGGAATATCGTGTCTTGTGTGCTTCATTCATGACAACGTGTCGGAAACCACCAAACTTTAGTGTCCAGATCCGGTTCATGAGGTAACGAGCTCCATCTTCCTTGACTTCTAGGTTTTTATCCATCCCTCTCAATGCCTCACCTGTCACGTTTTCTGGTTTCAAGGCTTCTAGTTGAGCTTCCTTGATATATGTGAACAGGTGTGAATGGATCGTCATCGTTAATGACTTCACCCGGCAACCCTAATATTCTTTTCTGCTTAGGGCATCGGCTACAACATTTGCCTTGCCCGGATGGTAGCGGATTTCACACTCGTAGTCGTTCAGCAGCTCTACCCATCTTCTTTGCCGCATGTTGAGCTCTTTTTGATTTAGAATATGCTGAAGACTTTTGTGATCGGTGAAGATAGTGCATTTTGTGCCGTAGAGGTAGTGTCTCCAGATCTTCAGAGCAAATACTACTGCTCCCAATTCAAGGTCGTGGGTAGTATAATTAACTTCGTGTGTCTTAAGTTTCCTTGATGCGTAAGCGATGACCTTTTCTCTCTACAAGAGCACACATCCGAGACCTTGATTCAAAGCATCGCAATATACCACAAAGTCATCGGTTCCTTCTGGAAGAGACAACGACAACGACAACGACAACGACAACGACAATGACAACGATAACGAAAATGACAACGACAACGACAACGACAACGACAACGACAACGACAATGATAACGACAACGATGACGACAACGACAACGACAACAACAACAACGACAACGACAACAACAACAACAACAACAACAACAATAACAACGACAACGACAACAACAACAACAACCACAACGAAAACAACGATAACAACAACAACAACAACAACAACGACGACCACAAAAACAACAACACGACCACAACAACAACAACAACAACAACGAAAACAACAAAAACAACAACAACAACAACAACAAAAACAGCAGCAACAACAATCACAGCAACCACAACAACAACAACAACACTAGGGCTAGCCACACCTATTATGGATGTGGAAGGACTGGGCATTTCCGTCGAAATTTCCCCAATATCAACAACCAAGGGAATGAAGGAGTAGGGAGAGTGTTGACCATGGGTCAAGGAGAAACGGTTCAGGATCCTGCTATTGTTACAGGTATGTTTCTCCTTAACCACACATATGCATGCATTTTGTTTGATACCAGGGCAGAGCAAAGCTCTGTGACTAATAAATTCAAACAATTGCTAAAACAACAACCCCAGAAGCTTAATGAAACCTTTACAGTGGAAATGGCTAATGGGAAAATAGAATCAACTGGGGAAATCTACGTAGGATGTACTGTAACCTTAAATCACCACACCTTTAAAATAAACTTGATGACTATAACTATTAGGAGTTTTGATGTGATTATCATCATGGACTGGTTAAGCCCCCATCAAGCTGAAATTATGTGTCGTGAGAAGATCGTTTGCCTTCATCTCCCTAACCATGAAACCCTAATTATATACGGAGACAAACCTAGTACGAACCTTCATCGTATCTCGTGCATTAAGGCACATAAGTATCTACAAAAGAAGGACTTGGCGTTTCTGGATCACATAGTGGATAAGTCCAAGGAAGAGGTCAATATTCGAGACATCCCAGTGGCTTGCGATTTCCCCGATGTCTTTCCTGATGATCTTCCGGGGATACCCCCAGAAACACAAGTCGAGTTCCGAATTGGCCTTGTGCCAGGAGCTACACCCATTTCCAAATCACCCTATAGTTTGGCTCCTATGAAGATGCAAGAACTGTCAAGCCAACTTAGCGAACTCTTTATCAAAGGGTTCATCCAACCTAGCTTCTTACCCTGGGGAGCTCCGGTCCTCTTTGTTAAGAAAAAGGATGGATCATTTAGGATGTGTATCGATTATAGAGAACTGAATAAGCTCACTACCAAAAATCGCTACCCACTTCCGCGAATCGACGATCTATTCGACTAGCTTCAAGGAGCGAACTACTTCTCTAAGATAGATCTACGATCCGGATACCACCAACTCAAGGTCCGGGAAGAGGATATCCCCAAGACCGCATTCCGAACTCGCTATGGACATTATGAGTTTGTTGTAATGCCCTACGGTCTAACAAATGCCCCTACCACATTCATGGACCTAATGAATCGAGTCTGCCGACCATTCCTCGACAACTTTGTCATCATTTTCATCGATGATATCCTAGTCTATTCTTGAAGCAAAGAGGAGCATAGTCGACATCTATGGCAAATCTTGGAAACCCTATGAACCGAAAAGTTGTACGTAAAACTCTATAAGTGTGACATATGGCTCCGTAGCATAAACTTTTTAGGTCATGTTTTCAGTCAAGAAGGGATACATGTGGACCCTACTCAGATCAAAATCATTAAAGGATGGACAGTCCCAACGACACCCACATAAATTCGTCAATTTTTGGGTCTCACAGGCTATTACAGAAGATTCATTCAGAACTTCTCCAAAACAGCCAATCCACTTACCATGCTTACACGAAAGGGCGTACCATTTGAATGGATGGAAAAGCAGGAGGTTGCCTTGCAAACTCTGAAACGAGCTCTCTGTAGTGCACCGGTACTATCATTACCAGAGGGAACTGGGGACTTCGTAGTTTACTGCGATGCTTCGAATCATGGTTTAGGTTGTGTACTCATACAGCATGGGAAGGTGATAGCTTATGCATCCTGACAACTAAAGACACATGAGGTGAATTATACCACCCATGATCTCGAATTGGGAGTTGTGGTCTTTTCCTTGAAGATTTGGAAGCACTACCTTTATGGTACAAAGTGCACCATTTTCACCGACCACAAGATCCTCCACAACATTTTAAATCAAAAGGAGTTAAACATGAGGCAGCGAAGATGGGTTAAGCTGCTAAATGATTATGAGTGTGAAATCAAGTACCACCCCGACAAGGCTAATATGGTAGCTGATGCCCTGAGTCGGGCGGAATACTCAAATCGTTGTGTGAAGACTCTTTCAATAACCATTCAATCCCATCTATCCTTGTAAATCAAATTAGCCTAGTTTGATGCCATGAAGACAGAAAACAGAACAAGTGAAGCGTTACGTGGAATGGAAAAGAACTTCGAAGTCAAGGAGGATGGAACATATTATTCCATGAACCGGATTTGGGTCCTAAACTTGGGGGATTCAGAGAGGTGGTCATGAATGAGGCCTATAAAACACGATACTCCATCCATCCAGGTTCAGATAAAATGTACCTGGATATTAAGCAACATTATTGGTGGCCTAACATGAAACTAGAAATTGCCACTTACGTTAGCAAGTCCCTCACTTGCACTAAAGCGAAGGTAGAATATCAGAAGCCTACGGGATTATTAAAACAACTGGTAATACCCGAGTAGAAATAGGAAAGGATTACCATGGACTTTGTGACCAAATTACCCAAGACAACTGATGGATTGGATGCCATATGGGTAATAGTGGATAGGTTGACAAAATCCGCTCATTTCCTACCAATAAAGGAATCATACAAGATGGAATGATTTATAAGAATCTACATCAAGGAAATTGTGAGACTCCATGGAGTACCAATATCTATCATCTTAGATCAAGATAGTAGATTCACTTCACGCTTCTGGCAATCGCTTCAGAAAGCTATGGGAACACAACTCGACATGAGCACTGCCTACCACCCACAAACGGATGGTCAAAGTGAACGAACCATTCAAACGCTTGAAGATATGCTGCGTACATGTGTGATAGACTTTGGAAGGTCATGGGATACCCAATTTCCTTTAATTGAGTTTTCATACAACAAAAGCTATCACATAAGTATCAAAGTTGCTCCTTTTGAAGCATTATATGGGCGTAAATGTAGATCACCGTTGTGTTGGGCTGAGGTAGGTGACACTCAGCTAGCAAGAGGACAAACACCAAACAATGCATTAACACGACCAGAAATCAAACGCAAAATGACAGAGAAGATAGTTCAAATCAGAGCTCGACTTCAAGCATCACGAGATCGACAGAAGAGCTACGCTGATAAACGGTGAAAGCCCTTGGAATTTCAAGTCAGGGATTGGTTGTTGTTAAAAGTCTCTCCCTGGAAAGGGGTGATTCGTTTCGGGAAATAGGGAAAACTAAAACCACGGTACATTAGACCATTTGAGATTCTTGCCCGAATCGGTCCAGTGGCTTATAGACTGCAGCTACCTGCCTAGCTTAGTAGTATACACCCTGTGTTCCATGTTTCCAATTTGAAGAAGTGCTTATTCGATGAAACTCTCATCATCCCTTTGGAAGAAATCGAAATCAACGAGAATCTCCTATTCATCGAGGAACCAGTTGAAATCATGGACAGGGAAGTGAATCGTAGTTATATTGCCACCTCTTTATTACATAACAAATAACCATGCATTTCTCATGCATCCATACACCCATCACTTCAACTCTCTCCCCCCTCAATTTTTCTTCTTTGGCCGAGAGTAAAAGGAAAACACACACACACACCTTCAAACTTCCTCCAAAACTCTCTCAAGTTTTCAAGAGCAACTCCTTCTTCATTTCCTCAAAATTTTGAGACTTAGAGTGTTCCCAAAGGCAGTTTTCACCACGATCACTATTAGTGGTAAGTTACTATCAAAAACCAACACCTTCTTTCATTTTAACACCAAGAACTCCTTCTTACGTAGTTTTATTCCATGATCACACCTTAGAAGCTCCATAAGCTCGAGATCCACATCAAGTTGCTAGGACCAAAAATCTTCTTCACATCTTCTTCAAAACCGAAACAACTAAGAAAGGTGAGTTCATACCCCCTTGTTTTCGGTTTTTACTTGTTTTTGGGGGAGAATACAAGTATTATGTGATGATCTATGTTTGTTTGCATGTTATGTGTGATTTCTTTAGTTTTTGGTTGTGATAATATAAAATATTTGAGATATTTCGAGATCTATAGCAAAAAGGGTGAAAGAACCATAAACAAAAACATAATAAACAACATAAATCATAGATCTTAGGGTCCTTAATTTTAAAAAGTGAAAAAGAAAGCCAAAGAACCTTACAAGTGTCATTTTTCCAAAAATAACAAAGATTAGGTGTAAATTATAAATTTTCAGTTTTATGGGAGTTATAAGGTATTTATTTGTATAAAAGCTGATTTTTATGAAAACAATACTTTTCAAAGGGTCAAAAACATAAATTTTAGCTTATTGGGCTTCAAATTGGGCCTCACGAGTTTTTGGGCCTAAGGTTGCGAAAAAATGAAGTTTTAAGGGGCTAAAATGTAAAACTTAACAAACCATGAGTCTAAAATGCAAATAAACTATTTCAAGGGTTGAAAAAGATTTTATTACCAAATTGGACTAAAAATGCAAAGTTTTTGATTTTGGAGTCAAAATTGTAAAACTTGCAGAAATTAGGCCAAAAATGTAAATTTTTTACAAATAAAGCATGGAAATGACAAATGCAATAGTTTTGGACTGAAATTACTATTCAAATAAGGTTTGGACGGAAAATATCAAGAAAAATGATTTAAGGACCAAAAATATCAATTTTCATAAAAAAGGACTAAAAGTGCCATTTTTAAAGAAAAAGGGGCCAAAATGGTCAATCTAAATGTTTTTGGGCCAGATAAACAATTATGAATGTTTGAGTTAAATATATCAAGCTTATAACGCATGATTTTACACACACACACACACACACACACACACACACACACACACACACACACACACACACACATATATATATATATATATATATATATATATATATATATATATATATATGTAAAGCTTCGTTGTAATTCAAACGTTAAGATATACTTTTTTAAGCATTATGAATACACATTTAGCATACAACAAATACCAACAATACAAACTTTAACTCGATAAAACATAAGCGATTCAATGGTTGTGATAAAATAACTTCTATTCGTGCTATTGGGCCTTTGTGGCCCAATATCATGATTTTTGGGCCCAATATAATTGCACATGTTTAGTGGGCCTCAGGTGACCTGATTACATGCCTAATGCACCATCAATTGCTATTACATGCTATTGGGCCCTAGTGGCCCATTTGCATTGCTAGTAAGGTCCAAATCAATCATATGTGTGATGGGCTAACGTGTCTGTCGCATTCTTGACAACCTATAATAACATACGTGATTAGTAGGCCCTCGTAGTACTCTTCTGTTCGTCTGTTAGGCATACCTTTTATTCAAGTAAACAATAAATTAGGTCGTTAAACAAGGTTATTCAATTTCATTTGGATTTAGTGAGTAATAACGGGCGACACCAATAAGTGTCGGTGGTAGTCTATAGTTTTAACCAAAGTCTCCTGGAGGGAGAGCGAGAGTTTGTGTATAGATCTATACGGGGGTGACTCCCCCACACTTAAGTTGTTCGCTACAGTTAGACTTGGTCAGTCTAGGGTGACAAAATCTTAATTCAATACCGCCATTCGCAAGAATGCCAATACAGATGAATTAGTCATTATTATGCATGGTTATAACGACATACATAGAGATCCAATACCACTTAAGTAATCATGGGGAATCATATTAATTTGATTGTGACGATACAATAATACAAAAAGGTCATACTATTCATATCGGAAAGCATCGGGTTTTTCGGGGGAACAACATTGTTCACTTTTACTTTCAATAACTATAATAGAAGAATTTATTATGAGAAACATATCACTTTTACACGTTTTGTAATCATTCACGCATATACTTTTGGATCATCACACATATTTCGTGAAACAATTGTCGTTTCAGAAAATATCGGATTTTCGGGGTTTTACAAACTATACAAAACATTTTCATATCAAACCTGCTTATGAACTCACCAACATTATATATGTTGACCATTTTCAAAATAACTTGTATTCTCAGGTAACAGATAAGCTGAAGAAAATTACCAAGTATGTTAGGATGTTATGTTTTGTGACTCTTAAACAATTTATGCTATGGATATGTAATATTTAGACAATGTACTTGATGTGAACAAGGTCAGTTGTAATGTATTAATGCATGGTGATGTTTATGTTATGTTTCTTGTATATTCATTGTGATGATATTTCAATGTAAGTCACGCGAGCCCTAGAACGTTTCCGCCGTCTGGTTCGAGGTGTGACAGTTACATATTATGTATATATGTATAGATATAAAAGCTTTTATCTCAGTTCAACACACTCAGTCATACTAGCAACTCTACTAGTAAACTATAATAGGTATAGTTTAGGAATTCTCTACTCACTATTTCTAGTACAACGAAACATACAAGAGTCAGTTCATTCATTAGTCAATACAAAACTCACTATGATGAGAAACTAAGAGAATATACTATTATGAGAAACAGAACGAATATACTATGATGAGAAACTAAGAGAATATAGTATTATGAGAAACATAACGAATATACTATAATGAGAAACTAAGAGAACATACAATACTATACACTATAAAAGAGAACATACTATGATGAGAAACAAAGAGAACATACTACATACAAGACAGAGAGAACATACACTACACTAGTACATACTTTACATATACAATAATACTATAACATAAATGTGAGTCACTACTTCGGGGCACGACATCACTGTTGTGGCTTGTTTTGTAAGCAGAGTCTCCTAGAGGGAGAGCGTGAATTTGTGTATAGATCTATATGGGACTGACCGTCCTACACCTTGCTGCTAGCTACAGTAGGACCTATAGGTCTACGGGTGATGAATGTCATACCATTTCGACGTCTTCGAGCGTCGTGTTTTACTAAGTCGATTAAGTATGGTTACAATCATATCACATTATACCTTAATTAACAATCGGTTTAAGGTAGTTAGTACAACAATAGTCACTATAATACAACACTACAGTACTTTATTATTTTCCCATTGCATTCACGTTGTGATCTTCTCACATAAACGGTAATGTAAAAACTATATTTTGTTAATGATAGTCACACTTGGGAAAAATACACACTTTTACAAGAAACGAACATACATAACATTTGATGCCTTGGTATTAGGCAACTTTTTAGTAGAAAATATAGGATTTTCTAGGAGATACAAACAATTACTACAAACACGTAAAAACTTACACTTCAAACACTTACAAACATTTTCACACAAATGATGACACTAAAATGCTTACGAACTCACAATCTTTAAATGTAACGCCCGTAGATCCGGGCTAGTCAATTTAGAGATGATAGGCGTCAAAAATGAATTTTTGATGAAAGATTATTAGAATGAATAATCTTAACTAAGTTATAATATATGTTAAAAGGTTTCTGTGCATATAAAGAACGTCGAAATCCGAGTTATAACGAATAAGTTATGACCTATCGAAGTTTCGCGGCAGAACCGGCACGACGCTGAATGACGTAAAAAGTGAATTTATGTTAGAGTGATATTTAGCCTTAGCAATCTAAATGAAAATCGTAGAGTTCATTAAACCATAAGCGTGCATAAAAAGAACGTCCAAATCTGACTTCGTATGAGGAAGTTATGATTTTTCTAAGTTTCGACTTAGCGGTATGCAGCCCGAATACTCGATTTGAGACCGAGCGGTTTTTAGCTTAAACAATCTAAATGAGAATTGAATATCTCATTAATTGTAGTAAAACAATAAAAAGATAAGCGAAAACGGACGTCAGATGAAGAAGTTATGATTTTATAATGGAGTTTTCTTATCCCGGCCTACTAAAAATAAATAATAAAAATAAATTCAAAATTAGTCGACGGAGTCTAAACGAAAGTTGTAGAGCGTAGTCTCACCTACACGACGATATAAAGAACATCGAAAACGAAGTTCGTATGAGGAAGATATGAATTTTTGAAGTTTATTAAATATTTTTCAATATTTAATTTAAATATAAATTCGATATTATCCGGGGGGGGGGGGGGGGGGGGGGGAGTCAGCGTTCTTATCCCCATTACGCCCAGCGTAATTTAGAATTACGCCTAGCGTAATTCGTGTTTCAGCCCCCTATAAAAGGGTGTCGAGGGCAACCGACTTCTTTGCTCATTTCTTCCCGTTTTCTCGCGTTTTTGCATCGTTTTTCGTGCAAGAATTATCCTAAAGCCCCGGTATCATTCCCGAGCCCCGAAGCAAGTCCCGAGGCCCCGAAGATCCTGAGAAGTGTGATTCCCGAGCCGAAGCTCTGCCCGCGAGGAGCCCGGTTTTTTTGAAGATCTTCCAAATCTACCGAAGAATACTACTTCTACAAGTCGTAGTGATGTCCGATCATCTTCTAATCAAGTGAGTGTGTGGTTACTTTCTTCTAACACATAAATATGAAGTATTTGTTATAAAATATGTGCTATGTGTTTATATATTGTTGTGTTTTATTTGAGATGAGTGTGGAATGGATGTTTTATATAGTTTTTAAATGAGTTAAACTGTATATATGTATTTTATATCTACAAATATGTTGGGTAGAACGTATGTAGATGAGATAGTTGGTGTGTGATAAAAGGATGAGTTGGATAATGAGATCAAGAGGCTAGTTTTAGATCCGTGATTATGGATTAGACCAAGAGGTTAGTTTTAGATTCGAGAGTATGGATCAGGTAAAGAGATAAAACTTGTTATTAGTCCGGGAGTATGGATTAACACTCAGTTAATTGTCCCTAGTCTGGGAGTATGGATTGGGCACTGTTATTGATCCGGGAGTATGGATCAGATCAGGATTAGGGTATAGTTAATTGTCCTTATTTTGGGAGTATGGATTGGGTACAATTATTGATCCGGGAGTATGGATCAGATCAGGAGGTTAGTTTTAGATCCGTGAGTATGGATCGGGTAGTTTTAGATCCGTGAGTATGGATTGGGTGAAAAAGGTTAGTTTTAGATCCGTGAATATGGATCGGTGAAGTAGATAGTTTTAGATTCGTTAGTAGGGATCAGGTAAAGAGGAAAATTTTAGATACGAGAGTTTAGATCGTGTCGTTGTGAGGATCGATGGGGTGGGATAAGAGTTGCCTTTATATGGTGAAATTGTACAAGTTTGAATGTTCTATATTTATAAATATATGATATAACATTGTGGGATGAAAATCCTTTATGCTCACCAGGCTCCCAAGCCTGACCCACTCAGTTTTCTTTGTATCACAGGTATTGATACGAAGACATATTTCACAGAGAGATTTAAAGGATATAAATCATTAGTGTAATTGAATGTAAGTTCTGTTTATGCTTATATATCTGTATCGGAACATGACATCCCGAGGTTTTATTATTAAATGAAAATGCATTCTCTTTGAGAAATGTTTTGATAAGTTATTATCATATCTTGTTTTGGGAACAAATTCCGCAATCATTTTCTTTAAAAGATTACTCTGATTTTATAAAACAAAGCATAAACAAATCGGTCTTTTCTTGCCGTGAAAATGGGGATGTCACAGTTGGTATCAGAGCATTAGTTTAAGCAAACTAGGAAATTGTAGGAAATTTCTAGACTTAAACTTAGAATGCTAAGTAATGATTGTGAGGAGTGTGTCTAAAATATGTTAGGTAGTACACCTAAATTGACACAAGCACTAGTTTATTTTAGGAATGATACCTAAAATGCTTTTATGTGCTAAATGTTTTGTGTGATAGCTATATTGATGCTATTATTTGTTCGGATCTATGGTCTGTTGCCGAACGGATCTAGAGACCTTATGTCTTTTCTTGCCGTGAAAATGGGGATGTCACAGTTGGTATCAGAGCATTAGTTTAAGCAAACTAGGAAATTGTAGGAAATTTCTAGACTTAAACTTAGAATGCTAAGTAATGATTGTGAGGAGTGTGTCTAAAATATGTTAGGTAGTACACCTAAATTGACACAAGCACTAGCTTATTTTAGGAATGATACCTAAAATGCTTTTATGTGCTAAATGTTTTGTGTGATAGCTATATTGATGCTATTATTTGTTCGGATCTATGGTCTGTTGCCGACCGGATCTAGAGACCTTATGTGTTTAGGATTCTAAGCGTACGGCTACGATATTAGAACTAGCATGTAAAAGTTTCGGAGTAATAAGGATGATTTAATTATCTTTCGTGATTGAGGATCTGAATTCACCTTATTTGGTGTGTAGATCAAAAAATGGAAAGAACCAGAAGTGGAGTTGGAAATGTGAACGAAGACAGGAATCAACCACCTGTAGTTGAGCAAGCACCTGTTGTAGCAGCAGCACCATAGCCAATGACGATGGCTGGGGTGCAAGCGATGATATAGATGATGTTGGATCGCCAAATGGAGGAGACAAGGCGATTACTCCAATAGAATCATGAGGAAGTGTCACTTCAAGTGGAAGAGCCTGAAGTGAATGGAGGGCATTCGGAGGGAGGTAACTACAGTGGGACGGTTGGACGAGTAGAACCCCCAGTGGTAGAAAGGAATGACCCGAAAAGGGAAATAAATAGGGATGGGCGTATGTATAAGAATTTCTTGTGCGCCAAACCCCCAAGTCTTTCTGGGAGCCCAAAGCCTGTAAAGATTATGGACTGGATCTCCGAAATGGAGATGGTGTTTGAAAGTTGCGACTGTAGCAACAAACAGAAGACTGTCTTTGCAGTTAGACAACTCAAGACTAGAGTCTTAAGCTGGTGGAAGCTACTGGCAGATACGATGCCCCAGGGGGAAGCACTAAGGATGTCTTAGGAATCACTCCTTGAGTAGTTAAAGATACAGTACTTCTCAGAGATAGATTTGATTGATCTGAACAATGAATTCCAGAACCTGAAGAAAGGTAAATTGAGCATTGATGATTATGCTATGACATTTACTGAAAAGATGAAGTTATTTCCATACTCAGTGCCAACTGAACTCTCAAAAATTGAGAGGTTCACAAATGGACTGCCTGTCGACTTTGGCCCAACGGTCAAGATGGCAACTACCTTGAAGACAGCAGTTCGAGCAGCTAGAAATGTGGAGACCTAGTTAAAGGAAAGGGTTCTGGAGAGAATCGAGGTGGGAAAGAAAAGAAAGATTGAAGGATCTTCAAGGTCCGATGAGAAGAGAAAATTATCGAAGTCTAATTCGAAGAAGCTCGAAGAAGGAGCACAATGGTGTGACAAGTGCAAAAGGGAGCACATTGGGGAATTCTCTAAAGAAATGACCTGCTTCAAATGCGGAAAGACTGGTCATTAGGCCAGCAAATGCCCAAACAAAAGAGAAGCCTGCTTTAAGTGTGGTGAAGAAGGACACTTCAAACAAAACTGCCCAGGAAGGGAAGAAATTACAAAGCCAAATGTGCCGCCAAAGCCAAAGGCAAGAGCATTTCAAATGATCCTTGATGAAGCAGATGGCAATGCAAGGAATCAGGAATAAGGATTTTATATCTAAAGATCATGTTATAAAGTAGCAATATGAAAAGTAACATGTGGTGTAGCCTATTAGAGGCATAGTATAGGGTGAACTTGAACTTTTGTGTAATCGTTTCAAGGAATTAATATAAACCCTAGTTTTGCTAACTAATGTGTTGAATGATTGTCTGATTTTCTTGTATGGTGACTTGGTCGACTGCGGGACAATACTTGGAACGAGTATGAGTAGGTGTGAAAGGTAGTAGATGCATATACTACCGGAAGCACATGACTCGCACTTGGATCAGGGAAAGTCACAAGGTTACCAAGAAGCTAGTAATTGATTCCACTTTATTCTGGTATGTCATTACCATTGTTTCGGTAATGACTAGTAATATGGTTCTTGTTCCGACCCTAGTGGTCATATTTAAATTTGAGTTCGACTACGAGGAGTATGTTACGTGGTCTAGAGGACCAAGTTAGATGTAACATCTGACTTAAGTTAGAAGGTTGAAGTTAATGCGATTGATAGTGTCACGCTCGTTGTTAAAAGAAGTTTGCAGGTAGAAATGCTACATGCTGAAATAGGATTATATCACATTAGAATATGAAGAAAGGTATATTCCATCCTGGAATTTAACTTCATTAAAGACCGAGTCTAAGCGTCGCATCGTGCGATGAGAGGCCAATAGAGTACGACCATCGATTTGTTACAATAGATAAATGAAAGTAATTACCCTGAGAAGAAGAAGGAGTCCATAATAAGGACTTATTTTGTAACTTGAAGGTTACGATTGAAAGTACAACATAGTACGATAAGCAGATGCAAGATTGGGCATCTTCTGCGATCAAGAAAGCCATAGAGTTAAATACTCTTTCGAGGAAACATAGAAGTTACGGTTATTATTTAGGATGAATAAATAACGTGTGGAATCATTATGCAAGTCCTATTTCGTTGATGATTTCAGGACCTAATCATCCTAAGGGGGAGATAATTGTAACGCCCGTAGATCCGGGCTAGTCAATTTAGAGACGATAGGCGTCAAAAATGAATTTTTGATGAAAGATTATTTAGAATGAATAATCTTAACTAAGTTATAATATATGTTACAAGGTTTCCATGCATATAAAGAATGTCAAAATCCGAGTTATAACGAATAAGTTATGACCTATCGAAGTTTCGCGGCAGAACCGGCACGATGTTGAATGACGTAAAAAGTGAATTAACGTTAGAGTGATATTTAGCCTTAGCAATCTAAATGAAAATTGTAGAGTTCGTTAAACCATAAGCGTGCATAAAAAGAACGTCCAAATTTGACTTCGTATGAGGAAGTTGTATTTTTCTAAGTTTCAACTTAGCGGTATGCAGCCCGAATACTCGATTTGAGACCGAGCGGTTTTTAGCTGAAACAATCTAAATGAGAATCGAAGATCTCATTAATTGTAGTAAAACGATAAAAAGATAGGCAAAAATGGACGTCAGATGAAGAAGTTATGATTTTATAACGGAGTTTTCTTGTCCCGGCCTACTAAAAATAAGTAATAAAAATAAATTCAAAACTAGCCGACGAAGTCTAAACGAAACTTGTAGAGCATAGTCTCACCTACGCGGGGATATAAAGAACGTCAAGAAAGGAGTTCCTATGAGGAAGATATGCATTTTTGAAGTTTATTAAATATTTTCGATATTTAATTTAAATATAAATTCGATATTATCCGGAAGGGGGGGGGGAGTCAGCGTTCTTATCCCCATTACGCCCAGCGTAATTCGTGTTTCAGCCCCCTATAAAAGGGTGTCGAGGGCAACCAACTTCTTTGCTCATTTCTTCCCGTTTTCTCGCGTTTTTGCATCGTTTTTCGTGCAAGAATTATCCTGAAGCCCCGGTATCATTCCCGAGCCCCGAAGCAAGTCCCGAGGCCCCGAAGATCCTGAGAAGTGTGATTCCCGAGCCGAAGCTCTACCCACGAGGAGCCCGGTTTTTTTGAAGATCTTCCAGATCTACCGAAGAATACTACTTCTACAAGTCGTAGTGATGTCCGATCATCTTCTAATCAAGTGAGTGTGTGGTTACTTTCTTCTAACACATAAATATGAAGTATTTGTTATAAAATATGTGCGATGTGTTTATATATTGTTGTGTTTTATTTGAGATGAGTGTGGAATGGATGTTTTATATAGTTTTTAAATGAGTTAAACTGTATATGTATTTTATATCTACAAATATGTTGTGTAGAACGTATGTAGATGAGATAGTTGGTGTGTGATAAAAGGATGAGTTGGATAATGAGATCAAGAGGCTAGTTTTAGATCCGTGATTATGGATTAGACCAAGAGGTTAGTTTTAGATTTGGGAGTATGGATCAGGTAAAGAGATAAAACTTGTTATTAGTCCGGGAGTATGGATTAACACTCAGTTAATTGTCCCTAGTCTGGGAGTATGGATTGGGCACTGTTATTGATCCGGGAGTATGGATCAAATCAGGATTAGGGTATAGTTAATTGTCCTTATTTCGGGAGTATGGATTGGGTACAATTATTGATCCGGGAGTATGGATCAGATCAGGAGGTTAGTTTTAGATCCATGAGTATGGATCAGGTAGTTTTAGATCCGTGAGTATGGATCGGGTGAAAAAGGTTAGTTTTAGATCCGTGAATATGGATCGGTGAAGTAGATAGTTTTAGATTCGTTAGTAGGGATCAGGTAAAGAGGAAAATTTTAGATACGAGAGTTTAGATCGTGTCGTTGTGAGGATCGATGGGGTGGGATAAGAGTTGCCTTTATATGGTGAAATTGTACAAGTTTGAATGTTCTATATTTATAAATATATGATATAACATTGTGGGATGAAAATCCTATATGCTCACCAGGCTCCCAAGCCTGACGCACTCAGTTTTCTTTGTATCACAGGTATCGATACGAAGACATATTTCACAGAGAGATTTAAAGGATATAAATCATTAGTGTAATTGAATGTAAGTTCTGTTTATGCTTATATATCTGTATCGGAACATGACATCCCGAGGTTTTATTATTAAATGAAAATACATTCTCTTTGAGAAATGTTTTGATCAGTTATTATCATATCTTGTTTTGGGAACAAATTCCGCAACCTTTTCTTTAAAATATTACTCTGATTTTATAAAACAAAGCATAAACAAATCGGTCTTTTCTGGCCGTGAAAATGGGGATGTCATATTAACGCTGATAAACTTTTTCGAAATAACTTGTATTCTCAGGTCATCAGTAGATAGGTACCGATGCCAGGTTTTTGAAAAGATGGACCACATTCAAGACTCATCTCTTATTTTGATTCATATTTTGGGTGTCATATAACTATACAGAACACACTTGTATTAAATCATATTATTAATGCAATGGATGATGTTGTTTCTTGTTTACTATTATGCTTTGTTGTGATATTGTATATGACATCCTCCGCCCCAGAATGTTTCTGCCATTGAGGTTTTGGGGTATGACACTACGTTGCACCCTTCATAATCAAGGAACGAGTTGGAAAGGTGTCCTATCGATTGTAGCTACCAAGGTAAATGCATGGAATTCATAGCACATTCCACATTGCTAATTTAAAGAAGTGTCTAGCAGATGCTACCATGCAATTGACAATTCAATAAATTAAGGTTCATGAGAAGCTACGATATACGGAAGAACCTGTCTCAACTATCAATCGAAAGGTCATAAAGTTAAGGAATGTAGAGATACCACTGGTGAAACTTCAGTGGAAGTATCATACAGGTTCGGATGCGACATATGAAATTGAGCGAGATATGAAGACTAAATAGCCTTACTTATTTGATAATTCAAATTCCGATGATGAAATTTTATTAAGGGGGATGGGGGGGGGGGGGGAGTTTGTAATAATTCATATAAAAAGTAAATAAATATAATCAGATTATATTAATATAAAATAATGATTAGTTCATAATTAATGAGTCAATTGGGGACAAATTATGAAGCTTAATGGAAAAAAAACCACCACCCTCATTGGGGTAGTAAATTCGGGCTAGTGAAAGGGTTTCATCAGTTATACACTTAGGCAATATAAGTAACATGAAAAATAGAGTGGAATCCCCACATAAATTTTGATAATTGGTTGAGAGACGACGGAGACATGAAACAACGAAGGGCACTTCATTTACTTTAAAACAATTTCCTTCGACAAAACCTAGTACCATTACCACTAGAGTTTAGTCTAACGTTTTACCAAGACTAATTAATAGTCTATTTATTATTACTATTATATAAGCGTTAAACAATAGTCTTAACCCAATATGTACAGACAGGGGGCAGACATGAAACACCGAAGGGCATAATCATTTTAGCATATAGCACTTATGAATCCAGCAACCCAAGCGGCCCTCCAAATCAGATTCCCCGTACCGCGAGTGGTTAAAAAGATATTACAACAACACTTATATAACCCATAATAATAACCCAAATAATTACCATAAGGTCCTAATAACATTACTACAATTAATTAAAAGCAATATTAAAAATAGCGTATGCGTAGCTCACTTATAGCGAGTTTTCTCGAAAATCGGGCTTCGCTTGGAGCAGCGTTTCCGCACCGAAATACCATTTTTCTCGGGACTCTGGGAGCCTCATGGCTTCCTTCGGGTGTGACGGGTTTACCTAGGCTTGGGGGGTGGGGGTTAGGGGGCTTAAAGAGAGAAAGTAGAGAGAGAAAGAGAGGGTGAAAGGTGTGAGAAATATGAAGGATTCACCCTTTATTTACAGGGGTTTTATCGTGGAGTAGTCTCTAAGTTTCATCCATAACTTCCGCATACGAGATCCTTTTTATACGTTCTTTATATCCACGCGTTAGTATTTACAAGTACTACAACTATCATTTAGACCCCGTCGGCTAATTCTCCTTATAGCTCAGATTTACAAAACTGTATCGAATTCGTCGCGCTTGAAGAGTAAATACTAAGTTTCGTCCATATCATTCTCATACGAGCTCTATTATCGACGTTCTTTATATCCACGCATTGGTATTTACGAGTACTACAATTTTCATTTAGACCTCATCGGCCAATTCTTATTCTATCTTAGATTTACAAATATACATCGAGTTCGCCGCACTTGAAGACTAGAGACTAAGTTTCTATTGGATTAGTGTCTAAGCCCGTAACCATATTTGTTATGTACTTGACCCGGTTGTGCATGGTCCTTTTGGGTTGCTGTCACACCCCCAAACCAGAATGGCGGAATCGTTCAAGGATGGATGACTTCATGTAGTATCGTAACAATTAAATATATAGTAAAGAAAGCAATACAACCATCACATATATAATTTAAAAGTTTACATTGTTGAAAGGTACTTGTTTCAAAAGAAATTACAACATGATGTTTAAAACGAAATTAAACTAACGCCGCAACGTCCCTTCTTCAAAAGCTGCAGTTTACATGTATTACTGAATCCCTGAGAAATACAAGTGGTTTTGAAAGAGTATGTCAACATTTAAGCTGGTGAGTTCATAAGTATTTAGTGACAATGTTTATATGAAAAAAAGAATGAAAATGTTTTGTTCACGTTTAATGTTCCAAGAAAATCCCATATTTTCTACATAGTAGATGATTGTTTGATTTGTTCCAAAACTGTAATGCAATAGTGCTTTTCATACCTAAGATAATAGTTGTACGTGTAAATCGTTAAGGCATTTGAAAAATCTCGTAAATCAATGTGTTTTTAATACTCCATGGGAGTCTTATAACCATGCTATTTGACCAGGATGCCTATATCAACGTTCTTCGGGCGTTGGAAACTTATGACTTTTGTCATCCCAAGCCTATCGGCCTAGCTGTAACTAACAGCTTAGGTGTGGGATTGTCAATCCTGTATAGATCTATACACAAGTATCACGCTCCCCCTACAAGGGATTATGGTTTATAATACAGGACTTAAAATGCATACTTAAAAGTACATGAAATGTCTCACAAAATTTAGTATAAAACAGATTTACGTATGAAAATGTCCATTTGTTCGTGTATACGAAAGTATTTCCTCGATATAGTATTCGTTAGAATGTAAATGTTTATGACTTTCTCGTAGACTATACCTATTATAGTTTCTCAAAATGTGTGTTTCGTTTGTATAGTAAACCCTAGTGTAATGCTCACACATAAAGTGATTTATCTGTTCACATATACCTAATGTATAATGGAGCATTTGATTTATATATATATATATATATATATATATATATATATATATATATATATATATATATAAATACATTTTATTTCCACAAGACAAGGTGTCATTGAAAGTATTTCATACGAGAATACTGATGTAGTAGTTTATGAATCACATATGATTACTTAGATAAAAAGTTTACATAGTGAATCGTTAAGTTACATACGATAATAACCACGTGTTTTACTTGCATTCCCCCCCCCCCCTTAATAATGTATAAAAAAGCATTTATAAAACATTTAAAACGTAGTTTATATGGGTATGAACTCACCTGAAAGATCAAAGAAAGCAAGATTAAAACCGAGCAGAACTCTAACTCGAGAAAGCGGATTTTTTCGGGAATCTCGGGAGCACAAACGACCTTTGGGACTTGAGTATGGACACCGGGGCTTCGGGATGGCACGTGCACGGAAAACGAGGAAAAAACACAAGAAAGATGAGAGAAAATGTGTAATTTCCCCGGAACCCTCGCATCCCTTTTATAGGGGCTGGGAACCCCTCGGTAGGCTGGGTGTACGGGGTTACGCGGGGCGTACTCCTACGTCACTGCTTACCGCATCCTCGGACGAAGGGTCTGATGGGAGGGCATAGAGGCGTAGGGGCGACGTGGATGTTCCGAGTCCTAGTCATCGCGTACGCTGGGCGTATGCTGTTACGCCGGGCGTAATCTGGATTGGGTCGGTGACTCCCCCATCGGATAATACCAAATTTGATTAAATTTTATATTTTTATTACTTAATAAACTTCAAAAATTCATATCTTCTTCATACAAACTCCGTTTTCGACGTTGTTTATATCCATGCATAGGTGAGACTACGCTCTACAACTTTCATTTAGACTCTGTTGGCAAATTTTGAAATTGTTTTTATTATTTATTTTTAAAAGGTCGGGGTAAGAAAAGTTTGTTAGAAATCCATAACTCCTTTATCCGATATCTGTTTTTGTTGGACTTCTTACTGTTGAAATACCATTGTTGAGACATTCGATTCTCATTTAGGTCATTCCGGCCAAACGTCGCTCGATCTCTGTTTCGAGTTTTTAGCTGTCTACCGCTATACCGAACTTGGAAAAATCATAACTTCCTCAACAAAGTCAGATTTGGACGATCTTTTTATGTATGCTCACGATTTAATGATATCTAAAATAGTAGGTAACCAAAATAGATACTTTTGAATATTTTATTTTCAAAGTTAATTTTATTATTTTCAAAAGTGGTTACAATACTTGACTTTTAAGTCATTACATAGAACCGAAATATCAGGTTATCACATCATCCCCCTGTTAGAGGGAATTTCGTCCCGAAATTCAACGTAAAAAAAAAAACACTTGTGGATTAGGCAAAAAGATATGGGTAGTTGTGTTTCATCTGATCTTTGCGTTCCCAGGTGTATTCAGGTCCTCGCTTTGCACTCCAACGGACCTTCACAATGGGTATGCAACTTTGTTTTGTTCTTTTAATTTCCATATCCATGATTTCAATTGGTTCTTCTATAAAATGGAGACTTTCGTTGATTTCGATTTCGTCTAGAGGGACGACGAGGGTCTCATCGGACAAACATTTCTTCAAGTTTGACACATGAAAGGTAGGGTGTACGTTATTGAGTTCCTGCGGTAGACAAAGTTTGTAGGTTACCTGGACGATCCTAGCAAGGATCTCGAATGGTCCAATATACCTCGGGTTTAGTTTCCCACGTTTTCCGAAACGTATTAACCCCTTCCAGGGTGAGACCTTTAATAGCACTCGGTCCCTTACATGAAATTCCAAGGGTTTCCGTCTTTTGTCTGTATAACTCTTTTGTCTGTCTCTTGAAGCCTTTAGTCGATCCTGAATTTGTACTATCTTCTCGGTTGTCTCTCTTATGATTTCCGGGCCAGTAAGAGTGCTGTCGGGTACTTATCCCTTGGCTAGTTGTGTGTCACCTACTTCAGTCCAACACAGTGGTGATTTACACTTCCGTCCGTAAAGGGCTTCAAATGGAGCAACTTTAATGCTAGAGTGATAACTATTGTTGTATGAAAATTCGACTAGTGGTAAATGGGTATCCCATGCCTTACCAAAATCGATTACACAAGCTCTTGGCATATCTTCCAAGGTTTGTATGGTCCTCTCACTTTGACCGTTAGTTTGTGGATTGTAGGCAATACTCATCTCGAGCCTCCTTCTTAGAGATTTTTGCATCCAAGACCTTGGTTAGATGCATCACAGTAGACCACGAAGTCTTTTGTTCCTTCTGGCAAGGACAATATAGGTGCGCTGCATAGTGCTTACTTAAGCGTTTGGAATGCAGCGTCTTGTTTTCCTTCCCAAATGAAAGTTACACCCTTCTGTTTCACGGTGGTGAGTGGTTTAGCAATCTTCGAGAAGTTTTGCATAAATCTACGGTAATAGCCAGCAAGACCCAAGAATTGTCGAATTTCTGATGGGGTTCTTGGAGCTGACTAGTTCTCAATTGCTTTGATTTTGGAAGGGTCCACGTGTATTTCGTCTTTGCTAACCACGTGACCTAGGAAATCTACCTTCCGAATCCAAAATTTGCACTTGGAGAATTTTGTGTATAGCTTCTCTTTTCTTAGCGTTTCCAAAACTTGTCGGAGGTGTTGACTATGATCCTCTTTATTCTTCGAATAAATGAGTATATCGTCTATGAACACGATCACAAATTTATCCAAAAATGAACGACACACTCTGTTCATTAAGTCCATGAACACCGCCGGTGCGTTTGTTTATCCAAAGGGCATCACTACAAATTCGTAGTAACCGTAACAAGTTCGAAAAGCTGTTTTTGGAACATTTCCTTCAAAGACTCGTAGTTGGTAACGTGACATCCCCATGTTCACGGCCAGAAAAGACCGATTTTGTTTATGCTTTATAAAAATCAGAGTACTTCTTTTCATAAAAATATTGCGGAATTTGTTCCCGGAAAAATACGATAAATACGTTATCAAAACATTTTCGAAGAAACATATTCTATTTATGTTAAAACGTTTGGGATGTCATCATCAATACAGAAACATAAGCATAAACGGAGCTTACATTTATTTACACTAGTGATCTACATCTCTTTAAATCTCTCAGTGTGTTGTGACTTCATATCAACACCTGTGATATAACTAATCTGAGTGGGTCAGGTTGGGAAACCTGGTGAGTACATAGGGTTTTCAACCCACAATAGTATAATTATTATGTTTAAACAATCAAACAATCAACGCAATTACCCATCCCCATTATCTTCTTTAGTCTTAAGGATCTACCCTAACAATCAGCTATTCCTCGTTTATTTATTCCTAAGGAATCGACACGAAGTCCATCGTTACCAAGGCTTATAGATTATATATGGTGAACACATAGTCCAAAACATCTGGTAAACACTTAGTTCAAAAGTAACTAGTGAACACACTTAGTTCAAAATACCTAGTGAACACACTCAGTTCAAAGATACGTAGTGAACACACTCAGTTCAAAATACCTAATGAGCACCTAGTTCAAAAACACCTACAGGTTACGAGCTTACTAGCATTCCACCGGACCATCTAGTATCGCCCATGGTCATCATCTATACTTCACTAGATGACTGGATCACTGACAATATTGATGTCTCCCATCGTGTTATCACAAAACAACTATTTCATCTACCCATGTTTTACCCAACACATTTTGTAGATATAAAATACGTATATAGTTTAAATCATTTAAAACATGTATAAAAATCTTTCACCCAGCATAGACAACAAGTATTCAGACAATATGCACACACAACACGTAATTTATATTAAAATACTTCATATCTATGTGTAAGATGAAAGGGACTATGCACTCACTTGATTAGGTGGTGAGTCGGCACTTGGATAGCACTTCGTTGCTCGTAAAACATTTTCCTTGACAAAACCTAGTATCAATATGACTAGGGTTTAGTTTGACGTTAACCGTGACTAATTAATAGTCTAGCTATTATTATTATTATTATTATATGAGCATTAAATAACAATCAATATAACTCATAATAATAGCCCAAACAACCCGAAATGATTCACTAGAGCAGCGTTTCTGTAACAACCCGAAATTTGTTCGTCGCCAAAACCCGTTCTACCCGGAAAGTCGCCGTTATCGGATTCGTTTCGATGTCTCTTTGAAATTTATTTGTATAAAATTATGCGTTTATTTTATCCTAATGAGTGCTTAAAGCACTCAGGAACTTATGTTATTCACCCAAAATGATTATTTCACGAGTTTTTAAAATGTTCCCGTCGGGTGACGGAAACTCAATCGGGTGCGACCAAAAGCCGCGGTTAGCGTCGGTATCGGGTAGGATTCCACCGCGTGCAAATTTTAGGAACTATATAAACATGTTTCAGCCTTCATTTGAAGCTTTTTCCTTCTCTCACTACTCTCTCTCTAACCTCTCTCCAAAATCCAAAGATTTAGTGTCCAAAACTCAATTTCAAGACTTCAAATCCTTAAGGTACCTTCCTAGCCTTAATCTATAGCATGTTTAGCCTTCAAATTCGAGAATTAAACATGAAATTGAGCCAAGTATGTGAGTTTACGGCCTAAGAAGATGCTTAGGCCGTAAACACTAAAAATAAGGGGTTTTGAGCCTTTAAACCCTTCCTTGACTAGTTTGGACCTTGGATATGGCTATGAGACTTTAAGATATGGAATCTAAACATGTAAAACATAATTTTTGTGATGTTTGAAGGAGTTTACGGCCAAGGATCATTCTTGGGCCGTAAACTCATATAATGAGGGTTTTTATGCCCTTAAACCCTTCCAAATCACCCCTATAGCTTAGATATGAATTATAGGACTTTGATTCTTGCATTTGGACACTTGAAACATTAACTTTGGGGGACTTAGATGAGTTTACGGCCAAGGAGAGTTCTTGGGCCGTAAACTCCCCAAAACTTGGCATAAATCCCATTCTAAGGTGTTAGAAAGCCATCCAACACCACCAAAAGCCTTGGAATAAATCAAGGGACCAACCAAAAATACTTTGAGGGCCTAAAACACAACATTTATGGGGTTTCTAAGGGTTTACGGCCAAGACATGTTCTTGGGCCGTAAACTCCAAAATTTTTGGTGTTATAATGCAAACTACACACCCCTAAGGCCCTTAGATGAATTTTAGAAGTCCATTCATGCATGTTCTAGACCTTGAAACACCTTGTAGCATCACACACTAGAGTTTACGGCCATGAAGGGGGTTTCATTGGCCATAAACTCCCCAAATCACTCAAAAGTCCCATGCAAACTCATGTTAGGCATTGGATAAAATCTACCAATCACATGTGATTTGTTCTAGCATCATTAAACACCATTTTCTTGGACAAACAAGGGTTTACGGCCATGGATCTTGCTAGGCCGTAAACTCCCATCAAAGAGGGTCAAATTGATGTTTTAAATCATTCCAAGTCTTTAAACCTAGTCTAGAAATTATCTCCTAAGTGTTGGAAGTCCAAAAGGCACCATAAATCACCCATCATGAGTTTACGGCCGTAAACTCATGGGGAAGGGTGTTTTGGCCATAAAATCCCTTAATGGGAGTGTTCCTTTGATGTCCCAACTCATTTCCCAAGTCCCTTGTGCCATTCATGTCCCTAAACGCCACCCGGGTGCCACCAAACACTTGTATCGGAGTGTTATCGCGACTTGAAGCAATTGTCCCTATCCGACAATCAATCTAAGTCCTAATTAGATACAAATGTGTATCTTTACTTCATAATTAGGAACCTCGTGCGTTTACAAGTCCCGGCTCAGCTCTTAGCATCCAAATCGTCTCGTACCTCGTCCGGTGAGTTCATACCCCTACGGCTTTTTCACTGTTTTCAATGTTTTCAGGGGGGGAATACAAGCAAACTAAAACTGTTTTCCAATCACAACATTGATGTGTTTCAAACATTATCTGACAAATCTATTAACTCTTTTACTCCTTATGTATTATGCTGAGCATAAGGAATGACTACTCGATTTCAACTAAATGGATTTTAGTTAAGAAACAATCAAACTAATCAAATTATTATGGGAATAATTTGGGGGTCTTTACTGTGCTTTCTATCGTATACTGATATCTATACTAAATTATTAGATAAACTATGTCTGTTCAGTTTATCTCCGTATCATTTGAATATGTTAATTAATGATTTCATGTATGTATCTACACTTTACTGTACTTTGTTTCATAACTTTCTGTATGTCAATATCTTATAAGAACCCTGTGAATAGTTTAGTACTAGCTTGTGAGATAGTGTTGGGTTTTCAGCAATCTAACACTTCCTAAGTGTGCATGCAACCCTAATAAACCTTGGATCTATGTTTGTCTAAATACATGCAAAATAATAATTTTCCAAGGTTTATAACCTATCTAACATGGCATGGGGAACATTTCAACATAAAAGAGTTAGAAGAGATTACATACCTTTTGATGAGTTGGGTTCTTAGGAGTTTGAGGGCCAAGCACCAATAGTGTGAATGCCTCAAATGGAATCACAAACACCACAAACTCTTGGAAAACTTTGATGAGAGTATACACACTCTTGTATTTTCGGCCACACACATGCACACACACACTAGATCACTAGCTTTCTCTTAGTTTCACTTAGGCTTCATTTCATGCTCCATAAGCATGCTTATATAGTATGCATGGTTAGGGTGAAACCCTAATAACCCATGTCTTTTCCTTTTCCAAGGATCCATGGGTTAAAAGCTCCATGGATCATCCATGGACTTTCACATAAGCCTAGCCCATTAACAAATGAGTATTAGCCCACACTATATAAAACAAATAGCCCATAATTTAATTAGTATTCCTTTTAATCTCTAAATTAATCCATAATTAATTTAAGACTAAAACTAATTAAATAACGTAACTTCATATTAATATATTATAACTCATAATATATTAATAAACATATGTGTATAACTCTCATAAAATTATCCATAATAGTTTGGATGAGATGCAACCCAAATGGACCATGCCGGTCGGGTCAAGTATATACCAAATAAGTTATGGACTTAGACACCTTATCCAACAGACTCCCACTTGGATAAGTCTAATAACTATATTTGCCTATAACTTCAGGAACCAACCAACAATCGTAGCACTCGAAAACTCCCTCGAACAATGAAGACTCTGTCGAACTATGAAGCGCCATTTTAGATAAGTGATCACATAATCCTCTGTTCTCATGATATCAGCCGGACAAACACATGGAACTATGTCTTGCTTATTGTCTAGCATTTGTTTCTCGATTTTCCGATTTGTTTGAGGAAGAACTTCACTGAACACATCGGTTTAGTTCTGACCAGGCCTGGTACATGGGTCAACACAAAATCATCGAGGGTCCCGGATATCGCTTCTATTTCTAGAAGGAACAGATAAACTTCGACTGATATGCTTGTTCTACTACTTGTTGAATTGTACACAAAGGCACGTTTTATAACATCAAGTTACTGATGCGTTTACGTGCAATCAATGCACAACCAACTCATAGGTAACAACTCATATCTCTAGGTTTAAAGATTTATATGATGTTATCGTCTCACGATCACTCGAGATAAATTCCATGAAGTGATACAAGTGAGCGTGGGTTTATACCAATACTCATAACTTATGAGTACTCATGAATGTTGCAACAACCATTGCCATGTCTAAACACCTTTAAGGCATCTACAAACCCAATTCATGACAATCTTGATTCATACCTACTTCCGACGTATGATCGATTGTGGAGGTTTGAATAAATTAATTATTCTGGAAGTCAAAACATGCAAAACTGAAACAATAGTAAATAATTGACAATGATAGTAACACCTTACTCATAAATAAATCACAAATTTTATTCATCATCAAACGTCGATTACATTTTACAAGTTTCAGGAAAACTATCTAATCTGTAAAACTAATATCGTCCCTCAGCCCGATGCGTCTCGCATGCTGAAAATGCTTAACCCTCGTCAGTCCCTTCGTAAGGGGATCTGCAGGATTCTCATCTGACGATATCCTCCTTGTCACAAGGAGTCCTTCTTCAATTTTGTGTCTTAATAAGTGATATTTTCTGTCAATGTGTCGGGATCTGCCATGATCTCTTGGTTCCTTGGCTAAGATAACCGCAGCATTGTTGTCACAGAAAATCTCTATAGGTTCCTTTATAGCTGGTACAACTCCAAGGTCTCCGATGAAGTTCTTTAGCCATATCGCCTCCTTCGCTGCTTCACTCGCTGCTATATACTCTGATTCACAAGTCGAATCAGCCACCGTCTCCTGTTTGGAACTCTTCCAAGAAATTGCCCCTCCATTTAAGGTAAAGATCCAGCCCGACTGAGAGCGGAAATTATCCCTATCAGTCTGAAAACCAGCATCACTATACCCTAATATTCTCAAGTCATCACTGCCACCAAGGGTAAGGACCCAATCCTTAGTCCTCCGCAGGTACTTGAGAATGTTCTTTACCGCGGTCCAATGAGCTTTGCCAGGGTTCCCCTGATACCTGCTGACCATGCTCAAAGCAAATGCCACATCAGGACGGGTACAAGTCATAGCATACATGATCGAGCCAACTGCGGAAGCATATGGTAATTGGCTCATCTCAGCTATCTCTGCCTCTATACTCGGACTCTGAGTCTTACTCAGTTTGGTATTGCTTTGGATCGGTAAATCTCCTTTCTTGGAATTCTCCATGTTGAACCTTTTCAACACCTTATCCAAGTAGATACTCTGACTAAGTCCAATTAGTCTTCTACTCCTTTCTCTTAATATCCTTATCCCTAGGATATAGGTAGCCTCCCCTAGGTCCTTCATAGCAAAGCACTTCCCAAGCCAGGACTTAACCTCCTGCAAGGTTGGGATGTCATTTCCTATGAGTAGTATGTCATCCACATACAGTACCAAGAAGCTAACTATACTCCCACTAGCTCTGACATACACGCAAGACTCATCTTCGCTTCTCAAGAAGCCAAACTCTTTTACCTTCTCATCAAAACAAAGATTCCAGCTACGAGATGCTTGTTTTAATCCATAAATGGATTTCTCAAGCTTGCATACTCTATTAGGGTACTCTGCATTGACAAAACCCTCTGGCTGATTCATGTACACATCCTCAGCCAACTTTCCATTAAGGAAAGCGGTTTTGACATCCATTTGCCATATTTCATAATCATGAAATGCTGCAATGGCTAACATAACCCTAATAGACTTAATCTTTGCTACCGGCGAGAAGGTTTCATCATAATCAACACCTTGAGTTTGAGTAAAACCCTTCGCAACCAGTCGAGCCTTATAAGTATGCACTTTTCCTTCCATGTCGGTCTTTTTTTTGAAGATCCATTTGCACCCGACTGTTTTACGGCCCGGTACATTGTCAACCAAGTTCCAAACTTGATTGTCATACATGGACTGTATCTCGCTGTCCATAGCCTCCTTCCATTTAGCAGACTCCGGGCCTGCCATGGCTTCCTTAACACTGCTAGGTTCATCCAAATTTACTAGTGTACTATCACTAATAAACGTATCACCTTCCGTAGTAATATGAAAACCATAATAAAACGAAGGTGTGTTCCTAACCCGTGTGGAACGTCTCGGAGGTACAGACTCGTCAGCTGGATCAACAGGAGTTTCTTCCTCAGGTTGATTGCTAGTGTCTGAGGTTCCTTCATCAATTGATTCTTGAATTTCTTCAAGATCAATCTGCCTCCCACTGTCTCCTTGGCTTATGAATTCTTTCTCGCGAAAGATCCCTCTTCGTGCTATAAAGACCACATTCTCACTGGGTCTGTAGAAAAGGTAACCGAAGGATTTCTGTGGGTAGCCAATGAAAATACACCTTTCACTTCGGGGTTCAAGCTTATCATGAGTTTCACGCCTCACGAAGGCTTCGCAACCCCAAATTTTAATGTGGTCCAAATTGGGAACCTTCCCAGTCCACATCTCATGAGGTGTTTTGGTAACCTTTTTTGTAGGGACTAGATTAAGGATATGGGCGGCAGTCTCTAAGGCATACCCCCAAAAAGAGATTGGTAACGAAACTCGACTCATCATAGAGCGAACCATGTCCAACAAGGTACGATTACGCCTCTCAGCTACACCATTCAGCTGTGGTGTCCTGGGAGGAGTCAATTGTGAGACAATCCCACACTCCTTAAGATAGTCAAGGAACTCGGTACTAAGATACTCACCACCTCGATCGGATCGAAGCATCTTAATGTTCCTGCCCAATTGATTTTCTACTTCCTGTTTGAATTCCTTAAACCTTTCAAAGGTTTCTGACTTATGTTCGATTAAGTAGACATACCCATATCTACTAAAATCATCAATAAAAGTCACATAATACCGATTAGCATCCCTTGTGGCGGTTTTGAATGGCCCACATACATCAGTATGTATTAGGTCCAACAAACCTTCACCCCTCTCACAAGTTCCAGTGAAGGGTGATTTTGTCATTTTCCCAAGTAGACAAGATTCACAATTATCATCTGATTTAAGGTCAAATGATTCCAAGACTCCACTCTTTTGGAGTTGGCCTATGCGTTTCTTGTTTACATGTCCAAGACGACAATGCCACAATGATGCTTTATCTAGGCTAGTAGAAGAATCAATATACAACACATTATTTCCTAAGTTGTCTACAATCGACACAGTTTCATACACACCATCACAAGGTAATGCTTTAAAATAAAACACATTATTAAAGAAAGCATTAATACCACCACATTCATTATCAAACGAAAAGGTAAAACCTTGTTTGTACAAAGCATGAAAAGAAATAATATTCCTCGCCATTTCAGACGAGTACACACATTTATTCAAATCTAATTTTAACCCATTATTAAGCAACAAAGTATAAACTCCAATCTTGGAAACAGGTGAAGCCTTCCTATTCCCCATGATTAAGTTTATCTTCCCGTGCTCCACATCCTCACTTCTTCTTAGGCCCTGCAAATCAGAACATATGTGAATACCACATCCTGTATCAAGCACCCAAGAGTTAGAATATGTTGAGTAATTAGACAATATAGTGTAAATACCTGCATAGGTGGGTTTCACTTTCCCATCCTTTAGATCCTGCAAGTACTTAGGGCAGTTTCGCTTCCAGTGTGCCTTTTCATGGCAATAAAAGCATTCAGCATCCTTTGGAATGGCAGAAGGAGTGACAGAACCGTTCTTAGTCTTTGATGAGGAGCCTTCAAGAGACTTTCCCTTGGTACCCTTCGAAGGGTGCTTCCTCTTTTTCCCTTTGCCTTGCCCAATAGCTAAAACAGGGGTAGAAGTTGGAGTAGGAGTAGTAGAGGTAACAACCGCTTTACCCTTAAGACCGGTTTCCGCAGTCTTCAAGAGTCCTTGAAGCTTGCTGAGGGTAACTTCCTCCTTGTTCATATGATATGTCATTCGAAAATGATCATAACAAGAAGGCAAGGAGTGCAAAATGATATCAATTGCTAACTCCTCGGGGATGTTAACATTCAGCTTCAGCAAACGGTCCACATACCTTTGCATCTTTTGCATGTGGCCCGTGACGGATTCACCGTCCTTCATGCGGGTAGTTATTATGGAGGAGATTATTTCATACCGCTCCTGACGAGCACTCTGATGGTACCTTTCCATCAAGTCTTGGTGCATCTCAAAAGGGTAGAAATCTTCATACGACTTTTGGAGCTCGGCTGTCATCGTGGCCATCATGATACATGCCACCTTAGTAGCATCTCTCTCATGAGTCCTGAATTCAGCGATCTCCTCAGGAGTAGCAGTAGACTCATCAAGTTCTTTTAACTCCTTATCGAGGACATATTCCTTGTCCTCGTAACGAGTAACCATCCTGATGTTCCTAATCCAATCCATGAAGTTGGAACCATCAAAGATGACCCTCCCACAAAGATTCATGAGAGAGAAAGAACCAGTTGGGTTAGAGCCTGAAGCATTAGTGTTGGAAGACATCTGAAAGAAGAAAGTAAGTTTAGATTAGATATTTAGGATCCTTAATAAGACACCCAAATGTAATATTAAGGCTAGGATCCAATCACAATATATTACACTTAGAAGAGGGATGCCGTAATCTAAGTAATAATATATTTGAAAGGTAGGTGAATGACGATTCACCAATTTCCACCATGAAAACGAAATGATTTATTAGGTTTAATTGGATTTGAAATTCCTAGATTCTTTTGAGATTCATTGAACTTTTCAATGGCATGTTTCAATCTCGATTGTGCCCTTCAAGTTTTGTGACTGGGATGCCGAGGATCACAAAACAAGGTGTGAATAACCATGCTAACTCACTTGGTACTCCTAATATTATCACCTAATCAATGTGCCGGTTAACCACACACGCTCCATTGATCTATGACAACATTAAGTTACCTTTCGTGATCCTTACTAGTCTAGTTAGTGTGCCGGTTAACCACACACGCTCCACTAACGACTTGGTAAGGTACAAAGTGTGAATTCCATGGATTAGCACCATGTTCACATTTTCCTAAAATAACTAAGATTGGGAATTAAAAGAGTTTAGTTATTTTATAATATTCATTATACTTTTAATGAGGATTTAAAGTCATTGTTCTACCCGTTCGGCTAACGACCCTCCACCGATCAAGCAAGTGGTGGGTGAGAGTATACACCCATTAAGTCACCATTTTATAGGCAACAACCTTATACCCACCTTATAGACCGGCTTCGTGAATGAGGCCTACTAACGGTAAAACGACTTATTCTTATACATATATATAATAATTAACCATTAATGTTATAAATAGTATAAGGGTTGAATTTTAACCATTAAAACTCTAAGGTTTGGAATTAAAGTTTATTAAAGTGTGTGAAACTTTACAAATTCCAAAACTTGAGGGCAAGTTTTGTAACTTTGCAAAACTCTTCATTTCATAACTTATGAATTAAAGGTTCATAAAAATGAAGACTCTTCATTTTCATGTAACTTATGTGTTTTAAGTGTGTGTTAAATGAAACTGACCTTTGGTAATCCATAACTTGAGGACAAATTATGGACTCCATTAAAACACATAAATGATAAAGAATTAATCCTAAACAATTCAGCAAATAATTCCTATCATTTTCTAAATTCATAAGAACATGAACATGATCATCAAAATTCAAGAATTATATGAACACATAAAATCATGGAATTTTGATATATGCTATTGTAAATGGATTAGAACAACCATTACACCAACTAAAATAAGTTTTATAACACCAAAACAGTTTAGGGTAATGTTTCTAGTCCATTTCCAGCAGCAAAAGTCGAGATTCTGCATTCCTTTGATCCTACTCGCCGAGTGCACGAACGGACTCGTCGAGTAGGTTGAAGTTTGCCTTGGACTCGGCGAGTCCCCCCAATGGACTCGGCGAGTCTAGCATGCAGACAGCAACGATTTCGACTTTTTTCACTATTTTGCATCAAGTATCAAACAAGCAAGCCTAGGCTCTGATACCACTGTTGGGTTTTCAGCAATCTAACACTTCCTAAGTGTGCATGCAACCCTAATAAACCTTGGATCTATGTTTGTCTAAATACATGCAAAATAATAATTTTCCAAGGTTTATAACCTATCTAACATGGCATGGGGAACATTTCAACATAAAAGAGTTAGAAGAGATTACATACCTTTTGATGAGTTGGGTTCTTAGGAGTTTGAGGGCCAAGCACCAATAGTGTGAATGCCTCAAATGGAATCACAAACACCACAAACTCTTGGAAAACTTTGATGAGAGTATACACACTCTTGTATTTTCGGCCACACACATGCACACACACACTAGATCACTAGCTTTCTCTTAGTTTCACTTAGGCTTCATTTCATGCTCCATAAGCATGCTTATATAGTATGCATGGTTAGGGTGAAACCCTAATAACCCATGTCTTTTCCTTTTCCAAGGATCCATGGGTTAAAAGCTCCATGGATCATCCATGGACTTTCACATAAGCCTAGCCCATTAACAAATGAGTATTAGCCCACACTATATAAAACAAATAGCCCATAATTTAATTAGTATTCCTTTTAATCTCTAAATTAATCCATAATTAATTTAAGACTAAAACTAATTAAATAACGTAACTTCATATTAATATATTATAACTCATAATATATTAATAAACATATGTGTATAACTCTCATAAAATTATCCATAATAGTTTGGATGAGATGCAACCCAAATGGACCATGCCGGTCGGATCAAGTATATACCAAATAAGTTATGGACTTAGACACCTTATCCAACAGATAGTCACTACCCTTTATGGATGATCAGTAAATCCTCTCCGGAAGTGTAACCAGAGTCTCCTGGAGGGAGAGCGCGGAATTTGTGAATAGATCTATTCGGGACAGACAATCCCACACCTTAACTGCTAGCTACAGTTAGGCGGGCACGCCTAGGGTGAAAAATTTTTGGATATCGTTCGACGTCTGACAAACGTCAAGGAGGTCACGTTGTCGTATTAGTATGGTTACCCGACTCACAATATGTATTAATACCAGCTTATTCACAGTTTGGGTTCAGGATCTTTATTTCGTTCGGGATAGTTATCCCATGGTTTTGTATCTATATTCTATGTCTCTTTCGGGATAGTAATCCCATGGTATATTCAAACTATTCTATATCTATGTCCTATACGGGATAATGATCCCATGGTTTATTCTTATATCTCTTTCGGGATAGTGATCCCATGGTATTAACTAAACTATTTGGCATCTAGTTTGGGATAGTGATCCCATGGTTTTATGTCTATTATTTGTACGGGATGTCTTTCCCCATGATCTTTAACTATAACTTATACGGGATAGTGATCCCATGGTTTTCTAAATCTTATACGGGATAGTAATCCCATGGTTTTCTAAATCTATATACGGGATAATGATCCCATGGTTTCTAAATTTGTGAACTATTCGGGATAGTGATCCTAAGGTTTTCTAAATCTATATCTTATACGGGATAGTGATCCCATGGGTTCTAAAATTTGTATCTTATTTGGGATAATGATCCCATGGTTTCAAATCTATATTTATATACACACATTAACTTATCTCGTGTTAGTTCGGGATGATAGTCCCATGATCTTGAACCGTACTTTCGAATATCTCAACTAACTTATATGTTCTTCGGGATAGTGATCCCAAGATTTTCATTATATAGTTTTGTGTGCTAAACTATACTTTGTGATATACCATTGATCTTACAATTAGGAAAATATGGGATTTTCCTGGGGTAAATACAATACATAACCGAATTGGTAACAAATGATAACTTAACCAACTTCACATAAGAAAATATGGGATTTTCTTGGATAACAAATCTTTTCGGAAACTAAAGGAAACCGATACATTTTCACAAAACAAAACCGCTTATGAACTCACCAGCTTTATGCTGATTTTCAAACCGCTTGTATTCTCAGGTCCAAGTTAGACAGGTACCCGGTGATCTCTTTTGGCGAAGACGGAGTGCGTAGAAGACTCGTCTCAACTTTTGTTAATATGATGCATATGTATATTTGTATAACTTTACTTTTGAAACACATGTAAACTTTCATATATATGTAATGTAATGTTTGTTTACTGTGAATACTATGTACATTGGATTTGATACACAACGTGGTAGTCAACCCCGGAGACGTTCCCGCCTCTGGTTTTCGGGGTGTGACAGATTGGTATCAGAACCCTTGTTTATAGTGAACAGAGTATACCAAACCTTACATGGTATAAAACTATAAACACTAAAGGGCCTCAGTGCTCTGAATTAAAAGTATCTTCAAAACTACAAGTATTTTCAAAAGTATACAAGTATACCGAACCGTCGAAATCCGTAACTACAAGTAGAATAAAACATAAGTAAATGGGTGTTGTACATTGCGGTTAAACCTGGGCAGTTATGTAGTTGTGTCTAGGGTCAATATAGCCTGGCCAACTATATTCATTCGAGACACGGCCAACATGTGCTTAGGAGTGACTGTGGTACGCAGCATGCCTAAAACTTACCTAACATCTCAAACAACGAATTGCCGCTGCAGCGCAACCATGAAATACTATGGGAGTATTTCTCGAGCCAATACTTTGTAGAAAATCCTCGTATACGCGATGTTACTTGATCACTCCACTAGCGATAAAATGTTCGATCTTGATAACTCATTCCTGCTTTATCGCTTAGTATGATGTTATATCTGTCTTGATGAGATATCCCCTGTTCAATATCTCTTGATTCAATTCAGAGGACTTATAATCCTCTCTTTCCTGATCTTTTTAGATCAAGATGCCTCCGAGAAAGAGACCCAGCTCGAAGAACAATGATAATCCTCCTCCGCCAACACCTTCTCCTCAACTTGATCTAGCATCACTTCAAACAGTTCTGACTGCTGCAATGGTGGCAGCTATGTCTCAAATGAATCCCAGTGGCTCCGAAGGTGGTCCCCAACCTCAAAACCCAGAAGGCAGCCAGGAACACCGAAGAGGGGGTTCCTACAAAGACTTCATGAATGCGAAACCCACTACCTTTGATGGCACTGGAGGTGTCATTTCCCTGACTCGATGGTTTGAGAAAATCGAGTCAATCTTTGAAATATGTGCCTGTTCGGAGTCTGATAAAGTCAAGTTTGCTGCCTGTACTTTCCTCGATAAAGCCTTGACTTGGTGGAACGGCCGAGTCAAATCCTTAACTCTCCCTGTAGCGAATGCCATGGGTTGGGAAGCTATGAAGGAGCTTCTCCTCGCAGAGTATTGCCCTCGGGGCGAAATCCAGAAACTGGAACATGAACTCTAGAACCTGAAGATGAAGGGTTCCAACATAGCTGCTTATACTTCAAGATTCGATGACCTAGCTTTACTCTGTCCGGGAATGGTTACCCCAGAGAGTAAAAAGATCGAAAGATTCATCTGGGGATTGACCCGGCCAACCAAGGGGAATGTCTTGGCTGCGAAGCCAGACACGTACGATAGTGCTAAATGCCTTGCGAAAATCTTGATCGATCACGAAGACAACTATGATGAAGAAACTACCACTCCTGAGTCAGACACAAGTGGAGGTGAAAGTAGGAAGAAATCCCGGAACAAGCGAAAGGCCCAGAGTACGAGACGGTCTTCGAAGAAACAACAAACGGTAGCAATCCATGCTGCTACTACTCCTATTGATGTCTCAGCTGTTGGTTCTACAGCCCAAGCTCCCACCAGTGGATACACTGGCAATCTTCCTTGGTGTGGTAAGTGCAATTACCATCACCGCATCCCTGGTCCGTGTCGCGAAAAGATCTGCGACAACTGTGGCAAGAAGGGCCATCTGTCTTGAACCTGCAGGAAACCGGCCAAGTCAACGAACCAATCAGCGGGAGCAGGAATCAGTCCAGCCTGCTACAATTGTGGTGAAGCAGGGCACTTCAAGAGGAATTGCCCCAAGACAACTACCACCACTGATCCCTCTGTCGCCGCAGGTATACTTCTCTTTGATAACTCTTATACCTGCAACTCTTTTCGATTCCCGTGATTGAAGGGAAACCTGTTATCCATCTACTCGAATGTTTTCTAAGCCCGATTCCTCGTGTGTGATCGAGATGTGCATCATCGAGACGACTAACCAATGAGATAGAGAACACTAACTTCGCGCCTATAGATTGAATCCTCGGTCCAGAGGACTATTCTATTCCATTTGGTTAAATGAGAAACCTTCGCGATAATACCTTGATGCTACGTTTAACATGGAATGACGGAGTCCCATTCATGTTGTTATCTTGGTTTCGAGAGGGTCGCCTGTCTATATCTTTTCCTCGACCTAACTCTCATGATTTTCGGCATCAAGCTTTCGTATTGTGTCATGCTTTACAACTCCAGAGTTTTCCTGGTACGAATTACCGCATTCCTCATTTCTGTGGTCATTTAGAAACGAGAAGTTAGTAGCTCTTTCTACTAAATGTCTATCCCAAAGTGTTTCCGGGAATTTCATTCGAACATTTAAAGATTAATTCCATATCGTATGTTTCGAAATTTTCGTAGAGACCCGATTCCACTTGAAGAAAGTGATGATCCCAAAATATCGAATCCATTCGAGTTCGTTTCAAACTCATGATCTATATCCTATTTCTTGAATTTCGGGACGAAATTCCCTCTAACGAGGGGATAATGTAACAACCCGAAATTTGTTCGTCGCCAAAACCCGTTCTACCCGGAAAGTCGCCGTTATCGAATTCGTTCCGATTTCTCTTTGAAATTTATTTGTATAAAATTATGCGTTTATTTTATCCTAATGAGTGCTTAAAGCACTCAGGAACTTATGTTATTCGCCCAAAATGATTATTTCACGAGTTTTTAAAATGTTCCCGTCGGGTGACGGAAACTCAATCGGGTGCGACCAAAAGCCGCGGTTAGCGTCGGTATCGGGTAGGATTCCACCGTGTGCAAATTTTAGGAACTATATAAACATGTTTCAGCCTTCATTTGAAGCTTTTTCCTTCTCTCACTACTCTCTCTCTAACCTCTCTCCAAAATCCAAAGATTTAGTGTCCAAAACTCAATTTCAAGACTTCAAATCCTTAAGGTACCTTCCTAGCCTTAATCTATAGCATGTTTAGCCTTCAAATTCGAGAATTAAACATGAAATTGAGCCAAGTATGTGAGTTTACGGCCTAAGAAGATGCTTAGGCCGTAAACACTAAAAATAAGGGGTTTTGAGCCTTTAAACCCTTCCTTGACTAGTTTGGACCTTGGATATGGCTATGAGACTTTAAGATATGGAATCTAAACATGTAAAACATAATTTTTGTGATGTTTGAAGGAGTTTACGGCCAAGGATCATTCTTGGGCCGTAAACTCATATAATGAGGGTTTTTATGCCCTTAAACCCTTCCAAATCACCCCTATAGCTTAGATATGAATTATAGGACTTTGATTCTTGCATTTGGACACTTGAAACATTAACTTTGGGGGACTTAGATGAGTTTACGGCCAAGGAGAGTTCTTGGGCCGTAAACTCCCCAAAACTTGGCATAAATCCCATTCTAAGGTGTTAGAAAGCCATCCAACACCACCAAAAGCGTTGGAATAAATCAAGGGACCAACCAAAAATACTTTGAGGGCCTAAAACACAACATTTATGGGGTTTCTAAGGGTTTACAGCCAAGACATGTTCTTGGGCCGTAAACTCCAAAATTTTTGGTGTTATAATGCAAACTACACACCCCTAAGGCCCTTAGATGAATTTTAGAAGTCCATTCATGCATGTTCTAGACCTTGAAACACCTTGTAGCATCACACACTAGAGTTTACGGCCATGAAGGGGGTTTCATTGGCCATAAACTCCCCAAATCACTCAAAAGTCCCATGCAAACTCATGTTAGGCATTGGATAAAATCTACCAATCACATGTGATTTGTTCTAGCATCATTAAACACCATTTTCTTGGACAAACAAGGGTTTACGGCCATGGATCTTGCTAGGCCGTAAACTCCCATCAAAGAGGGTCAAATTGATGTTTTAAATCATTCCAAGTCTTTAAACCTAGTCTAGAAATTATCCCCTAAGTGTTGGAAGTCCAAAAGGCACCATAAATGACCCATCATGAGTTTACGGCCGTAAACTCATGGGGAAGGGTGTTTTGGCCGTAAACTCCCTTAATGGGAGTGTTCCTTTGATGTCCCAACTCATTTCCCAAGTCCCTTGTGCCATTCATGTCCCTAAACGCCACCCGGGTCCCACCAAACACTTGTATCGGAGTGTTATCGCGACTTGAAGCAATTGTTCCTATCCGACAATCAATCTAAGTCCTAATTAGACACAAATGTGTATCTTTACTTCATAATTAGGAACCTCGTGCGTTTACAAGTCCCGGCTCAGCTCTTAGCATCCAAACCATCTCGTACCTCGTCCGGTGAGTTCATACCCCTACGGCTTTTTCACTGTTTTCAATGTTTTCAGGGGGGGAATACAAGCAAACTAAAACTGTTTTCCAATCACAACATTGATGTGTTTCAAACATTATTTGACAAATCTATAAACTCTTTTACTCCTTATGTATTATGCTGAGCATAAGGAATGACTACTCGATTTCAACTAAATGGATTTTAGTTAAGAAACAATCAAACTAATCAAATTATTATGGGAATAATTTGGGGGTCTTTACTGTGCTTTCTATCGTATACTGATATCTATACTAAATTATTAGATAAACTATGTCTGTTCAGTTTATCTCCGTATCATTTGAATATGTTAATTGATGATTTCATGTATGTATCTACACTTTACTGTACTTTGTTTCATAACTTTCTGTATGTCAATATCTTATAAGAACCCTGTGAATAGTTTAGTACTAGCTTGTGAGATAGTCACTACCCTTTATGGATGATCAGTAAATCCTCTCCAGAAGTGTAACCAGAGTCTCCTGGAGGGAGAGCGCGGAATTTGTGAATAGATCTATTCGGGACTAGTTCAAAAGTAACTAGTGAACACACTTAGTTCAAAAGTAACTAGTGAACACACTTAGTTCAAAATACCTAGTGAACACACTTAGTTCAAAATACCTAGTGAACACACTCAGTTCAAAGATACGTAGTGAACACACTAGTTCAAATACCTAATGAGCACCTAGTTCAAAAACACCTACAGGTTACGAGCTTACTAGCGTTCCACCGGACCGTCTAGTATCGCCCATGGTAATCATCTATACTTCACTAGATGACTGGATCACTGACAACATTGATGTCTCCCATCGTGTTATCACAAAACAACTATTTCATCTACCCATGTTTTACCCAACACATTTTGTAGATATAAAATACGTATACAGTTTAAATCATAAAAAACATGTATAAAAATCTTTCACTCAGCATAGACAACAAGTATTCAGACAATATGCACACACAACACGTAATTTATATTAAAATACTTCATATCTATGTGTAAGATGAAAGGGACTACGCACTCACTTGATTAGGTGGTGAGTCGGCACTTGGACAGCACTTCGTTGCTCTTAAAACAATTTGCTTGACAAAACCTAGTATCAATATGACTAGGGTTTAGTCTGACGTTGACCGTGACTAATTAATAGTCTAGCTATTATTATTATTATATAAGCATTAAATAACACTCAATATAACTCATAATAATAGCCCAAACAATTATGTTCAGATCCTAATAATGTTACTATAACTAATTAGAAGCTATATTAAAACTAGCGTAGGCGTAGCACCCTTATAGCGGGTTTTTTGCAAAACCGGGCTTCGCTGGAGCAGCGTTTCCTGAGCCGAAAGGCTCTTTTCTTGGAGCCTTTGGGCGCTCCCGGGCTTCCGCCTTGTGCTAGGGAGTTACCGTAGGCTTTGGGGGGTTAGGGAGGCTTAGAGAGAGAGAGAGAGTTTAGAGAAAGAAAGAAGGGTTTGAAGGTGTGAGGAAGAGGCTAGACCCAACACCTCTATTTATAGTGGAAAAATCTGATGGACTCGCCGAGTCTGAGTCATGACTCACCGAGTTGGTGCATGTGGCACCCTTCTGGTGGTGCCACGTGTCCTCCTCTGGTGGTGCCACATCACCCCCTATCGCGTATCAACCTTCAAACTTAGAAAAATCATAACTTTCGTATATGAGCTCCGTTTTCGACGTTCTTAATATCCACGTGTAGGTAAAATCAAGATCTACAACTTTCGTTTAGACTTCATCGGCTAATTCTCGACCGATCTCAAATTTAACAGTAGGAGGCGTTTAGACTGTTAAATGACCGTGAAGAATTCATAACTCCTTCATACGGACTCCATTTTTGTCTGTCTTTTTACCATTGAGTTCCTATTAATGAGATATTCAACTCTCATTTAGGTCGCGTAAGCCAAAAACTGCTTGAACTAAAATTCGAGTTTCGGGTCGTGCACTGCTAAGCCGAATCTTAGAAAAATCATAACTTCTTCATACGAAATCAGATTTGGGCGTTCTTTTTATGGATTTTCTCGGTTTAACATATTCTATGACTTTCGTTTAGATCACTAAGGCTAAAAAGTCTCCTATCATAAATTCACTATTTACGCTTCCCGGTGTCGTGTCGGTTCCGCCGCGAAACTTCGACGGGCCATAACTTCTTCGTTATAACTCGGATTTCAGCGTTCTTTATATGTACGGAAATCTTGTGACATATTCTAAAACTTGGTTAAGATTATTTATTCTAAATAATCTTTTGTCGAAAAGTCATTTTCGACCCCTTATTGTCTCTATTATTGACTAGCCCGGATTTACGGGCGTTACATGTGATACCCGGATCTTAAGTCGATCTTTGAGAAATAACTCGCTCCTTGGAGTTGGTTGAATAAGTCGTCAATGCGGGGTATCGGGTATCGGTTCTTGATAGTAAGCTTGTTAAGTTCCCCGTAATCAAAGCACATGCAGAAAGATCCATCCTTCTTCTTTACGAATAAGATCGGTGCTCCCCAAGGTGAGAAGCTTGGCCTGATGAACCCTTTGTTGAGCAGTTCATTTAATTGGCTGGGTAGTTGTTGCATCTCAACGGGTGCCAAACGATACAGCGGCTTAGCTATTGGGGTAGCTCCGAGAATCAAATCGATTCTGAACTCGACTTGTTGTTCTGGTGGGACTCCTCGGAGATCTTCAGGGAAGATATCGGGAAAATCGAAGACATCTTGGATGTCTTTGATTCTCTTCGTTTCTTTTTCCTTATCTACTACGTGTGCTAAGAAGCAATAGTACTCCTTACGTAGGTATTTCTGGGCTTTGACGCAAGAGATGATTTGTAAGTTGGTATCGGGTTTGTCCCCATAAATTATAAGAGTTTTGCCGCTTGGTAGGTTTAGGCGAACGGCCCTTTCGTGACAAAGAATATCAGCATGGTGTAGGCTTAACCAATCCATACCAATGATGACATCAAATCTCTTTATAGTAATCGACATTAGATCGATTTGAAATGAATGTTCGTTTAGAGTTAGTGTGCAACCTATGTACATATCATTCATGCTTTCTGTTCTACCGTTTGTCATTTCTACTGTGAATATCTTATTGAGTGTTTTAGGGTTCTGTTTTAGTATATGCTTGAATTTATGACTCACAAAACTCCTCTCCGCACCACAATCAAAGAGTATGCATGCATAAGCGTTATTGAGGAGAAACGTACCCGTAACCACCGTGGGATCAACTATTGCTTTGTTCTGCCCTATTGCCAGCACTCTTCCTATGCCGCCAACATTCCTTGCCTTAGGTTAGTCTCTTTTGTAGTGTCCAGCCTCACCGCATCCATAACATGCCTGGCCTACACCAAATCCTTGGACTTGGGTGATCGGTTGTGCTGGTGCTCTACAAAAACGGGTAGTGTGCCCCTTCTTGTTGCGGTTCTTGCAATGCATCTATCGAAAATCTCCATTGTGATGGAAATTGCATTTGCTGCATTTCGGCAGGTTTCCAGCATATGGCTTTGCTGGTGTAGTGGTAAATGGTGCAGCAGTGGGAGCAATAGCGGCATGGACTACCACGATCTGTTGTTTCTTGGAAGGTTCCTGTGAAGGTTGACCCTTCCTTTTGTTCCAGAACCTCTTCTTCTTGTTGTTGTTGGTATTGTCGTTACTGTTGTTGCTTCCTTTGGGTTGCTCCGGTGCGGTAGTAGCGAAGTTTTGGCAGACCCCATGGTCTACAAGAGCTTGTGCCAACTGTTTGGCGCTATCGAAGGTGATTGGCTTGGAAGCTAGAAGACTCCCTCAAATATGGGATGACAGTCCCCAGATGTACCTTTCGATCTTCTTACTCTCTAGAGCAACTATTCCTGGGCAAAGGATTGCCAAATCACTGAACATGTTGGTATAGATCGTGATATCTGAGCCTATCATGGTAAGACCCCACAGTTCCTGTTCGAGCTTTTTCAATTCGCCCCGCGGACGGTACTCTTGCAGTAAGATTTGTTTTAGGTTCTCCCAGCCCATAGAGTTAGCCACTACTAGCATTATTGACTTGACATGGCCATTCCACCATGTCAGAGCTCTTTCAGAGAAAGTACAGGCAGCGAACTTCACTTTGTTCCCTTTCGGACAAGAACATATTTCAAAAACCGCTTCAGTTTTCTCTATCCACTGGGATAGAGTCATTATTCCTCCGTCCCCATTAAAAGTAATGGGTTTGCTATTCATGAAATCTTTGCATGTACAATCCCCTGGGCGACCTTGATGTTGGCCATTTATAAAACTGTTTACTCCCCTACCAGAACCATTGGTTCTTATTTGAACCATTGACGTTTGTTACTGTAGCAGTTACCGCAGCTATCAATGTGGCATTTTCCGTTGTGGGAGGGGGTGATGATGGAGGCGGTGCGTTGTTGACACTGCGTGTAGATCTACAGGGAGGCAATGTGCTGATAAAGAAATAGAATGAAGAACATAAGTTTTTAGCGTGTTAATAAATTTGTCATTTTTATCAACTTATAAATTCGACTGAACTACCCATGGTTTAGAGTTTGACTCATAATAAAAGTTTGCACAGTTTTAGATAACTTATGAATCTGAGTGGTAGTCAAAGAATTTATACACAACTAAATTTCTTCATATATATTAAACACATTCCGAGTTACATTTGGAGTTAGGAAAAAAAATTTGACCCTTCTAAGGATCTCCGATACAGAATTTTGGGTTTTAGCAAGCACTACTTGCGACATAGGTTGCGCTTGGAGCTTGATTCCGCGTTTGATTGCTTTGCTTCCATAAGAAGCCTATCAAAGGAGGCTTGTTGTTCCCTCATCTCTGCGAGGGCTGCAATTATTTGTGCTTGGAATGCATTGGCGCGGAGATGGGTGTCATCCTGCAACCTATCCAGTCAACGGATGTCGGAAGTGTGAACTTGTACTTCCACGTTGACTTCGATAAGTCGATTTTCTTGGACCCCGGATTGATATGACTGCTTGGCCAATTTGCCCACCATAACCGGGAGTGCTCGATCGGCTAAACCTCCTTCCCTGATGTTGTAGAAGTTCCGACACATACCGTAGGGAGAATGTATCCCTTGTTGTTGGCTCTAATGGTGGAGGTGACTTCCCCAAACGGGAGTCGATCCCTGAAAGTTCCTCCTGATGGCTGGAGGGTCGACCACTTTTGGTTCTGAGTTGTACCAGAGTCATCCCCCTCATCTAACTCGATAGGTTCTTCATCCTCTTCGGGATCCTCCTCTACCCATCCTCCATTGCCTTGGTTTGGGTAATAGGGGTCCCCTGGTGGGTGGAATCCAGCCATTTTGACTATACGAGAATAGGGTTGTAAGAATTGAACAAAATTTGAAAATATGTAACACTAAACATGTCGATTAAAATATTCTATGCACCAAATACTCCTATAGTATTTAAATTTGTATGTTTGATACTAGTGTCTATTTTGGTAAGTTTTGACTTGTTGCTTACTACGACCATTCCTCGACATACGTTAGTCGAATCTTGGATAAATATAGTTGATCAGGCTATATTCGTCCCAAATTCGATTACATATATCGAGAGCTAATCGTAGCGTCCAACTCGTCTTAATACTTCTTGTATAGTTCTAATCATGAAAATATATCGTTGTATGCATGTATTTTGTACTTTTACGACCTAAAATAATCTATTTAAATGAAACGAGGTTTCAGGTGTAAAAAAGTTTTGTCAGAGACTTTGAGTCCCTAAGCATTTATAGTTTGTATATCTTATGTGGTTCGATATACTTAGTTCACTATAAACAATGCTCTGATACCAATCTGTCACACCCCCAAACCAGAACGGCGGAATCGTTCGAGGATGGATGACTTCATGTAGTATCTTAACAATTGAATATATAGTAAAGAAAGCAATACAACCATCACATATATAATTTAAAAGTTTACATTTTTGAAAGGTACTTGTTTCAAAAGAAATTACAACATGATGTTTAAAATGAAATTAAACTAACGTTGCAACGTCCCTTCTTCAAAAGCTGCAGTTTACCTGTATTACTGAATCCCTGAGAAATACAAGTGGTTTTGAAAGAGTAGGTCAGCATTTAAGCTGGTGAGTTCATAAGTATTTAGTGACAATGTTTATATGAAAAAAAGAATGAAAATGTTTTGTTCACGTTAAATGTTCGAAGAAAATCCCATATTTTCTACATAATAGATGATTGTTTGATTTGTTCCAAAACTGTAATGCAATAGTGCTTTTCATACCTAAAATAGTAGTTTTACATGTAAATTGTTAAGGCATTTGAAAAATCCCGTAAATCAATGTGTTTTTAATACTCCATGTGAGTCTTATAACCATGCTATTTGACCAGGATGCCCATATCAACGTTCTTCGGGGGTTGGACAGTTATGATGTTTGTCACCCCAGGCCTGACGGCATAGCTATAGCTAACAGCTTAGGTGTGGGATTGTCAATCCCATATAGACCTATACACAAGTATCACGCTCCCCCTACAAGCGATTATGGTTTATAATACAGGACTTAAATGCATACTTAAAAGTACGTGAAATGTCTCACAAAATTTAGTATAAAACAGATTTACGTATGAAAATGTCCATTTGTTCATGTATACGAAAGTATTTCCTCGATATAGTATTCGTTAGTATGTAAATGTTTATGATTTTCTCGTAGACTATACCTATTATAGTTTCTCAAAATGTGCGTTTCGTTTGTATAGTAAACCCTAGTGTAATGTTCACATATACCTAATGTAAAATGGACACTAGGGCTTCGGGATAGCACGTGCTCGGAAAACGAGGAAAAAATGCAAGAAAGATGATAGAAAATGTGTAATTTCCCCAGAACCCTCGCATCCCTTTTATAGGGGCTGGGAACCCCTCGGTACGCTGGATGTACGGGGTTACACGGGGGGTACTCCTACGTCACTGCTTACCGCATCCTCGGACGAAGGGTCTGATGGGAGGGCATAGAGGCGTAGGGGCGACGTGGACGTTCCGAGGCCTAGTCATCGTGTAGGCTATTACGCCGGGCGTAACCTGGATTGGGCCGGTGACTCCCCCTTCGGATAATACCGAATTTTGATTAAATTTTATATTTTTATTACTTAATAAACTTCAAAAATTCATATCTTCTTCATACGAACTCCGTTTTCGACGTTCTTTATATCCACGCGTAGGTGAGACTACGCTCTACAAATTTCATTTAGACTCTGTTGGCAAATTTTGAAATTATTTTTATTATTTATTTTTAAAAGGTCGGGGTAACAAAAGTTCGTTAGAAATCCATAACTCCTTTATCCAATGTTTGTTTTTGTCAGACTTTTTACCGTTGAAATACCATTGTTGAGACCTTCGATTCTCATTTAGGTCATTCCGAACAAAAGTCGTTCGATCTCTGTTTCGAGTTTTTAGCTGTCTACCGCTATACCAAACTTGGAAAAATCATAACTTTGTCATACGAAGTCAGATTTGGACGATCTTTTTATGTACGCTCATGGTTTAATGATATCTAAAATAGTAGGTAACCAAAATAGATACTTTTGTATATTTTATTTTCAAAGTTAATTTCATTATTTTCAAAAGTAGTTACAATACTTGGCTTTTTAAGTCATTACATAGAACCGAAATATCGGGTTGTCACAGTTGCCTTCAAACCTGGCAATGGAATAGGATAATTGTTGTAGAGAGAAGAATGATTTATTAATTTATTACTTGGTTAATAAATTAATTTGAAATCAAGATAAATGATTTATTAATGTATTATGGATATAATATATTGATTAGAAATCATATTGTTTAATTAATATTTAATTCGAAATTAATTTGGAATTAATTTTAGTATTAAAGGAATTAATTGAAACTGCAGGGACTAAAGGTGACAATGTTCAAAAGTTGAGCATTGAAGCATTCCAGAACCTCCCTTAGTGGTGGGGAACAAAATCTAGAGTGTCCTAGGGTTTCCTTGGGCTCTAAGGGTGCCTTGGAAACCTTTGGGAGGAAGTTAAGGGATTAGAGTTATCTAAGATACACCTACCTTATCCTAAACCTTCCTTATCACCTATATAAACCCCTATAGGGTTGGATTTCGTCTAAGGCACTCCAAGAGAGGCTTAGAGCCGAATTTTCCACTTCCTTTCTTTCTCCATAGTAATCCTTGGTTGCTAGGTTTGTTTGTAAGCCATTAGAGGTACTACACTTGTGGTATGTATTTCATCTTTCTTTGTGAATTTCGAAATCCCTAGAAGCTTGTTAGGGTTCTTCACATGTCGATAATGCTGTATAACTAATAATGATAACATAGATTCAACTCTTGGGTTGCATGCACGCATATGATTGTTAGTATAATACCCATCAATGGTATCAGAGCCATTGATTTTTGTTTTCAATTAGCATTATACAAATGCATGAACTTGAAAAATTAGGATTTATGGCCAATACACCCTAGGAGGCATGAATTTTCGAAATTAGGGTTCTTGAACCCTGATTTACGAAATTTGGTTAGGGTTTCCCAAAACCTTTCCTTAGCCTCCAAGATTTTGAAATTGGTTAGGGTTTCCCAAACCCATTCCTTAGCCTCTAATTTTTCGAATTTTAGGGTTATCCAACCCTTGAATTTCGAAATTTGCCTTATTCCCCAAGATAAGATCTTATTTTTTAGGGATTTGGATAAACGTCATATCTTGCAATTATCTTTTAAGTGTTTAAATTTGGTAATTAAAGATTTTGAGTTATCCCATCACATAATTTTGAATTTTAGGGGATTTAAGGGATTAGGTTAAATTAATTGTTTAATTTTAAATATACCCTTACCAAAATAGAAGATAATTGTCAAATTAATTAGATAATCATTGCCTTATGTGATAAACTTGCTTTATTTGAATTATTTGATAAATTATCTTGCAAGAAATTGAATTAGGTCATATTTAGATAATTACTAATTAATTGGTTAATTATTATTATTTGTAATTTGATCTAGAATGCTCTTGCTTGTGTTTTGAAAAGTTTCAAAACGTGCCCTCAAATTTTGGAATTTAAATTTTGATTAAAAGTTTAATTTTAAAATGTTAAATTGTAAAACCTTAGTTTTGAAAAGTTCAAATTTCACCCTTTTGGTTTTATTAAGTTAATTAAAAGTATAATTAAAAGAAAATTAATAAATCCATCATCATTTGGTTTATATTTGATTAAATTAAAAGCGTAATTTATAAAATTAAACCACCTAGTATTTTAAAAGTGTAAAATACACCCTTATACTATGTATAACATTAAAAGTCTAATATTATATATGTATAACATAAATGCTATTCTTACCGTTAGTAGGCCTCATTCACGAAACCGGTCTATAAGGGGGTATAAGGTTATGGCTTATAAAATGGCTGTTTAATAGGTATCCACTCTCACCCACCGCTTCCTTGATTGGTGGAGAGTCATTAGTCGAACGGGTAGGATATGGCAAACCCTCTCCTCATTAGAAGTATAATGAAAAATAAAGTAGCTAAATGTTTTACATAATTCTCAATCTTAGATACTTTAGTCAAAAATGAATTGATGCAATTCCATGAAATTACACTTTGTACCCTTGCTAAGATGTTAGTGGAGTGTGTGTGGTTAACCGGCACACTAATTGGGTTCTATGCAAAGGTGGCAAAGGGTGACTCGATGGCTGTCATAGTTCGATGGAGCGTGTGTGGTTAACCGGCACATCGAATAGATGACTGTAACATTGGGGGCACCATGTATATTTGCATGGTTATTTACACCCTGTTTTGTGATCCTCGACATCCCAGTCACAAATCGAGGTGCATATCGAGATTTAAACATGTCATTGAAAAGTTCAAAGAATCTCAAAAGATCTAGGAGTTTTCAATAAATTTAAAACTTAAAATTCCTTTTTCGTTTTTCATGGTGGAAAAGTAGTGAATTGTCATTCACTTACCTTCAAATGTTCTGCAAGTTGGATTACGACATCCCTCTTCCAATTTGTAGGATGTTATGTTGGATCCTAGCCTTAATATCTCATTTGGGTGTTTTATTAAGGACTCAATCAACTAAACTTGAATTTTCTCCCGTTTCATAGATGTCAAAGTCTTACAACTATGGTCTTCCTAAATCTGTTGGAAAAGGTTTTCCACATGAAGATGATGTTCCACGGTTGGATTGTGGAAATGGAAATCATGCTTCATTTCTCCACCTCCTCCAACAATTCTCCATGGCCCACATGTTTAAAAACTTGAAAAGTTCAAGGTCACTCAAGTCCTATTGGCAATAAGACACAAAAATGGAAAGTTTGTGTGTACATATGTCTTAAAGATGAAGTCACACTTTGACAAGATTGTTAGGTGTCGATGTCTCAAGGAAGTTGGATGTTCATTGACTTCCCGAATCATATGGTAAGTTCAACCACAACATGACCCTTATTGATTTGACTCATTTGCATATTGTTGTTGAATCAGAAATGATTTTGCGCACTGGTCGAGCAAATTTTGTTTGATAAATCAATATCCCAACCTTCTATGGGAAATGGCAACATTGGAAGTCCAGAAAAGTTTTCTCTTCGCAAGAGAAAGGTTGATTCTGAAATAGTTCTGTGTACCATTCCATAAGAATCCATGTGTTTATACTGCCAAAAGAAAGGGCATTGGTTATGAAGCTTCCCTCACTACCTAAAAGATCTAAGAGATGGGAGAGTCAAGATGTATGACTCTGCTTTAGATAAAATCCACTATCTAACTCCATTAAGTTCCTATTTGGAGATTCTTAATACATGATGTGATAATATTACATTTCGATGTTTTGAAGGATCGAAGAAAAGAAAGGAAGCTTAAAGGAAGTAGCGAGTTGGGTCTGATCGTGAAGAAATGGATTACGATCGCATGGATTCGATGATCAGATTTTTGAGCTGTTGCTTAGAGTTATGGTAGATTGCTTAGGAATATGTAATAGCATAGTTTTCATTTACATTATAAGGATATATATTTTTTCACAATAAAATAAATTTTGATTTTGTCTTATTTATATTTCCTTGCAATGGCAATTGTGAAAATTGATGTTTGTGTGTTTTCTAAGCAATATAAAGTGGATGTGATTCCTAGTTATGTTATTTTCTAAGTAAGGAAAGATTCCCATCGCCCAAGTTTCAATTGGACAGAAGCATGGAATCATATGATTTGAATCATGTGATGTATGAAAATCTTGGTACTTAGAAATTTTAAGGCTAATTCCTTGACAAAGAGTCAAGTGAAGGACTAGGAGATCGAGTTCACAATGTTGTGTACTAGTCAAGTCCACCATAAATAACAACAAGTTTATTCATCATGATTTACTAAAAGTCTAGTAAACATGATTATGCTTACAAGATTAAGTGTAATTTTGAATCATTGAAAAGTTTCAATGAATGGCAGAACGAATAAGAAGAATCAATTAGGCAGAAAGATAAAAGTTTCTCCAGTCTAAGAAGAAGGGAGAGTACTTTTGTATCATGTTTTATGATCATCTTAAGAACCATATTACAATTCATCCTCTAAGGACACCTTAGTGCACTAAGTATGGCTAAGAAGAGGAGTCGGGAATTGTCAAAATGGATTAAGTCAATAAGATGAATTGTACTTCGTTCCAAGATCAAGTCTTAGAGTTAAACTCCAAGATTGTGACTTGAGTGATAAAATCTTAAGTATGAATGTTCTTATTTGTTCATATTTTGGTGAGTTGTGATGTTCAGAATAAGATGAAGACCAACTAGTACCAAATTGTGTGCAGGTTTTGTCTTGATAAGGACACATACTAACTCTTGAATATTTGTTTTGTCAAGGAATGTTTCTTGACAAGAGAATATTATATATTAAGAGGTCAGTGAGAGTCTAAATGATTTTTAATAGGTTCAAGAACTAATCAAGAGTAAACCTATTATTAAACACTAGCACACGTCTTGAGGTTTCTAACCTATCGTGTTGACAAATTTTTGTTTTTGTGCCATTCTAGTTTGGTCAACTATGCATGTGAGTTCTATGAGTTCTCTCTAGATTGCATAGGGGCAAGGCACCTTGTTCAATGGAAAGTACATTGAAATGAAGGGGTGGGCTACTCAATAACTTGGAAGCAATGGTGGGACCCTTGATGGCAAGAAATTAAGAATGAACATGTTGTGTACATAAAAGTTTGGATTTGTCACTAACATTATCTTGTGATTATGCTTATAACAAATTCACATGGATAAGGGCACATACAAAATAAAATCTAAGTGTCATAAGGTTTCTTTCTTTCATGAAAATGATTGTGAGGAAACGCTTTCACTAAGAGAGATTTTGAAGATAGCATTATGTAATTTGGGTTTCTCAAATTCAACTATGATTACGACATCCCTGTTCATAGTTCGAATTGTGGGAAATGGCAAATGGGTCTGAACATTTTAGACTTATTGCTATAAGTTCTAGAATCGTTTAGACTCATACATGAGTTATCTAAGAAAAGGTGTATGAGGTTGAGAAGCTTAGATAAAGTCTTATCGAAGTGTCTTAGTATTAGAATTATGAACTTAAGAAAGTCAATAAGTGTTATGCTGCTATGAATATAATCATCATGTTAGTGGGAGCATGATAATTATGGTAAGTTGCAAGTTAGCAATATTAATTATAGAAAACAAGTGTTTTAATTTGCAAAGTTGCAAGGGTTGAAAAGTTGTTTTGATATAATTAAGGGAGAGAATATTGTACTTCGTTTCGAAATCTAAGAGCTTAGATCGAGAAATTTTAATCAGATTTAGTCAAATATATGAATTGCATTCTCAAAATTCGATTATGATTACGGCATCCCTTTTCTTAATTCGAGTTTTGAGAACATGGCAAATAGAAATATTATGGCAAAAGACTGATAAAGTATCACGTCTTTATGTAAGACATTATGCTTCGTGTTCCATATGCTTCAAGTATAGGATCGATCGCATATGCTGTAATAATTGACTGTTCTAAAATTTTCCAAATGCCTAGAGAATTAAGAGGGAAGAAGGACTAGAACCGAGCATGACTAAGATTATTAAACAACTATCAAAGGACAATCTAAGATTCGCTAAGGATTGGTATCTTGTAAATAGTTGGAAGTATAGTAGTGGATGGACCATTATGACATTACTATTACAAGATTTGATAATGAGCTGTCATATGGCAAATGTTGAAATGTTTCCATATTAGCAGTTGGACGTTAAGAATCTATATGTCTAGATTAGAAACTTTTATGCACAAGGATATTCAAAGGAATGTACCTTGAATATGAGACTTTGTATCTATGGAATTGTCTTGCAACAATATCCAATAGACGACTTTGTAATTTCATTGGCATTAGTCTTTGTGACTTTAGTGTAATGACATTATGAAAGGATCGTTGCATAAAACATTAAAATATAACATATTCTATAAGTGGCAAGAATTTGAGATTCTTACACTTGTGATAAGGATTGGGAGTTGTGAAATGAGTATGATTGGAAATGTGTTCATTTGATCTATTTCACAAAGTAAGGACCATAGGTAAACATTGTGTGCATGTTAAGAGCATGGGACAATTGTAGTAATAATTCAAGTAATAAGTTAATTAACTGAAACAACAAATAATGAGTAATCGATATGGTGATAAAGAAAATGTGTTTTATTTATACTCAAAGGTTTGGGACCATATAGGATTAGTATTATTCTTGTGTTTCACTTTGCATGTTTTAACTTCCTGGATAATTAATTATTTCAGAATAATCAAATTATTCGAATGGTCCATAGTCGTTCATATGTTGGAAGTAGGTATGAATGAAGACTATCATGAATTGGTTTGTAGATTGTCTAAAGTGTATTAGACATAGCAAAGGTTTTCTGCAACGTTCATGAGTGCTTATGAATATTATTTTGAGCATTGGATTAAACCCACACTCACTTGTATCGCTTCATGAATTTTATCACGAGCGATTGGTGAGATGATAATATCTTGTATTCTTGAAACTGAGATGTGTGAGTTGTATCTGATGGGTTTTGGTCATAAGACATCCTATGTGCTCATACAAACCCTAATGCTTGGATCTAGGTTTCTCTATTGTACATGCTTTGAATCCAAGACTATAAACCCTAATTCTAACATACAAGTAATCATATTAATATGTAATTAGGTTTAAGATCATACCTTGATTGTTATGTAGCAATAACAATCCCAATTCCTTCTTGAATTGACTTTGGAAGGCTTAGAGTCACAAGTGTCACTCCTCTAATGGTTCACAAACACCATAAGCAAGAGGATGAAGAGGAGAGAGGATGGAGGCTACCAAAAACGTGTAGAAACCCTAACAAGAAGCTTAGCCACGTTTTTGAGCCTTAAGGGGTCTTTATATAGTTGGGCTATTAGGGTTATCTAACAAGGAAACCCTAATTTGGATGCTTAAGCCCTAAGCAACCCATAGACTCCTTTTAATCAAGCCCTTGGACGATTTCCTTATGGGCTTCCCCATAGAATTCGTCCAACCCTTGATACAAGGCAATCCATGGCCCAAATTGCAATTATCCTATAATTACAATTCCAGTCCCTTAAGTTTAATTAATCTCTTTTAGTCACAAAACTAATTACCAATTAATTATTGACTAATATTAATTAAACAATATGATTTCTCCTTTAATATATTATTCTCATAATGCATTAATAAATCATATTTAATCCTTACTCTCCATAATTCATCCTATCAAGTTGCTTTGGTGAAGGCAACCCAAAAGGACCATGCACCATCGGGTCAAGTACATACCAAAATAGTTATGGACTTAGACACTAATCCAACAGTCTCCCACTTGGATAAGTCTAACAACTATTATGCGTATGACTTCAGATCCTGATCTGCAATCGTAGCTTTCCAAAGCCGTTGTCAACTCTGATCATATCAGATACGCGTGTCCTTAGATAAGGGATCATATATTCCTCCATTCTAGATATCGTATGAGATATGATTTCTAATCATTCTCTTTGTACTACTTCTCGATTTCTTATTTATGACGACAGACTAATTGAACAAATCAAATTAGCCCTAGCCCGGCCGAGCATTTACGTATGTCATCACTAAACCATCGAGGGGCCCAAAAGATATCGCTTTTATCCTACTTTGGATAAAAGGAACAGATAAACTTTGATACAATGCTCGCTTGCACTCACTCACCGAATTACACACAATAATATGTTTTATAACACCAAGTTACTAGTGTGTTTACATATTATCAATGTGCAACCGATTAGCAAGATACAACTCACACATCTCGGTTTCAAGAATATAAGATGTTATCGTCTCACTAATCACTCGAGATAGTGATACAAGTGAGCGTGGGTTTAATCCAATGCTCAAATCACATTCATAAGCACTCATGAACGTTGCAGCATACATTTGCTTATGTCTAATACTCTTTTAGACAATCCACACACCAATTCACGACATTCTTCATTCATATCTACTTCCAACATATGAACGACTGAGGCCCGTTCGAATAATTCGATTATTCTTAATAAACTCAATTATTCTGGAAGTCAAAACATGCAAGGTGAAACACAAGAATAATACTAATCCATATGGCCTCAAACCTTTGAGTATAAACAAAACACATTTTATTTATCACCATATCGATTACTCATTATTTGTCGTTTCGGGTAATCAACTTCTTACTTGAATTCCAACACTTGTCCCATGCTCCTAGCATGCACACAATGTTTACCTATGGTTCTTACTTTTGTGAAATAGACAAATTGAACACGTTTCTAATCCCTCTCATTTTACAACTCCAAATCCATTTTCTTAAGTGTAAGAATATCAAATTCTTGTTACTTATAGAATATACTAGATTCTAACACTTTATGCAATGATCCTTTTGTAATGTCACTGCACCAGAGTCTCAAAGACTATTGCCAATGATATTACAAAGTCCTCTATCGGAGATTGTTACAAGACAATTCCTTAGATACGATGTCTCTCACTCAAAGTACATTCCTTTGAACATCCTTTTGCATAAAGGTTTCTAATCTAGTCATAGATTTTCAATATTTACTTCCCAATATGGACACGCTTCCATATTTTCCATATGACAACTAATTTCTTAATAGATTATTATCTATTCGTAATGATGTCGATATTGTCCATCCATTATGGAAACATTTCCATAATTTCCAATACTATACTTCCAACTACTCACAAGCAACCAATCCTCGTCGAACTTTGGATTGTCCTTTGATAGTTGTTTAATTATTTTAGTCAAAACCGATTCTAGTCCCTTTTCCCTCTAAATGCACTAGACATTTGGGAAATTTTAGAATGGTCAAACATTAAAGCATTTTCAATCCATCCTATACCCGAAGCGTATGGGACACGACGCACAATGTTTTATTTTCTATGTTGTCAAAATTCAAATTGTGAAGAGGAATGTCGTAATCATAATCGAAATTTTAAGAACACACTATGTACCCTTGACTAAATTTATTAACATTCCACAACCTAATCCTTTAGATTTGAAATGAAGCATAATATTCTCTCCCTTAATTATAGCAAAACAACTTTATAACCCTTACTACTTTGCAAGGTTTAACTCTTGTTTTCTATAATTAATATTGCTAACTTTGCAATACATGTCTTAATAATCATACAATCATAACATTTATGCTCCCACTATCATGATGATTATTATAAAACATAACACTTATGCTCCCACTAGCTTCAACATGTATTCATAAACATCTTAACTTTCAGAAAACAATACTTATTGAATTTCTTAAGTTCATGTTTCTAATACTTAGTGCTTTGATAATCTTTTATCAAGGCTTCTTGAACTTATACACTTTTGCCTTAGATAGTTCATATGTGTGTCTTAACAATTAATACTAATTGCCAAACCTCACAATTCAAATTATGGAAAGGGATGCCGTAACCATGATCGAATTCGAGAATGCAATTTTACTATCACTATCTTTTAAAATCTTTCTTAGTGAAAGCATTTTCTCACAATCATTTTCATGTAGGAGGAAATCTTATGACACTTAGATTTAAACGGTGTATGTGTTCCTATCCATGTGAATTTGTTAAAACCAAAGTTTACGACAAATTCAAACTCATATGGATCGAACTTCCTTAATCTTGATTTCTTGCCATATGATAGCACAGCTGCCCACCACGTTTTCCAAGTAGTTAAGCAGCTCACCTTTTCCTATCAATGTACTTTCCATTGATCAAGGTCCTTGCCTTTTATGCATTCAAATGCGAACTCATAGGACTCACATGCATAATTAACTCGATTGGATTGGCACAGAAACAAAATAATGTCTTCACGATAGGTTGTAAACCTCAACTCGTGTGCTAGTGATAATCAATAAGGTTTATTTGATTTGTTCTTGAAACTTTTCCAGACCAATAAGACTCCCACTGACTCCTTGACATATAATATTCTTTTGTCAATAAACATTTCTTGACAAATATTCAAGAGTTAGTGTAGTTTTTATCAAAACACTTCATAAATTGGTCTTAGTTGGTCTTTGTCTTATTCAAGACATCACAACTTTCCACAATTGATGAATGTTATAAACCTTCTTAATACTATTCACTCAATGTCACAATCTTGACTTTAAGACTTGTTTTGGAACGAAGTATGATTGACTTCTTGATTTGACCATTTCTTCAATCTTTGATTCCTCTTCTTGGACATACAATTGTACCAAGACTCATTTAGAGGATCAATTGAGATATGGTTCTAAATCATTAAGACCTATCATAAAGCATAAAAGCTACTCTCCCTTCTTCTTAGAATGGAGAAACTCTTATCTTTCTGCCTACTTGATTCTTCTTATTCGTTTTGCTATTGATCTAAACCCTTTAATCAATTCAAAATTACACTTAATCTTGTAAGTGTGATCATATTTACTAAGCCTTTAGTAAATCATGACGAATATATTTGTTACTCTTATGGTGAACTTGATCAACACACAACTTTGTGTACTCGATCTCCTAATCCTTCACTTGACACTTTGTCAATGAATTAGTCTAATTTCCAAATACGAAATTTCTCATTCATCATGCAACCAAGTTGCGTGATTCCAAATTTCTGTCCAATTGAAACTTTGGGCGATGAGAAACTCTCCCTATTTGGTAAATTCTCGACATTTCCATAAATAACATAACTAAGAATCATATCCATTCGTTGTAGAAATATGTAAACATCAATTTTCATAACAATTTCATTGCAAGGAAGTAAACAAATAAATAAATAAGTCAAAAAAAATTTGTTTTATTTATAAAAGCAGCGGAAAAACATTTGTCCTTACAATGCAAAATCTATTGAAAACTATGTAAAAAGAAAATTTCTAACAACTCTATCATAACTATCTAAGCTTAAAATCCAATCTTCAAGTCCATGAGATCGAGATCCATCTCTTGTGATTAGATTCATCTTGCTCTCTTATCAAGCTTCCTTTCTTTTCACCGATCCTTCAAAACATTCAAATGCAATCTTATCACATCATGTATTAAGAATCAATGAATAGGAACTTAATGGAGTTAGATAGTGGATTCTTACCTAAAGCGTAGTCATACTTTTGACTCTCCCATCTCTTAGATCTCTTAGGTAGATAGGGCAACTTCGTCTCCAATGCCCCTTCTCTTGGCAATAAAAGCAAATTGACTCCTTTGGAACAACACATGGAACTACTTCAGACATCGCCTTTCTCTTATGATCAAACTTTTTCGATCATTGCATGTCTTTCATTGCCATTGTCTATATCCATAGAGGTCTTGAAGGCAGATTCACCAATCAACTTTGCTTTTCTATTGCGCCAAACCATTGTTGATTCAGCAGCAATAAGCATGTAGGTGAGATCTATAAGTGTCACATCGTGGTTCATCATATAGTACTCTCTTACGAACTCACTATACGAGTTAGGAAGTGACTGAAGAACCCAATCAACAGCCATCGCTTCACCAACAACGGATCCCATCATTCTTAATCTATCAATGTGTGACTTCATCCCTAAGACGTGTGCACACACCGACTTGCCCTCTTTATGTTTACTTGCCAAAAGGGCTTGAGTGATATTGAACCTTTCAATTTTACAATCTTGTGGGTTAGGGAGAATAATTGGAGGAGGAGGAGGAAGTGAAGCATGATTTCTTGTTCCTCGATCGAATCGTGGAATATCATCTTCATGTGGAATGCTTGTTCCACGGGATTTGAGAAGACCATAGTTGTCGAACTTTGACATCGGGAGAAAAAAAACGAATTCAAGTTAGTTGATTGATTGAGTCCTTGGTAAATCACCCAAATGAAATTCCAAGGCTAGGACCCAACACAATATCCTACAACTCGGGAGAGGGATGCCGTAACCCAAATTGCAGAACATTTGAAGGTAAGTGAATGACGATTCACTAGTTTCCACCATGAAAAACGAAAAAGAAATTTAAGTTTTAAATCTATGAAAACTCCTAGATCCTTTGAGATTCATTGAACATTTCAATGGCATGTTTAAATCTCGATATGCCCCTCTTGTTTGTGACTGGGATGCCGAGGATCACAAAGCGGGTGTGAATAACCATGCAAACTACATGGTGCCCTCACATGTTACAATCACCTATTCGATGTGTCGGTAAACCACACACGCTCCACCGAACTATGACAAACATTGAGTCACCCTTTGCTACCTTTGCTTAGAACCATTTAGTGTGCCGGTAAACCACACACGCTCCACTAACTTCTTCGCAAGGGCACAAAGTGTAATTTCATGGAATTGCATCAATTCACTTTTTCCTAAGTAACTAAGATTGGGAATTTGAAAAACATTTAGTTACTTTGTATTTCATTATACTTATAATGGAAGGTTTCGTCCTATCCTACCCGTTCGGCTAACGACCCTCCACTAGTCAAGAGTGCGGTGGGTAAGAGTGGATACCCATTCAATCGCCATTTTATAGGCAATTTCCTTAAACACCCCTTATAGACCAGCTTCGTGAATGAGGCCTACTAACGGTAAGACTGACTTTTACTCATACATATATATAATGTTATACTTTTAATGTTATATATAGTATAGGGTGTATTTTATACTTTTAAAATACTATATGGTTAACTTTAACAATTACACTTTTAATTCAATTAAATGGTTAACCTAAACTTTTATGGATTTATTAAACCTCTTTTAATTATACACCTTAATTAATAAATAAAACCATAAGGGTGTATTTGAACTTTTCAAAACATTACTAGGGTTTTAGAATTTAACATTCCTAATTAACTTTTAATCAACTTTTTAAATTCCAAAACTTGAGGGCAAGTTTTGAAACCTTTTTCAAAACATTAGGGTTTTAACTATTTAAATTTCAAAACTTCAAAACTTTTGGGTTCAAATTTAAACTATAAAACCTAAAGGGGAAAAATATGAAACTTTTCATAACAACAAAGATCAAATAACAAATAATTTCAAATTAACATTTAATCACATAATTATCCATATTTGATTTATTTAATGATTTCTTGCAAAACAATTTATCAATTTACTCAAAATAATTAATCAATTATCTTATAAGGAAACAATTATCTTATTAATTGATAATTATCTTTAATTAGATCAAGAATACAGTCATATATATCATAAAATCGGATTTATATTGATCTAACATGATAAGGTAACTATCCATATGCAAAAACAGCAAGAAATCCCGAGATAAGCATTATTTGACGCTCGAACTCGCCGAGTACACTGTGGTACTCGCCGAGTTCCTCAGTCATAAAGCCCAAAAAATGATTTTCCAGTTATACAATGCATCAATACAATTGAAACCAAGCTAGGCTCTGATACCACTGATGGGTTTTGGTCATAAGACATCCTATGTGCTCATACAAACCCTAATGCTTGGATCTACGTTTCTCTATTGTACATGCTTTGAATCCAAGACTATAAACCCTAATTCTAACATACAAGTAATCATATTAATATGTAATTAGGTTTAAGATCATACCTTGATTGTTATGTAGCAATAACAATCCCAATTCCTTCTTGAATTGACTTTGGAAGGCTTAGAGTCACAAGTGTCACTCCTCTAATGGTTCACAAACACCATAAGCAAGAGGATGAAGAGGAGAGAGGATGGAGGCTGCCAAAAACGTGTAGAAACCCTAACAAGAAGCTTAGCCATGTTTTTGAGCCTTAAGGGGTCTTTATATAGTTGGGCTATTAGGGTTATCTAACAAGGAAACCCTAATTTGGATGCTTAAGCCCTAAGCAACCCATAGTCTCATTTTAATCAAGCCCTTGGACGATTTCCTTATGGGCTTCCCCATAGAATTCGTCCAACCCTTGATACAAGGAAATCCATGGCCCAAATTGCAATTATCCTATAATTACAATTCCAATCCCTTAAGTTTAATTAATCTCTTTTAGTCACAAAACTAATTACCAATTAATTATTGACTAATATTAATTAAACAATATGATTTCTCCTTTAATATATTATTCTCATAATGCATTAATAAATCATATTTAATCCTTACTCTCCATAATTCATCCTATCAAGTTGCTTTGGTGAAGGCAACCCAAAAGGACCATGCACCATCGGGTCAAGTACATACCAAAATAGTTATGGACTTAGACACTAATCCAACAGTATCTTGTGAATCGGTTACACATTGATAATATGTAAACGTACCAGTAACTTGGTGTTATAAAACATATTGTTGTGTGTGATTTGGTAAGTGAGTGCAAGCAAGCATTGAGTCAAATTTTATCCGTTCCTTTTACCCAAAGTGGGATAAAAGCGATATATGTGGGCCCCTCAATGATCTAGTGATGACAAACGTAAATGCTCGGCCGGGCTAGGGCTAATTTGATTTGTTCAATTAGTCAGTCATCGTAAATCAGAAATCGGGAAACAACACATAGACTGGGAGAATGATTTCAATTCATGTCTCACTTCTATACGATATATAGAATGGAGGAATATATGATCCCTTATCTAAAGGATAGGTTACTGATAAGATTAGAGTTCGACAACATCTTTGAGAGCTACAATTGCCAATTGGGTTGTACTTGCATTTATGGTTACTAGACTTATCCAAGTGGGAGACTATTGGATTAGTGTCTAATCCCATAACCATATTTGGTAAGTACTTGACCCAGTTGTGCATGGTCCTTTTGGGTTGCCTTCAAACCTTGCAATGGAATAGGATAATTGTTGGAAAGAGAAGAATGAATTATTAATTTATTACTTGGTTAATAAATTAATTTGAAATCAAGATAAATGATTTATTAATGTATTATGGATATAATATATTGATTAGAAATCGTATTGTTAAATTAATATTTAATCAGAAATTAATTTGGAATTAATTTTAGGATTATAGGAATTAATTGAAACTGCAGGGACTAAAGGTGACAATGTTCAAAAGTTGAGCATTGAAACATTTTAGAACCTCCCTTAGAGGTGAGGAACGAAATCTATAGTGTCCTAGGGTTTCCTTGGGCTCTAAGGGTGCCTTGGAAGCCTTAGGAAGGAAGTTAAGGGATTAGGGTTATCTAAGATACACCTGCATTATCCAAAACCTTCCTTATCACCTATATAAACCCCTATAGGGTTGGATTTCATCTAAGGAACTCTAAGAGAGGCTTAGAGCTGAATTTTCCACTTCCCTTCTCTCTTTAAAGTAATCATTGGTTTCTAGGTTTGTTTGTAAGCCATTAGAGGTACTACACTTGTGGTACTTACTTTCAAAGACAAGAAGATTCAAGATTTAAGTTGTTATTACAATATAAATACAAGAAGTATGTATTTCATATTTATTTGTGAATTTTGAAATCCCTAGAAGCTTGTTAGGGTTCTTCACATGCTCATAATGCTGTATAACTAATAGTGCTAACATAGATCCAACTCTAGGGTCGTATGCACACATATGATTGTTTGTATAATACTCATCAACTTCGTCCATATCTTTCGCATACGAGCTCCGTTTTCGACTGCATTTTTATCTTTTAACTCCTATTAACGATATTTTCATTTCTCGTTTAGATTATTTTGGCTAAAAATCGACCGATCTAAAATTTGAATTTCCAGGTTGTTTACTGTTATGCTAAATCTTAGAAAAATCATAACTTCCTCATATGAAGTCAAATTTGGACGTTCTTTTTATGCACACTCTCGGTTTAACATATACTACGAATTTCATTTTGATCGCTAAGGTCCGAAAGTATTTTATCGTAAATTCACTTTTTACGATTCTTGGTGTCGTGCTAGTTTTGCCGTAAAACTTTAATAGGTCAAAACTTCTTCGTTATAACTCAGATTTTGGCATTCTTTATATGTACAGAACCATTGTGACATATACTATAACTTGATTAAGATTATTTATTCTAAATAATATTCTATTAAAAAGTCATTTTTGATGCTTGTTTTCTCTAAATTTACTAGCTCGAATCTGCGGGCGTTACATGCCGCCACCACCCCCACCCCCACCCCCACCTACAAAATTTTGCTATTGTGTTTTTGATTCATTAGGTTTTATCATGTATATAATCACATGTGATTATATGTATCGAGTCACATGTGATTATATGTATCGAATCATATATGATTTATATGTTATTCAATACATATAATCACATGTGATTAAACACACGTGAAAAACTAGTGAATGGAGAACGCAAAAATGAATATGTCTACATAAATCATATGTGATTAGATACATATAACTACATGTGATTATATATATTTAATAAAATATTATTTACCTAGGCCGTATTTATTTTCGTGTTTTTGATTTAATAATTGGCATCGTGTATTAAATTACATGTGATTCTATGTATTTAATCACATATGATTTACATGGACAATATTTGTTTTCATTTGTTGATTCAATAGTTGTTCTTGTGTATTTAATCACATGTGATTATATATATATTTTATCACATATGATTCGTATGGAAAATATTTATTCTTGTGTAGATCTAATAATTGATCTAATATATTTAATCACATGTGATTATATGTATTTAATCACATATGATTGATGTGGAAAATAGTCATTATTTCTTTCTCCATTCAACAGTTGTACTCATGTACTTAATCACATGTGATTATATGTATCAAATCACATATGATTTATAGTGATAATATTCATGAGTCAATATTTTTTCTTATGTATTTAATCATATGTGATTGTATATATTAATCACATATGATTAATGTGGAAAAAGAAAAACTATTTAACCAAAAATGTGAAAATGAATCTTGTGTACAGAAATCATATGTGACTATATGTACTAGAACAACTATTGAGCAAGAATGTGAAAATGAATATTTTCCATATAAATCATATCTAATTAGATACATATAATCTCATGTAATTAAGCACATAAGAACAACTGAATCTGGAACGTGAAAATAAATAATTTCCAAATAAATTCTATGTGATTAGATACATATAATCACATGTGATTATATGCATTTAATCATATACAATATATGTGGAAAATATTTATCTTTGTGATCTCGATTCAATATTTGCTCTTGTGTATATAATCATATGTGATTATATGTATCTAATCATGTATGATTTATACAGACATCATTATTTTTTGTCCGTATAAATCATATGTGATTAGATACATATAATCACATATGATTATATGTATTTAATCATATATGATTACAGTGGACAAAGAACAATTATTGAATCGAAAATGTGACAATGAATCTCATCTACATAAATCATATATGATTGGATACATATAATCACATGTGATTATATGTATTTAATCAGATATGATTTATGTAGATGAGATTCATTGTCACATTTAATCATATATGATTACAGTGGACAAAGAACAATTATTGAATCGAAAATGTGACAATGAATCTCATCTACATAAATCATATATGATTGGATACATATAATCACATGTGATTATATCTATTTAATCAGATATGATTTATGTATACAATATTTATTTTTGCGGATTCGACTGAATAGTTTCTTTTGTGTAATTAATTACATATGATTATACGTATATAATCATAAATCATTTGAGGTGGACAAGATGAATATTTTCCTTCTCGATTCAATAGTTGTGCTCATATACTTAATCACATGTGATAAAAATACATGAGAACAACTATTGAATCGACAAAGCAAAAATGAATTATGTCCACATAAATCATATGTGGTTAGATTCATATAATCACATGTGATTATACGTATTTAATCATATGTGATTAGATTCATATAATCACAAAGAAAAAATGAATTACCTCCACCACCCACACCCACCCACCTCCCACCAAAACCACCACATGTCACTATCAATACTACTTGCAACCACCCACCCACCTAGCCACCACCACCCATCACCACACACCATCCCCACCACCCTGCCTTCACCACCCCACCACCACCTACAAAGATTTGTTATTGTGTTTTTGATTCATTAGGTTTTCTCTTGTATATAATCACATGTGATTATATGTATCGAGTCACATGTGATTATATGTATCGAATAATATGTGATTTATATGTTATTAAATACATATAATCAAATGTGATTAAATACACGTGAAAAACTAGTGAATCGAGAACGCAAAAATGAATATTGTCCACGTAAATCATATGTGATTAGATACATATAACTACACGTGATTATATGTATTTAATAAAATATTATTTACGTGGGCCGTATTTATTTTCGTGTTTTCAATTTAATAATTGGGATCATGTATTAAATCACATGTGATTATATGCATTTAATCACATATGATTTACATGGACAATATTTTTTTACATGTTGATTCAATAGTTGATCTTGTGTATTTAATCACATGTGATTATATATATTTAATCACATATGATTCGTATGGAAAATATTTATTCTTGCGTCGATTCAATAGTTGTTATAATGTATTTAATCACATATGATTTATTTGGACAAGATTCATTATTTCTTTCTCAATTCAATAGTTATACTCATGTACTTAATCACATGTGATTATATGTATCAAATCGCATATGATTTATATTGATAATATTCATGAGTCAATATTTTTCCTTATGTATTTAATCATATGTGATTGTATGTATTAATCACATATGATTAATGTGGAAAAAGAAAAACTATTTAATCAAAAACGCGAAAATTAATCTTGTGTACAGAAATCATATGTGACTAAATGTACAAGAACAATTATTGAACAAGAATGTGAAAATGAATATTGTCCAAATAAATCATATCTAATTAGATACATAAAGTGTTCTAAAAGGCGCGCCATGGTGCGCGCCATGGCGTGAGGCGTGGCTTCGCCGTTACGAAAAGCCTTATAATGTTGTTGTTAGGCGTGATGCAAGGCAAGGCGTGCTATGGCGCGCCATGGCACGTTATGGCGTGTTATGGTGCGTGTTTTTTTTCATTTGAGACACAGTTTTTTTCTCTTTATTATGTCTTTTCTAATCGTAGATACAAGTATTGTGGTTTTTGTTAACTTTTTGTTGTTAGTTATTGATCTAACACTTCTAAAAAGTAGTTATATTTAATATAAATTTATATTTATGTGGTAATATAATTTTAAATTAATACAAAGTCACCGCCTTACATCACGCCTTGAAAAACGCCATGGCTCGCCTTGGCTCGTTAAGTTTGAGGCTTGGCCTTGCCGCCACGCCACGCCTCACGCCATTTAGAACCTTGGATACATATAATCTCATGTAATTAAGCACATAAGAACACTAACTGAATCGAGAACGCAAAAATGAATATTTTGTTGGGTTTTGAGCAATCTAACACTTCCTAAGTGTGCATGCAACCCTAATAAACCTTGGATCTATGTTTGTCTAAATACATGCAAAATAATAATTTTCCAAGGTTTATAACCTATCTAACATGTCATGGGGAACATTTCAACATAAAAGAGTTAGAAGAGATTACATACCTTTTGGTGAGTTTGGTTCTAAGGAGTTTGAGGGCCAAGCACCAATAGTGTGAATGCCTCAAATGGAATCACAAAACACCACAAACTCTTGGAAAACTTTGAGAGAGTATACACCCTTGTATAAAATTGGCCACACACAAGCACACACACACTAGTTCACTAGTTTCCTCTTAGGCTCCATTTCATGCTCCATAAGCATGCTTATATAGTGTGCATGGTTAGGGTGAAACCCTAATAACCCATGCATTTTCCTTTCCAAGGATCCATGGGTTAAAAGCTCCATGGATCATCCATGGACTTCCACATAATCCTAGCCCATTAACAAATGAGTATTAGCCCACACTATATAAAACAAATAGCCCATAATCTAATTAGTCTTCCTTTTAATCTCTAAATTAATTCATAATTAATTTAAGACTAAAACTAATTAAATAACGTAACTTCATATTAATATATTATAACTCATAATATATTAATAAACATATGTGTATAACTCTCATAAAATTATCCATAATAGTTTGGATGAGATGCAACCCAAATGGACCATGTCGGTCGGGTCAAGTATATACCAAATAAGTTATGGACTTAGACACCTTATCCAACAGACTCCCACTTGGATAAGACTAATAACTATATTTGCCTATAACTTCAGGAACCAACCAGCAATCGTAGCTCTCGAAAACTCCCTCGAACTATGAAGACTTTGTTGAACTATGAAGCGCCATTTTAGATAAGTGATCACATAATCCTCTGTTCTCATGATATCAGCCGGACAAACACATGGAACTATGTCTTGCTTATTGTCTAGCAGTTGTTTCTCGATTTTCCGATTTGTTTGACGAAGAACTTCAGTGAACACCTCGGTTTAGTTCTGACCAGGCCTGGTACATGGGTCAACACAAAATCATCGAGGGGCCCAGATATCGCTTCTATTTCTAGAAGGAACAGATAAACTTCGACTGATATGCTTGTTCTACTACTTATTGAATTGTACACAAAGGCACATTTTATAACATCAAGTTACTGATGCGTTTACGTGCAATCAATGCACAACCAACTTATAGGTAACAACTCATATCTCTAGGTTTAAAGATTTATATGATATTATCGTTTCACGATCACTCGAGATAAATTCCATGAAGTGATACAAGTGAGTGTGGGTTTATACCAATACTCATAACTTATGAGTACTCATGAATGTTGCAGCAACCATTGCCATGTCTAAACACCTTTAAGGCATCTACAAGCCCAATTCATGACAATCTTGATTCATACCTACTTCCGACGTATGATCGATTGTGGAGGTTTGAATAAATTAATTATTCTGGAAGTCAAAACATGCAAAACTGAAACAATAGTAAATAACTGACAATGATAGTAACACTTTACTCATAAATAAATCACAAATTTTATTCATCATCAAACGTCGATTACATTTTACAAGTTTCAGGAAAACTATCTAATCTGTAAAACTAATATCGTCCCTCAGCCCGATGCGTCTCGCATGCTGAAAATGCTTAACCCTCGTCAGTCCCTTCGTAAGGGGATTTGCAGGATACTCATCCGATGATATCCTCCTTGTCACAAGGAGTCCTTCTTCAATCTTGTGTCTTATGAAGTGATATTTTCTGTCAATGTGTCGAGATCTGCCATGATCTCTTGGTTCCTTGGCTAAGGTAACTGCACTATTGTTTTCACAGAAAATCTCTATAGGTTCCTTAATAGCTGGTACAACTCCAAGGTCTCCGATGAAGTTCTTTAGCCATATCGCCTCCTTCGCTGCTTCACTCGCTGCTATATACTCTGATTCACAAGTCGAGTCAGCCACCGTCTCCTGCTTGAAACTCTTCCAAGAAATTGCCCCTCCATTTAAGGTAAAGATCCAGCCCGACTGAGAGCGTAAATTATCCCTATCAGTCTGAAAACTAGCATCACTATACCCTAATACTCTCAAGTCATCACTGCCACCAAGGGTAAGGATCCAATCTTTAGTCCTCCGCAGGTACTTGAGAATGTTCTTTACCGCTGTCCAATGAGCCTTGCCAGGGTTCCCCTGATACCTGCTGACCATGCTCAAAGCAAATGCCACATCAGGACGGGTACAAGTCATAGCATACATGATCGAGCCAACTGCGGAAGCATATGGTAATTGGCTCATCTCAGCTATCTCTACCTCTGTACTCGGACTCTGAGTCTTACTCAGTTTGGTATTGCTTTGGATCGGTAAATCTCCTTTCTTGGAATTCTCCATGTTGAACCTTTTCAACACCTTATCCAAGTAGATACTCTGACTAAGTCCAATTAGTCTTCTACTCCTTTCTCTTAATATCCTTATCCCTAGGATATAGGTAGCCTCCCCTAGGTCCTTCATAGCAAAGCACTTCCCAAGCCAGGACTTAACCTCCTGCAAGGTTGGGATGTCATTTCCTATGAGTAGTATGTCATCCACATACAGTACCAAGAAGCTAACTATACTCCCACTAGCTCTGACATACACGCAAGACTCATCTTCGCTTCTCGAGAAGCCAAACTCTTTTACCTTCTCATCAAACGAAGGTGTGTTTCTAACCCGTGTGGAACGCCTCGGAGGTACAGACTCATCAGCTGGATCAACATGAGTTTCCTCCTCAGGTTGATTGCTAGTGTCTGAGGTTCCTTCACCAATTGATTCTTGAATTTCTTCAAGATCAATCTGCCTCCCACTGTCTCCTTGGCTTATAAATTCTTTCTCGCGAAAGATCCCTCTTCGTGCTACAAAGACCACATTCTCACTGGGTCTGTAGAAGAGGTAGCCGAAGGATTTCTGTGGGTAGCCGATGAAAATACACCTTTCACTTCGGGGTTCAAGCTTATCATGAGTTTCACGCCTCATGAAAGCTTCGCAACCCCAAATTTTGATGTGGTCCAAATTGGGAACCTTCCCAGTCCACATCTCATGAGGTGTTTTGGTAACCTTCTTTGTAGGGACTAGATTAAGGATATGGGCGGCAGTCTCTAAGGCATACCCCCAAAAAGAGATTGGTAACGAAACTCGACTCATCATAGAGCGAACCATGTCCAACAAAGTTCGATTACGCCTCTCAGCCACACCATTCAGCTGTGGTGTCCTGGGAGGAGTCAATTGTGAGACAATCCCACACTCCTTAAGATAGTCAAGGAACTTGGTGCTAAGATACTCACCACCTCGATCGGATCGAAGCATCTTAATGTTCCTGCCCAATTGATTTTCAACTTCCTGCTTGAATTCCTTAAACCTTTCAAAGGTTTCAGACTTATGTTTGATTAAGTAGACATACCCATATCTACTAAAATCATCAATAAAAGTCACATAATACCGATTAGCATCCCTTGTGGCGGTTTTGAATGGCCCACATACATCAGTATGTATTACGTCCAATAAACCCTCACCCCTCTCACAAGTTCCAGTGAAGGGTGATTTTGTCATCTTTCCAAGTAGACAAGATTCACAATCATCATCCAATTTAAGGTCAAATGATTCCAAGACTCCACTCTTTTGGAGTTGGCCTATGCGTTTCTTGTTTACATGTCCATGACGACAATGCCACAATGATGCTTTATCTAGGCTTGTAGAAGAATCAATATACAACACATTATTTCCTAAGTTGTCTACAATCGACACAGTTTCATACACACCATCACAAGGTAACGCTTTAAAATAAAACACATTTTTAAAGAAAGCATTAATACCACCACATTCATTATCAAACGAAAAGGTAAAACCTTGTTTGTACAAAGCATGAAAAGAAATAATATTCCTCGCCATTTCAGACGAGTACACACATTTATTCAAATCTAATTTTAACCCATTATTAAGCAACAAAGTATAAACTCCAATCTTGGAAACAGGTGAAGCCTTCCTATTCCCCATGATTAAGTTTATCTTCCCGTGCTCCACATCCTCACTTCTTCTTAGGCCCTGCAAATCAGAACATATGTGAATACCACATCCTGTATCAAGCACCCAAGAGTTAGAATATGTTGAGTAATTAGACAATATAGTGTAAATGCCTGCATGGGTGGGTTTCACTTTCCCATCCTTTAGATCCTGCAAGTACTTAGGGCATTTTCGCTTCCAGTGTGCCTTTTCATGGCAATAAAAGCATTCAGCATCCTTGGGAATGGCAGAAGGAGTGGCAGAACCGCTCTTGGTCTTTGATGAGGAGCCTTCAAGAGACTTTCCCTTGGTACCCTTCGAAGGGTGCTTCCTCTTCTTCCCTTTCCCTTGCCCAATAGCTAAAACAGGGGTAGATGTTGGAGTAGGAGTAGTAGAGGTAACAACCGCTTTACCCTTAAGACCGGATTCCGCGGTCTTCAAGAGTCCTTGAAGCTTGCTGAGGGTAACTTCCTCCTTGTTCATATGATATGTCATTCGAAAATGATCATAACAAGAAGGCAAGGAGTGAAAAATGATGTCAATTGCCAACTCCTCAGGGATGTTAACATTCAGCTTCAGCAAACGGTCCACATACCTTTGCATCTTTTGCATGTGGCCCGTGACGGATTCACCGTCCTTCATGCGGGTAGTTATTATAGAGGAGATTATTTCATACCGTTCCTGACGAGCACTCTGATGGTACCTTTCCATCAGATCTTGGTGCATCTCAAAAGGGTGGAAATCCTCATATGACTTTTGGAGCTCGGCTGTCATTGTGGCCATCATGATACATGCCAGTTTAGTAGCATCTCTCTCATGAGTCTTGAATTCAGCGATCTCCTCAGGAGTAGCAGTAGACTCATCAAGTTCTTTTAACTCCTTATCGAGGACATATTCCTTGTCCTCATAACGAGTAACCATCCTGATGTTCCTAATATCCATGAAGTTGGAACCATCAAAGATGACCCTCCCACAAAGATTCATGAGAGAGAAAGAACCAGTTGGGTTAGAGCCTGAAGCATTAGTGTTGGAAGACATCTGAAAGAAGATAGTAAGTTTAGATTAGATATTTATAGGATCCTTAATAAGACACCCAAATGTAATATTAAGGCTAGGACCCAATCACAATATATTATACTTAGAAGAGGGATGCTGTAATCTAAGTAATAATATATTTGAAAGGTAGGTGAATGACGATTCACCAATTTCCACCATGAAAACGAAATGATTTATTAGGTTTAATTGGATTTGAAATTCCTAGATTCTTTTGAGATTCATTGAACTTTTCAATGGCATGTTTCAATCTCGATTGTGCCCTTCAAGTTTTGTGACTAGGATGCCGAGGATCACAAAACAAGGTGTGAATAACCATGCTAATTCACTTGGTACCCTTAATATTATCACCTAATCAATGTGCCGGTTAACTACACACGCTCCATTGATCTATGACAAACATTAAGTCACCCTTCGTGATCCTTACTAGTCCTAGTTAGTGTGCCGGTTAACCACACACGCTCCACCAACGACTTGGTAAGGTACAAAGTGTGAATTCCATGGACTAGCACAATGTTCACATTTTTCCTAAAATAACTAAGATTGGGAATTAAAAGAGTTTAGTTATTTTATAATATTCATTATACTTTTAATGAGGATTTAAAGTCATTGTTCTACCCGTTCGGCTAACGACCCTCCACCGATCAAGCAAGCGGTGGGTGAGAGTATACACCCATTAAGTCGCCATTTTATAGGCAACAACCTTATACCCACCTTATAGACCGGCTTCGTGATTGAGGCCTACTAACGGTAAAACGACTTATTCTTATACATATATATATAACAATTAACCATTAATGTTATAAATAGTATAAGGGTTGAATTTTAACTATTAAAACTCTAAGGGTTGGAATTAAAGTTTATTAAAGTGTGTGAAACTTTACAAATTCCAAAACTTGAGGGCAAGTTTTGTAACTTTGCAAAACTCTTCATTTCATAACTTATGAATTAAAAGTTCATAAAAAATGAAGAGTCTTCATTTTCATGTAACTTATGTGTTTTAAGTGTGTGTTAAGTAAGAGTGACCTTTGGAAATCCATAACTTGAGGACAAATTATGGACTCCATTAAAACACATAAATGATCAAGAATTAATCCTAAACAATTCAGCAAATAATTCCTATCATTTTCCAAATTCACAAGAACATGAACATGATCATCAAAAATTCAAGAATTATATGAACACATAAAATCATGGAATTTTGATACATGCTATTGTAAATGGATTAGAACAACCATTACACCAACTAAAATAAGTTTTATAACACCAAAACAGTTTAGGGTAATGTTTCTAGTCCATTTCCAGCAGCAAAAGTCGAAAAACTGCACTCTTTCGATCCTACTCGTCGAGTGCATGAACTTACTCGTCGAGTAGGTTGAATTTTGCCTTGGACTCGTTGAGTCCCCCCAATGGACTCGGCGAGTCCATCATGCAGACAGCAACGATTTCGACTTTTATCACTATTTTGCATCAAGTATCAAACAAGCAAGCGTAGGCTCTAATACCACTGTTGGGTTTTGAGCAATCTAACACTTCCTGAGTGTGCATGCAACCCTAATAAACCTTGGATCTATGTTTGTCTAAATACATGCAAAATAATAATTTTCCAAGGTTTATAACCTATCTAACATGGCATGGGGAACATTTCAACATAAAAGAGTTAGAAAAGATTACATACCTTTTGGTGAGTTTGGTTCTAAGGAGTTTGAGGGCCAAGCACCAATAGTGTGAATGCCTCAAATGGAATCACAAAACACCACAAACTCTTGGAAAACTTTGAGAGAGTATACACCCTTGTATAAAATTGGCCACACACAAGCACACACACACTAGTTCACTAGTTTCCTCTTAGGCTCCATTTCATGCTCCATAAGCATGCTTATATAGTGTGCATGGTTAGGGTGAAAACTCTAATAACCCATGCCTTTTCCTTTCCAAGGATCCATGGGTTAAAAGCTCCATGGATCATCCATGGACTTCCACATAAGCCTAGCCCATTAACAAATGAGTATTAGCCCACACTATATAAAACAAATAGCCCATAATCTAATTAGTCTTCCTTTTAATCTCTAAATTAATTCATAATTAATTTAAGACTAAAACTAATTAAATAACGTAACTTCATATTAATATATTATAACTCATAATATATTAATAAACATATGTGTATAACTCTCATAAAATTATCCATAATAGTTTGGATGAGATGCAACCCAAATGGACCATGTCGGTCGGGTCAAGTATATACCAAATAAGTTATGGACTTAGACACCTTATCCAACATATTTTCCACATAAATTCTATGTGATTAGATACATATAATAACATGTGATTATATGCATTTAATCACATATGATATAGCGTACAATATGTGTCTTTGTGTTCTCGATTCAATAGTTGTTCATGTGTATATAGTCATATGTGATTATATGTATCTAATCACATATGATTTATATAGACATCATTATTTTTTGTCCGTATAAATCATATGTGATTAGATACATATAATCACATATGATTATATGTATTTAATCACATATGATTACAGTGGACAAAGAACAATTATTGAATCGAGAATGTGACAATGAATCTTGTCCACATAAATCATATATGATTGGATACATATAATCACATGTGATTAAATGTATTTAATCATATATGATTTATGTATACAATATTTATTTTTGCGGTTTTGACTGAATAATTGTTGTTGTGTAAATAATCACATGTGATTATATGTATATAATCATATATGATTTGAGGGGGACAAGATGCATTTTTTCCTTCTCGATTTAATAGTTGTGCTCATGTACTTAATCACATACGATTATACATATAATCACATGTGATAAAACACATGAGAATAACTTTTGAATCGACAAATCAAAAATGAATTATGTCCACATAAATCATATGTGATTTGATTCATATATCACATGTGATTATATGTATTTAATCACATATGATTAATTTTGATAAAGATTTTTTTTTCGCGCTTTTGGTTCAATATTTGTTATCGTGTATATAATTACATGTGATTGTTTGTATCTAATCATATATGATTAAAATAGACAAGATTTGTTTTTTCCAAAAAAAAAATCATATGTGATTAGAAACATATAATCACATATGATTAAAGTGGAAAAAACAATTATTGAATCGAGAACGGGAAAAAGAATCTTAGCCACATAAATTATATGTGATTAGACATAATCACATGTTATTACAGTATCTGTTAACAAAAACATAAAACAAGTAATGCCTACATAATAGGAGAGTTAGTACTCACCTCCTTGATCTTGAAAATTATCTAGCATGAGCAAGATGGATCCTTTCCTTTCCGAGAACCAACACAAAAAGTATAACATTATTTAGCTTGTGTTTGTTGTATTAATCTTATAAAACTTATGTACATATTTCCTTATTTTCTCTTTGATTGTAGTCCTCCTTTTGGGATATGTTTTCTTACCTTTCAACCCATTATTAAATTCTGATAAAACTATATTGGTAAAGTTCCCCCTTTTATCATTGTAGAAATATAAAGATCTCATTTTAATGAATTTGGCTTATTTTATATCAAATTTACAAGTTGGTAACTTTTAGTTGTCACTTTCTGGATCACTCAACACTCTTGGAATAAACTGTATCAATCTACTAAGAATTACATCAGTCCCTTTATATGTTGGAAAATATATATACATATCTAACTCTAGGCTTTGGAATTTTGGAATTTTGAGTTCTGATGAATTTATTATGATTTTTTGAAGACAGTGCATGAAATTTGTGACAGCATGGACCAGCCTAAGAAGATTGCCAAATTTACCCCTCAAGGATTTGGAATTTCGAAATGTGATTCAAAGTTCCAAGAAAGTAGAAACACTAAGATTTCCAGAAAACTAAGTCTATTGATTTTTAGATGTCCATATTGACTTGCACGGATTTTAGAAGTTGGAGGATAGATTTGGGAAAATTGATCATAATATCTTCTAAATCATTTTTGGTGTTCTATTAAGGAATTAATGGAGAAGCCGTAAGTTTATCACTTTTGACATGATTTTTGGTTACTTATTAGACTATAGAGATGTGAAATTCAATTTAACCTAAGGGCCTTAATGTTTGGCTTAATGAGGGTTCAAAGTTAAGGATTTTCAAGAAAAATGTCACTTTCATACTTATTAGGGTTAAGTTGCCAACTTAACTCGTTAAGCTCTTTAAGTCACCTCTTTTGAGTCCTACACAAAGGCAAATTAAACAAAAATATCAAAATATGTTTGGGAAAACTATGCAAGAATATAAAATCCAGTTTTTAATCTCAACAACCAAACATTTAAGTTGTTGAATATGTTTAGGGAAATAAAGGTCAGTAAAAAAAACAGAGGTAAATTAAACAGAGACATCAAAATGATGTTATTTCAAAAAAAAAAAAAAAAAAAAAAAAAAAAAAAAAAAAACCCTCAAGAGGCACCTACAAACTACAACAATAAATACACCACCTTGTTCTTGATTTATTTGTGGAGGTTTTTTCATTGATACATTTTATCAAACACTTGGTATTCATAAAAAAATATACTCAACAAGTAATCGCAAAACATAAGCGAGTTCATAAAATCCACAAAGCTAGAGCAAGAAACTCATTAATTTGCAAAATTTATAATAGTAACTCGCAAAATTGGTTCTCATATCAAAACAACATAACAAAAAGGGGAATTTCATAAGCTAATAAATAAGAAAACATAACCTGATTGATTTTTTGGAGAGATGCACCTGGAACAACATTATGAACAGTAAACTTTCCTTTAGATTTATTAGCAACACGATCTTTTTCTTTTCGATCAAGCAACGACTTCATATCCTTATCAAGATTAAGCTTAGTTAAAACTACTTCGTCAGTAGACTTGAAGCTCCTTATCTTCACAATTAACTGAAATTGTAGATTGGAAGAAATATTTGTAAGGAGGAGTGGGCAAAATATAAAGGAAATCTCAATAAAATAAATGTAAACCTAATACCGACGATTGGAATTTGATGGTGGAGGTAGGGATGTCGCTGATACCGACGATTGTAGTTTGATGGTAGAGGTGGGGATATAAACCTCATTTACTTGGTCGTGACGTGTTTGCATGTGGCGCACGTAAATGGAACGTAATACGAACTCGAGGGTATAATCATGTACGACGAAAATCAATGGAACGTTATTTAAATGAGCTTTTTGTCATTTATTTTTATTTTTATTCGTTTTTTTATTTTTTTCAATTTTCGTTAAAAAAATTTCAATTTTTTAAAATAGATATATGCTCTGTTTTAACGTTTTTTTTTGTTTTTGTTTTAATTTTTTTTGTTTCCTTTTGTTTATTTATAAAATTTGTTTTTTTCTTTTTTTCTTTTTTTATTTTTTTTATTATATTTAATACATTCTTAAAGATAGTTGGGTTTTTTCTTTATTTTTATTTTTAATTTTTGATTTATTTTTTGCTTTTATTAGTATTTTCTTGATTTTTTATACTAAATAATCTTTAACAATTATAAAATTTTAAATAAAAAGAATATTATCGATCATAATATTTTACGTTTCTAAATTTTTTTTAATCATATTAATTTTAAATTATAAAATTTTGAATCATAGTATTTTAAATAATACCGATATTATGATTCATACATTTTTGGATAATATTAATTTGGATCATAACATTTTTTGAATCAAATAAATTTGTTCCAATACAATACTTGGATCATTATATTTTTTGAATTAGTTAATTTTAAATCATAAAAATAATAATAATTAATGTCATTAAATATTTAGATCATAATATTTTTTAATAATAGTTTTTATTATTATTAACTCTATTTGGATCATATGATGTTCAAAAAAAATTTATAAAATCTTTTAATCTTTTAAAATCAAGTTTGGTATCTAAAACATCATATTTTTTAAAAAAAAAGTTATTTCTACAAAGCCATTAGAATAGTGAATAGAAGTATTTATTATATTTTTATAATTTTTAGAGAATTTTTTTTCGAGGTTTTTTTATAAATATAAAAAATTTTAAAAATAATTTGTTTTTCAAATCTTCATAATTATGCTCATTTTGTAGAAAATTAAAGTTTAAAAAATTTGATTTTGAGAATTTTTTTTCAAACAAAAAAAGATTATTAACTAGAAATTAATTATAAATAATAATAATAATAATAATAATAATAATAATAATAAATAATAATAAACTAATGGCTATACCGTCGAAACGTGTCCTGGGAGTGGTGAAATTTAGGGATGAGCAGCGGAATCGGGTACCTGCTCTCGGAACCGAAACCGCCTCGGAACTGCCGGTTTTGGACTGGAACTGCCTTATGCGGTTCCGGTTCCGGTTCCTAAAGTCTCGGAACCACCTTAAGCGGTTTCAGTTCCAATTCTCATTTTTAAGAAACAGATAACCGATGGATATCCGCCGGTTCCGGTTCCAATACTGGGTACCCGAAACGGGCGGTTAACCGGAATCGGTACCGATGGGTACCAACCTTTTTATAAAAAAAATATATTTAATAATTTATATATTGATGATTTTGTCTAGGGTTATATCTCATCTAGGGTTACTACATCGACCAATTCTAAACAATACGTTGACACACGCTTCTTCTCTAAGTTCTCTCCACTCGTCTCCCTCGTCTCCGTCTCTCACATTACCAGTTTGCCCCAAATATGTGGACCACGTCGCTTCTTATTAGTACCACATCGCTCTGATCATCCCTACTTAGTTTCTACTTCATCTCTCTTGTCGCTTGATTATAAGTTCTCTCTCATCCTTAAGGTCAGATTCTCAATCGTAACTCTCCAATATCTCGATTATCTCTCTCATCGCTTGATTACCAGTTCAACCTCCATATGTGAATCTCGTTTATTAGACTGTTAATTTCGATTTTTTTTTGTTGATTTTTTTGTTAATTTGTCGATCGTTTAGGTTCTGTTAACATCTATATGAAGTTTAAGCTGCAACAGGCAGGAATCAAGGCAATCTAATGGCAAAATCTGTTAATTTTTCGATTCTTTTGGCACAATGACATGAAGATTTTAGTTGCAACAGGCAGGAATAAAGGCCAGATCTTCTTTGGTTGCAACAGTCTACCTTAAAGGTTTGACCCTTTTATCTCAGTCAAAGCAAGGGCAATCCAATGGCGAAATCTATTAATATGTCGATTTTTTCACCTTTTAACTCCATATGTATTCTAATTCAATCATTGTAAGTGCATCTATAATATGTCGGTATGACCCTTTTGGAAGAAGCCTTAGAAATTCATATCATTTGTATTCTAATTCACTCATTGTAAGTTCAAGAAATTGGATCAGTGAAGAAAATGGCCTCATTAGCTTGCCAGAAGATCTAAGCAATTGCTCAAACATATTGAAGTTAGATTTAGAGGTATCACTTCACCTATTCATAATATTCTTGTCTTTTTATTCATATAATTGTTAATTGTATGCATAAATCATTTTTTTTTTGCATTAGGGTAACAAGCTCACAGTATTATTTGAGAAGCCAGTTGGATCATGGACTTTACTCACTGAACTTAATGTAGGCATGTCATCTTCTTCCAAACATCTTCAGTTTTTAAGCCATTTTCACATGCTAATAACCTTTTAAGTTGCATTTCTACCAATGATGCAACAAAAAACACACTTCAAGTTTATTTTACTTTCATTTAATTAATATCATTTGTAATCTGCTAATGTTAATTATTTGGATTTGTTATTGCTCATACTTTGGATTTGCTAATGCTCATACTTTGGATTTATTGTATAATTTTTATTATTATAATTATACTTTTTATGCTTAATTTCATTTCAGAAATCAGTCGCAATATGGAGGATCTCTTATCAGGGAATATGTAATTGTTGTTGCTGTTTTTGTTGATGTTGATAGTTGTTGTTGTTTTTCGATGTTGCTTCTTTTGTTGTTATGCGTTGTTGCTAATTTGTGGTGTTGTTTTGTTGTTAATGTTACTATTGTTTTTTCCTGTTACTATTGTTGATTTTATTGTTGCTGTTTTTGCTTTTATGAATTATAATTTGAGTCTCCTTTTGCTATTTTATAGTTTGTAGTTTGTTGTTTTTGTTGTTGTTTATAGTTTGTAGTTTGATGTGTTTATTGTTGTTTTGGCTCTTGCTATTGTGTTAAAAGTGGGAAATGTTTTTAATAGCTTGTTATTTAAAGGGTCAATTTTTTGTAAATGTTTTGGATTTATATTGTTTGTATAGTTTACATAATTTACATAATAACAAGTTTTAATACTCAAGAATTCGGGTACCCGGTACAGGAACCGGTTCCGGCGGTCCTGGAGCAGTTCCAATTTTGTGAGAATCGGTGTAGGCGGTTCCGGTTCCAATACCAACAACTTAAGAACCGCCGGTTCCGGGAGCGGTTTCAGTTTCTGCTAAAATAGGCGGGTACCCAGTTATGCTCATCCTTAGTAAAGTTGGTGCGTCGTATGTTAGCACCCACAATTTTCAATCAAACTACATTCTTGACCATCAATTTTTATTTAATCATACTTAAACTTTTTTATACTTACATAAATAACCCTTCTATTTATAGAGGTTATTCATTTATCTGCATTATATCTTGTCCTACCAATCTAATGAATAAGTGTCTTAGATTTGTCCTTCCTCTCATTTTCTGATATATATATATATATATATATATATATATATATATATATATATATATATATATATATATATATATATATATATATATATATATATATATATATATATATATATATATATATATATATGGATGATGTATATGTACGGATGTATGTAGCAAATCATCTTTGATCTAAACCCTCTAAAACAATTAAAAACACGATTCGTCCTGCTCGAATAACTCTCAGGGTTTTGAATAATCAAATCCATATACATATTCACCGAATTAAAGAATATCAGACTTATTAACCCGAATCTCTTACAATATTAACATTTTCATAATTTTGATATGTGTCAAAGTAATATTACACAAAAAGATAAAATATCTACTTGTACATTACTCAATGCAATAAACATTATTTAATACTCAGAACCTAATACAATATGGATAATATATATATATATATATATATATATATATATATATATATATATATATATATATATATATATATATACTAACCATTTACCCGCGCAATGCGACGGGCGGCAATAACTTTGTTTCAACAATTAGTTCCATTTCGTTGAATAGTTTTTAAACGAAAGTTAAAAACTTCAATAAATAGATTTCTTACGACGATTTATTTCATTGCAGAAACATGTAAAAATCCACAAATAACACAATGAAGTAGACAATGATTGTGCATTGTTAGGTTAAAAATAAAAAAATTATTATTATCTTTCGTCAAAAATAAAGGTACGATTTTTAGTTTCAAAGTATTTTGTATGTTGTTTTCTTTTAACATATAAATTGCATTATTATTTTGTGTCAAAAATAAAATTATATTATTGTTTTGGGTAAAATATTAAAAATCAAAATATGTCCATATTTTCGAGTTTTTTTTTTTTTAAAAATAATAGGGCAAATTACACATCTAATCCTTTTACAAGATTTTTTATATTATCCACATTTTTCTATTGTTTTTGTGGTATACATATTAAGTTATAATATGAAGTCTTTGTATTTAATAATTTATTGGGTATTAATCAATATAGTATTATTAAAATAGTTGGTTTCCGGTCAATTCAAATTAGACATGTTTGATTTTTATTGTCAAGAATTATTAATCATTCAGTTTGTTTTTATTAAAGACTTACTTTCTTGTTTTGTCAAATATTTTCAAATATAAAAATAATAAAAATAAACAATGTAAAATGCATAGTTTATTTTCTTCATATTGAAATTATTTTTGATAATTCTTATTTTTAGATTTGATATAAATGATATGTATATATGTATAATAATTCTTATTACCACTTTATTTAAAAAGTAAAAGTTTTATATTTCAAAAAAAAAACAATGAATAACTTTGTAGGTCATTTTCACTTTATATTAATAATCTATATTAATAATTAACTTTTATTTTTGTGTATTTTGTATAATAAAGATAAATATTATAATCAATATTATTTGACATATTTTAATTTATTATCCACGTATTAACCTCAATAATAAAAGCGGAATTGTAACCTTCAATTTTAAAATTTGAATCGCCGTCTAGGATTTCCAATTTTCCACAATATATGGGACACGTTTTTTATTTGGCATAATTGATAAAGATTTATTAACTTTATTTTAGGCATAATATATTTTTAGTTTAAATATTTGCCTATCTTTTCCACCTAAATAGGATTAAGTTATAAATTTAATATTATTTTATTGGTTGTTACTTGTACTATTGGTTAAATCGTTTGAACGTCTTAAAAAAAATAATATTATTATATTGAAGTTATTTGTAGAAGCAGTGAGATTTCCTTTATAATGTATTATATATATATATATATATATATATATATATATATATATATATATATATATATATATATATATATATATATAATGGGACAGATTATAAGTGGAGCGAATGGATAATGATCCAAACTCAACCGATTTAATAAAATCGTAAATGGGTATGGATGGTTGTCGAGACCACCAAATAAAAAAAAACCTTAATAAGACAACATACAAAATTAAATTGTAGTAGCGGTAATAGGGATCGAATCCACAGAGATTTGTTCGAATCAAATCTATCCATTCAGTTTCTACGAAATAAAAAAATATAAAATGATATGGGGGTTTTCAAAACATTAAATGCGATAAAAACTATTTCATAAAAATAACAAAAATGGAAAAATACAAAATATATAAAATAAAACGTTCCAATATCAGGATAAATCACAAGTTCAATTAGTTGACTAATCATCATAAATTTGTGGTGCAATGAGTTTAATGGATACTAATTTGGCTATAGTAATCTAAAAAGATTGAGATCACCTAGATTTTTCTTAGTTAATACAATGGTTAGAGAAGCTCATAACTCATTTTCTTAGTTAAAGTCATAATTTCCATGAAACATGTAATTAATGAAAATTAATTAGCATTAAGATTTAAAAGTCACCAAATCCAAAAGGAATCAAAATGTTTCACTACCATGTTGGAGAAAATATTTTCATGATTGTGTGAAAGATAAGCAATCACAAGAACCAACTGTTGCTTGTTAATTTGAAGATCTATTACGTAATCAAGAAATTAACCAACTAATTAAATATTCACATATCTAAACTCATGATTAAAGACATATGAATATAAATAGATGTTTTACTAGAAAATATTTCATAGCATATCATCAAAACCACACAAAACTATTCCTAATCAATTAATTGTTCCATAGATTCACCGAATATTGAAAATAAAAAACTAACTAGACAAAATAATAATAACAATAAATAACTAATTACAAGATAATAAAATCAATGATAAATATATCAATGATAATATCATTTAAAATGTTCCAAAAATAAGAAATAAAAGAAAGAAAGGAATGAGGAGACAGCAGGCGTCGTCACTCCCATTTTCTTCTGCAGGCCAAAATTAAAAATGAGATGCTCTACTGCATCTTTTAAAGTAGAGGTGGACAAAAGAACCGGTCTAAACCAATCCAAAAAATAAGTATATGAACTGAACAGGTCCTCAACTAGTCCTAGACCAGTCAGTCCATTAACAGTCTAAACTGAAAGTCTATATCGGTTCTTAAAAATGAATACGTGGCAGTCCTAAACTAGTCTTAAAACCAATCCCACAATGAACCGGTCCTAAAATGAACCAATCCAATCTTTGGACCAAAGCCAGTCCAACCGGTCCTACGCTTCAAAAAATGATAAATGAAAAGCCTAATATTTTTGGTAGCCCATTTAAGCAACAGGCCTCCAACTAAGCAATTCTTTTGTTTCACAGCAATCCTTCCTTCCCGATTTATAATTTATAATGCTCAAAACTTTGCTTTTTTTTTTTTCTTTACACAACCGATGTGGGATAAGTTCCCTTCCTTAGGTTTTTTTAATTTATTATACTAAATTACTTGAAGGCTACAAATTATAAATGATATTTCTTACTTTTCAGTGATTTGTTTTTGGCAATAACATCACAAATTCATAATGGCTAGATAAACAAACAACCATAATCCTTTGATAACGGCTATATATTTTTTTACATTATAAATAATCATTCACATCCAACCATTTTCTCACCTCAAATGCTATCTCTTTCTCAAAATGTCTCTAAATTTACACTACAAAGCTTGAAGTTTAGAGCGAAACCGATCCAAAAAAAGACCGAACCGAAACCAAACCCAAAAAAAATCTGAATTCAAACCAAAAAAAGACCGGTATCGAACTAGTTTAGAGCGAAACCGATCCGAAAAAAGACTGATCCGAAAAAAGATCGATCCGAAAAAGGACGGGACCGAAAAAGGACCGACTGAGAACCGATTAGGATCGGTCTAAAAAAGACCGATCCAGAAAAAAAAAGAACCGACTTAGGATCGATCCAGGACCGGTTCAGGACCGAATTTTTTGCACCTCTATTTTAAAGTATGCGATTCAATTCCCAGCACAACTTCAAAGTGGGCTCAATTGAATTGAAACATGGGCTGCTGGACAAATAAAGATAATGGGCTGCCTTTTAAATTAGTTGGGCTGCCAAATGGGTTGCTGGACAGCCTTCTACCCAGCTGTTCACGAGGCCAAAAATAATATCAAAACTTGTCTGAATCCATTTCTTTTTGGTGAGGTCGAAGATTGATGAGTTGTGAAGACTCCTGTAAATTTTCAGCTCAATCGGACATCGTTTTCCCCTCCGTCTGATCACTTGAAGAAAGCCGCGCAAAGCTGTCAAAATACGAAAAAGTAAATTATATTGTTTTGTTTTTTTTCATTTCGCTTCTGGATTTTGCTATGAGACTTCAATCGTGGTTGCAAGGAATTCGATGTGCCTTTAAAGATGCTCCAAAATACCATCTTGCTCGAACAAATCTACACAAAATTAGCTTAAACGAGTAAAAATATTCAAAACAATAAATCTAACGATTTAATGCAAAAAGAATATTAAAAATGCTAAAAGTAAAAGAAAACGATTGCTAAAATATAT